>NC_042615.1:118831804-119456893 GCF_901001135.1 Rhinatrema bivittatum | reverse complement strand
TCCCACAGAGGGGGGAAGCCCAAGCTAGGGCCTTGCCGTTGAGCGACAGAATAAAGGTGGTCTTGATCTGGTCATTGGCAAATTGGGCCGGTTGCAAGGAGAAATGCATGAAGCAATGGTTTAGGAAACTGCAGCAGTTGTTTCGGGCCCCCTGCATAGCGAGGAGGTGCTGGGAGGTGGAGAGCTATGGTGGGAATCTGTGCTGCCACGGCCCGGATAAAGGAACTCCGGGCATCGGTGTTGAGTCCAGGTGGTTCGCTAGACATTCCACTGTGGCTGCTAGGGCGTCCAGGCACTGTTGCTGTTGCTGGAGCCTCTGAGCCAATCCGGGGATAGCTTGAAGGCCACTCGGGTCCATGGCCTCAGCAACCTGTTGCATATGTTGACCCTTGAGCTGAGACGAAGTTGATACTGCCACCAGGGGAAGACCCCCAGTGGTTCTCGTCGTCTGGAGGCAGTGCTGGCTGAGAAGACCCAACAGGAGCTTCACCTTTACCAGCCCCTGTCCCCAGGTTGAGCCCTTGGGTAACGGGGCCAACAGGTCTTAGGTGCGGGTCCCTCACGTTGGAGTCCAAAAGGATAAGACAGCATGGAGTTGGGCAGGCAAGGGTTGAGGCAGTCTGCAAGAGGTGAAACCAGGAACAGGCCAAAAGTCAAGACAGGCAGCAGGCAGGCAAGGCAAAGAGATAAGCTGGAATTCAGGGCAAGCAGAGGTCAAGCGAAGTCGAATACCAGGCAAGGGTCAGGCAGGCGGAGAGCAGATGCAGACTAGATACCAGGCAGAAGTCCAAAACCGGGGAGTCTGTCTAAGGGCAGCAGCAGGACCGGAACGCAGGATCAGGAAGGCAAGACTGGAACGCAGGATCAGGAACAACGCAGACTACGCACTCAAGATTTGAGCAGGACCTGTTGCTGAGGCAAAGTGCAGTAGTCAGAGCCGGGTTTAAATACCCGGCCGAGGCGACATCATCTCCTGGGGCCGTGATGAAGTTTCCTGCTGCGAGCCCTTTAAAAGGAGGAGAATGGCGCCCGCACGCACATGCCTAGAAAGGCAGGTGCCGAGGCGGAGCCGGCAGCGTGTCATGCCACGTGGGCAGGCCGCCACAGGATTCGGGGCCTGGCTGCCCCGCGCGATGGAGGAGAGGGCTGGGACAGGATGCCTGCTGGAGCATGTAAGGGGGCCCGGCCACAGGTGGCCATGGCCGGGAATCTTAACACGCTCCTTTCTCCTCATCAAAACCACTACTCCTTCATACCATTCCTCCTCACTCCTCCACCAACACCACTCCTTACTCCCTTCACTCACATCACTCCTCCTCTCATTCCTCTACTCCCCACCACCACTCCTCCACCAAAAGACAGACAAACTGAACAAACAAAAACTTTCACTCCAGCAAAGAAGACAAAAGACCAAGGTAAAGAGAAACAGATGGCAACGGAAGACCAGACAACGCATTCAGGTAATTGAATCTGAAAAAGCTCCTACTCCCACTAACCCACTCGCCAACTCTACTCTTCTCTCTCTCCTACACCTGACACACCCTCAAAGAGGAAGCTGCAGGAAGCTAGGATATATGAAGTGAAAAAATAACGCACTACATACTAGCCGCGTAAGATGATGCGGCACACGCTGACGCAATGTGCAACGTGATGACGCAATGGGCCATGCGTTACTTACCTGGGCCATGCGGTAGGCAGGAAATTAGCCTAACCACGTCCCTGCCTCCCCCCCCCCCCCTCTATTTTTTTTTTTTTTTTTTTTAAATCACTGGCATCATTTTTCCTATATTTATAGCAACTTGATGAATCTGGGCCTTAAATTGCAATCCCTCTGGGGACAGGGAAATACCTTCTGTACCTGAATGTAACTCACCAGGAGTTAAACAAAATAAACTAGCATTGCTTATATATGTTGCTCAGGATATCATATGATCTCATCTTTAGAGTACTTTTGGAAGGTGGATGAGTTCCCTGCTTTCCCCATAAGTGAAAGCAGAGAGATTCTGCATCTTTCAGGATTAGGGTTACAATCTTTCTCCTAGTCTTTTGATGTTTTCTGGTCATAGGTGACACTGTCCAGTTTTCCTATCTCTGAAACTAACCAGTGACCATGCCACTAGAAGACACTGAAAAAGTTCATAAAAATTGTAGACATGTTTCATTTCTTGCTGAATTTTGCTTCAGTGTATTTTGCTTAGGGGCAGAATCATCCTGTTCCTGTACAGCTGAAATCATTCTCTTTAATTGTCTCTTCGGCATGTGGAAGAACAGTCTGCCTGGAGCCTGCTTAACTCCCACTATAAAATGTCCCAAAAATTACAGTAAAGAAGATGATAAACAAGGAACTGTCAGTGAAAATAATTTAATAAAACGTGGGAAAGCCATATAAATAGAAGCCTGAAAGCTGTGAAAGCTGCCCAAACTTTTTCAGTGACCCTGCAAATGACTTTTGAGTTATAGCAATCGGGGAATTTTTTTTTTTTTGTGCTCCCCTGGCTTTAAGTCCATGTGGGGGAAAATAATTCCACTGAAATCAGATCCCATTTTGCTAAATTCACAATGCATTGTAGTAAATGCGATACCTAAATCTGACGTGTAAAATTAAAAAATAATCTTTGTCTTAGGATTTCTAAAGTAGGCGACCATTTGATAATTCCATGACTAACTTTGTATTGCTAGAGCAAAAATATTCAGGCCCTAACCATGAGAGCTATTAAGAGTTTTGTTTGCAAGAAAAGTAGATTTGAGGCTTCCAGGAAAATAGTGCCTTCCGGTGCATAGGGATGACTTACAAAGAGAATAGCAATGAGAAACCAAATGGATTTGCATCTCAAAGCCTTTTTGAATTGCACTGACTTTATATCTCATCTTGAAAAGATTAATCACATGGAAACGAAGAAATGTATAAACTGTTGTTGATTTTGTTTAAAAAATGCAGTGTTGTTCACTTGCAGTCTTCCGATACTTCATCTTTCTCAGTAAATGTGAGACTGATAATTTGGGACAAAAAACGCAGTTCGCTGTTCTTCCTGTTCTGTGAAATACGAATGTGTTTTCCTTTGTTTAAGAATATATTTTTATGTACTGTACCTTTTGAGCAGGTTTGGGGATGGGCAGTAGGAAAGGCAGGCATTGATTACATTTGCCTTTTGCCAGTTCTCAACGATTTTCATCACAGATAATTTTTTGAGGTAGAAAAGTTTATTTTTCTGTTGAAGTTTAAATGCAGGCTTTTGATTCAAAGTGTAGTTAAAATTAAATTGTGGAGTAGATAATGGAGGAGATGCCATATAGTATGCCAAGATACAAGGGAGACGAGTAGGTGATACAGTTGTGTTTAAAGAAAAAAATAAACAGCCATGAGCAGTGGCATGACAAAAGTAACAGACATTTCCATCAATTCAAATAGATTATACATTTCAATTCTTGATAAGACATTTGTCCTGCTTAAGTATGCCTACCGTAGTTGGAATGTCCCATATCTAAAATCTAAGACTATATAATTCAACATATGGAGAAAAAGGACTTTTTAAATAGCTTAAAATTTAGATCTGAAAATGCATGGAGAATATATTCCTATCCCTTCTCCTGATACCCTGTTGAGTTTATGGAGGGACTTGTGGAGGAAACAGCATCCACAGAAAGAATGATCTTTGAGAATTATCTTTGGTCATCTACAAACATATGTATATATATATTTATTTTAAATTCTGCTTTTTGTACTTTTTTCAGTACTTCAAAGTGTATTACAGTCAGTACCTATCCCCAGAGGGTTTACAATCTGTTTGAACCTAAAGGAATGGAGGGTAAAGTGACTTGCACAAGGTCACAAGTGGCAACAGTGGTTCTTGAACCGTGGTCTCCTGGTTCACAGCCCACATTTCAGCATTAGAATAGGAAAATGTCTGACAAATTCAATGATCACCTTATAAATATTTCCAGTGGAGAAAGGTGAACAGTGGTGTGCCCACTGCTTTTTAATATATTTATAAATGACCTGGAAATGGGAAGGACACGTGAGATGATCACATTTGCCAATGACACAAAATTATTCAAAGTTGTTAAATTACAAGAGGACCTTGCAAAACTGAGAGGACTGGGCATGCAAATGGCAAATGAAATTTAATGTGGACAAGTGCAAAGTGATGCACATAGGGAAGAGTAAACTAAATTATAGCTACACAATGCAAGGTTCCACATTAGGCGTCACCATTCAGGAAAAGGATCTAGGTGTCATCATTAATAATATGCTCAGTGTGCAGCAACAGCCAAGAAAGCAGATAGAATGCTAGGAATTATTAGGAAAGTAATGAAGCATAAAATAGCCCTTGTGGAATTCTGCGCTGCTGTGGAGTGCAGAATTTGCGCAGTATTCCCCCCGGCGCAGAATTACCATTTTTCTCTGCAGAATGCCAAATTCTGCTCAGAAAATAGCTGAGGAGATCCCGGCATGCCGTGAATGGAGGCGCGAAGACGAAGGCCTGCATGTGCCATGGAAGCACTCTGTTTGCAGCGAAGATGAATGCCCTGGCGCGCTGTTCATGGTGAAGATGGAAGGCCCGGTGAGAGAGAATGTGTATGTGTTGTGAGAGGAGGGGGGAGAGCAAGGAGAGAGGTGAGAGAGAGCAGGAAGGGTGTGAGAGAGCAGGAGGATGTGAGAGAGAGCATGGGGAGGTAAGAGAGCGGGAGGGGGGGGGGGAAATGCTTGAGTATGGGTTTCAGAGAGAGGGAGCCTATATGAGGAGATTGTGAAGGAGTGTGTATGTGTGTGAGAGACTGGGAGCTCGTGTGTATGAAAAAAAGGATCGTGTGCATGTGTGAGAGAGAGCCTGGGTGAAGGGGAGAGAGAGAGAGACATTGGTAGCGTGTGTGAGGATGTATGTGTGAGAGAGGGAGCTTGTGAGTATGCAAGCAAGAGAGAGGGACCCTGTATGAGGGGATGTGTCTGAGAGTGAGGGAGCCTGTATGAGTGTTGTGTATTATGTGTACTAGAAAGAGGGAGCATGTGTGTGAGAGAGGGAGGCACAGAGGGGAGCCTGTGTGAGGGGCAGGTACTGAGAACGGGATCAAAACTCTAGGAGTGGAGATAGAGTGGGGTTGAGCCTAGAGGTGGGAGGGGAGAGATACTGGCAGTGGAGGAGGTGGGGCCTGAGAGGGCAAAGTGGCCAGGGGAGTAGGGAGAGCGAGTGGAAGGGACACTCTTACAGTGATTTCTAGAGAAATTCTGCTCAAAATATTTCAAATTCTGCATCTTTAAGTAATAACTTTTTTATGTATTAATTTAAAATGTAATTACTTAAAGACTGCCATGTAAATTGTTATTTTGGACCAATATAAAGTTTGCAGAATTTTGCAGAATTTTACATTTTTTGCGCAGAACTCCCCCAGGAGTAATAAAACAGAGAATATCATAATACCTCTACATCGCTCCAGGGTGTGACCTTATCTTGAGTATTGTGTGCAGTTCTCATTGCCACATGTTGAAAAAGATATGGCAGAATTAGAAAAGATACAGAGAAGGGCAACCAAAATGATAAGGGGGATGGATCAAGTCCCCTATGAATAAAGGCTAAAGAGGTTAGGACTCTTCAGCTTGGAGAAGAGACAGCTGAAGGGAAAAAGGATAGATGTTTATAAAATGAGTAGAATGGAATGAGTAAACATTAATCAGTTTACTTTTCACAAAGTACAAAGTCTAAGGGACACACAATTAAGTTACTAGGTAATACATTTAAAACCAAGAAATATTTTTTACTCCACACATAATTAAGCTCTGGAATTTGCTTCTAGAGAATGTGGGATGAAAGTATTAATGTAGCTGTGTTTAAAAAAGATTTGGAAAGTTCCTGGAGGAAAAGTCCATAAACTATTAAGGTGGAGTTGCAGAAATCCACTGCTTGCTGTTTGGGATAAGCAGCTTGGACTGCTATCTATCCCTTGGGATCCTGCCAGGCACTTGTGACCAGGATTGGCCACTGTTGGAAACAAGATACTGGGCTTGATGGACCCTTGGTCTGACCCGTTATGGCAAGTCTTATGTTATTTTCTTATTTCTGTACATTCAAGTGGACCAAATTGGCAGCCACCACAAGTTTATCCTTAACTCCTGAATGTCAAAGTAGGCCTTGGGTTCAGTGGGGGATAGAGGTCAGTTTTATATTTATACCAAGAAGAAGGACCCAACATGAAGAAAAATAATTCTTTATAAGCACTACATTTAAACAAAACATACTAAAGAGGAATGGTAAGGAACAATCCATATTTCAGCTCATAGAAACATGGTGTCAGAAAAGATCATATGGCCCATCCAGACAATAATTTAACTTTATAATTCCCATCACTCCCTTGGAGACCCTCGGTCTTTATACCCAAGCTTTTTAAAATTCAGATACTGTTTTTGTCTCACCCACCTCCACTGAGAGGCTGTTCCATGCATCCACTATTTAAAGAAAGGTTACTCCTATGGTTTTCACCCTCATCCCATGACCCCTCATTCTAGAGTCTCCTGTCTGTTGAAAGAGGCTCACCTCCTGGAGATATTTAAATGTTTCTATATCTTGCCTTTGCTCTAGGATATACATGTTTAGATTTTTAAGTCTCTTCCCATATGCTTTAGAACGAAGACCACTGACCATTTTAGTAGCTGCCCTCTGAACAGACTCCATCCTGTTTATATCCTTTTGAAGGTTGTGGGCTCCAGTATTCCAAGTGAGGCCTGACCTAATCAGGGGCAATATCACTTCCCTTTTCACTTTGTATCAAGATGCTGCATGTGGGCCTGTATATTCTTGAAAGAAAGTAAAGTGAGACAAGTGGCAACTTAGGGAAAGCAGGAGTTTAAATGTGGCAGCTGTTTTTGCTGCGTAAAATTGCTAGAATAACTTAGGTCGAATAATAAGTTCAATGTTTATGGATGATATTTTACAGATAGTTTGCTTTATGGTGCGGTATATGCATTTTAAAATAAAGTAAATAAATATATCTTTTTGACATTCTGAGGTGATTCCTTGGGACTTCCTGTGTCCAGATGAGCCAGTTGTGAAGAGGGGAAGCGGTACTTATAGTGAAGCCATTCTTTATAACTAGTACTGATAGGGACAGCCTGCGGCTCGGGTGATAAGTGCTGTGCAGTGCCATGTGGAAGGTGCCTGTTGGGGGGCCTTCTGCTCTCTCTAGGTAGGCCGGAGCTGGGGATGCTGCGGAGGGAAGGGAGCCCAGAGTCATTGCGTAAGCGTGACACCTACTAGCTGGATTCTGGTTCCATGATTGTAACCCCAGTGCATGACCCTCAGCCCAGAATGGTCACAGCAATGACTGGATTAAATATAAGTTGGGAAGAGATGAAAATCTAGCCAGGAGTGGGAGAATTTCCCGGTAGTTGTGAATGAAGGCTTATTGCCCTGACATAGTTCTGATCGAGCTTTAAGTGGACAGGAGCAGGAGAAAACTGCTATGTCAAAACAGATTCCGATAGTAATCAGTCATTATGATCTGAAACCTCCTCCCATATTTTCATGTGTTTCTTGGTGGGCAGGGTTTATAGAAGCCACAGGGTAACAATGCGGAAATCAAAAGGAAATGATAAGCATCTAGTTGTAGGATGAATTTTTATCATCTCCCTACTTTCCCTTAATGTTCTAAGATTATATTTTGCAAACTTATCTCCTGGAAAATAGCTGGGTTTTATCCGGTGACCACTGATCTTGAGTTTCCAGCTAATCTGTATTTATTAGTGAATCTTCCAACTGCCATCAGGCAAGCCATTGTCCTAAAAGTTTGGGGGATTTGTGTATCCCTAATTATCTTCTTTAGGGGAGGAGAGGGTGGTTAATATAAAAAAGTCAAAATTACTTAATTTCAACATTTGCCAGGATTCTTAAGTTAAAAAATAAAAAAAAATACCATCTCTAATATGTAAGGCCTGATATTTGTCTAGTGTACTATATAAACCAGAAGAAGTTTATCCACATCTTGGTGGAAACTAGTGACCAACTAATTTTATAGTCCCTATTAGTCAACTGGACACTGGATTGGCTGATACACCAATACTGTGGACATAAAATTAAATCAGAGAATTATTGATATGCATTCAAGCAGAATGTAAAGGTCTGTAATTAGGATATAATGAATGCAAATGAAAGCAAAAATGGTAGCCCATATGACTGCATAGTAGATCAAAGACAAAAGGTTAAAAATATCTATGAAAAAATAATTTAAAGCAGCAGTCCCTTCTCACTGCCGAAATTCATTTGTAATAAGTAGGATGCCAAGAAGGGAACAAGAAATTTATTTATTTATTTAGGATTTTTATATACCGACCTTCTTTAATACAAGTATCAATCAGGTCGGTTTCCAAAGAACAAAACTGTCGCGGTTAAGGCGTTACAATAAACAGAGTTTCTGAACATAGGAACATCAATAAATATTACATAGGCAACAGTAAATCCCAGCATTTTTTTAAAAAGAGACTAGCATATTTTCTTTCTTCTCAAATAAACACAACTATGATATAGGACTTGACCCACGCCTAGTTATAGGGAGCATGGTTTTCAACACTCATTACTAGGAAGAGAGTAATTTGCATAGGCAAATGAGCCTGTCTAAAATGCAAAAATCAAGTGGTAAATACACTAATCTCACACAATAATAATTTATACAATTTACAAAATTCATTAATTTTTATTTAACCATGTTAAACAAGTATCCAAAACACATAAATAACATTAAACCATTGCATTTTGTTAACGTTTTATATGTACATATATATGTCTATATCTATATCTATATATAGAAAATAGATATGTCTCTATTTCTGCTGTCAGTTTCAAGAATCCTCCCAATATGGTCCATGTTTTGCTGCTAACATGGCTGCCTCAGAGGAGAACTGGTGATAACGTGTGAAAACATTCAAATTAACGGTGGGAACATCAGGGTTATCTTCAAAGTCTGCATTATTTTTAGTCTCTGTTAGGTTCAGTTGCTGTAATTTAAATGGTCCTTGGTCAAGTGGTTTCTTTTCCTGGATTATATTGGCCACATCTTGGAATGAATGTCTGCTAGGATCTACTTCTAATTTCTCAATGTTTTTTGCCCTGGTATTTGTTTCTGATTTTGATGTCTGTAGACTTCACTGTTAACTTTTTGAGTTTTGTCATAATTATTTCTGTAGCCTTTGGCATGGTGATAACCAAGTGCCCGGTTGTTTGAGATCTTTGGCAGAACTACTATCAGGCTTCACTTCTGCTGGAAGCACAAGTTGGAATGGCTTACTTTTAACCATTATTAGTATGTAAGTTGGTTGTACATCAATATCAACTAGAGAGGTATCCAAATATCTATAAACAGCAAGGTCCAGAATTAGCTGGAAAAAGAAATGGAAGTCTTTTCTCGATCCTTTTCTCGCCATGCTTTGCGAAAAAGCAAAAGCACCATTATTGGCAGTGTCTCTCTGTCCAGCCATCAGTACATGTCAGTGGGGGGTTTTTTGTGTCCCCCCATGTGTGGCTGCATAGCCTTAGTCAAACGACCGTGCATGCTGCACATATTTATTTATTTATTTATTTATTATTTTTGGTTTTTATATACCGGAAGTTCCTGTATACAATACATATCACTCCGGTTCACATTTAACAGAAATAACTATCGCCGGGGAGGCGGTTTACATGGAACATATCGAATATAATGAACGGATAATAATCAAGGTAAAATCTATTATGAAACAGCTAAGATCAACTTAGAGAACAACTTAGAAAACAACTTGAAACATATAACTGACACCAATATGAACATTACAATAATGCTGTAAGACAAGGCTGAAAGTTTGTTCTTCTTGCTTTTAGCTCTCTGGGAAAGCTTGATGAAAAAGCCAAGTCTTGAGTTTCACTTTGAAAGTAGTATGGCACGGTTCAAGGCGGAGGTCCGGTGGTAGTGAGTTCCAGAGAGACGGGCCTGCTGTGGATAGAGCACGTTTCCTCAGGGTAGATTAGCAGGTTGGGTGATCATTCTATTCTGGTTTGCCCTTCTGGTTGGTTTGTTAGAAGAGTGTAGTTGAAGCTGGAAAGTTAAGTTGAGGGGGGAGATGTTATGTAGTGCCTTGTGAATCATCGTGCAAGTCTTGAACTGAATCCTATATTTGATGGGAAGCCAGTGGAGATGCTGGAGGATTGGGGTGATATGGTCCCTTTTTTGGCATTGGTAAGGATCCTTGCAGTAGCATTCAGAACCATCTGGAGTGGTTTGGTAGTGTATGCTGGAAGGCCTTGCAGGAGTGAATTACAGTAGTCTAATTTGGGTAAGGATGATGGCTTGGAGTACTGTGCGGAAATCCCTGTAGAGTAGAAGGGGCTTTAGTTCTTTAGCACATGTAATTTAAAGAAGCATTCTTTGTAGTGTTATTATGAATTTATTGAGGCTGAGTCTGTTGTCTAGTAGTACTCCCAGATCTCTGACTTGAGGTGCTGTGGAATATCCTGAGGTGTCTGGAGAGTTGCAGGATGTTGGCGGGGTAGAATGCTCCGGTGCTATTATGAGAATTTCCGTTTTTTTTGGTGTTTAGCACTAGATTGAGGCTGGTTAGAAGATCGTTGATGGATGATAGGCATTTTTTCCAGTAGGCCATGGTTTTTTGTATGGTTTCCGTGATAGGGATGAGAATTTGAATGTCATCCGCGTATAAGAAATGGGTGAGCTTGAGGTTAGTAAGTAGATGACAGAGTGGGAGAAGGTAAATGTTGAAGAGGGTGGGGGAGAGTGATGATCCTTGTGGTACCCCCATCTTGACTGGATGGGTGAGATTCCTTGTTGTTTATCTAACTTTGTATGTTCTGTTCTCTAGGAAGGACTTAAACCAGTGAGAGCTGCTTCAGTGATGCCGATTGTCTGTTAGTCGTTTGTAGTAGGCTAGGGTGGTTCACGGTTGTCGAACGCTGAGGAAAGATCCAGCAGCGCGAGGAGACAAGGATGGCCTTTTTCGAGATTGAAGATAATGGTGTCCGTTAGTGTGGCTAATAAGGATTCGGTGCTCTTTTTCTTTCGGAATCCATATTGGTTATTGGTGAGGATATTGTTGTCTTCGAGGAATTCAGAAAGTTGTCTGTTGACAATTTTCTCCATAATTTTAGCTAGATAGGGAGGTTAGCTATGGGTCTATAGTTAGCCAGATCTGTAGTAGGAAGGTTGGGTTTTTGAGTAGAGGTTTGAGTAGTGATAACTTGAGTTGGTCAGGACTGGCCTTGGGCAAGGGAGCAATTAATGATATCGGCAACTGGCTTGGCAATGATGTCATGGATAGAATTCAGCAAGTTTGATGGTATATGGTCTAAGGGGTGAGAGGATGGTTTTATCTTCTTAATGATATTTGCTATTTCTAAGGTGGATGTGGGTTCAAGAGATTCGAGCAATGATGTTTGTGTGTTGGGTTGAGAAGCGGTTGCTGTAACTGATTGTTGGCTGTGGTTGCTTGCGAAGCTTGCTTGCGGTGTTGGCCCTTTGAGGGGGGTTACGAGGGCTGTGATTTTGTTGTCGAAAAAGTCGGCAAGTTCTCTGGCTTTTTTTAGAGCTTGGTCATCTGGGATGTTTGGTCCGGGAGGTTTAGTGAGGGCTGAGACATAAGAGAAGAGCGCTCTTGAATCAAATGAGAAGTGGTGTATCTTTTTGGAGAAAAATTCTCTTTTTGTTTGTTGATTTCGTTTCTGTAGGTGTTGAGGCATGATTTGTAGTTGAGTAGGGTTGTTGTAGATGGGCTTTTACGCCATTGGTTTTCCTTGCTTCTGAGCTCGTGTTACGAGACTTTAGTTCTGTGGTGAACCAAGGTTTCCTGTTGTCTTTGTCCGGGTTGATAGACTTTGTTGTCAAGGGACATACTTGATCTGCAACCTTGTTGGTGATGTTGATCCATGATGAGGTTTGCTGAGTTAGCGTCGGTGAGGTCCAGATTCATTAGTTCTTTGGTTAGGTGTTTACTTAGGTGATCTCCTGAACACTGTTTCCTGACTGAGATGTTAATTGTTTGGGTTGTTAGGGGAAGGGGCTCAATGATCTTTAGCATTGAAGAGATGACTCGGTGGTCAGTCCAAGGAACCGCAAGGCAGGTTGGGGTGGAGTGGGATGTAAGACCTTCGTTTATAAAGATCAGGTCTAAGGTATGACCAGCTTTGTGGGTAGGTTCTGTCACAATTTGTCTGAAACCCATATTGGTTGAGGGAGGATAGAGAAGGGTTTT
This sequence comes from Rhinatrema bivittatum, assembly GCF_901001135.1. Taxonomy (NCBI): domain Eukaryota; kingdom Metazoa; phylum Chordata; class Amphibia; order Gymnophiona; family Rhinatrematidae; genus Rhinatrema; species Rhinatrema bivittatum. The sequence goes on along the minus strand of NC_042615.1, from coordinate 119,444,673 downwards.
GCAGTTGGAGGAATGAGGTTGGACATCCACGTGGAGGTTGAAGTCTCCCATCAAGATAGCCGGTTTTCCTGAATTTAAGTGTTTAGCTGTTAGTTCTATGATTGGGGAGGGGTCTGATTCTAAGAGACCGGGAGGAGCGTAGATTAAGGCGATAGTCAGATGTTTAGAGTTGAATAAAGCGAATTCCATTTTGGCTATGGTATTGGATGTCTGCAATGTCAGACCTAGTGATTTTTTGGTTGCTAAGAGGAGGCCTCCTCCTCTTTTTTTGTGTCTGGGTATGGACAGTATGTCGTAGGTCTGTATAGGTAGCTGGTTAATTAGAGTTGTGTCAGTTGGTTTTAACCAGGTTTCTGTGATGGCACAGATATCTGGTTTAGAGTCGGATAGGAAGTCATTGAGTATGTGCGTTTTCTTGGATATGGATTGCGCATTAAACAGAGTGATTGAGAAAAGAGCCAGGCCAAGGCATTGGGTGATAGGTGTCAGCATGATGGGCCTGAGTCTCTGTTGGCGGTTGTGGTGGAGTGGTGTGGTGGGGAGCTTGGGTGCTCTCCACCTTAGGTTGTGGATGATGGGGATGGTTAGGGGGTACATAATGGAGAGTAGCTTGAGAAGTTGGTTGAATGCTGGGGCATGAAGATGTAATCTGGTGCAGGTTGAGTGTTGAATGCTGGGAAGAGGTTGTCTGGTGTTGATTGAGAGCTGTTGGGTGGGGAGATGTAGTTAGTTGACGGTTGGTTGCCGAGATGAAAGCTGGTTGCTTAAGGAATTGGTTGGTTAGACTTTGGATGAAGGCAGGGGGTCCCCGAGTGGGTGGTGGCGATCGCACGAATCCCAGTAGAAGGTGATGAGATGCGGTTTGGGGCCTGGAAGGCGGAGCGTTGCACACACGGCTGCGAAATCCGTAGGGTTGTAAACACTATTGCTCTGGGAAACGTTAATTAAGCAGAGGTTTGTCTGTGGCCACTCCGGGGTAGGGGTCGGGGCTCCTTCGGGGCTGCAACGAAGGGGCGAGACAAAGGGGCAGGCCCCTTTGTCGCGCTCCTTCGGCGCGCGACGCCGGGATGAGCGGCAGGGATTTAAATCCCCCGCTTACCTCTGCTGCTGACGTGTCCGATCGCTGGTAGGCGATATAAAGCAAGGGAAGAGTGGCAGGAGGCTGCGGCACCGTTGGCACTCCCCGTCTTTACAGGCCTGCGACACAGCAGAACCCAGGCGTGGTGGTGCTAGTCCATGCCGCCTGTGCTCGTCATGTCCACTGGTCAGAGGGGCAGCGGGAAGTCCTACCCAGGGCAACAGGTATTCCTCACGTGGCTCCGTGTGGTGTTTCTTTTGGGAGGGAGGAGCAGCTGGGAGTGAATTTTATCAAGGCCAAACGTGCCTGTATGCAATGTTTCTATAGCATACATGTTGCTACTTTTTTGTTTAATAAAATCATCTGCCCACCCTACCAAAAAATGCTAAGATCAGAAATCTAGCTAAGCAATTAGCTAGGCTCCAGGAAAATGCTGGATGGAAGCTCCTGGAACCTCCTGCTTCTCCTCAGTGGTTTGGCAGAAGGCAAGCCACTAATTAAATACTGCTTCAGTAAATTCCAATTGGTGACTTGCCCTTTGACAAGACATTGAGAGGGAGCAGCTGATGCCAGAACCCAGTATATTCTCAGAGCATAACTGGAACTGCATTTATAGCTTTACTAGTCCGTTTCTAAAAATGTCCCAGTGAAATGTTCTCATTTCCTATTTTGCTACTCAGAAAGGAAATTGGTCTTTTGCAATGAACAGGAAGAACTCGTCTTTAACTTTCTATTTAAGAAATCAGAGCTTTTGGCTTCTTTTCTGGCATATAAAATATGTAAATATATATTCATGTAGGTATTGTATTTAATTGAATTACTTTTAAGGCCTCTCAATTTAAGTTTTGAATTTTTTCCTTTTTCTTCCTTTTTTGCAACTCTGCAGTTCTGTTGGTAGAAAAATTTGTACTTTTTATTTTTGCTCTTAACCGTATAAATGCTTTTGTAAGTAACAAATACATAACGATTTCTTTTTGTTCATGTTGTGGTGTTCCAGGTTCTCATCAAAATAATAGACACAAATGATCACAGGCCTGAATTTTCCACATCAAAATATGAAGTCTTGATACCTGAAGATACAGTGCCTGAAACTGAAATTTTGCAGATTAGTGCCACAGACAAAGATGAAAAGAATAAGTTAATTTATACTCTGCAGAGCAGCACTGACCCAGTCAGCCTGAAGAAGTTTCGTATGGATCCTGGAACAGGCTTTCTATATGTTGTGGAAAAATTGGATCATGAAACCATGCACCAACATATCCTCACTGTAATGGTAAGCTGTTTATGCAATGAATCTCTCTCTCTCTCCCTCTCTCTCTCTCTCTCTCTCTCTCTGATCTGTCTAAGAAAAGAAGAGGAAGGAGGAGGATGAGAGTGCTGGGGTTGGGCTGGGAAGGAGTCAGCCTGGAAAGAATCATGGGGTCAAGGAGGGGGGCAGGGAAGGGGAAAAAGAGGGTGGAGTGAGAGGGGTGTTGGGGAATACAAATTTTCATTGCAAATGTTGGTGAAAATCTGCTAGTATGTATTTATCTGATTATCTGTTCATTGACCTCCCACCCCCCTCCCTTATTGGGCTGGTTGTGAGTTTATGTAGATAAAAGGTACTCTGTAAGTGTAAACTTATTATTCAGGCATTGTACACCTCTTCAGATGGAATGTATAGTAAATTAGAAACATTTATGCAGGTTTAACGATCTGCCCCAACAACACTAATAACTCTTATGGTAATTATTTCAGGTGCGAGATCAAGATGTACCTGTTAAACGCAACTTTGCGAGAATAATTGTTAATGTTAGTGACACAAATGATCATGCCCCATGGTTTACAAGCTCATCTTACGAAGGGCGCGTGTATGAATCGGCCACTGTTGGGTCAGCAGTGCTCCAAGTTACAGCCCTGGACAAGGATAAAGGGAAAAATGCAGAAATTGTATACTCTATTGAGTCAGGTAAGCCATTTTTTTTTTTAATGAAAAAAAAGAATAATTTCTGTATATTTATCAACACATTCTGCACTGCCCAGCAAATTGTTGTGTGCTATAACATTGGCCATTCTTTTCATGTTTATAATAGGTTATCATTTGCCTTCATCGTGGTAATTACAGTTGTTTGTTACTGACATCTGTTTCGAACGCCGTGTGTTTTTTACTATAAAGTTAGTTTTCGCTATTGGTGTTAAGAGAAACTCTTCCCTGCCCTTCCATGTAACAGCTCAAAAAGGGTCAAATAGATATCAAAAGTATCCCGTCTCTTCCTCTTTCTAGCTAAGGTGAAACGTAGAATCTGAATCATGAGCTCCCCTCTCCCTTGGCATTTTGACCGAGACCGAGAACCTGTACAGCATGAGGGAGGAAGGATGATTAACCCCCTGCCCTTGGCCCCACTTGGGACATGAAACTGTTTGGACTCTGGCCAGAAAACCAGGAGGTTTAAGCCTCCTGTTACAAAAAAAAAATATTACAATAATTACTAGTATTAGTAGTAGCTATTAAGAGTTGTTGAAATGTAGAATATTAAAAAAAAAAGATTGTCAAGGGTTTTCATTGTTTTGGCTGTGCTGTAGCAGGCCAGCTTCCGTTAGCACAAGGTTATAAATCTCTGCTTTTGACTCACTCAGATCAAAGATTAAACGTGTTTTATGATTTCCAAAGCAGTTCAGGAAAAGAATTTGCATTCGCATGCGCTGTTTTTTGTTTTTGTGGGAGTGAATGCTGAGCTATTTTTTGAATCTTGTTTTTATATGGTTGGCGACTGTTGGGAGGTTAAGACACGTCTGTTAATCTCCTCAGCATTCTGTCCTCTACATTCCTCAAATAGTTGTGATAGTTGATTGAATTAGTAATAGGACAAGTAGAAGAATGGAATTGCATTCACAGCCACAAGTAAGAGAGAAAATATCAACTGCCTACTTGTATGCATAATTTGGAGTTTTTAAAACAATCTTTTCATCTTGCGTCATTTTAGAAGACCCTTGTTCTAAATTACTATTTCAAGAAAATCCCTGTTAAATGGAGCTTGATTTTATGCATATAGTGGAATATTATAAAGTTCTCAAACTCATTCCATTTTCTTTCCGTGTAGCCAAGGGCTTTTTAATATTTTATTTACTTATTTATTTTGTTAGCTTTATAAAACTGCCTTTTAAATACAATCTCTCAAGGCGAGATACCCACTAGTGCTCAGCTAATATGTATCATACTGCAGCGGAGGGTTTTTCTCTGGAGGCTGTAATGTTGAGCAAAAGCCTGAACCTGTGCATTTTTAATTAGTAGCAATTTGGGGGAAATGTTTGGGCTAATTCACTCAGGAGTCTTTAATGTAGAAGTAATGACTTAAAGGATGTTTGCAGGAGCCGCGGTTGGAGCACATTAATAGCACCCTTCCATCCTTTAAATGCAGTAATTATTTTAGCACGATTCATTCAGATCTAAAACTGTCATTAAGCAGGTATCTGATAGCTGAACTAGATAAAATATGATCACTGCAGGGAAGCAGATTAAAAGGCAACTATGGTACATGTGCACATACTCGTGTATGAAAGCACATTTGCTTAAAAAAAAAAAATGTCAAGCTGCACATTTTTGTGAAAAGCTGTAGGTAATGTGTAGTGGCTGTAGGAAATCTGTGGGCATCTCCTTGTATGGAGCTTTAGGATCCACTTGTGGTGTCTTTGCATGTGTATGTATATGTACCATATTGTAGCTATGTATTGTGTATACATATATTTTTTTTAAATGTTAAGTTCCCCATTCTTACCTCTCTCTTCTCCTGAGCCATAGTTATTTTCCTGACCTGTATATTTGGTAAACACCATATTTTCTTTAGGCTAATATATGCTTTAAAATGTAAGTTTTCGGGACCACTGAGGTCCCTTTCTCAAGTAATAAAGCTGACTGTTGCTTATATGAAGCTTCAGCTTCATCTGCCTGAGGAAGGGATCTTGGTCTTTCCTGAAGGCTGCATCTTATAATATTTACAAGTTTGTTGATTTTCATATATCAAACTGAAAATAATTAAGGGTATAATGCCACAGATATTTCAGCGATTTTTATGTCTGCATGTTTAGTTGTATCAATATGCAATGGTGCAACTTTTATAGTACATGTTACTGCTTGCTTTTTCATCTTGCTTCCCTCTCCCAAAGCAAACACACACACACATATACACACAATCTCCCCTCACCCCCACCTTGCTAAACTATTTGTATTGTTAATTTTTTTTTCTTTTCCAGGAAATGTTGGAAATTCTTTTACCATCGATCCTATCCTGGGAACTGTAAAAACTGCAAAAGAACTAGATCGTAGTAACCATGGGGAATATGAATTAATTGTGAAAGCAATAGATAAGGGGATTCCACCAATGAGTGAAGTATCTTCGGTTCGCATCTTTGTCACAATCTCTGATAATGCTTCACCAAAATTCATATTGAAGGAATATTCTGCCGAGATCAGTGAGAATGTCCATGCTGGTAGTTTTGTTGGGTTGGTTACTGCATATAGTCAGTCATCTGTGGTGTATGAAATAAAAGATGGGAATATTGACGATGCCTTTGATATCAATCCAAACTCTGGAGTTGTCATCACACAGAAACTGCTTGATTTTGAGAGTCTTCCTTCTTATACTCTTACAGTTCAAGGAACCAACATGGCTGGCTTGTCCACAAATGCAACTCTTGTAGTTCATCTTCGGGATGAGAATGATAATTCACCAGTTTTTCTGCAGTCTAGATACACTGGACTTATCAGTGAATCTGCTCCGGTTAACAGCGTGGTTCTCTCTAACCAAAATATTCCTTTAGTAATTCGAGCTACAGATGCTGATGAGGAATCGAATGCTCTGCTTGTTTATCAAATTGTTGAACCATCTGTCCACAAGTATTTTGCTATTGATTCCAGCACTGGTGCTATTCGTACAATAGTAAGCTTGGACTATGAACAGACAAATATTTTCTACTTTACAGTGCAAGTACATGATATGGGGACCCCACGCTTATTTGCAGAACATGCAGCTAATGTTACGATATATGTCATTGACATCAATGATTGCCCTCCAGTATTTTCAAAAGAATTGTATGAAACATCGATCTTGATTCCGACATATAAAGGAGTCAAAGTGATCACTGTCAATGCCACAGATGATGATTCAAGAGCTTTTTCAGAACTCATTTATTCCATATCTGAAGGCAACATTGGAGAAAAATTTTCTGTCCATCCCAAGAGTGGAACTATAACTGTACAGAATACAACCCAGTTAAGAAGCAGGTATGAACTGACAGTCAGAGCATCTGATGGAAGATTTTCAAGTACTGCAGCTGTTAAAATCAATGTGAAGGAAAGCAGAGAGAGTCAGATAAGGTTCACTCAGAGTTCCTATGCTGCAGTTGTTCAAGAAAATTCTACTGAAGCTAAAACAATAGCTGCTATTACCGCTGTGGGGACTCCCATAAATGAACCTTTGTTTTTTCATATTCTGAATCCAGATACCAGATTTAAAATAAGCCACACTTCTGGAGTGCTCTCTACTACAGGCATGCCATTTGATCGGGAACAGCAAGAGTATTTGGAAGTATTGGTAGAAGTGACTGATGAGCGCAAGCCCCCTAGAATGGCACATGTGGTGGTGAAGGTCACCATAGAAGATATAAATGATAACATACCAGTTTTTGTTAACCTTCCATATTATGCTGTCGTTCAAGTGGACACTGAAGTAGGTCATGTTATTCGACATGTCACTGCTGTAGACAAAGATATTGGTCAGAATGGAGAAGTACACTATTATCTCAAAGAACATCATGAGCATTTTCAAATTGGCCCCACTGGTGAAATCTCGTTAAAGAAACAGTTTGACTCGGAAACATTAAATAAGGAGTATCTCATCACAGTGATAGCAAAGGATGGAGGAGACCCTGCATATTATGCAGAAGCTGTAGTACCAATTACTGTGATGAATAAAGCCATGCCAGTTTTTGAAAAGCCTTTCTATAGTACAGAGATAGCTGAGAATATCCAGCTACATAGTCCTGTTCTTCATGTGCAGGCTAACAGCCCAGAAGGACTTCGGGTTGTTTACATTATTAAAGATGGGGATCCGTTTAATCAGTTTGCAATCAACTTTAACACTGGTGTTATAAATGTTGTTGCCCCTCTTGACTTTGAGTCCCATCCAGCTTACAAGCTTAGTGTGCAAGCAATGGACTCTATTACTGGGGCTCATGCTGATGTGTTTGTTGACATAGTAGTTGAAGATGTTAATGATAATCCTCCTGTATTTACAGAAAAGTCTTATGCTGTAACACTGTCTGAGGCATCTGTAATTGGAACATCTGTTGTACAAGTCACTGCCACAGATGCAGATTCTGGAACAAATAAAGTTATCTCCTATCACCTAGTGGAAAACAGCAAGAATTCAGGTTATTTCTACATTGATAGCAGAAGTGGGCTTATTTTAACAGCAAGAGCACTGGATTATGAACAGGTTCAGCAATACAAATTGATTGTAAGGGCAATGGATGCTGGCATGCCACCACTGAGTAGTGATATCACTGTCTCTGTTGATATAACTGATCTCAATGATAACCCTCCACTATTTAGCCAGCTGCTTTATGAAACTAATATTAGTGAATTGTCCCCTCGTGGACATTTTATAACCTGTATAAAGGCCTCTGATGCAGACAAATCTGATGCTGATAAATTAGAATATGCCATATTAACTGGCAATGACCACATGAACTTTGCAATTAATAGCAAGACTGGCATCATCACTATTTCAAACCTACGAAAACAAGCCCTGAAACCATTTTACAGTCTTAATGTGTCTGTATCTGATGGTGTTTTCAGAAGTTCAGCTCAGGTTCAAATAACTGTAATTGGTGCTAACTTGCATTGCCCTGTTTTTAGCAAAAATGAATATGAAGTAGAACTATCTGAAAATTCTCCACCAGATACACTAGTGACTGTAGTAAAAGCAAATGACGAAGATTCTGGCCCTTATGGACACATCACATACTCCATTATAAATGATCTTGCCAAAGACAGATTTTATATTTCTGAGATGGGGCAAATATTTACCTCAGAAAATCTTGACCGTGAGAACCCAATGGATAAGGTAATTTCCTTAAGCTTAATGGCTAAGGATGCTGGAGGCAAAGTGGCTTTCTGCAGCGTAAATGTAATACTTACAGATGATAACGATAATTCCCCACAGTTCCGTGCCACAGAGTATAAAGCCAGCATTGGCTCTGATGCTTCAAAAGGTACTTCCATCATTAAAGTACTGGCATCTGATGCTGATGAGGGTACAAATGCAGATATTGAATATACTATTGAAGCTGATTCTGAACGTGTTGAAGAAAATTTTAAAATTGATCAGTTTTCTGGTATAATTTCCACAAAAGAAAGCCTGGTTGGCTTAGAAGATGAATTTTATAGTTTCTTAGTTAAAGCACTAGATGGTGGATCACCACAAAGAGAGGCTATTGTCCCCGTCTTCATTCAAATACACTCGCCATCTGTACCACTTCCAAAATTTTCAGAGCCGTTTTATACTTTCACTGTTCCTGAGGATCTCCCTATTGGAACAGAAATAGATGTTATAAAAGCAGAAAGTAACATCCCCTTAGTATATACTCTTGTGAAAGGGAAAACACCTGAAAGCAATAAAGATGAATTCTTTGTTATTGACAAACAAAAAGGAAGACTGAAACTTGAGAAGAATCTTGATCATGAGACAACCAAATGGTACCAGTTTTCTGTGTTGGCGCAAGTTATGTATGGTGAACATGACGTATTTTCTTTAGTAGATGTCAGCATTCAAGTAAAAGATGTCAATGACAATAAACCAATCTTTGAATCCAGTCCATATCAAGCATTCATTATGGAAAACCTTCCAGGAGGAACAAAAGTCATCCAAGTCAAGGCAAACGATCTGGATTCTGGAACCAATGGCCAGGTTTCCTATGGCCTAGAACAGTCAGAAGAACTGGGTTACATTTTAGAACTCTTTGCCATAAACCTGGAAACTGGCTGGCTTACCACCCTTAAAGAACTTGATCGTGAAAAGCAGAACAAATATAACATCACAGTGGTTGCCTTCGATCGAGGAGAGAAAACTCAGCTATCTTCTACTACTGTGGTTGAAGTTACTGTTACAGACGTGAATGATAACCCCCCAAGATTCACTGCAGAGATTTACAAGGGTACAGTGAGAGAAGATGATCCACCTGGTGATGTAATTGCTATTTTAAGTACAACTGATGCAGATACGGATGAAATTAACAGACAAGTTGCCTACTATATTACAGGTAAATACAGTGTATTTAGTTTGTTTTACAAGCCCTATCCTTGAAAATAAGATCTAATGTGTAGTCCCATATATTTTTATCCTATGGATAAAATTGTCTGATAAAGATCCAGGCACTCAATTTCTATTTCTTTGTTCTTAATGTCCGGTATAGTGGGGTCATCACTCCATTTTTGCTTGGCTCAAGACTTATAATAAATAATCAAATCTTTCTCTAAAATTTTTTCTCAAATACATTTTTTTATGGAAAGGGTTTTTGGTTTCAGATTTGATTTGTATCTGTTACCATCCGATAATCAATACCATAGTGTGTTTATAATCTTTAACCACTAACCACCTTCCAGGCAAGCTGATATACTTATTTTGAGAAAAAATTTTTTTATTGAAACATTCTATACAGCACTTAAAAAATGTGCATATGCAATTCACTATTTGGAAAGTATCCATTTCTTAAACTATCCTTTGGTCTCCAGGCTTTTACTCATCTTAACGAGAGAGTCCATATTTTTCACAAACAACAATTCATATTGTTCAAAACATGGCATTACAAAAAATGTTCTTAATGCCCTCCCAATGAGGCTGTGTTTCAGACAACAGTCTTTCATCAGGGTATGCAGTTCTAGAGACAAGTCACCTTTTGGCATAGAAGTATCAGCACAGATTGAGAAGAGCAATATCCCCAGACGAAAGACCGTTGGATTGTTTGTGAAAAATACGGACTGTCTCATTAGGATGAGTAAACACCTGGAGGCCAAAGGACAGTTTAAGAAACGGGTATTTTTCAAATGGGAAATTGCATATACACATTTTTTAAAGTGCTGTATAGAATTTGTTTCAATATACTTGTTGTGAGAAAAGAATTTTATCAGCTTGCCTGGAAGGAGTTGGTGGTTAATGATTATAAACACGCTATGGTATTAATTACCGGGAAATAGATACAAATTATATATGAAACCAACATATATGGAAACCTTTCCATAAAAATGTTTTTTTGAGAGAAAATTATTTTAGAGAGAGATTTGATAAATTTATATAGTAAATTTGTTTAAAACATTTTTTTTCAAAACAATATAATAGAAACATATCGATAGTAGGCAGGAAGGTGCAAGGTTTTTTTGGTACTACTTTTTTGTGGTCGATTTATTTTAAAATAAATAAGAGCCTTGCCAACTCCACAGGAAGTTGAGAAGTGTAGAATAGGGTGAGTTGGAGGCTGTTTCTGCTCAGCTATAGTATCTTTGTCACAGTATAGATGTTAGTAGGACAAAAAAAATCTAATAACCAATGTTTTGCTGCTGAGTTTAAGAAATTCAGTATTGACTCTTTCCCTTAGAATCACATTTTGCTTACTTTGAATTATAAAACTGAAAGATTCTGTAAACAGACTTAACAGGAACAGGATATGAAAATGTTTCAAAATGAGCTCATTTTACTGAAACATAGGGAATAACATTTTGAGTGTATTGTTCATTTGGGTCCATTCATTTTTGTGCTTGTAAGCTAAAAGTAATATTTTTGTGTATATCATGTTTTTATTATAGCTACCATATTCTGATGAAATTTGATCATTAATAAGCCAGTAAGCATGTTTTTAAAAATGCATACATATTTAATAACCATATACATCTCAGAATTTCAAATCAATTGTATTTTTTCATATATTAACTGATTTATATAGTTGCTATCATGTAATTTCCAATTGGTTTATGAACATTTCTCAAGATAAGACCTCACCACTTGGAAATCTCTGTACAGTCCCTTATATTTTTTAATTTTGCTGCTGATCACTATTTAGTGATTAGCACTTTATATAACAATGATTCTCAACCCAGTCCTTGGATGCACCTGACTAGTCTGGTTTTCAGGATATCCATTAGGATTGTGCAAGAGATTCATGTATACAAATATATCTTAGACATATTCATGATATAAATAAACAAACAAATACAATAAAAAAATGATGGAAATCTAAGAAACAAGACTGGCGGGGCAGATTCTAAAGATCGAGTTGGGAATCGTCGCTAACAGGACTGAAAAAGGAGATAAAAATGTTAAACTTCAGTCATTTTTTTCATTATAAAATTTTATTGTCCCATTTTCACTTAAAAATAATTCATTGTATAATTGTCACATTACTTTTCACTGACTGTTTAGGAGGTGATCCAATGGGACAATTTGATATTGAAAATATAGACAATGAATGGAAGGTCTATGTTAAAAAACCTTTGGACAGGGAAGAAAAGGACAATTACCTTCTGAATATCACAGCCACCGATGGGAACTTTGCTGCGAAAGCTGTTGTAGAGGTTAAAGTTCTTGATGCAAATGACAATAGCCCTGTCTGTGAAAAGGTATGTTTATCAATGTTATCTAAATTCTGGGTACACTACTGTTTTGTGAAAACAAGATAAGAGTTTCAAGTCAGTGAGATCTGCAGGGTTTTTTTTTTGGGTGTGAGAGAGTATTGTCATTCAAGGACCCTTGTCTTCTAATCAAGGCCCCTGAAAAAAACATAGGCACAATGATTTGCACAGCCCTCTTTTTTCCAGGCTGCAATTTTCTGACATTACTACATTTTCCTTCAGTTTTTTCCTGAATGTTTCAGTATGTATGTTTGATCAGGTTCCAAGTGGTCTTCCCTCAGGCTGAATAGACAAATGTTGAGACTGAGTCCTCCAGCTTAGAAGCCTGAGTAGAGCAGTGCACCCCTAAAACAGAGAGTTTTCTGCAGAGTGGTCTAAACAAATAACTTTGAGGTATCACCTAAATAATTTATACATGCGGAAGCCTCTGCCTGTTACAGAAAGATTTAGCTGACCCATGTCCTTGGATATTAACCAGTATGAAAAAAAGGAAAAATATACAAATGCCTACAAAAAATCCCCATCATGATCTTTTTTTTTGGTATAAATATTGAAGACATTTCTTCTCCAAGAAACCGACTGAGTTAGGAACATATAGTATACAGCAGCAGAAAAAATCTAACTGGTACAGCCAGTCTGCCCAGTTATTCCTGTCCATATCACAAAGGATATTGCACAGCTGCCAGCCATAGAGTGTGAATGCCTGTAGGATATTGATCCTTATGCTAGGACAAGCAGGATGGTAGTCCTCACACATGAGTGACATCATCGGATGGAGCCCGGCATAGAACTTTGATCTCAAAGATTCTAGAGCTTTCAGCATGCCCTACTGAGTATGTGCAGCTGTAGTCATCACCCTGCCCCCCTAGGCAGAGTCCCTCAGTCTCTTCTTTTTAGCGGAGCTGTCATCTCATGGTTGTGGAGCTCATGCTCATTTTCTAATTTTTTAAAAAAAAAGTTTTTCATGATATTCAGCTTTGCTCTCTCCTTAGTTTTGTAAGTGATTTTTTCTAGAGGTGCAGCTTTTCTTTCTTGTAGTTTATTCTTTTTCCAACTGTCTGCCAGCCACATGGTGGATTCTTCTCTGTGCATCCTGACAGTGTCTGTTCAAAACAAACCACAAAAACTGCTTCTGCAGGTTTTTGTATTTGTGTCCTCTCTTTGCTCTGTCTGTTTTCTTTTTTTTTTTTCCCACAGTGCTTTCGGGACTAGACTATGCAGTCCGTCTGTAATCCGTGTAGGCCGCTGAGCCTGGGGACTCGCCTGAGTTCCAGCCAGTTCCATGACAGTTCACCGATTCCTCGGTATTGGTGGATTCAGATGGTGGAAGGATCGAGGACCATGCCATTCCTGTAAGGAAGAGAGCTCATCCTCCCCACATCTCGAGGAGCTAGTCTCCACGGGCGGGAGCCATGGATGACGTTGCCTCCCCTCCTACTTGCCAACTTTGGCAATGCAATCTTCCTGGGATAGAGGGTGAGTGGAGTCTGTGCTAGCAGCTTGCTGCCACACTTCGGTGCCATGCCCATGAACGGTTGCCCGTGCACAGGAGTGACCAGTGCACCGTTCATCTGATACATCGATGTCGGGACCGCATCAGGGAGGGGGCCCATCTTTGGTATCCTTGACGCTATCGAGGTCCAGGAACACACTCATTGCATCGAGGTGCGATACCGCCCATAATGTAACGGTGGCCTTCGGAGCCATTTGCATCAGTGGAAATGGAATCTCGCTGCACCTGTTCAGGCATCAAGGCCTCAATGCCCTTGGTGCCGTGATGCGGCGCAGTCAATGACACGGTGCCCTCGATGGCACGGTGCCTTTGATGCACTTTATGGCGGGGTGCCCTTGGTCCGCTCGATGTCAGGGATGACTGTGCCCTCGATGCACTCAATGTCATGGAGCTTTTGATGTACTTGATTACACGGAGCCTTTGGAGAACTCGATCCCTGGGCTCAGTGCACCAAGGGCACCCTAGTTGCCTGGTGCCCTTGGTGCATTCTATGCCTTGGTGCTCTCAATGCCACGATGGCCTTGATGCACTTAATGTCTCGGTACCTATAATTGTACTTGCCACGGTCTGTGCACTCAATGCATCTGTGCCCTTGCAGCTCTCGTTGCTTTGGTACCCTCGCTGTAGTTAGTGCTGTGGTGACTGCGGTACCATCAGTGCTGCTGTGTTCTCAATGCCCATGGGGCCATCAATGCCATTGAGCCATCAAAGTGTGTGTATGGCCACCCTAGGGGCTGGCGAGGTCGAAGCGGTGGCAAGCCCTTGATGCTGTCGACCTCATTAGGTCATCGAGGTGCATGACCTCTCTGCCAGCATGACCTCAATGCCATTGTGATGCGGTGCCGCCCCAATACTATTGATGCCTTCGAGGCCATCAAGGTGTAGGGCCACCGAAGAGGTCTTCGGACCACAGATGCCTCTCATTACCGTCTCAACTACATCAAGCCCCACTGACCAGGCACTGGCTTTTCCATTGAGCTCCCTTGTCACCACTGTGGCTGTCGACTACGGGGACTCTCTGAAGAAGCCCTCGCATGGCCCTGCAGCCCTCAGAGGGCAGGAGTACTTGGCCTCTTACGGATCAAGTGCTGGGGTTGCCATCTACTCAAGGCAGCCTGGTGCACTGGTGCATCTGTAAGCATTGGCTCAGTGCCCTCAGGGCTCCTGAGTGGTGTCCACTACAGAGCACTGGGAAGCGCAGAACTGCCCCTTCAGTCAAAGATCCCAGTGTTGAGAGCCTCGCCAAGATGCGCACAACGTCAATATTAATGGGCGCTAGCGAGGCTCTCATCAGCCGTAATACATGCAAGGCCATCAAGCTTGCAGCATCAGCACCACCAGACGAATCAGTGAGCCAAGGGAAATTGCTGTCGGCACTAGCGGTCATCGTTTCCTTTTGATATCGATGACTTGTCAGGGAGTTGCAGGGCCTCTTCTTGCAGACACCCATGACTTCTTTGGTCCATACCTTCGGGCATCTGGGCCCCCGGGCTATCGAAGTCTTTGAGCACCTGTGGCATCAGGAATGGCGCTATTTACCGGCAAACTGCTTATAGATCACAGGACATGTCCGCTGTCCTTCATAAGCACCTATGCTCACCAGGGACTTTGCTGCAGATGTTCCCAGTGGGTCTCACAAGTGAGCTGGTTCCATTGCAGTTTCGATGGCCCACCTCCTGGAGCGTTCTCTGGTACTGAAAGGGGTGACGCCATAGACTGCCACCCTCCATCATGCCTTACCCAGAGCGCCAGTGTTTCTAGGAAATGCCATTGTTACACTGTCCTCTCAACTCCACTGGAATTATTGTGGTGTTTACGTGCAGCTTGTGCGACAGATTAGGCCTTGGTTGCTACCAGGCGGCATTCTCCCTGGCTGTGCAGTCCTCAGCCACACTAGAGTTCTGCCATCTTTCAGCATGGTCTCAGCATCCATGTCAATCCGTACTACATAGTGCTGAGAAGCACCGGTGGGGGAGGTGTCATTACACACTCTGTGCTTGGTCTTGGGGCAGCGTGTAGCCACTGACTTAGGCATGTGGTTCTCAGTCCTCACTGGGGTGCTGGACAAGCTCGGCTCTCAGGATCATGGGTGTGCAACTATCCGTGGATGGTTACCACGGCATGAGTCCGCCTAGCGCGTTTTCATAGCGGAGGGCTTCCAATTGCCCTCTGTCACTTGGGCATTGGTGTGTGGGTGTCGGTGTGTGTGTGTGTGTGTATTGTTCCCTCTGGGCAGTCACAACTGGTTGTGTTCTGCAGCTGCAAGGCTGGCCTAGGACTGCAGTCTTGGTCAGATTCTGAGATGAGTGGACATTGCGTGAGTGGCTCCAGCATCCTCTCCTTTTTCAGCAGAGGCATATATCTTCGCCCTCTACCATGTTCTTGTGGAACAATCCCTGGGGCTCTGTTCCTGATAAATGGTTTTTCTCTGATACAGAGCCCCGAGCCTCTGAATTCCCTGGGGATTGCAGTGGCGACCTCCCCTATCCGAGACTGGCTGCTTGTATTGGGTTGGTCGCGTCGATGCCTCAGCGATCAGTCAATGTTCCTCAATTATCCTTTGGGGAATTGCTAGGCTGCAATCCCGCTGCTTCCCTCTCCCCTCTGGAAGTGGAGACTCGACTGGGACCCTTTCAGGGTCCCCTCTTGATGTCCGATTATGCAGCCCTTCAAGAGGTGTCCCTCGTTTTCCGTTCCTAGACCAAGGGATGGCACTGTTCTGATTGGCACCAGCCCCGAGAATAGTCGAGAATACCACTCTCCCTTGGGCACTCTTAAGACGCAGCAGGTCTACCCATGAGGGAGCCTCTCCAGTGTTGCTCCCCGGTGACCCTCCAGGTTTCCCCTTGTTCTGGAGTTACTTTGGAATCTGCTGAAATCTGTGAGCATCCTCCTTAAGGATCGCTACCATCAGTCATTCTTGCCTGCAGAACCCTCCTCTGTGAGGAGAGTTTCAATCCATGAGCTGGGCAATTGTGCCTTTCACCCTATTGCCATGTCCATGGCTGAGGTAGTTGGGGGCCGAGTACCCCGCAACAGAGGCACTGCCCTTTGCTCGCAGTAGCGTGCAAGCTGTTTTCTTCTTTTTCAGGATCACCCCCCGACTATGGACAGAGGAGTCCTGAGTCATGCAACATTGTCCATTGCCGGGCCACATGCTTCCTTAGGACGGGAAGTTTCTCCCTCGGGGTAATTGCTCTCAGTTTCTGCTGTTTTAAGAAGACTGAGTGCTCCATCTCAATGGGTTACTCCCTACTGGTTTTGGCAGTGAGTTGTTCGCTTGGGGTTGATAGACAACCGGGCGGCTTGTGCTGGTCTCGGCAGTCTTCCAGTCTGCTTCCTTCTGTTCATCACGCCTTGTGACTTTCAATTGAATCGTCGAGGGGAGGGGAGGTAAAACTAAGGCTCCCATGGCCTATCTCTGTATACCTATGTTTTTCCACTTATTTTCACCATTCTCTGGCCATACTGCCTTAGTTTTTTCTCATTCACTAGGTTGTTCAAAGGGCCTTCTTTCTCCCCTCGCAATCCTGTGACAGGATAAATGAATCTGTTCTGACAGGTGCTCTTGAGTGAGCTTCAGGCCTATCTCATCTCCCTGCTCAGGAGTTTTTGGGCTACAGGTCAGTTTCAGGGATTGTCTTTCATCCCCTGAAACCCTTGACGCTGTCCTGCACATTCAACTACATCTGATGCTTCAGCACACAGTGTCTGTCCCAGGCCCCACCGCGGTATCCTGCTTGTTCTTTCAAGCATGGCGTGGGTTTCGTGTGCCCATTTGGCCTACCAGCCATACCTGGGACTCTTCTCCAGACCTTTGCTGTCAGTGGTTGATAGTCTCTTCTGGTTGGCTCTTGGACCCCAATTTGTTTTTCAGTTGTTTTTTTTCCACACTGAAGGAAACTGCGGTTTTCTTCCTAGAATCTCTCTTGTTTACATCTCTGGGTCCTTCCTGTATCCAGTAGGATCTAGATCCACTGTTTTTGTCAGAAACCCTGCTTGTACTGTCTTCCATGATGTGCAGTTGCTTCTGTTTGCACTCACATTATTCCCATGCTTCAGGCATCCCTGCTACGCATGGGGATTTGTCTGTCTTTTTCTTGGCTTTCTTTGTGGAACCCAACTCTTTTCCAGCCTTGTGGGTTGGCTGCCTTACAGGCAAAGGGCGAAGGTTGTGCTCTAGCACTGTGCGGTTTACCACTTTGTCCTGCTCAGACAGCCTGTAGCTTGGTATTCACCCATGTGTGAGGACTACCATCCTGCTTGTCCTAGGAGAAAGCAGAGTGCTTACCTGTAACAGGTGTTCTCCTAGGACGGCAGGATGTTAGTCCTGATGAAACCCTCTCCCCTCCCCTGGGAGTTGGTTTTTCCATGTATTAACTATATCATGGTCTGAGGGACTCTGCTTAGAGGGCAGGGTGATGACTACAGCTGCACATGCTCAGTAGGGCATGCTGAAAGCTCTAGAATCTTTGAGATCGAAGTTCTATGCCTGGTTCCATCTGATGATGTCGCCCATGTGTGAGGACTAACATCCTGCTGTCCTAGGAGAACACCTCTTACAGGTAAGCAACTCTGCTTTATCCAAAACAGTTTGTCATCATCTTCCATTCCCTGTACGTACCTGGATCAGTCCAGACTCCTGGGTTTTGCCCCCCCCCCCCCCCCTAGCAGATGGAGACAGAAGTTTAGCAACAAACTCTGCCTTATCTAGGATGGTGCCACCTACAGTCTGGCAGTATTTTTCTGCTCCAGCAGGTGAAGGAGGTACAAAACCTACAGTCTGAGTTAGGGCCTAGCTGAATTAGTTAGTGTTAGGCAAAGTTTAAAAAAATATATAAATAAATAAATAAATAAATAAATTAAAAAAAAAATATATATATATATATATATATATATATATATATAAAACAGGTTTCTTGTCAGGAGACAGACCGCAGTGTGTTCCTGCAGGTCGGGGTCTCCTGCCTCCCAGGGGAAATATATATATTTATTTATTTTTATTTTTTTTTAAACTTTGCCTAACACTATATATAACAGGTTTCTATATCACCCTGTTATATGTAACTGCCTTTTCAGCACCATCGTTATAGTTATGTTTACTATGTTCACTATGTTTACTATGCACCCATGTTCTATGTGAACCAGCATGATGTGACTGCTGTCTCGAATGCCGGTATATAAAAATCGGAAATAAAAATAATAAAATAAATTAAAAAAAAAAAAAAAAAAAAAAAAAAAATATATATATATATATATATATATATATATATAACAGGTTTCTTGTCAGGAGACAGACCGCAGTGTGTTCCTGCAGGTCGGGGTCTCCTGCCTCCCAGGGGGATATGATAGAGGTGTTTAAAATCATGAGAGTTCTAGAATGGGTAGATGTGAATCGGTTATTTACTCTTTCAGATAATAGAAAGACTAGGAGGCGCACTCCATGAAGTTAGCATGTGGCACATTTAAAACTAATCGGAGAAAGTTTTTTTTCACTCAACGCACCATTAAACTCTGGAATTTGTTGCCAGAGGATGTGGTTAGTGCAGCTAATGTAGCTGTGTTTAAAAAAGGATTGGAGAAGTCCATTACCTGCTATTAATTAAGTTGACTTAGAAAATAGCCACTGCTATTACTAGCAACAGTAACGTGGAATAGACTTGGTTTTTTGGGTACTTGCCAGATTCTTATGGCCTGGATTGGCCACTGTTGGAAACAGGATGCTGGACTTAGTGGACCCTTGGTCTGACCCAGTATGGCATGTTCTTATAAATGAAATCCAAAATTATCCGGATGAACAGGCAATAGCCAAAAAGCGGACTTGATATCCACTTTTGCCATAAGTGCACCCTGACCACAACCCCGAACCAACTGAACTGCTGAATCAAAAGAGGTGTAATGTATAGTGCAAAGGTCATGAGGAATAAAATCATTCACCGAAAAATCTTCAGGGAAGGACAAATTATGAATCAACTTGAATTTGCCCGTCCCTTTTTTAGGGATCACTGCTAAAGGTCATAAAACCATCCACTGAAAAGGAGGTTCCACAAAAGGCCCCGCAATTCTGCCCAATCCAATCTCCCCCTGCAGTTTGTCCCTGGCCACATTGACCATTTTCCGAACCAAAGGGTAATTCTCTCCCCTCCCCCCGACCGCGGATCCAAAAAAGGAATCCGGAAGCTGTACGTAAATCCATTAAATAATAATAAAGTGACCTCCACATTTGGGTAAACCTTAAGCCATGGCAACAAAGGCACACACCCGGTTCGGAGTCAGAGCCCTATCCAAAGACTCATTTCGAAGCTCCTTTGGTTGCCAGCCTGCCAGTGGCTCCATCACCCGCCCACTTAGAGCATTTAGAGACGGGGTGACTAGCTCCGCAACCGGAGCAAACATGACAGAATTTACAGTCCGGGAAGTTGCAAACTGATCGGTTGAAATGCCAGCAGACATCGAGCACTCCCACCCCCATTCACCCCGCACCACCAGGCGCAGGCCCTGCTCAAAAGGCCGCCCACTTGAACCACCACCAGTACCACTTGAAGCACCCACAGATGAGGCAGTGACCTTACTATTCATTTGAGTTACCATAAGCCCACATCCTGGGTACCCCACAAAATAAACATATTCTCCTCCATGTGGTCCCGAAATCGCTCATCATAACTGAGCCATGAGCAACTCTCATACTCCCGACTGGCAGCCAAAATCGCATCCACGTAAGCCAGTAAAGGCCCATATTGCAAAGTATCTTCTTGCCCGATCACACTCGCCAGTTGAACAAAAGCCCAGATTCAGTTAATATTACGTGAAACTATCTTTTGAGTCCCAGGAGTATGCTGAACACTGCCCTTCTTTTTCTCCTTCCTATGCCCCCTACGTCCCTCCAACAATTGGAATATATCAATATATTTACAGAGTCGAATCTTCCTCTTCAAAGACCAAGGCACATCATCCCACAACTCTGAGAAAGTTAACAATGCCGGAGCCCCCAATTAGACCCTTTTTCCCCAAATCCCCCCTCCAAAAGCAATGCACACAGAGTTAGATGAGGAAGAAAAAGATGGCGAGTCAGAAGAATTAGACCTATCCTGCGCTTAGACTTATCCCGCCTCTTAACCCCAAGGGAATCGTCAGACCTACCCGCCATAGCAAGTGACTCTCCAGAACCCGAGATCCCATCCAAGGACGGAACATTATCAGGCTGAACTGCTGCTATACCCCCCCCCCCCCCCGCCCCAGAAAAACCACCAGCCAACAACTCACCATGCTGTCTTGAAACAGGTTCTTTCCCTCCTGCCAACTGAGTCGAAGGACATGTGGCATTAGCTGCTGCCATTGTTGGATCATTCCTCCACCCTTCCTGGCACGAGGGATCTGGATCATCAGTGAACTTCTGTAGAAACCTGAGAAGGAACAAGAGAAGCCGACACAGCAGGACCACCAAACCATGCCACTCCCAGCCCCCTGACAGCTGCCCTCGATACCTTCTGCCAAGGCCAACTTGAAAAATATCCGGCTGCCAGCCACCGAAAACCCCTGCCCCCAGCTACCAGGAGGAACCCCTGAAATCCATACCTACCAGTCAGCTATAAGGAACACTACCCTGACCGCCTCACCCTCACCCCCATGGAGAAGAGACTCTTCCTTGAAAACATATGCCTAGCCCAGAAAAAGGGGACCTCTCACCCTTAGCAGGGAGATAATGACCCAAGTTCTCCCAAGAAGCCAGGAAATGAGCTGGATGACTTCCAAATCCAAACCCCCCAGTCAGCGGAAAAACTTGCGTGAGAAACACCAGCAAAACCAGAACTGGCCCAATCTGAATCTAGGTTACCAGGTCTTGCTAAAACCCCATTCAACACGTGCTCAGGCACATGTGCAGCAAACCGCCCCTCTGACGAGCTCATAGATACCTTGCTCAGGACGTCCGCAACGGCTTGCGCGTTGCGCTAAGAACGGCAGCAGAGAAAGCAGGCAGATGCACTAAGACCACCACGCCAAACAGCCCAGTCCTGCCTGCCCCCCCCCCTGCGAGGAGACAGATGGACTGAGACTCCCTGACACACCCCTAGGTCCAATGCTGTCTGCCAGCAGGGACACAGAAACAGCCTCCCTCTCCCCACCAGCAGCTGAATCAAGCCTGCTGCTACCCTCACCACAGATGGTTCAGGCTGAACCGCCACTCCCAACGGGCTGCCTGCATCAGCTCGTGCCACGACCACTGTTGAGGAGCGGTCCACTCGCATCTCCTCCATTCGGTCGTCCTCCCCCGCCATAGCCGCCACCTCCAAATCCATAGCAGCAACCAGCTCCGACCGAAGGAAAATAAGCAGACCATAGGGAAAAATCTAACCGGCCTAACAAAAGAAACGCAGCGAAAACCCCGACGCAGCACCAGCAACAGCAGCAGGCAAGTGTCCAGACTCTATCTACTTGCACCCCCCCCCCCCCAAACTCCTTATGCTCCACCCAATTCCCTACAGCCAATCAGCTCCCAGACCTGCCACCGTTAGAAATACAAAGATTCCAACTATAACTGCCCTAACCGACTGGCGATGCCAGTCATGGCTAGCTCTCCCCACCCCTGCTTCTGCTCCAAAAGTGTGTCCGGCACCCACATTACCCCGGGCGGCCAGGTACAAGCCCCATCCTCCCTTCCATAAAAGACAACATTGTTGAAAAGTGTATACGTTCTCTATGAACAATACAGCTCAGCCTGAATCTTCAGATGAGAATTCTAAACTGCCAACTTCTTCCGACACTCGTGCTTTATGAAGACTTTCTTTTCACAGTAAAACAACTATAAGATATGGTTATCAAAGCAGTAACTACATGTACGAGGATACGAGTTTCTTGATTGTGCTTTGTCTATTTGCTTATTTGTTAACATCAATGAATCATTTGTTATATAATATAATATAATTAGAGAATCAAGACTTACTTTTCAGGGGCTTTAATCCCTGGCTCAAATCATGTCATAACTCTGTAGTGTGGCCAGAGAGAGACCCATGTCAAAAGGAACAGGCTGAGCCAGCCTTTGTTTTATACCCTCTATATGCATGGACTAGCTGAGGCTGCCCTATTTGATCATGCTAAACAACTCTTTACTCTTCAGGCATTTTATCATTTCTATCCTTTGTCAGACTACTATATATTGCTTCCACTTTGAATATTCCTTTAAAAACTTTGTAAACTCTTTGTAGGCTTTGTATACCAGCACAGTTCCAGAAGATGCCCTGACTGGCAAAGTGATCTTACAGGTCTTTGCTACTGATGCAGACATTCATGCCAATGCACAGATTGCATACACGCTTTACGGGACAGGAGCAGAAAAATTCAAACTAAATTCAGATACAGGTAAAATCTATCTGTTTTTGAGCTACACTAAAACTTTTTCTGCCATTTTGTTCAAAACATTTTTGAAAATAAGCACAGGTTCTATAGAAATACTAGTCAGCATGATTTGCATAACATATATGCATACATGTTATGTAAATCTACCCAGTTCTTTAGATGCCATAGTATTATCTTGTGAAATGTGCATTTTAAGTATCTATTTCTTGCTTCAGTTATTAAAATGTGAAATGAGTCATGAGAGAGGAAACAGCAAAAATACTTTTTGATGGATTAGGCAAATGCTAGTATTTAAACATGAAAGATATGCTTCTAATATTTGTGCCGATACAGTAAAGTCCGCGGGAGAGCTCTCCCGGCGCACTCACAGGCCACTCTCCTGTGCGCGTGATTCTCTATTCAAATGAGGCCTGGCGGTATAAACAGGCAAAAGGAGGCGCAAGGGACACTAGCGCGTCCCTAGCGCCTCCTTTTGGACCGGAGCGGCGGCTGTCAGCGAGTTTGACAGCCGACTCTCAATTTTGCCGGCATCTGTTCTCGAGCCCGCTGAC
The DNA here is from genome assembly GCF_901001135.1 of Rhinatrema bivittatum. NCBI lineage: Eukaryota > Metazoa > Chordata > Amphibia > Gymnophiona > Rhinatrematidae > Rhinatrema > Rhinatrema bivittatum. Next base: position 119,421,517 of record NC_042615.1, on the reverse strand, counting down.
TGCCACGGGCTCGGAAACCGGACGCCGGCAAAATTGAGTGTCCGGTTTTCAACCCGACAGCCGCAGGCCGACTTCAAATTTTTTTTTTTTTTACTTTTGGAAACTTTCGGGACCTCCGACTTTTCTGTGCACTTTCCTGGTGCCCGAGGAAATTAGCGCCTACCTTTGGGTAGGCGCTAATTTCTGAAAGTAAAATGTGCGGCTTGGCTGCACATTTTGTTTTCTGAATCGCACCGGAATACCTAATAGGGCCATCAACATGCATTTGCATGTTGTGGGCGCTATTAGGTTTGACGCACGTTTTCGGTCCCTTACTGAATAAGGGATAACGCTAGCGCGTTGAAAATGCGCGTCCAATGTACTGTATCAGCCTGATTGTTATTAAAAAAAAAAAAAAAAACAACTCTATAAGACAAAATGTTTATTTTTGTACGATAATGTAAAACATTAGAGATTGAAACATGGTGGTCCCTATCTTCAAAAATATTTACCCTGTCCTGTGCCTACTGCAAGCAAAAACTTGAAAACAGAATATAGTAAGTTAAATTATGCAGTCTCTAGTATTTTCTCCTTACTTAAAAGAGAGTATGAAGAATGTATCAGGCTGCAATGTTTGTGCTTCTGAAATTAATGCTTGTTTTTGTATATTGATAATTGTAAATGTTACGGATTATATTTTTTGTTGATCTTTGCTGTTACCCGCTTTAAGAATTTGTGATACAGCGGGATTTAAATTTAATAAAATGAAATTGTATAAAGAAATTCAAAACTTTAATCATTAATAATCTTAGCCCAAGAAACCTGTATTTTACTTTAAGTGTTCTACATATAATATGTTGATGCTGTAAGAGCAATAGAGGTTGATAAAATCAACCTGGAACAATGCAGTAGTTCACTTTTATTAATGCTCAGAGCATAGATAAAGCGCTATGTGTCAGGCCTAACATGGAATAGGTACTGGCTCTCCAAATTTGAAGCTCATTTCTTGCTGTACAGGTGAACTCAAGACATTTGCCCCACTTGATCGAGAGCAGCAAGCCGTTTATCGCCTTTCAGTCAAGGCCACCGATGGAGGAGGACAATTCTGCCAAGCTGATATTATTCTCTCACTTGAAGATGTCAATGATAATGCTCCAGAGTTTTCTGCAGATTCTTACACCGTTACAGTGTTTGAAAGCTCCGAGCCCAAGACATTGCTCATGAGAGTTCTATCCACTGATGCAGATGCAGGTAGAAATTACTGTTCCTTGGATTAATTGTTTTGTTTTATTTTGTTTTGTTAAAGGAGGATAGAATTAGGATGCAGTCCTGTTTATCCATAAATTTCAGAATATTGAAGATACAAAAAATATTTTTGCCTATTTTAGCACTAGTTTTTGAAAATGGTTTCAAGATCTAAGAAGGCTGGTTTCCCTTTGTTTTTTTACAGGCACTGATTTTGCAGTTAGCTACAGTGCATGCCTGTTGGCTGTGTTGCTAGCAATTAAGAAGAAAATGCCAGGTGTTGCCTGGTGGAGTGTTCGATTGACTGCATTTGTACATTCTGAAATGTTAAATCATATTCAGGCCAACAGAGGCATAGTTGTGATAGTCACCTTTAAAAAAAAAAAAAAAAAAAAAGTGTTTTCTCCCCCTCCCCCAAGCATTCTTTAATAATTATTAGATAATGATATATATTTTTTCAATGATCTATGGTAAATTCTGTGATACTTTATCATGAATAATTTCTTTTACTGTTGCAACTTGCTTTGAGCGTTTTTGCAGTAAGCGAGAAATAAATTTGATTAAATAAAAAGATGAGGGGAAACTTTTGCAAAAATATATGTAGATATACATTTTTTGCGCCATTTTGCCCACCTCCTGTAATTGAAAACAGGTACCCATAAATCTGATAGCAAAGGTTATTTCAATTATACTACTGAAATTTGAGCCAGGACTGCGGATGTTGCTAAGGCAGTGTTCGCTGCTCTCCCTCCTCCTTCCGGGTGGGGGGGGGGGGGGGAGGTGCAAGGAAGTCAGTCAGTCAGTGTGTGCAGTTGTGACACCTAGTGGCTGGATTTATTATTTTCCATGATTGTAAGGTTTCAGAAAGAGTCCTAGTGCATAGCCCCCTGGCTTATGACTTTTGCTATCGTGCTCGGACTAAAGTAGATTGGGAGGGGATACAAAATAAGGGGGGAAGGGGGAATGGCACAGGTTGTTGCAAATAAAGATTCATGTTGCCAGGCCCTCTTCCCTATCCCGGTTCCAACTGAACTGGAAGCGCAGAACAGCAGGCGGAAACTGCCGGATCAAAAAAATGATTTCATGTGGGATTGTAGTTTACTAATAACTGTAGAATAGCTGGTTTGGCCACTTTAAGTGAAATCTAAATGCTCGAGTTGCTGACGATCTCTTAAAACTGGATTTAAGAAGTCCTGCTGCCAGATACAGAAGTCTCCAAAACCTTCACATCCAAGACACAGGTTTCCTTCCTTTCCTGTATGCGTTTTCCTTTTCTTGCTGCTAGAAAGGTTTTCCTATATAATTCTGAATTTGCTATGAGCCAGTTCCGAATTGTTTTACTGCACAAGAAGAGAAGTTTGCAGACAAAGGAATTTGGGAAAAGAATCCGTGCAAAAGTAAAACTGAAACATACTATAAAGTAGACAAAAGGAACAGGCAGCCAAGGCTTTATTCTCTTGTACATCTGTGATTTATTTGTTCCTTTAAATTTTTTATAGATATTTTGTTTATCTCGTGTTCGTCTGCCAGTGTTTTCTTCCAGTGGACTGTAAAAGTCAAGTTTGTCCCCTAAATTTGGATTGTTTTATGTGCCTTGTGATAACCTGGACAGCCAGCTTACTCCTTGCCAAAAGCCAGCTCTAAGGCTTATCACCATCTAGTCCTTACTGTCTAAAGAGCATGATTTATTAATGGGCATATGTTCTTCAGTTTGATATTGAATTAATTGAGTTTTAAGGGTGGGGGGGGTCTGAGAAAATGTATAGAAATGTGCTAAGTCAATTGAGAGAGGTACATAAAGGAAACAAAGCTGATTTAGAATGCACAACATTTTGATTTTATTTTAGATGCCGTGCTTGTCCTTTCCTGTGACTTATTCTGCTAATGGTAACAATTTTTAATGAGCAAAAATTTGATCTACCCTGTTAACTGTCACTTTTCAACCTAGTGACTTAAAAAGTAGCTTATTTCTGCCTTGTTTTTTATTATTTTGCAATTGCTCCAGTAAAGCTGCTAGTGGAATTATTTTATTTTTTTTTTTTGCTGACTACAAGCAAGAATTAAAGTCTTCAGAATGATTGGCACTTGATGCTAGTTTGCAGTGCTACATCAAATGTTTTTCAGCTACGGAGCATGTTCACATAGATGGTGAATTGTGTGGGTACGTGGTAAGAGGATTTGTCAAAGATTTGCATCAATGCAAAAATGTCACCAGATTTAGCAATTCAGCCATCTTTTTTCTTTCCCCATATTTAATGGGAAGAAAGACAAATGTGAAATCAAAGCAAACCTGCCTTAAATCTGCCCAATGTGTGTTAGCAGTGTGGTTGCTGGATGATTTCTAAACTGAGATACTAGAGAACAGAGTGCCCACACTGTACTTTCCTTATCCACCATCCCCTTTAGCCCTCCCACTTGCTTCTAAAATTTCCTGAGTTTGTCCTGTAGATGACATTGTATTGAATGTATAGCAAGGAAGCTTTGCACTTGAAATGTGGCCCGAGGAGATTTATAATAAGCGTATGATTTGGCTGGTTAACAGCACCATGTCTTGTCTTGACATGACTGACTATATAATGTCATCAGGAGCTTCCTCTGTATGCTAAAAAGGTGGTGTTCTGTGCCACAGCTATGTTTTTATAACCAAGGGAAATCGCTTCTGAGAGCTGGTTCTTTGTACTGGATAATGTTTGAAACCAAAGCAAAGTGAAATGCACATTCTTTCAATAAGAAACATAGACGTATAGAATATGATGGCAGGTAAAGTCCGTAAAACCCATCTAGACTGCCTGGTTTTCTTTTTTTTTTCTATTTTTCTGCAATGGTATAGACTATAGATAGTTGATCTATGGCTTTCACCTCACTTCTCAGCAGCTAAGGATCCCTCTGCATATCCCAGGCTTTCCTGAATTCTGTTACGGTCCTTGCTGCCTCTACTTACAGGCTAGAAACATGCATACACAGTGAGCCGAGAAGAGGAAACGATGTGGTTTGCAATTGTTTGTTGTTGAGTTGAATTAAAGATTGAATAAATGATGCACAGCAATTCCACAGGGAAATGTTTCAACTTCTGTGTGGCTTGGGTAATTTAAGCAATATGAAAACATTATCCATACGCTGGCAATGTTTACTTCTAATTCAAAGCAACAATAGTTGATATTTAACAAATAAATTGCACAATAAATTACAGGCTAGGGCTCAGATATAAAGTATCCATACAATTATTGGTTTTTCTGTTTAGACTAAAGCACATATAATTAAGTTAATGCTGTTGTAATGTCGTCGTGCAAGTTGTTTCAGTTGCACATTTGATTAGATGAATGGTGCTCATGTATATTCTTAGAGTAATGTATTGCAGCGTTTTTTTTTTTTCCTAGTTCTTGAAAGCCATTTCAGCTTCTTTTCCCCGTCTCTTTTGATTGCAGGCTTGAATCGTAAAGTTCACTATTCATTGGTGAACTCTGCGGATGGACAGTTCTCCATAGGTGAATTATCTGGAATTATCAGTCTGGAGAAGCCGTTGGATCGGGAGTTGCAGGCAATGTACACACTGACTGTGAAAGCTGTAGATCAAGGGTCACCTCTGAAGCTGTCCTCTGTTGCAACGGTTGTGGTGTCTGTTCTGGATATAAATGATAATCCTCCGGTTTTCGAACACAGAGAATACGGTGCTGTTGTATCAGAGGATACAGCGACTGGGACAGAAATCCTTCAAGTTTATGCCACCAGCAGAGACATTGAGGCTAATGCAGAAATCACTTATTTAATAGCCAGTGGAAATGAACATGGAAAATTCAGTATCAATTCAGAAACAGGTATGGTTAATGGGGTCTGTTATCTGACCTTGCCTTCCATTCTTTGACTTTTGTTTTGATTACAAAATTGTATTGATGCCTCTCTTTAAAACCCCTCACTATAACACGTCTATCAACAATATCAAAAAACTTTGATTCCAAAAGCAGTCTTCTGTAAAGTAGGCTCTTACTTTACACACACACTGTGATTTCTGTGGTTCTCTACCAGCTAAGCTTTTTTAGCTACAGTTTAAAGTGAGGCGCATGAAGATCTAGATTCTAGAAGACATTTCATACCTTCAGGTATTAACTGTGTCTTTTGTTATTTTAGGCTGTTTTCTAGGAATTTTTCCTTAATTTGTTATGTAACGTTCTTCCTTTCTGAGCTTAACACATTTCAAATGGTTTAGCATGAACTGTGTGGCTGTATCCAAAACCTTGATTTGTGATGTGGGTATAGCAGTAAATATCCACAGCACTTTCTCACACTGTCAGGCCGATACAGAAGGATGCGCGGGAGAGCTGGCGAGCGCACAGGCCACTCTCCTTGGCGCACGATTCAGGAGGGTGCCCATGCAAATTAGGGCCCGCAACAAAAGGAGGCGCTAGGAACACTAGCGCGTCCCTAGCGCCTCCGTTTTGACAGGAGTGGCGGCCATCAGCGGGTTTGACAGCCGACGCTCAATTTTGCTGGCATCAGTTCTCAAACCCGCTGACAGCCATGGGTTCAGAAAACGGACACCGGCATAATTGAGCGTCCGTCTTCCGGGCCGCGGGCCGATTTTTAATTTTAATTTTTTATTTATTTATTTTTTTTTTACTTTTGGGGCCTCCAACTTAATATCGCTATGGTATTAAGTCAGAGGGTGTACAGAAAAGCAGGTTTTTTTGCTTTTCTGTACACTTCCCTGGCGCCGGCAGAAATTAACGCCAGGCTTTGGGCAGGCGTTACTTTCTGTATCGCGTGGGAATAACTAATAGGATCATCAACTTGCATTTGCATGTTGTGGGCGCTATTAGTTTCGGGGGGGGTTGGACGCGCGTTTTCGATGTGCTATTACCCCTTACTGTATAAGGGGTCCAAACCTGGACTAACAGTGCGCTCCACTGGAGCGCACTGTACTGTATCGGCCTGTGTGTTTTCTAATGAGTTTTTTGTTTTTTTGTAAATTTAAGACAATTCTATATTGTTTCCAAGTCTATTTAATAAAATAATTAACCTCGTACTGCAGTATTCTCATACCATATTCAGAATTCTTACCATCTGTGGTTTTTAATTAAAACAAAAAAAAAATGTTGCTATGTCATTTTATAAAGTGTTAGCCTTTGCATTGGAGAATATAAAATGGACTTAGAAGAGGTCTTGACGAGTGGGAAGTGACATCATCACTGCAACATGGTCGCTTGATTTCATCGCTCTTCGAAACATCCTCATAAAGTGCATTTAATGCTGGCTTAAGCTAGTGAATTGCTCTTAATAATCAACTGGAGGCAAGCACAGGGTGATACCAGATGCCCCCCCATCGGAAAAAATCGTCAGTTTTCTTACGATTCAAGTGGATCCCACTTTGAGACCCTCGGAAGCATGGCAGAGCAGGCGGAGGGAAATACAGTGAAGCAGGCCCTGCAGAGGAAAGTGTGCTAATGTGTGCAGGTAAGAAAGATGCACTTACCAGGGAGGACTTTCGCATTTGGTTCCGGGACATAAAATCGGACATTAAGTCCTTAAAAGATGAGTTTCTGGAGACCACCTCAGACTTACGCACCGATCTGTCCGAGGTTCTGAGGAGGTGGAAAGAGAGTGGAAGACCAGCGCTTGTCGCTGATGCAGTTGATGGGTACAATAACCAATCTGCAGGAGTCTAACCAAGAACTGACAAATAAATTTGAAGATTTAGAAAACAGGTCTAGGCACTCAAACAAGCAGATACGGGGCTTACCGGAGACTGAGTTGTATGGTAAAGTGCAACTGGAGGTTCAGAAAATTTGCCAAACCATTTTAAGTGCAGATTCGGAAGGAGCCGAAACTCAGGTGCTCTTGCTGATTAAAATCAAATTCTCGCACAGAGCCCTGGGCACAGCGCCACGCAACGTGCCCTGAGACATAATAACCTGTTTTCACAGCTATGCCCTGAAAGAACGAGTGATAAATCAAGCGGGAAACATGGCAGCATTCTCCTGGGACGGCCAACACCTGGCATCGTATCAGGATCTCTCATCGGACACACTTTGCAAACGGAGAGAGTTGCAATCTGTAACTACAGTGCGTAGGAAGGAGAAGATCAAGTACAACTGGTTATTCCCATCCAGCCTGGCATTTACTTTGAATGGTATCACCTCCCAGATTAAATCGGAGGCAGAAGCGCTGCCTATCCTCAAAGCAGCCGGTATTGTAGTAGTAGTGGATAAGCCGCATCATGGCCCCATGGAAGTGGAGAATTCCAGATGACAGCGAATTGGAAAAGGGGCCGGGGGATCGCAGGCCTCGCAGCTATCAGGCCTGGCCTGAGGGAGACAGCTCAGTAGTGCAGTGCAGCCAGGCATGGCTTCAGTCTTTTGTCTGCTGGCTGTTCCAGCTGGTGACTTTTATAAATGCTAAAACTATAAATTGGGAATATGCTGGGGTAAGACAGGAGGTCAGATAAGGGATGTATGGCTTGTTTTGGCTTCAGTATTTGTTGTGGTGCCTTTATGATAAGTAAGGAGTAGGGTACATTCTGAATGCACATTAGGATGCAGGAGGATGAATGGTGGTGATTGGGTAGGGAGATGGGTACGGAAAAGTCTTGGTCTGTGAGATAGGGCAAGGTGTTAGGGGAGAGGGGAGGAGAGAAGAGGGAGATGAAGAGGAATAGGAGGGAGGAACTTTGGAGGTTGGTGTGGGAGGAGAAGGATCGCTAAGGGCAGAGCTCAAGCCTCAAGGATTCTCCCACCTGGGAGATGTGCTCTGGGGGGGGGGGGTGGCATTGCTGGTCTAGGGATGGTAGGGGTCAAGGGTTTGGTAACTGAAGGAAGCCCTGGCTCAGTCATCTCCTGTTTTGGGGGGGTTAGGGGGAAGGAAGAGATAAATGTTGGGTAGGGTGTTACAGTAAAAAATTGTCAGACTTCATGAGAGATATTCACAGCCGATATGTTATAATGTTGTTAGTATTTACATTATACGTTATGAGACAGCAAAGCTGATATATTTGTTATGTTTTTGACCATGGCTAATAAGGCAGTGAGGTGTGTGTCCTGGAATGTACGGGGCATTTCAACACCTGTGAAAAGAAAAAATCTTAAATTTTTGAAAAAAAAAGATCTGTGCACATAGCTTTGTTACAGGAGTCGCACCCGAAGGACCAAGAGCATGAGAAACTATGTAAGAAATAGGTGGGTCAGGTTTTTTATGCCTTCTTCACATCCAAAAGTAGAGGGGTTTGTATTTTAATTCACAAAAATGTTCCACATGTGATTAGCCAAGGAGATAAAGAACCCGGAAGGCAGGTTTGTTCTGCTGGAGGGATCTTTATACGGTCAAAATATTGCATTGGTTAATATTAATGGCCCAAATCGCGATCAGACACCCTTCTATAACCATATGATTAAAACAAATCCCTGAGAGGATTGGAATGCTTGCATTGACCCTGTTAAAGATAGATCAGAGAAGGTATGAGGAATGATGGAGTCTATTAAAGGTCTCAATATTTAGTGCTTAGTTTGAATTGGGTGGACATCTGGACAACGCGCAATACCTGTCCATCACTCTGAAAGCCACCTGGATATGTTTTTATGCTCCTAATGGGTGTTTAACACTATTACTTCACAGATGTGCTGAATTGTAGTGTATCAGATCACAATCCTATCAAATTGGTACTCACATGTCACAGTCCCTGGCTTCGACACGTTCCTGGCGGCTCAATCCTTCAGTTTTGAATAATATAAAGTTTCAAGAGATGATAAAATGGGAAATCGTAAAGTTCAAAGAAATTCATGCAACAGAGCATGATAATCCTGTTATGCTATGGGAAACTTTGAAGGTAGTGCTGAGAGGTAAAATCATAAGCTATCAAGTCATCAGAAAAAGATCAGAATGGCTAGAGAGGCTTCCCTAATAAAGGAGATTTCAGGATTAGAAACTATGCATAAAAGTACTTGTTCTAGGAAAGTTTGGAAACAGTTAATTGCCCAAAGGAGGGAGTTAGAGATGCTGCAAGTGGAACGAATAGAGAAGACATTGTAGTATATGCAGTAAAACTTATATGAATACGGTACCAAGGTAGGGAAACGTCTTGCTAGTATGCTCAAGCGAAGACAACAAAGCATGATAATTTCCAAAATACACCAAAGCAGTGGGCAGGTTTCTAATAATCAGGAGGATATTTTTAATACATTCAAGAACTATTATGAACTTTTGTATGCAGGGAAAGAGGGGGGTACTGAGGAGGAAACAGACACATTTTTGCAAAAGGTTAAACTCCTTAAGGTCACAGAGGGTCAAAATAAGTAGCTGAGAGACACTATCTTGTTGACAGAAATGTTGAAGGATGGCCAGTTGTTACCCAGAGGCAAGAGTCCAGGACCTGATGGGTTCCAGGTGGACTTCTATAAAAGTTTTTTATGGAATTGGTACTGCCTATGGCAGATGCCTTGAGTATCTGAAAGTGCCTTCCACAGACTGACAGAGGCAACAATAGTCTTGATACATAAGAAAGGTAGGGATGAGCTAGATCTAGGGTCATACAGGCCTATATCCCTCCTAAATGCTGACATAAAGGTTTTGGCTAAAGCTTAGAGTGGAAGGTATTTTACCACATTTGGTGAAGGAGGACTAAACGGGATTTGTGAAAGAATTTTACTCTTACACTAATACTAGAAGTGCTTTTCACATAATCTCTTTAACAATTAGATATAAGGTTCCAGGGCTGCTGGCGTCTTTAGATGTCAAAAAGGCCTTTGATAGGCTTAGCTATTATTTTTTGTTTGCTGTATTGCAAACTTATGAGTTTGATCAGGAGTTTATCAGCTAGATTAAAGTTTTATACTCTAGGCCAGCAGCCAGTGTCCTCACAAACGAGTACCTTTCTAAGCTTTATATAATTGGACAAGGCAGGGGTGTCCATTGTCCCCACTGCTGTTTGACTTAGCTATAGAAGTGCTGGCACAAGTTATTCGTGCAGATGATATTCAGGGGTTCGCGTTTAATGGGCATTCCCACAAGATATCTTTGTATGCTGATGATGTTTTAATAGAGCTGACACAGATTTTGCAATTGGCCCCTCGACTGCTCCACTAGTTGCAGAATATAGTGCAGTATCTAGATTTAAAATTAATTATCAAAAGTCTGAATTATTCTTGATAGGCAGCTCCCAGATTTCTTAGATACCAGAATGTATGTCTCTTTTTAAAGTGGAGTTGGGGTTCAGATATTTGGGCATTTTCATACCTAAACAGTGGTTGGATATTTACAAAACTAATCATGCCCTAATTTGAAGGAAAATCTTGGAGGACATGTAAAAATGGATGGGGTTGTATGTTTCTTAGGCAGGCAGAACTAGGATTCTGAAAATGAATATATTACCAAAATCAATGTACCTGTTTCATCATATGCCAGTTACCCTACCCATGAAGTTTTTTTGCAGATATAAATGGGCCAATGCGTTGGTTTATGTGGCAAGGCAGAACTCCCAGGATGAAGTTAAGTACTCTATGGTATACTAAAAATGGAGGAGGCTTTACTGGGCCTCTAGACTGGCATGCTTGCCAACACAGTTAAATTGGGATTTTACGCAGCCCTGGATGTCATTAGAGGCAGGATCAGCAGAAGGGATACATTTGCCTCATGTTGTTTCAGCCTCTGAAGTCACAATGGATGAGGCAAGTAATGAGATCTAGTGTAATTATGGCACACAGAGTAAAGAGATGGCTTATGCTCTGCATGTACAACCAGACCACCATGCTCCATTAGTGGCATTAAGAGGGTCCCAGCATTTCAATTAACATATTTTATAAGGAGCTCTGTGATTGGGAGGATCAGGGATTAAAGTACTTGGGACAACTCTGGGACGAAAACGGGTGGATACCTTTCCAAGACTTGCAGGAGGAATTTAGTCTGGAAGCAGAGGGCAGAGAGATTATCTGTGACATTCACATGCATTTAACTAGAACAGAAGTGATCCTATGGGAAAAGAGAGGACCTACATGGGTAGAAGGGGTGTTAATTTGCATGGCCATAGGTTTCAAAATTATTTCTTCCTTGTACCTTGATATCATCCTGACATGAAGATACAGACCCCCTTACTGCCTTAATTGACAAATGAAATTTAGATCTGGGAGAGAATTTGAAAGAAAGATTGGAAGACTGTATGGAAGAAGGTACACACAGTTTCTGTCTGTAGTAGGAGAACTGAACTCATGTATAAACTGATTAGGAGGATATATAGATATCCAATGTACTTTGTAGCTTTCTCATCACAGACATCTGACTTGTGTTGGAGGGGATGTGGGAAGGAGGGTTTTTACTTTCACGTTTGGTGGTCATGCAAGCCTTTAGCAGAATTTTGGACTAGAATTATGACAAAGGTTTCTCAAATAGTGTGCCATCGGGTGTGGTTTCATCCTAAATTGTGTTCACTGGGGCTGGGGACTCTGCTGAGACTTGATAGATAGTGGTGCCTGTGTGGTCATTTAATTTATTCAATCACTCCAATCTTTTAAAACTGTGTATACCCAAAGTGCTACTACTGATATACTGGTGAATAAAACGAGAAGCTTGGGAGTGAGTGCCGAGGTGGTGACCTGGATTGCAAATTGGTTGACGGACAGAAGACAATGTGTGATGGTAAATGGAACCTTCTCTGAAGAGAGAGCGGTTTTAAGTGGTGTACCGCAAGGATCGGTGTTGGGACCGGTCCTGTTCAATATCTTTGTGAGCGACATTGCGGACGGGATAGAAGGTAAGGTTTGTCTTTTTGCGGATGACACTAAGATCTGCAACAGAGTGGATACGCCGGAAGGAGTGGAGAGAATGAGACGAGATCTAAGGAAACTGGAAGAGTGGTCGAAGATATGGCAGCTGAGATTCAATGCCAAGAAGTGCAAAGTCATGCATATGGGGAGTGGAAATCCGAATGAACTGTATTCGATGGGCGGGGAAAGGCTGATGTGCACGGAGCAGGAGAGGGACCTTGGGGTGATGGTGTCTAATGATCTGAAATCGGCGAAACAATGCGACAAGGCGATAGCTAAAGCCAGAAGAATGCTGGGCTGCATAGAGAGAGGAATATCAAGTAAGAAAAGGGAAGTGATTATTCCCTTGTACAGGTCCTTGGTGAGGCCTCACCTGGAGTACTGTGTTCATTTCTGGAGACCGTATCTTCAAAAAGACAAAGACAAGATGGAGGCGGTACAGAGAAGGGTGACCAGGAGGGTGGAGGATCTTCATCGGATGACGTACGAGGAGAGATTGAAGAATCTAAATATGTACACCCTGGAGGAAAGGAGGAGCAGAGGTGATATGATACAGACTTTCAGATACTTGAAAGGTGTTAATGATCAAAAGACAACAACAAACCTTTTCCGTAGGAAAAAAATTAGCAGAACCAGGGGTCATGATTTGAAGCTCCAGGGAGGAAGATTCAAATCCAATGTCAGGAAGTATTTCTTCACGGAGAGGGTGGTGGATGCCTGGAATGCCCTTCCGGAGGATGTGGTGAAGACCAGAACTGTGAAGGACTTCAAAGGGGCGTGGGATAAACACTGTGGATCCATAAAGTCAAGAGGCCGCCAATGAAGAGTGGGTGACTCGCCAGAATGAGGGCTACTGCCTGGAGTCAATACCCTTATTAAATAAACATACATATGCTTACTGTGACTCCAACATCACTCTAAGCTTCAACAGCAAGAGGAAATGTGGAAAAAAGGATTCACACTCACAAAGAGGGGAGTAGCTGGCTTGTTACGGCGGTTACTACCCCAAATCAAATAAGTCTGATACTTCACTTTCAATGCATATACAGCATAGTTCTCTGATTCAACGGCAGGGGAGAAGAAAACCTGATACTTCACACATCCAGCAGAGCTCTCTGCTCCAAAGGCAGGGGAGAAGAGGGTTCGCACTCACAAAGCGGGGAGTAGCTGGCTTGTTACGGCGGTTACTACCCCAAACCAAATGTGCCTGATACTTCACTTTCAATGCACATCCAGCATGGCTCTCTGCTTCAACAGCATGGGAGAAGACTGATACTTCACGCGTATCCAGCATAGCTCCCTGCTTCAACGGCAGGGGAGAAGAAAAACAACCAATAAGGGCTGTATAACATAGGCTGGGTAAAACAAATAAGCATGGGTGTAGCTTGCTTATTGCGGCGGCTACTACCCCTAACTAATCAAGCTAGATATTTCACTTGGATGCAGCTCCATCACTGCTCTCTACATTAAGCTGGGGGTGGAAGGGAAATAGAACCAAGAGCTAAGAGAAACAGATAAGTATGAGAGAAAAAATGTGTGAAGCTTGCTGGGCAGACTGGATGGGCCATTTGGTCTTCTTCTGCCGTCATTTCTATGTTTCTATGTTTCTATGATTTAAATTAGATCATTATAATATATATTTTTATGTGATAGAAGCCGCATCAGCAAGCCAGACAACGGCAGTAGGGATCACTTGCCGTCCGGACTACTCGTCACTTGCGGCGTGATTTTTTCAAGTTTGAAAAGTCAATATTTCAATAAATGCTTAAACTTTGATAATATCATCTGTTCTTGATGTAAGATGAAGAATACAGCCCGGCAACGGCCGGTGTTTCGCGAAGAGAAATCGCTTCTTCAGGAGACGAATTTAATCAAATTTCAATAATTTCAGAACAGATGCTTCATCCCGGACAGTGCAGTCTCTCAAGTGAATTTCTTTAGAACGGGACAGATCCTACTGCCGTCGTCTGGCTTGCTGATGCGGCTTCTATCACATAAAAATATATATTATAATGATCTAATTTAAATCAGTAGTAGCACTTTGGGTATACACAGTTTTAAAAGATTGGAGTGATTGTCTTTTTTGGTTATTTCGTATTTACAGTAATAAGACACATTATGGTTCTTTTTTGGTTTGTTGTCATTTAATTTATTCAGCATGTTTTACAATAGCCACTTACTGGAAGACGATGCCTTCTTCTGCCCAATGGGATAAGCAGGTACATGATGTTGCTGTGTGGAAAAACTCATTTCAGCTTTATGGAAGAAAGAGTTTGGGATTCTTACTGGAAATATAAAGAGTTAAGAAAGGAGAACTGATGTGCCTGTGTGGCTTATATGAATGAATCCAATACAAGGGGGGAAGTATTGGGCGCAGTGTATTTATTTGATTTGTGTGCTGTTTATCTGTATTTAAGTGGAGTCTGCACTGAACGTGTTTAAGTTGTATCGTTTCGCATTTGTCTGATTTATAAATAAAATATTCTAAAAAAAAAAAAAAAAAAAAAAAAGAAGAGGACTTGATGTGGTTCGGTGTCAGCAAACCATACACAGTTGTAGAAGGGACCTGAGTTTGAAGTTTTTGTTTGCTCTTACTATTGTGTTTAATGGAGGCAAATCCAAATGCTGAAGAACTATAGTCATGCAGGTGACATTGCATTCTGGTATTGAAGTTAGAGGATAATGTCTTAAAGAGTACTGACATGTTGACTTTCAAGGAAGTTAGAAGTTCATTAAATAAATGGAACAAGTGTCACACAGTAATGTATGGGCCCGAGCCAAATGGTCCAGAGCCCCTGAGTAACCTGGTGCCACGTCCCAGTCATATCCTCTCCCTTCCCTGCTGCAGATATTGCGGGCTGCGTGGCTGGCCACAGCTGTCTCCCCCACCCTATTGGCGCACGTTGGTTTGGTGAGCTGATGGTAAAATCCAGGGGTGCTGGTCGCACCGGATGTTGTCAGCGAGTGGGAATGGAGACATCAGAACCCCCTTTAAAGTCAATGTCGGAGGAAAGCTTGTCCTCTTTTTCACCTTCAACATTCCCATCCTCCCCCCTGCCTTTTTTTTGTAAGAAGTAGGCCTGCGCGGCAGGCATTTATTCTTAATTGAAATTAATTTGGTAAATTGTTAGGCAGATGTCTCCCTTTATGTGTTTGGTAATATGATTGTATAGACGTGATAAGCAAAGTTGTGCGTGTATAGGCATGCGTGTGCATATATGTGAATCTTCTTGGCTAACTTACCTCATTTGCATGTTTTTCTTTTTCATTAGGTAGTGGGGCAGTGTTTATTAGCCTTTGACTGCATATGTACACACACTTCTTCAGTAGATAGTGTTAAGTGTTAACCAGCTAAGGTCATTGTACTTTGTATGTTGATAATTGTTGCAGTGTGGGCGGGCCGATGGCAAGTTTCTTATGGCTGGCATTTGGGGTTTTTTGCCACGGTACCAGGTCAGCCATTAGCTGGCAAGAGGACGCCTTTACGGCAAAATGGTGAGGCTTGGGGATATGCCTCAGAGTGGTGGCCCCTTTGCTTGGAAGCACAGCAGGGGGCCAGAGCAAAAAATCACTGCCTTGCTTGATTTTTCATGGCGGGTGACATGACTGGTGGGCATAGCCCTGTTGTTCCCTATACCACGACTTGGGGTAGGAGTTGTTAATATCTGTTTTGATAATAAACTGCAGCCTATACTTCCAATTCATAATTCTTGTATGCACTCAGTTTGTGTCCTAGATTTCATTCACTGTAAGTTCATGTGTAGGGGGAGGGGGTGAGCCAGGCAGACGTTTGCCGCGGCTGCCATCATTATTGTCTTTTCTAATAATATTTGTCTTCTACTTTCCTCAACCTCCTCCTCCTTTCTAGGTGTAATTTTTATAATTCAAAACCTGGACTATGAAAGCTCCCATGAATATTATTTGACAGTGGAGGCCACTGATGGGGGGACACCGTCCCTTAGCGATGTTGCAACTGTGAATATCAATGTGACGGATATTAATGACAACATGCCTGTATTCAGCCAGAACACCTACACCTCCGTAATCAGTGAAGACGCTGTGCTTGGACAGTCAGTCATTACAGTATGCATTATTTCATTCTTTTCCTCCCTGTTTGATGTACTCTCGTTCTAGTTGCTGCACATCATTTCGCGACTGTCTGTAGTCGCTTTAAAAGTAGACTTGAGAAATTTAGCCAGAGGCTTTGTTTCAAAATGTTTGTATGCAGATTCTGGGTCTGAGGGGGCTGTCCGAATGTAGTAGTATCTTGTGTGTGTTATGTTAACGTTTATGTTCCAGAGGAATTGGTGGTATTTCATGGTATTCATATTTTTTTTATATTCAGCTACTATTTAAAAATTATATTCAGAGAATGTATTTTTGAAGCTACAATTAGAACACTATACATTTTCAAAGGACAGCCATGTTTGAGTCGGGTCCTTCAACCCTCTGAATTTTGGGGGGCTTTTACCCTAATTTTTGAAGTAAAACATTTCCAGAAGTCCTGATTTACCCGTGAGGATGCTGTAATATGCGAGATCTCAAACAACTGTGCCCGCTGTTGGGATGAGATCGTTGAAAGTTTGACAGTTCCTATCTCGATGGCCATTAAATGAGGAAATCACTTTTACCTAGGTTATGGCTGAAGATGCTGATGGACCGTCCAACAACCACATTCGTTACTCCATCACAGATGGCAACCAGGGGAGCCCCTTTACTATTGACCCGGTACGAGGTGAAATAAAAGTGGCAAAGCTTTTAGACAGAGAAAAGGTACGTCATCCTGTATTACTTGCTAGTTTGCCATAGGGAACATAATTTTCAAAGAGACTTCTGCAGGTAAAGTAGTGCTTTACCTGAGCATCCAATGCAATATCGGGAGCTCAGGTCAGCGCACAGCTTAACATGTGGTTGGACGTGTGTTTTGGATGTGCTAGACTTACCCCCGATGCAATACAGGGCTTAGCACAACGAAAACACACGTGCAGTCGAGCGCGTATCTAATAGCACTCATCGCATGCAAATTCCTCGTAGATGAGGCTATTAGCTGTTACCCTGCAATGCCAAAACTTGCCGCATGGCCAAAGTGCCCATTTTAACACGACAAATTTAACGCCTGCCCAGGAGTAGGCCTTAAAGCATGCCACGCTGAAGGGCTCATGAAAAAAACCAAAATATTCTGGTTTCTGTGGTTCCTCCTATTAGTAAGGTTGTGATACAGTAGGAGGAACCACAGAAAGCAGCATCTCCAAGTTCTGGCCCAATTCAAGGAGTGAATAAAATATTAGGTGTCGGGCACTTAAATAATACTTTATTTACTCCTTCACTTACTGCCAGTTGCTCCATTCAATCTTACATGTCCTCTTTCAGAAGGCTGTCCTGAAAGGGGATTGGTCCTTTTCATTGACAAGTATCAGTGAAAAGGACCTATTGGGAACAGTCCTGCCGGGAGGGGGGGAAGGGGGGGAGCTCTGGCCAGGCTATTGTGGAGAGACCGCCACGCTCCTGGGCACCAGTGGCAGAGCACTAGGGATGCACAAAATATCCATTGCGCGTCCCTTTTAGCGCAGCTGCTCATTTGCCTATTGCATCGAGCGCCCAGGAGGAGGGGGCTGTGTGCGCGTTCAAAAAAATGTGCGCCCAGTTTGAACGCACGTTTTTTACGCGATGATATTGCGTCGGCCCATTGTGTATGCTTTTGCATGCAAAGGAGAGAGGTATTCCAGGGGGTGGAATCTGGGTGGGATTCAGAAGTGACATTCCAGGTGGTGAAGTCTGGATGGGATTTGGGAGAGAGATTCCAGGGGTGGAGTCTGGGCAGGAATTTGGGGGAGAGATTCTAGGAGGTAGAGTCTGGCCTGGTTTCTGATTTCAAAAAGTAATGCTCCTAAATTCTCTCAGCACAACTAGGTGCACTAATAGGTGTAGTTGCGCATGTAGTTATGCTGAGATAATTTGTGCCTGTAGTTTTGTGGGCATGTAGATTTGCTGGAATAATACACAAGTTCACTTTTGAAAATTGGTGTAACTTGGATGCATAACAGCCTGCAAATTTATGTCTGTTATAAAATTATTCCCCCCCCCCCCCCCCCCCCCCCCAATTTTTTATTTTTATTTTTTGAGTATAATTCAGGAACTTAGTGCAATAGGTTTTGTGGAGCATGTGTATGTATGGTTTGCATTCAGACTTGAAACATTTCAAAAGTCAACATTTTCCAACCATGATCAGCATTTACCAAGCAGATATTTGTTACATGAGACCATGTTTGAAGCAAAATCATTTTTCTTTAATATATACTGTACTGTATTTTAGAGTTGTGATGTTGGTATCTGCTTTATACAGGTTTTCAGCTTTTCAAATAATTGATGTACGATTGTGTTTTTTAAAATTAGATTTCAGGTTACACCTTGACTATTCAAGCTGCAGATAATGGAAATCCTCCCCAGATCAACACCACCAATGTCAACATTGATGTATCTGACATAAATGACAATCCTCCAGTATTCTCCAAAGAAAACTATAGTGTTATCATTCAGGTAAGGTAAATAGAGTAGTACTGCATGCCATTTGCTTGGTGGCAAAGCTCTGTGACTCTTCCGATTACGCTGTGTAGGAACTATGTATGTTTAATGCTTTATGTGGGAAAATCTAGAGTCCCTGAAATTTTCCTTCATGTTTAAATCCTGACACAAACAAAAACAATCTTATCGCTAAAGCAATTGTATGGAAATGCTTAGTTGCTATGTAGCTTCCTAATTTCAAGGGTATAGCGCTAGATCAGCCCCATTAGAAACTACTTTGGGGCTGATCCAGTTGCCTGGCTCTTAAAGTTAGCCGGCTAGATTGTTTGAAAATTAACCCCATAACAATTCAGCATTGCCATAAAGTCACTTCAGTGAAACTAAATTTTGAATTTAGTAGCTCAAAAAGCATATGGCTCAGGGGCTCAGTGTTCCCTCTAATTTTTGAAAGGCTGTGTACACAGTATTTTTTCTTTTGTGCAGATTTTTATAAGTTGAGTTCAGATTTTGTGCCCCGAGTCAGTGTAATGCAAATAATATCAGAATTTCTTGGGCGTGCACGATGGTTTGCCTTGTGCACAGGGTTCATGACCTGTGCAGCCACGCACAGCTTGGTGGGAACAGTGGTCGAGGGACAAACGTTAGACAGCTAACCCTAAGCGTTGCTATAGCAATCCTACATCTGAATGGCCTGATTGTATCCACCTATGTCAAGGCAAATTTTTAGCCACAACCCCAGCTACCTAGGTTCGTCTGAAACTTTGCTTAAACCAAGGCAGCCAAAATCAGGCTGCCTAGGTAGGATACTCGTCCACAACTGAAAATTGAATTCTGTGTTTGCAGTCACAAGTAGGATATGCTAAATTAGATTCTCTTGTGGACCATTAGAATAGTCGTCATACAACTCCTGAATATTTTTTCATCCTCCTCACTGATAAATATCAGAGGATTGATGCATATTTGAACTGGATGGGATAGCTGTTTAATGAATGTTCATGACTCAAAATAAGACCAGAAAGAAAATAAACATTTCACTTGCCTCTCCGAGGGTAGGTAATTTATGCCTTTTTCCTTCCTTGAGAAAAACACTTTGATTCTTCAGGCGCAATTAAAACGTTCATGTGTATCTAGAAGTGTGAACTAATAAACAGTTTTCCCATTCCTTGAGTTGCTCGAGGTAAAAAGATGTTATAAATGACTATGAACAGTGCAGGAGTTCTAATTAAAATACTGGGAAAGCTCTTACTGTCTTGTTTTCCTTGATTTGTATTGATATGTTGGATTAGGTTACAAGCAATCTGACCAGCTGCTCTCTGGGCAGAGAGAAAACTCCAAGGCGTTCCCCCTCCCCCGCGTTAGGTCAAGTGAAGGGCAGGCTTTCTAAGGTACTCTACCAGGAAATGTCCTGACCATCACCATGTCATGGAAGGCACCCTTCTCTTACACTGCCCAAGCTCAGAAGTCATAAACAATAAATGCAAGGTTATGCAGCGGTTCCTCGTTATTTTTCAGGAAAACAAGCCGCTTGGCTTTAGTGTGCTGCAACTGGTGGTGACCGACAAGGATTCTTCGCACAATGGCCCCCCTTTCATCTTCAGCATTGTGGGAGGAAATGAGGAGACTGCTTTTCAGATCAACCAGCAAGGCGTGCTGACAGCGTTGGTTGCTTTAAACCGTAAAGTACAGGATCAGTATCTGCTACACGTTGAGGTACGAAGAATGCGCTTTCAGTCTGTCTGCAGCACATTCCAAAATCCCTTTCCAGTTCTGACTATTTTAGATTTGTATTCTGATGTAACATTTGCATTGTTTGGGTGCCCCCTCAGAGGCTGATATCTTAGTTTAAATAGTACATCGCTTCGTGTTTGCAGAATTTACATTTTCTGAGCCATAATTTAAAAAAAATGCACGTGCCCCATTCAAGCTTATTTGTGATGACTGTATTGCGCTTGACCTATGTAAGCTATATTTTGTGATTTATCATCAAAGTTACTGTAATGGAAATCTTTCCAAATAAATGAGCAGGTTAGTCTGACAGGCAGCAAGCAATGCCTAGAACTAGAAGTCCTAACGGAAGCACAAGTGCTCACGTAACCAGGTCTCTCTGGCAGGCTCTGAGGATAGGACTTAATTAGCAGCCGGGTCTCTCTGGCAGGCTGCAAGTATAGTAAGAAATTCTAGTAGAAATACAGGCACTCAGGTAGCCAAGTTTGTCTGGCAGGGTTACACATGCTTCTTGTTGGACCTGGTCAGTATAGTGGGTAGGTTGTGCTAGAGCACTTGGAGCCACACTAGTGTTATTGGACCATATGTTTGGATATGGGGAGGGAAGCTTCTTGGTGAGTGAAATATAAAGGGATCATGCCTATCTCTTTATAAAGGGGGGGAGGGGAATAGTTTTAGTCATCTGTCTCTATGAATAAAGGGGCAGATTAATAAATGCAGATGTAATATACACGTGTAACCCCGAAAACCCGCTCCTGCGCACGCCGAACCTATTTTGCATAGGCTCGGCGATGCATGCAAGGTCCAGGACACGCTTATGTCCCAGGCCTTGAAAAAAGGGGTGGGGAATGGGCGGTCCGGGGCTGGGGCGGGTGTGTGGCCAGAGGCCTCTGAAGGCCTGCTAGGCCGGGGAATCGCACACCAGCACTCGGCCGGCGTGCACAACCTGCGCCTGTCCAGAGGCAGGCGCAACTTAAATAATAAAGGTAGGGGGGGGATTTAGGTAGGGCTGGGGGGGCGGGTTAGATAGGGGAAGGGAGGGAAAGGTGCGGGGGGGGGGGGGCGAAAGGAACGTTCCGATTTCGTGGCGGCCTATGAGGGAACAGGGAAAGCCATAGGGCTCCCCTAGGGCTCGGCGTGCACAAGTGTGCACCCCCCTTGCTCGCACCGACCCCGGATTTTATAACATGCGTGCGGCTGTGCGCGCATGTTATAAAATCGGGCGTAGATTTGTGCGCACCGGGTTGCGTGCACAAATCTACGCCCGCTTGTAAATCTTAAAATCTGGCCCAAAGTGTGGTATCTTAGAGGTAGCTGGGATATATCCTGGACATTGTGGACTGGATGGGCCAGTTGATCTTTGTGCCCTTATGTTCTATGTTTCTATGTAGTCTTTTCCTAGACTAAAGCAGCAAGATAAATGTTTTCGTTTTCTCAGTTCATGTTACCAAAGTGGCTAGATATCTGTATTACACTGCAAAGATACTTTGTGTTTTCTTCTCCATTTATATGTGAACAAATTATTTTCTTTTTCTAGTTCCCAGTTATAGAATTTATTATCAGATTTTACTCATGGTAGATGTAAACTTCCCATGTCAATAGACATCCCCCCCATGTTTGCAAGTGCTCCATGGTTTGAATATTGTTGTCATCAGTGGCATAAAAGCCAACTACAGTTTTATTCTCCACACAGTTTTTCTGTTGGCCACATCCTTACTTCCTGTTCTCTCTCTCTTTCCCTGTTGATTGGTAGATGTTTGCTTCAGCTGTGGTGTATGAATTGTGGTGTATAGAAAAAAGAAAGCAAACTAATTACAAAATAATTTAGGGTGAGAGAGGGCGACTTTTTCCTTCTTCCTTTTCCGCTTGCTGTCCCAAAGAATAGTTTTGATGTCCTTCATGATAAGGAGGCTTTTTGTGCTAAAAATTGCTGTGAATTATTTTTCTTAACCTGATTCCTATGGATTTGATTAAGGTTTTGTGTGTTCCTCAAAAGTATATTTCTTTGCAGATAGTTGGATGCATAGGATAATGGGTCATTTTGACTTGGTAGATACTTGACGCACCATTGCCATCTGCTGTCTAAATTCTCTTATTTGCACGTTAACGTGGAAGTCATAACAATAAGTTGCCAATATACCAAAATACTTTTGTGAACAAGTTATTTCTGTGTTCCTTAGGAAATTTCTTGGCATTTTCTGAATGCAAAGAGCCTCATTAATTGAGTTTAACCAAAGCCTTTTTTCTTGGTATTATATGCAGAGCATATTCCTGAGAATTTAAGAGCTTATGCCATATTAGCACACAAAAGAGAACTTCCCAAATCTGTGTGCTAAAATGAAAGATTGTATTTCACATAGGGAGGTGAACCTGATACGTTCTGCTTGAACCTTTAGTTCTGTTTAACAAATTGCCTGCCCAAAGTTTAGAGCTAGTTGAAGGGATGCTGTTCCAGCTGTGAGTCAAACATATTGGGCCTGATTTTTAAAAGCATTTACTTGAGTAAAACTGGGCTTTATTCGAGTAAATGCACTTTACTCGAGTAAGTGGGTTTTTGAAAATTGCTACAATATATGCCATTGAATTGTCCATAGGATTTACTCACATAAATGCACTTTACGTGAGTAAATAGCGTTTGAAAATTGCTACAATAGTAGTTACATTTATGCACGTAACTCCTTTTGAAAATTACCCCCATTGTGAGTTTGTTTCAGTCTGTATTCTGTTTCTTGTTTAGCACAGAAACATAGGAGATGTTGGCCATGTCGTCTACCCAGTGTGTCTTTGAGCCTGCCTGCCTGCCTTTTTGCTTGCACAGGGCCTAACTCATTCTCTGGCCTTCTCTCTCCTTTCCTTTTCCACCAAAGCCCCTTTGTGTCTGTCCCAAGCGCTCTTGAATTCTACCACGGTTTTAGTTATTCATTCCAGCTCATATCCCGCCGTTTCTGAACATTCCAGGCAATACATTCCTTATACTTTTCAAAAATATGAAAGCATGTTGAAATTAGGAATTTAAATGAACAGATTAAAAGCCGTGGATTTTAAAATATGAAAACTGGCAGGTTTTAAAAGTGCTATGTGCGCCAAAGCCGGGAGACAGCATGAGTTACCCAATCTGGCGTGCACCGCACAGATTTTAAAAACCACGCGAGTGCTCGCATATCTCCTGGTACGCACACAAATCAAAAAAGTTCAAAAAAGGGGAAGGGGTCTGGGTGGGGCGTGCGCGGGCCGAATCTGTAGCATGAAGTCTGTGCGTAGATATTTATGCACAGAAGCGCGAGCCGGGGTCCCCTACTGTGTGATTTTTGCTTCTGCTATGGACGGAGTGCAAGTAATAAAATAACAAAAACTAGGCTAGTCAGCGGGGTTTTAAGGGTCGGGGCTAATAGGGTAAAAGGGAGGCAAGTTAGCTAGGGGGTTTAGGAAGTCCCTCTCCTTTACTGGAGCAACCTGGGGAAACAAGTAACTTGTGTCGCCCCACTTATGTGATTGAGGTGGCATTTGTGCATGAGCGTGTCAGTATAAAGTACGCATGTATAGCTGATTTTATAACAGGCACGCATTTATCCACATAAGTTATAAAACTGCTGTGTCCATGTGCATGAGCTGGCAAACACGCACTGGTCTTAAAATTCACCTCAAAAATTATTACAAAGAGCAAGGTATGTATTGTGCTTTCTGTATCAACTGTGTTCTGTAGACGGAAAAAACTATAGTGTCTTAATTTGCAGCTGTCGCATGTTTTATTGAAAACTGCACAGTGATATGTCCCTTTAAAAGAAAGCTTATTAAGTTTAACACATTGCTGTGGTAAACAAATTACTTGCTCTCTTTATTATGCAGTATGAAAGTATTTCATTTAAAACTGTATATCCTGTCAAGCCACAGTTTGTAATGGGGTACATCAAAAACATACATAAAAATCATTTTAAGGCCACGCACAACTTGCCATGACTTGAATAATAAATATCTTCAGATTATTTATGAGCTGCTTATGCCTCACTATGATTTTTAGGAATGTCATTTATGAACATCATCTAACTTAGTAACTTACACAAACCTGAAATGAAAATATTTTCCTGTGGGGGGGAAAAAAGGAAGACTTTATAGATGATTTTCAAATGGAGGTGCAATGCAGAAACTTAGTGCATTTCTCTGCTCTTTCGTTAGGTATCAGACAATGGAAAACCTCAGTTGTCCTCTCTGACGTACATTGACATCCGAGTTATTGAGGAGAGCATTTACCCTCCTGCTATCCTGCCATTAGAAATATTCATTACAACTTTTGGAGAAGAGTACTCGGGTGGCGTCATCGGGAAGATCCACGCAACAGATCAGGATGTCTATGATACTTTAATATACAGTCTGGATCCCAAGATGGAAAACCTTTTCTCTGTGTCAAGCACAGGTGGCAAGTTGATAGCACACAAAAGACTAGATGTAGGTCACTACCTGCTGAATGTCACCGTGACAGATGGAAGGTTTACTTCTGCTGCAGACATCATGGTTCATATAAGGCAAATCACACAGGAGATACTGAACCATAGCATTGCTATACGCTTTGCGAACCTCACACCCGAAGAATTTATTGGAGACTATTGGCGCAATTTCCAGAGGGCTTTAAGGAACATCTTGGGCGTGCGCCGAAATGATATACAGATTGTGAGTTTGCAGCCCTCTGAGCCGCCTTTCAACCTTGATGTCCTCCTGGCGGTGGATAAATCTGGTGGCACAGTGCATCCCCCAAAGGTTCTGCTCCACAAGATCAACTCTTCTGTGGCTGACATTGAAGAGATCATAGGTGTGAGGATAGTCGAAGTCTTCCACAAACTTTGTGCAGATCTTAATTGTCCTTGGAAGTTTTGTGAAGAAAAAGTTACAGTCGATGAAAATGTCCTGTCCACTCACAGCACTGCCAGGCTGAGTTTTGTGACCCCACGTCATCACAGAGCAGCTGTATGCCTTTGCAAAGGTAAGGAAGAAAAGACAGGGTGACAAACGTTTGAGAGCGAGAAACTTTCCACAAAGTGATTGCAATCAAAATATGAATTCCTTTCTGTAGGAGGCAAATGTCCCCTGGTGGGCAGTGTATGTGAACGAAATCCTTGCCCAGAAGGTACTGAATGCCTTGCTGATCCTAAAGATGGAAAGTATAGCTGTATTTGTCAAAATGGCAAGCTTGGACAGTGCTCTGGTGAGATTTTAACTCCAAAATTAGATTTCATTTCTTTAAATACTGCATCTGCGAGTTTTGCATTTCAGTTTTGTTAAATAATTGCTGCTTTTTTTTTTTGGTGTTCTAACAGTTGCTTCATCTGTGACATTTAACGGGAACAGTTACATAAAGTACCGTCTCATGGAGAATGAAAATAAAGAGGAAATGAAGCTCTCACTGAGGCTAAAAACCCATTCTACTCATGCAGTGGTGATGTACGCCAGAGGAACAGATTACAGTATCCTGGAGGTAGGTGACGGACAGGGAATAACGCACATCCTCACTAGGCTTAGCAGTGATTCCAGATTGAGAGAAACACCTGCTGGGTAAAGCAACACCCTGAAGGTTGTTTGTTTAAAAAGAGTCGTGCTTGTTGGATAGTTTCCTTGGTTTAATAAAATTATTCCTTCTGAATGTGTGTGATCTATCCTGTTGAAGTTAGGCATCGTGTTCACATTATTTTATTTTATTTTTTTATTGCAAACTTAAGCCATTGCCTTGCAATGAATGCAAACCCCCTCTCCCCGTTTTTCAGTATTTTTTATGGATTAAGACAGGAAATACATGTTTCAAAATAAAGAGCAATGCAAACTGCATTATAGCCAGACTACACACTTTCAAATAGAAGAAAGGGAACAATTTGAGCCATGACATGTATAATCCCATTTTACATTTTGTGATTATCATTTCTCTCCCTACCTAAGGAATGATCACCACGCCAATCCCTTAACCTATTCACAAACTTGCTAACCTTCACCCATTTGTATCCATTCACACCAAAACCCTGATCCTCATAACTTTTATCTGCTTTTTGGGCAAGGACCTAAACTAATCTGATCTGTTTTCCAGTTTTTCTCCCATGAACCCCAATGCCTCCATTCCATTTTTTGTATGTATGTATGTATTTATTTATTTATTTATTTATTTATTTATTTAACATTTTTTTCTATACCGGCCTTCAAGGTTGAATACCCTATCAGGTCGGTTTACATCGAACAGGGGTAGATCAGTATAACATAACGTAACATAAGGAACAACTTTTTTATATTGTGTTTTTATATTATATTTGTTTTTATATTATATTTTTGTATTGTGTTTTTAATATTTGATATGGGCGTATTCATGCTTATGAGTGCTTTTCTTCATAATGGTGGAGAGCTTTCAAAAGCATTTTAACTGCTGATGCCTCCTTGTGGTACCTTGGGCGGTAGTGGCTTGGAAACAGATAAAAAGGAGACAGACTCTGGCTGTTCCTTAAGTGCAGTTTATTTACAGTGAAAACCAAGCTCAAAACAACTAGTGCAGCAGACCTTAATCTTCAGGTGACAAAACCATGAATGCAGCTCACCTTCACTTCAGGCAACACACAATTCTTACCGGGAACAGATCTTGGCATACGGTGGATCTGAACCTGCTCCCCGGGGCATGCTTAACCCTTCTAGGCCCTGAAGTCTTAAACTCTAGTGAAGGGCACCTCCCTTCACCCAGGTTGAAGGGAGGTGCCTTCCCTGTGGTCTCAACCTTCAAGAGGACCAGGCGAGACTGCTTTGCCCAGTTCTTTAAGGTAGTCTGAGGGAGTTTTCTCTGCACTCTCTCACACTCCTTAAGAATTAAAGTAATGAAAAGGAGAGTTCTAATGATTTTGTTGCATGCACAACCTGACACATTTAAAACAACTTTCCTCATATGGCTGCTTTAAGAGAAAACCGTATGACTGAACACAACAGTACTTGATGTAAAGATTTCTGTTATAATGGAACATTGTTTTTGTCTCTATTTTTGTTGTCAGATTCACAATGGGAAACTGCAGTATAAATTTGACTGTGGTAGTGGTCCTGGAATAGTCTCTGTTCAGAGCATTCAAGTGAATGACGGTCAGTGGCACACAGTGTCCCTTGAAGTGGATGGGAACTATGCAAGGCTGGTGCTGGACAGACTCCATTCTGCATCCGGCACTGCCCCGGGAACCCTCAGAACCCTTAACCTTGATAACTTTGTGTTTTTCGGTGGCCACATTCGACAGCAAGGCACGAGGCATGGTAGGAGCCCTCAGGTTAGCAGTGGCCTGAGAGGGTGCATGGATTCAGTCGTGCTCAATGGGCAAGAGCTACCATTAAGCAGCAAATCACGGAATTATGCACATCTGGCTGAATCTGTGGATGTGTCTCCGGGATGTTTACTGACAGCCACGGAAGGGTGCTCCAGTGGTCCCTGCCAGAATGGAGGAATGTGCTCTCCAGCGCTGAATGGAGGTAAGTTGCATTTCGCTTTCTTATAAAGCTTA
Source organism: Rhinatrema bivittatum (assembly GCF_901001135.1). Taxonomy (NCBI): domain Eukaryota; kingdom Metazoa; phylum Chordata; class Amphibia; order Gymnophiona; family Rhinatrematidae; genus Rhinatrema; species Rhinatrema bivittatum. The sequence continues at coordinate 119,393,802 of NC_042615.1, read as the reverse complement.
TTTAAGGGGCAATGACTGGGGGATCAGTGCCAATGAATAGTGCTTTGATAAATAGAAACCAAAGGTCAGTGGTTTAATCTTTTCCTCACTAGGAAAAGCTAGGAGTGCTGCTTAATTAGTGCCAATCATAATTGAGTAAAGTTCTACTGAATGCCAGTATCTTTCAGAATGCTCCCCTGTTACTACGTAATATTTCTATAGCACTACACAATACACACCACTGTTCACAAAGGTGTGTTAATGTGCATTATATACTGTTAAAACTGCATAACCTATCTTTAGAGGATGGGGGTGTCAGCATCCAGGGGTCATGCTTTTAAAGCCAGTGAAATCTGTCTTGAAATTCATGCATGTTTAGTGCCCTCTTAACTCACAAGAGGATGAATGTAGCCTTTTGTAGGAAGGCTACTTTCCTCCATATGTGCAAGGCTTTGTGGGATTGCTGCGATCCTGGCTGTACTCCAATCACTATTTAGACCCTCTCAAGGGTCTCTGTAGCACAAGCCCTTTTAACGTGTCCAGCAGGTTATTAGGAACCCACTAGGAAAGAAACATCATTCCTGGCTTGCATAGCTGAAATGCCAAGGAAAATTCATTGTTATTAGTCATTCTTACCTGGTTTGGTTAGCTGATCTTTTCAGCATACCTAGCTTTTGGGTTGCCTAGCTTGCAGTGGTGTTCTAAAGCCTGCCGTGCCACCATGCTGTTCAAAATTCCTTCAGCTGAGAGTATGTGTATATATATATATATATATATATATTTTTTTTTTTTTTTAAAAAGCCTTTTCTGTTTCCATTAATGATTGTAATTTTTGTTTGTATCTAGTGCTTAGTTTAGCCATTCTCTTTTTTGCTCTGTCAGTCTTCTAGAAATTCTTAGATGTTGCCTTCGTTTCATTTTTAAAGAGAGAAATATAACCCTTGGCAAGTTTTGCATGGGGGGGTATATGTGTAAGAAGACTTTAAAAAGCTTGGCACATCAGAAAAGGATGCTTTTCATTCTGCTGCTCTGTTAATCCCAGGTTATTACTGCAAGTGTACGGCTATGTTCATGGGCCCTCACTGCGACATAAGCGTCAGTCCATGTGCCTCCAACCCATGCCTCTATGGTGGAACTTGCATTGTGGTCAAGGATGACTTTTTCTGCCAGTGTAGAGGGCAGTACACTGGTCAAAGGTATGTTTTCCTTAGCATCTAAGATATGCAGGTTGTGCAGGGAGCAGCATGATGTGTATTGCATTTTGTTATAAAACTCTCTTTATTACTCTTAATTAGAGTAGACTTGTATGTGGGAAAAATCCAGAGTATTCATTCCATTCATTTGTGAATGTGCTTATACCTTAAATCAAAAGTCAGGGAATGCCTATATAGAAAAGTTACAAATCATTAACAGTATGCAAACTCAGTATTCTGCTTGGATTCTGTTATGTGAGCTTGGATGTGTTCTGGTCAGAATTTTCAATTTGAAGGAGAACAAAAACCCTTCAGAAGTTATTTAGAGGTATGAAGATTAAGATAGCCTCATCAGCTTGAAACAGAGCATCCAAGCTGCATTCATAGTCATGTAAGGCTGAAAAATTAACCCAATCACTCAAAGAATTCTTCATTCTGAAATCTTCAAGTCATCCACATCTCAGCGCATTGTGTATGTCTCTCAGTTGGAGTTGTCTGTTTGGGACCGGGTATTTATTTGTGTTTGGTGTTATCAGTCCAACATATGCTATCCTCAGTATAGTGTCATAAATGGGCTGACAACATTGTGCAATGATCTCTTTGCTTTATCTTGTTTTTCACAGAGAACCTTTGTTTTTCACATTTATTACAGTGCTATACAGTTTTGAAAGCACAATTGGTTCTTTATAGATAGGCAGTCTCTACATATAGATTTCCTGCATAGCATGATTTGGCAACTTTTTTTGACAAAGTGCCAAAACATCTTGCAACATTTCCATGACAGATGTTGCTGTGTCTGGAGGTTGCCCCTCAACAAAATCTTTTATCAAGGAGGTGATCAATAATATAGCCTTAAGGAAAGAATAGGGCCTGACTGAATGCTGCCTTGTGGGATGAAGTCCAATATTAATTATTCTCACCCTATCCTTCGATCAAGCCCTCCCCCTTATACCAGAAACTCATTCAAATTTCTTCCACTCCCCCTCAAGACCTCATGTTCCTTCTGCAGTTGATTTCTGGTCTGCTTATCATATTCAAGAGCAGAATGAGTGCAGACAAGGAACTAAGATGGTGTCCACTTCCAGGCTCTGCCTCCTACATGGAAGTCTGGAAAAGGCGGGGCCTGTGAGTTAATGCTGGCTTAGTTTTTGGCCTGCACTCATTCCTTGCTGCTAAACCTGCTACCGCTGACATGAGGTGCAGTGAAGGAGGAAGAAAATCAGTGGTGCACAGATTTCAAAGAGGAGGGAGATCAGAGATTCATTGGCTGAGGAGATGAGTGACCTCCCGGGGTTAGCAGAGAGTCTCGGCAGTATGCTTGTAAAAATCATGTTTCAGGTAGTAGCATATGTACTGGGGATTTACCAGCCTGTGTCCGTTAGCAGAGTTATATGTTATCAGTGATTTTATGTGCTTAATAATAATAGAAAGGTATCATTGAGAACTGGTCTTACAGGCAAACTTTCCTGCATTAGACCTTACATTTTTTATAGGGCTACTGATTCCTTCATATGCTTTCAAAATCATATGATTTTATTATAATAAAACTAGACTAGCCAAATCAGTATTTGTAAACAAAAAAAAGGCTGCTGGATATTGATGGCATTTCCATTTGAGTATATGAAAACCAATGCAGAGAAACGTATGTCATCCAGTAGCCCAGTTTGTTCCAATCTGACATTAAAACATAGCAGTTAATGTATATGTACTGGTTTCACCATACATTATACCTGTTTCCACTATGAGACCACCATCTTTTTTATGTATTTTGCCAGCTTAATAAGAAAATAGATTGTGTGGTTTACTACCCTTATTTTTATGTTTTTCTGATTTTAGGTGTCAGCTGGGCCCATACTGTAAAGATAACCCTTGCCAGAACAGTGGCAAGTGCATTGATAGCTTAGATGGTCCTGTCTGTGAATGTGAAGCAGGTTTTCGTGGCGACAGGTTGGTTTGGTTTTGCACTTGGATGCTTAGAGCCATGTTCCAGTGTGCACCGAGGGAAAAATCAAAGCAACGGGGTGACGTTTTTCTCTCTGCTTTTCTATTAGGTGCCTGAAAGACATCGATGAATGTGTGGAGAACCCATGCCTTAATGGTGCCCTGTGCGAGAACACATACGGTTCCTATCACTGCAACTGCAGCCAGGGGTTTGGAGGAAAATATTGTGCAGAGATCGCCCTCAACAAATACGTTTCAACCTCTTGGAATATCGGCCTAGCTGAAGTAATTGGTATCATTGTATTTATAGCAGGGATCTTCTTTCTAGTTGTGATTTTTGTGTTGTGCCACAAAATGATTAGAAGGAAGAAGAAGAAGCAACAGCAGCCAGAACCTGAGGATAAACACCCAGGAGCATCAACAGCATTTCTAACCAGGCCCTATTTTGATGTGAAGCTGAATAAGAACATCTATTCAGACATCCCACCCCAGGTGCCCGTCCGTCCCATTTCTTACACTCCCAGCATTCCAAGTGATTCTAGAAACAATCTGGACCGCAATTCCTTTGAAGGATCCACTATACCAGAGCACCCGGAGTTCAGCACCTTTAACCCAGACTCTGTACATGGACACCGAAAGGCTGTGGCTGTTTGCAGTGTAGCTCCTAACTTGCCCCCTCCACCTCCATCTAACTCTCCCTCAGACAGTGACTCCATACAGAAACCCAGTTGGGATTATGAGTATGACGGTAAGCAACTGTTTTTTTTTGTATTTGCTTTTTATATTCTAGTTAAAATGACATTTATATATTTACACTTGCAAATAGTTTCAGTGTCTGCATTCTGTAATGGATTGTTTACTTTTTCTGACATGTTTCATTGCTGGGCAAAATGCACATCTACTGCTCCACTTAAATTTTGTTTCATTTTAAACAGAAAGCCTGGCCTAGGATGCATCTCTAGAGGATGTTAGTTCATGTGTTTTATTGGTGAACCTGGTTGTTTTGAGGAATTGCTTTTTTGTTAAGATTTGTTCAACTAGGAGATGTAATTGTTCAGCTGCTGCATACAAAGTACTTTTTATTGAAGGCACTCTAAGAGCTCTATTGGAATTCAGTGGACTGGGCAATGAATATTGTCAGATTTGAAAACTGTGGTAGCACTGCAATCCTACAGGCACATTTTACTGATCTGGTTTAATGTAGAAGTGTTTGGTTATGTTACATTTATATAACGCCTTCCTTGAACAAAGGTCCACCCAAAGCGGTTTATAACAGAAATAATACAATAAATAATAAATACATCATAATATAATACATCAATAAAAATAATGTACATACAAAAATACTTTAACAGTCTAGAGACATAACTCAAATCTCACTCTCACTAGTGCTTCCTATTCATGTCAAAATTCAAATGTTGTGCAAATGGTAGGACAACTTATTATTTAGGAGAGTTGTGGCAGATGACCATGCCCCCGGGGGGAAGATCCCGAGAGTACCACCAGTCAGGCTCAGAGTTAGGAGACAGACACATACTAGTTCTGAACCACCAGAGGTGGCAGTAGTGAGCTGGAATGCCCGGCTGGGCTGTAGTCCCTCAGATATTGGAACAGCGATCCCTGGAGGCTGAGCTGTAGAGAAACTGAAATATAGTGAGTAGGCAGGGTATGCAGAGTTCATGGAGAGAACCTGATGGTAACACTCACACAATGTCTCATAGAAGCCCAGGAGCTGGAATGAAGTAGGCCCTCGAGGAGCGAGTACCTGGTTCCAGGGAAAGCTCTGAGAGAGCAATGGTAACTCACAGATGTAGTAGGCAGCGATGACTTCCAGGCAGAACTGAATTCCGAAGAAGTCCGGGAACGAGGCCCCCGAGGAGCGGGTACCCCTAGTTAGTCCGAGGAGGCAGAGTAGCGTAGATAGAACAAATCCTTATCCTTGTCCGTATCAGTTATCCTTGCTAACTCGATTTGTTAGCAATTCAGAGACCTTTAAATATCTGAAGCGGATGACGTCATCTCAGGGGGACGCCCCTGAGGTTCGCGCCACTTCTGGTACTTGAGGCGGGGCCGTGCCGCACACGCTCCCCTAGGCATCAGGTCAACATGGCGGATTGCAGCGTCGGGCCGGCCCGGGGATGCCAGACATGGACAGCCGAAAGACGCTGTAGCAGCCAGCCTTCCATCAACCCCGGAGGGAGTTGCCAATGCGGTAAGGTGGGCGGAGTAGAGATGTCGGGCAGCGACGATCGCAACACAACTCCTGTTATAATGCAGGACTAAAAGCACTTGTGATGTTTTTTTCTAAACCTGTCCCTTTTATTGGGGTGGGAGGGAAATGCACACAAAATGAAATGCAAAAAAACCCTGCAGTTTCCTAGCGTGTAACCAGATGGACTCAGGACCAGTGGGTTATGTTCCCCAGCCTGCAGATGGAGAATGGAGCAAAGCTGACATCACAGTACATATACCCCTGCAGTGACCTCAGCCCACCACTATTCTCCAGATGGTGGACGTACCTCTCGCTATGGGGATTGCTGTATTTTTTTGGAAGGAGAAATTCTACATCCTAAATTGAGCCCCGCTCTCCTGCGGTGATACCTAAAGGTCCCTCCCCCAGCTGAGAATTCCTGGGGTGATTTCCATGATCCCTCAGAGGTGTGCCTTGGTCTGGTAGCTGGTTTCCGGCATGGATTTTGCTGCTTATGCAGCTGAAAGGCAGTGGGTGCAGAAAGCTGAGCGTGGTGGTGACAGCCAAAGTCCTCTACCCCTGCAGCTGGAGATAGTCTCTGTACTCAGCTGGTAAGCGCTGATCCCAGGTAAGTTTAAAAAAAAAAAGAAAATAAGTCTTTTCCTTCCAATTAAGAGACGATTAGAGGGATTTTCTGTAGGACTTTCCCCGGTCTCCGATCTCGGTGCGCTGTGCCAACGTAGTTCCCCCTTCTGTTGGGGTAAGGGGAATTGGGCATCTGGGCAGATTGAGCGGCCCCCAGCGGGATAGGCCCTGATTTAGGCTTTGTCAGCACACCACGTGGTAGGCCACGGCAGTGCCATTTTTCGCGCATATCTGTGCATGCTGTATTACCCTCTATAGGACGTCTGTGCACTTAGTGTGTCAGCTCTGCGCACTCGTTGTGCACGTGATGACAGGTTCATACTTATGCGTACAGCTTTTAAAAATGTGGGATATGCTCTGGCTATGCGCATGGGCTGCGAGTGTGCCTCGTCACGCCTTTTTACCTAGGCACCTGAAATTTGTGAGCACCTGAAACTTTTAAGCACGAGCCGATTGAATGCACAGCTATCGTTGCTAATGGCGCCAGTAACCAAAAAGCCTAAGCACCTTTCTCTTTGCGCTGCTTGCCATATTAGAGCTTCATAGCCTGACCTGGATTCCAACTTGTATCAGTTCTGTGATAATGCTCAAAGAGATTTGTCCTCCTTGGACTTTGCTAAGCCTGGCTCCTCCCATTCAGATGATTGCCTGGCCACAGCCTTAACTGGAAGTACTTCAGATCTGAGTACTCCCTTGACTGGCTCATCCATAGGAGATGGTAATTCATTTGGGCCCACACCAGTGCCTCCTGGACTAGGCATGGATCCGGCTGTCTTTTCTTGGGTGGAGTTTTTGCAGGGTTTACAAGCCTTCGTGCAGGTGCAGGCTTCTACCTCACCTGCCCCGTCCAGACGGATCCTCAACGGGTGATCCCTCCATCTCCCATCCCTACCGGCAGATGCCAAGTCACACTTCACCTTGCCGCAGGTATTCCTGGTAGGGACCCGGATGGCATGGATGAAGAGGCGGACCCCGACTTCTTGGAAGATGGGGACATCCCCCCTGGGTTGGAACCTTATCGGACCAGGTTCTTTTATAGTGATGACTTGCCGGTCCTGATTTCCCAGGCCTTGAAGATACTGGGAGTTCCTGGGGCGGATTCTGTAACGGAAATAAAGAAGAAATCCATTCTGTTTCCCTGCGGAAAGCCTCTTGCTTCTTTTCCAGTGATGGACGCTATTCAGGATTTGTTTGATCTGGAATGGGTCGCCCCAGACATAAGTTTTAAAGGAGACTGAGCGTTGGAGTATTTTATACCCTAAAGTGGATGCGCTGGTCTGTGCCGTGTCTTAAGTAAACAACTGTTCCCGTGGAGGGAGGAGTTGCCTTAAAGGATGCACATGATAGATGGATTGAGTCTATTCTGAAACAAGCCTTTGACAAGGTAGCTATGACCTTAGAGATTGCTTCTTGTTCCACTCTGGTGGCTCGTTCTTGTCTGCTTCTCTTTCAGGAGGTGGATGACTCTGGGGTGAATTCCAGAATGGTTATGGAATCCGCTGCCGCCTTTTTAGCAGAGGCATGCTGTGATTTAGTCCATACTTCAGCCAGAGGAATGGCCTCGGAAGTGGCGGCCAGATGACAGCAATGGTTGCGGAATTGGTCTGCCAACGCAGCCTCCAAATTTAATCTTACAAAAATGCCCTTTAAAGGATCATTCTTATTCGGGAACGAATTGGAAAAGCTGGCCAGTAAATGGGGCATGAGCCCTGTTCCCCGGCTACCGGAGGATGAGAGGAAGCAGTTACAGCGCCCCTAGTCTATGAGAGGTCATCCAAGAGGTTCCCAGCGTTTTTGCCCCTACAGAAACTCGACATTTCAGAGGTCTCGGTCCTTTGGGAGGCCTCATTCTTTTCATCCCCAACAGCCCAAGAGAGGGACAGGTTCGGGTCCAGGCTTGTCCTAAACTCCCCAAAGAAGTTTTCCAATCCACCTTCGGGAAGAGGAAATAGGGAGGGTGCCTATCTCTCTTTTACCAATGGTGGGTTAAAATTACATCAGACAAATGGGTCCTGGAAGTTATATGGGAAGGATATGCGCTGGAATTTCACAGCACTCCTCTGAACATGTTCCTGATGTCTCCTTGCCACTCCCAATACAAGAAGCTGGCTGTGGAGTCTACTCTCTTAAGGCTCCTCTGGATGAGAGCTGTGATCCCCATACCTACACCCTAGGAAGATACGGGGCGTTATTCCATTTATTTTGTTGTACCCCATCCTGGACTTCGAGTGTCAACTGTCATCTGCAGGTGACTCGTTTTTGCATGGAGTCCTTACGATCCGTGATAATGGCTGTGCAATTGGGAGAGTTTCTGACCTCCCTGGATCTATCTGAGGCATACCTACATATTGCAATTAGAAGAGAACACCGTTTTGTACGCTTTGCGGTACTAGGTCACCATTATCAGTTTCGAGCACTGCCATTTGGCCTAGCCACCAGCCCCAGAACACTTTCCAAGATTAAGATGGTCATGGCGGCGACGTTGAGAAAAGATGGGATCCTGATGCAACCATACTTGAACGATTGATTGATCCGGGCCAGGTCCTTGGAAGAGAGCCACCTGGTGACCAACAGGGAAATCTCCTTGTTACAGGAACTCGATTGGGAAGTAAATCTATCCAAGTGCAGACTCATGCCTTCCCAGTCCTTGGAGTATCTGGGAATCCGGTTTGACACGAGGCGGGGCAAGGTCTTTCTGCCGAACACACACACGGATCCAGAAGTTGATACGCCCGACGGTGTGATGCTATCTTCAAGTTCTCGGTTTGATGGTGGCAACCCTGGAAGTGGTGCCGTGGGTGAGGGTGCATTTGCGTCCGCTTCAGCGTTCTTTGCTGTCACATTGGAACCCGCAGTCTCAAGACTATTCGGTTCACCTCCACTTACCGATGGAATTTTGTTCTCATCTCCAGTGGTGGCTGCTGGAGGCTCATCTGAGCAGGGGTGTGCCCTTGTCCCTTCCAAACTGGCTGGTTCTCATAACAGATGTGAGTCTCTGGGATTGGGGAGCTCACTGTCAGGAACTGGCAGCCCAGGGATGTTGGACAGACTCCAACATCAATCGCTTGGAAACCCGGGCAGTCAGGTTGGCATGCTTATAGTTCAGCCACGGACTCCAGGGGGAAGCGGTCCGCGTGATGTCGGACAACGCAATGAAGTGGCCGACATTAATCGCCAGGGAGGAACCAAGAGCCAGCAAGTATCGCAGGAGATAGACCTCATTATGGAATGGGCAAAGGCACATCTACAGATGGTCTCTGCCTCCCACATCGCAGGAAAAGGCAACGTCAGAGCAGACTTTCTAAGTAGGAGAGTCTGTTTCCAGGAGAGTGGGTTTTGTCCGCCAAAGCGTTTCAACAGATAGTGGATCCCTGGTCTCCCGTCACTTGACCTGCTGGCTTCATCTCCCAATGTGAAGGTTCCTCGATTCTTCAGTCGCAGAAGAGATCCATGGTCGCTGGGAATTCACATGCTCTTCCAGATCTGGCCAGAAGATGAGTTGCTATATGCCTTCCCTCTGTGGCCCCTACTGGGCAGGCTCATTCGCAGAATCGAACACCACAGAGGATTAATCCTCCTGATAGCTCCAGATTGGCCCAGATGTTGCAGAGGGACCTGTTGCAGCAGGGGCTGGTTCTTCACGAGGATCCAACTCGATTCTGTCTTATGGTCTATCCCTTGAGAGGGCTCGCATGATGAAGTGGGAATATTCTGCGGCAGTAATTGTCACCTTGCTTCACGCTCGGAAGTTCTCCATGTCTCTAGTGTATGAGAGTGTCTGGAGAGTATTTAAGACCTGGTACGAGGAGCACGGTATTTCCCCTCATGCAGTCAAAATCCCACTTATTCTGGAATTTTTGCAGGATGGGTTGAATAAAGGCTTGGCCCTTAACTCCTTGAAGGTTCAGGTAGCGACTCTCTTCTGTTTCAGATGTGAGGTGATTGGGACCTCCCTGACGGCCCATGCTGACGTGGCCCATTTTCTGAAGGGAGTGAAGCACCTTCGGCCTTTGCTGGGTTCTGGTCCCCTTGTGAAATCTTAATTCCACTAGGGCCCAAGTGGTATCATGGGTGGAGGTTAGACTGTTGTCTCCTGTCGATATCTCCAGGTTTTATCGTCTGGATGTACAGGCCCGAGAGGGCGCAGCCTTTGCACTTGCGGTATTGACTGGATCACGGACAGCTTCCCGCCCCGATTGGGAGTAGCTTTTGTACATCCCATTGGTGCTGAGTCCATCTGGCTGCACGCTAGGAAATGGATAAATTACTTACCTGATAATTTTGTTTTCCTTAGTGTAGACAGATGGACTCAGCTTCCTGCCCTCTGCTGCCCAACAATTGTGCCACAGGTCTTCCCATGGGAGGCTTCGAATCCAAAGGAATTACTGGTAAGTGTTCAACCAGTCCCTAGATTGGGGTATCTATATTCTTACTGGAGTTCAGTGTTTGTGGTTATACAGTTACTGTTGAACGTTTTTAATGATATTTTTAATCAACCTTTTACTAGTATGTTCACAGTGGCTTTTGAAGAGAATACTGGCAGGCTGAGGTCACTGCAGGGGTATATGTATTATGATGTCAGCTTTACTCCATCTGCTAGCAAGGTAGCATAACCCATTGTTCCTAAGTCCATCTGTCTACACTAAGGAAAACAAAATTATCAGATAAAATTTCTCCATTCCATTCCAGTTATTGGAAGCTGAGACGTGCCCTCAATCTTCCCTTCCATCTCCTGTCCCAAACCACCAGCTGTATGCTTTAGAAGTGGGGTGAAAATCTTCTGATTCAGAGTAGGAATCACAAAAGACTGTTTTATCTAAAATATCTCAGTAGAACTAAAGGTGGTGTTTTTACTTTAAAAAGACAACCTTTATGTCTTCCAGCAAAGCAGTCCAAGTCTTTGATAAGTGAAGCACTTTGCTGACCCAATGCTAATCTAAAAAGTAATGTTTTGTTAAAATTAGCTTGAAAAGTCATATGCCACAGCTGCTGGACACATCTGTTTTTTGCCCATCAGTAAGACTGGTAATGTCAGCTTGTCCACTCACAGCTGGATAGGAGACACATTAGCTGAGACTTCCCATCACTGGGCATGAAATGGTGGTCCCTAGCAACTACAAAGTACAGATTTGTTTTCTTTTGAGTTTTTTAGCCTGGCAGTTTCCTCTTCCTCTTTTTGACATTCTAGCTCATTTAGAATTTGCTTTTACTGGGACTGTGAAGCTATGAGCATTCATGTGTAGTTACCCTGGGATTTTACCCCATCTTCCTACCATATAGACCATCCATCATAATAGCAGATCTCTTGCTAACAGACATGGACCATCATTTCTGGAATTCAGCACAAATATTTGTAGACAGCAAGTAGTTTATGTCCTATGATGACTGGATATGCACCAGATCCAAGCTATGAATGCTGCAATTGTAGTATTCCCTGCCCTAGCTAGCCCAAGGAACAAAAACAGTACTCAGGAATCAACCCTAGGCCTCCTACAGAGCATCATCTCTGAGCCATTGAGGTGGTTCCAAAGGTTGTTGGTTTTCTTGACCCAGCAATTTCATCCTGTTTCTTTGGTTTCCAGCTCAGTTGGAGCCATGAACCTTCATTCACAACTACCTGGGGATTTTTTTCCCTAATTTTTAATCTCCTCTCAGCTTATTTTAGTCCATTCATTCTCCAGTTACATTCCTTGGCTGGGGGCCATGTATTAGGTGGTCTTCAAGAATCCTGTAATCATAGGTCCTAAATCCTGCCATCAGGTGTCATTATTGCACTATAATTATGATTCCCTGCCCCTCAAGGGCTGCCAGCGCTCCCTCTGCAATATCACCAGCTCTGGCCAATCAAGACCAGAGCTGGTAATTTCACCTAGGTTCCTTCAGTGAGCCACCATGCCCCCCCAGAGGGAAGTTTTTAAGTTGCTAAGCCTAAAGACAGTGGTTGTTTTACATATGTGTGTGTGTATATATATATATACACATATGTATACAAATTAGCTGTGGATGTATGGATATAGATATATACCAAGTATGCAGTCTGAATTGGTTGTTTCCTAAAACTGTTTTTCAACCCAGTCCTGAAGCCTCATCTAAAAGTCTGGTTTTCAGGATTTCCACAATAAATATTCAAAAATTTCCATATATGGGGGGACCAGTGTATGCAGATATCTAATATATGTTAATTGTGGAGATCCTGAAAACCTAATCTGTTCAATAAGGCTTCAGGATTAAGTTGGAAAACTGCTAGAATTGTCTTTTTATAAGGCATTTTAGCTTTCCTTCTAAAGATCAAACTGCTCTGAGTTAGACCAGTAGAATTTGCTCCCAGCCCTCAAGGACTGCCAATAGGTTGTATTTTCAGGCTATCCCTAATAAATATGCATATGAGAGATGTGCATACAATGGAGGCAGTTTACATGCAAATCTCTCTCATGCATATTCGTTAGGGTTATCCTGAAAACCCGACCTGTTGGTGACTCTCAAGGGCTGGGAGTGAATACCACTAAGTTGGACTGTTAAAGATTAACTTGCTTACTTCCTAACTTTCCTGTTTCTTTAGGATTTTATTTCATAATCTTATTTCCTATGTGGTCAATTATATTTTCTAACTTTTATATTTTTTTGCATTGTTTTTGTAGGAAAAGAAATGTATGCATTTCATATACTATGTCTCATGTTTTAATGAATCTCCTTTCCCAAGACAAAAGCTCAGCTCTGTCTGCTTTATTTATACTTTACAAGAAGCAGTACAGTACCTGCATAGGGCGTCTGATAAAAAAAAACAATTTTCAAGGCCATATTCATGGATAAAACATATTTTACCTGTGTTTATTAGCTAAAAGTTGCCCTCCCTCGGTGCGACTGAAAGGACACCTAGTGTTTCTGAACATGTTTATTTTTAGCTGCATTATAAGGCAAGATTGCCATGTTTAGATCGGGGGAGGAAAGTAACATGCATAGATTGCATTTTTTTCAGTTCTCTGCATGAAATTTTCCATGAAAAAAGTACCCACTGAAAAAGGTAGAAGCATAAGTACCTGTGACAGGTTTGAAAGGGAAAGTGTGCGTGTATTTTTTCTTTGAGAATTGTGCAAAGCCCATCAGGGGAAAAAAATACCAATGAGCTTTGCCCCAGTGTAGGCATTTGAAAATGTCCTTATAAGAACCAGCGTAGCAGTGTCCTAATTACCCATTCTTTCCCACCATCACCATAGTGGCAATAGATGACAGCAACAGAAACCAAATGGACCATATAATCTGTCCAGTTAGTCTGCCCCACACAGCTAAGGAAATATCCCAACTGCTGTTGGTAGGATATCCAAAAGAGATTTTGTTGCCTTCCTCATTGGTTCTCTTCCATCTTGAGTAGATGAGCATGCAAGTTCTCATGCTTAATCCAACACTCACCTCCTTCCCTTGCCCTCTCCTCTGTTTTACCATCAAGCTTTCTAATCTAACAACTAAAAAATTATTTCCTAGTGTATAGTCAGATGGACTCAGACCCAGTGGGGTTTATATGCTCCCCTGCTAGCAGATGGAGATGGAGTCAGGTTTCAAAGCTGATGTCACCTGCAGTGACCTCAGCCCTTCAGTGTCGGTGCTTTCCCTTTTGGGATCACTGTACCCTTTAGAATAAGAAATTCTACTTTTAAATTGGAGAAAGATTGAGCTCCACTCTCCAGGGTGATATCTAAAGGTCCATCCCCCAGTGAGAATTCCCGAGGTGATTTCCAAGATCCCTCAGCGATGTGCCTTGGTCCGGTAGCCGGTTCCCGGTGTGGACTTTGCTGCTGAAGCAGCTGAAAGGCAGCGGGTGAAGGAAGCCGAGCGCGGCGATGACAGCCAAAGCCCTCTCCCCCTGCAGCCAGAGACTGTCTCTGTACTCAGCTGGTAAGCACTGAGCCCAAGTGAGTAACGAGAGAAGAGGATTCCTTCCGATTCACAGATTTTGGAGGGGTTTCATTAAGACTTTCTCCAGTCTCCTTGCTTGGCACATCGTACCGACAACATTCCCAATCCATTGAGGTAAGGGGAAGTGGGCTTCCGAATGGGTTAAGCAGCCCCCTAGTGGGCTAGGCCCTGCTTTAGGATCTGTGGGCACATCACTTGATAAGCCGTGTGACGCCGTCTTGCGCACGGTTTTGTGTGTCTCCTTTGCCCACCATAGAGCATCTGTACGTGCATTGCTGTTGGCCCTGCACATGCACTGTGCACGTTATAACACGCATCCGTGCGTGCATAAGTGTGCGCATACATGTGCTCCAATGTAATGTGCATACGCTCACGCCTCCTTTGGTACATGGGCTGTGCGCGCGCCTCACCGTGACCCACGGAGGCGTTCAAAATCTGTGCGCACACAATTTCAAGCGCTAGCCGGTTGAGCACGCAGTTACTGTTCCTAATGGCTCTGGCAGCAAGAAACATAAGCACCATTCCCTTTGTGCTGCCTGCCATATTAGGGCTACACAGTCTGAACTTGATTCTTAGTTATGTCAGCACTGTGAGGAGGCCCAGGGAGAGTTGGCACCTCCCATTCAGAGGATGGATCAGCCACGAACTTAATCGGTAGTACCTTGGGTCTGAGTAATCCAGTACCTCCTGGGCTAGGCATGGACCCGGCAGCCCTTCTCTTGGGTGGAATTTTTTCAAGGCTTTCAAGCCTTCATACATGCACAGTCTACCTCACTTGCCTCTGTCCAGACAGAATCGCAGCCGGTAAGGCTTCCCTCTCCCAGCCCTATTGGCAAACCTCGAGACATGCGTCCTTCACCAAGGGTATTCCTGGCAGGGACCCAGACAGCACGGACAAAGAAAGGGATCCAGATTCCTTGGAAAATTGAGAAATCCGTCCGGGTTTAGAACCATATCGGATCATGTTATGGTTTTTCCATAGAGATTAATTGCCGGCTCTGGTTTCCCAGACCTTGAAGACACTGGGAGTTCCTGGGGCGGACTCTTTGATGGACCCAAAGAAGAATCCAATTCTGGTGTCTCTATGGCAAGCCTCTTGCTATTTTCTGGTGCTGGAAGCCACCAGATCTGGAATGGGACGTCCCTGAAGTGAGTTTTAAAGGTGGTCAAGCAATAGAAGCTCTATACCCATTGGATCCGGTGGCGAGAGAACGCCTGCGTTTCCTTAAAGTGGATGCACTGGTCTGCACCATTTCAAAGTGAACAACTATCCCAGTGTGGAAGGAGAAGCGGCCTTAAAGGATGCACATGATAGGCGGATGGAGTCCTTCCTTAAACAAGCCTTTGATGTGACAGCAATGACTTTACAGATTGCTTCCGTTGTGCCCTGGTGGCTTGCTCATGCCTGCTCCTCTCTAGAGAGGTGGATGACTCAGGGACACATTCCAGAGAAGCTATGAAGCCCACCCTGCATTATTAGCTGATGTGGGCTCTGACCTAACCCATACCTCGGCCAGAGGAGTGGCCTCAGTGGTAGCAGCCAGAAGACAGCTATGGCTGCAAAATTGGTCAGCAGATGCGACCTCTAAGGCAAACCTCACAAAGATGCCCTTTAAAAGATTACTCCTCTTCGGAAGTGAATTGGAAAAGCTGGCCAGTAAGTGGGGTGAATCTCCAGTGCTCCGGCTAGTGAAAGATAAAAGTGCCCCTCGGTTATGAGGAGTCGATCCAGGGGCTCCCAACACTTTTGGCCCTACAGAAACTCAACATTTCAGAGGTCTCTGTCCTCGGGAAGGTCTCAGTCCTTTCATAGTGGACAGCCCAAGAGAGGGGCAGGTTCAGATCTGACCCTAACTCCTCAATTAAGTTTTGCCAACACATCCACGGAACGAGGAGATAGGGGGTCGACTATCCCTCTTCTAGCAGCGGTAGGTCAAGATCACATCAGACAAATGGGTACTGGATGTCGTACTAGAAGGTTATGGGGTCGAGTTTCGCAGCATGCCTCGAGACATGTTCATGATGTCCCCTTGCCACTCCCAGTACAAGAAACAAATTGAGGACTATAATTCCAGTCCAGTAACGCCCTGTATGTTCCTGCACCTCAGGAAAATACAGGGCATTATTCCATCTATTTCATTGTACCCAAGAAGGAGGGTTCCTTTCGCCCCATCCAGGACTTCAAGAGCATCAACCGACACCTACAAGTAATTCATTTCCGCATGGAAACTCTGTGCTCTGTGATAATGGCCATACAACTGGGAGAGTTGTTAACCTCCCTGGACCTCTCCGAGGCCTACCTTCATATTCAATCCGGCAAGAACATTAGCTTTGCAGTACTGGGCCGCCATTATCAGTTCTGGGCGCTGCCCTTCGGCCTAGCCACTGCTCCCAGAACATTTTCCAAGATTATGGTGGTCTTAGTGGCGGCACTGAGGAAAGAGGGAATCCTGGTGCACCCATACTTGGACGACTGGTTGATCCGGGTGAAGTCATTGGAGGAAAGTCTTCAGGTGACCAGCAGGGTGACGCCCCTGCATCAGAAGCTTGGTTGGGTCCTAAATATGGACAAAAGCAGTCTTTGGAACATCTGCGAGTCTAGTTCAACACCAAGTAAGGCAAGGTCTTTTTCCCGCCCTCGCGGATAAGGAAGTTGATATCCCAAGTGCGTCTGTTGATAAATATAATATGCCCCAAGGTGTGGAGCTATCTTCAGGTCCTCGGTTTGATGGCATCAACCCTGGAGGTGGTGCCATGGGCGAGGGCACACATGTGATCACTTCTACTGCACGTTGGAACCCGCTGTCTCAAGATTATTCGATTCACCTCCACCTACTGATGGAAGTATGTTCTCTGATCCAGTGGTGGCTACAGGAAGCTCACCTGGGCAAGGGTGTAAGCCTGTCCCCACCGAACTGACTGGTCCTCACGACAGACGCGAGCCTCCGTGGTTGGGGAGTTCACTGTCAGGAAGTGACAGCCCAAGGGCATTGGTCCAAGGAAGAAGCGCTCTGCAACATAAATTGCCTGGAAGCTCAGGCAGACAGACTGGCATGTCTACAGTTCAGCCACATACTCCCAAGATCAAGTGGTCCGCATATTGTCGGACAACACAACGGTAGCCTACATCAACCACCAAGGTGGAACCAAGAGCCAGCAAGTGTCACTGGAAGTAGATCTCCTTATGGAATGGGCGGAAATACATCTCGGCCTCCCACATCGTAGGAAAAGACAACGTCAGAGCAGACTTTCTAAGCAGGGAGAGTATTGATCCAGGAGAATGGGTGTTGTTGGCCAAAGCCTTTCAGCTGGTGGCAGATCGCTGGGGCCTCCCGTCAATCGGTCTGCTGGCCGCATCTCACGATTTTTTAGTCGCAGAAGAGATCAATGGTCCCTGGGGATCAATGCCCTAGTTCAGACTAGTGGAATGAGCTTTAACCAGAGAAGGTAATGGCTTTCCTGCTTCCACATTGGCTCCCGTGACCACCTCATTGATCCAGTGAGTTATGGTAGCCCGCGAAGCTGGTTTGCCCTGTGTTCTTCCACTGTGAAGAACTAACAAGCAGTCTGTCTTGCGCACCGGTTGTGAAGCTTCCAGATACTGCACCAAAAGTTTTCTTCCATGTCCTTGTGCTTATCTAGGCATTGAAATGGACTGATTCAAATGAAACATCAAGACAACCCTGGGCAAAAAGGATGGAATGGTACGAAGTTGTAACGCTCCTGAAGTGATCCGGAGGAACGGTTCCCGACATGACAATGCCACCAGGAACACCATTTTCAGGATCAACAGGCGCAAGGAAATACAACTCAGCAGCCAAAAGGAGGACCCTGCCAAAATCTCCAAAACTAGATTAAGATTCCACAAGAGAACCGGCTACTATAGGGGTGGCTGGAGGTGTTTTACCACTTTCAGAAAATGAGTCATGTCGGAATGTGTCGACAGGCAGGTCCATTCACCTCGCTTCTGAAACAGGAGACAGCCACTATCTGGATCTTCAAGGAGTTAAGGGCCAAGCCTTTATTCAAGCCGTCCTATAAAAATTCCAGAATCAGAGGGATTTTGATCGTCCAAGGGGCAACACCACGTTCCTCGCTCCAGGCCTCAAATACTCTCCAGACCCGTACATACGCCAAGGACATAGAAAACTTCCATGCGTGGAGAAAGATAATTACTGTCGACGAAAATCCACGCTTCTTCAGGCGAGCCCTTTCAAGGGCCAAACCGTAAGACAGAATAGAACGGATCCTCGTGAAGGACCGGACCTTGCTGGAGTAGGTCTCTGTGCGGTGGGAGGCACAGGGTGGTCTCCACCAGGAGTCTCCGCATGTCTGCATACCAAAGGTGCCTGGGCCAATCTGGAGCTACTAGTAGAACTAATCCCCTGTGGCACTTGATCTTGCGGATGACCCTGCCCAGCAGGGGCCACGGACGGAAGGCATATAGTAAATCCTGGGCGGAAACTAGACTGCTGTCTCCCGACTATATCTGCCAAGTGGTGACATGGTCCTCCTTGAACACCTTCTCCAGGTTCTATCACCTGGATGTAGAGGCCTGAGAGGACACAGCTTTTACAAGGGTGGTGTTAACCGGACCACAGGCAGCCTCCCGCCCCTATTGGGAGTAGTTTTTGTACATCCCATTGGTCCTGCGTCCATCTGGCTACCCGCTAGGAAATGGAGAAATTATTTACCTGTTATTTTGTTTCCTTAATGTAGACAGATGGACTCAGCATCCCACCCATGGTTGCCCAAGAATGGTGACAATGATTTGGCCATGGAGTAGATATTGATTCCAAGAGATTACAGGTAAGCGGTCATCCAGGCCCTAGATCGGGACAACTATATTCTTACTGGAGTTCAGTGTGTTTGGTTGAGTACAGTTACAGTTATCCATTTTTAATCATTTTTAATCAAATTGTTTCATTAGTATTTAATAGTTTCATTAGGATTTAAGGAAGCTGGAAGAGTGGTCGAAGATATGGCTGCTGAGATTCAATGCCAAGAAGTGCAGAGTCATGCATATGGGGAGTGGAAATCCGAATGAACTGTATTCGATGGGGGGAGAAAGGCTGATGTGCACGGAGCAGGAGAGAGACCTTGGGGTGATAGTGTCTAATGATCTGAAGTCGGTGAAACAATGTGACAAGGTGATAGCTAAAGCAAGAAGAATTCTGGGCTGCATAGAGAGAGGAATATTGAATAAGAAAAGGGAAGTGATTATCCACCTTGTACAGGTCCTTGGTGAGGCCTCACCTGCAGTACAGTGTTCAGTTCTGGAGACTGTATCTCCAAAGAGACAGAGACAAGATGGAGGTGGTTCAGAGAAGGGCGACCAAAAAGGTGGAGGGTCTTCATCAAATGACTTATGAGGAGAGATTGAAGAATCTAAATATGTACACCCTGGAGGAAAGGAGGAGCAGAGGTGATATGATACAGACTTTCAGATACTTGAAAGGTTTTAATGATCCAAAGACGACAAACCTTTTCCGTCGGAAAAAAATCAACAGAACCAGAGGTCACGATTTGAAGCTCCAGGGAGGAAGACTCAGAACCAATGTCAGGAAGTATTTCTTCACGGAGAGGGTGGTGGATGCCTGGAATGCCCTTCCAGAGGAAGTGGTGAAGACCAGAATTGTGAATGACTTCAAAGGGGCGTGGGATCCATAAAGTCTAGAGGACATGAATGAAGAGTGGGTGGCTCGCGGGAATAACGGCTACTACCTGGAGATAATACCCTTATTCAATAAACATACACACGGTTAATGCGACTCCAATAATGCTCTAAGCTTCAACGGCAAGAGGAAATGTGGAAAAAAGGATTTGCATTCACAAAAAAACGGGGAGTAGCTTGCTTGTTACGGCAGTTACTACCCAAAACCAAATAAGCCTGATACTTCACTTTCAATGCATATCCAGCATAGCTCTCTACTTCAACGGCAGGGGAGAAATACCGATACTTCACACATATCCAGCATAGCTCTCTGCTTCAATGGCAAGGGAGAAAGACCGATACTTCACGCATATCCAGCATAGCTCTCTGCTTCAACGGCAGGGGAGAAAGACCGATACTTCACGCATATCCAGCATAGCTCTCTGCAATGGCAGGGGGAATGAAGAAAAGTGGATCTATATACAACCAACAAGGATTGATTTACATAGTCTGGGTAAACAAATAAGCATGGGTGTAGCTTGCTTATTGCAGGGGTTACTACCCCTAACTAATTAAGCTAGATATTTCACTTAGATGCAGTTCCAACACTGCTCTCTACATTAATGGTGGGGGTGGAAGGGAAATACAACCAAAAGGTTACTAAGAGCCAAGAGAAACAGATAAGTATCAGAAAAAAAAAAAAGTGTGAAGCTTGCTGGGCAGACTGGATGGGCCGTTTGGTCTTCTGCTGTCATTTCTACGTTTCTATAAGAACATAAGAACATAAGAAAATGCCATACTGGGTCAGACCAAGGGTCCATCAAGCCCAGCATCCTGTTTCCAACAGTGGCCAATCCAGGTCATAGGAACCTGGCAAGTACCCAAAAACTAAGTCTATTCCATGTAACCATTGCTAATGGCAGTGGCTATTCTCTAAGTATGTTCATAGTGGCTTTTGAAGAGAATACTGAAGGGCTGAGGTCACTGCAGGAGTGTATGTAGGGTGACGTCAGCTTTGAAATCTGACTCCGTCTCCATCTGTTGGCAAGTGAGCATAACCAATTGGTCCTGAGTCCATCTGTCTACACTAAGGAAAACAAAATTATCAGGTAAGTAATTTCTCCAATGTCTTCCCCCTTCTTTCTCTGCTCCTACTCTTCTACTGCCATTTCTTTATCCTCCTCCTCTAAGAATTATGGGAGAGTGGGATACTCTGTCCTTCCTACCCTCTGGGATTGCACCATCTAAATTTAATTGGTCTTCCCACTTGGAACCTGGGAAATGTAGTTTTCCTGGGAGCATTTCTAGCCCTGCAGTTTTGTCCCACCACTGAGGTTTGTCCATGTCCTGGCCCAATCCCACTCGCTGCTGGAACTTGTAGTTTTCTTATTACTTCCTTTCCTTTTACACTGCCTTAGATTCTGGGAACAGCTGAATGGATAGCCTTTCTCTGGACTTTTGCAGCTAGGACTAGCTCTTAATCAGATAGGATTTGCTATGCCAGTCAATTTCTTTGTCACCATATATATTCTTGAAGAAAATATAAATCAAAATGCTGATGGGAAAAGAATGATTTTGTTTGTTGTAAATGGCCAACATAATTACTTTAAAATAACATTTTTACTAGATCTACTTTAAGATGGTAATTTTCAAAGGCACTTTCATGGATAAAACCATGCTTTATTTGTAGAAATAGACCATTATAAAATGTCCTGCCCTATATGTTGGTCAGCTTATATGTGTAGCCTATATGTGCATAAGTTTACCTGCAGTGAGCAGAGAACTTCCCAGTGGCAGAATTGGGAATTGTGTTTTCAAAGGTTTGCACATAAAGTTTCTTTGGAAAGTCTGCATACAGGTTAGTAGGTGGAATGGTGTGCAGGAAGTTTTGGTGGGGTAAATTTTAAATAGAAAGTATATGCATGCTGCCCCTTTGATAATTGCTATAACTTTTGTGTGTATTTGATTTAAAAGTTAGGCAGACTAAATGTTTATATTTGTTCTTTTTCCTTTCCTTTCCATTTTCTTTTTTGCTTTTCACCTTCTGCTTCTCCTCTGAAGTGGCCTTCTGTATGCCCAATAATACCACTGGCAGAGCTCTGCTCTAACATCTGGTGTTATCTGGCAGCCGCCTGTAACATCTGCAAACCTGTAGATTACTGACTCAGAACCTGGCATGACTGACTGACTGAGCCTTTTCTCCTTTCATGGTAGATTAAATCAGTATAAATTGTAACTGGATAGTAATAATTGCCCAATATACTTTATAAATTATACAAATTGCTGTGTCAGAACCATACAAGTTTAAATGTGATTTTTGCAGCTATTTTATATTTCTTATACACTTTCTATTTGTAAAGCTGCAAATGATCGTTGCTCCTCCTAATGTGCTATAAACTTCTTTGGGTGAATTTTGTATAAAACAGTTGGCAATAAATCCAAATAAATGTTTACAAAAATATTGTTGTCATTATA
The DNA here is from genome assembly GCF_901001135.1 of Rhinatrema bivittatum. NCBI lineage: Eukaryota > Metazoa > Chordata > Amphibia > Gymnophiona > Rhinatrematidae > Rhinatrema > Rhinatrema bivittatum. The sequence continues at coordinate 119,371,814 of NC_042615.1, read as the reverse complement.
GTATGGTGATCTCTGTAGCAGACTAGTTATGAGCCAGCAGATTTGTTTGTTATAAAGGGAGGTTTTGCAAAATGTACATTTTATACCGAGTATTGCAACAGATTAGTTTGAAGGACAAGGATTATTCTCAAGACTTGTGTACAGGGGTAATAAAATTGTTCCCTCTCCCCTCATCTGTTTGGAAGTTTTCATGTAATCTGGAAACCAGAAGTGAATCTGTTAGGTCTTGTGTTCCAGAGGGGGCCACTTTCATGTTCTGAAGGGCCTCATTGTTAAGGTTGTACAGACACAGTTTGGAATGAAAGGCATCGTCTAAACCCAAATTAGTTATTAGAGACATGCATTCATTAGACAAAATGGGTCCAGGGGGATCATCTGCATGAGCTGTAACTTGCGGATAAGTCAGTGGATCAGATTTTCATTGAAAATGCCACAGTTGATGAATCCTCAAACTTTAAAAAAAAAAAAAAAAAAAAAAAAAAGGCAGTTGGTCCAGATGGTAGGAAAATCCATGGCAGCGATCCAGGTGGAGAACGCTCTCATTTACTATTAGTGCAGATGAAGTCGCACAACCACAGTTGTTACTGTCTTTTTGTGTCACTTCATTGAGAATTCTTTTGATTTTGCATTTCTTTTTGCCTGCAGCTAAAGTTGTAGATCTTGATCCTTGTCTGTCAAAAACGTCTCTTGAAGAAAAGATCTGTCCTGCATACAACCCTCGAGAGAGTATATCTGAGGTTCAGTCCCTTAGCTCCTTCCAGTCTGAATCATGCGATGATAATGGTATGTACCCCAGCATTCTCTTCACTCATCATTTTACGAGCCCGTTTTCTTTCAGTGTTTAGATCTTCATCTCGAATAATTATGTAAGCAGTATTGTATGTACATTAATATTCCATGAAACTAACTTGCCTCAAGTTGACACACACAGTGTTCTGAAAGAGAACTTAGTAGTAAACTAGTGAGAAAATGTTTTCCTTTAGCTGTATGGCTTATATGAACTGCATAAAACTTTAGAGGCATTCTACAAATATTTATAAATTGGTTAACATTTCCAAGAATATTCAAACATTTCCAGACTATTGAGGAAGTCGTCGAGGTTAATGTGATGACTTAGATGATGCTGATGCTGCAAGGTTCTGTTGTAAAAACTTCTATTTTTTTTTTCTTACTTTTGCCCTTGGCTCCCATATGGATCAAATTTCCTCTGAGTAAGAGCAGAGTCTGGCGGAGCTTCTTGTAATTTTGATTGCCCTTGAGGTAATAAAGGAAGTTGTGCAGAAGGAAGGCTTAGTTATTTTTGCTGTGATTTCACTGGTTCTTACCAGTTCAGCCCCAGGATGTTTACCTGCTTTTCACACCAGCTACTGATTTTGTTGTGAAATCACTTATCTAGATTAAATAGCTTTTGAAAACAAAAATAGGTCCAATTCATGCAGTACTTCTCAAATAGTCATGGTTATAGTGCAGATACTGCTTGTAAGCAGAGAAAAATAATCAGATCACCCTTATACACCTAGGCAATTACTGAAATATATTTACCTGCTTGCCATGTATCTCATCCTGTTGTGACTGGATAAGGGGGTGTGGTCCTCCATTAAAAGCAGTTCCATCTAGCTATCCACTCACCTATAACTTTCCCAGTCTCAGACTAATCATTTACATTTTAGTGTGTGCCTGCTCATAATCTGGTACTGTTTCAAGTTAGACCAAGTTAGAGACTGAGAAGACCATATTCGAAAGCATTTAGCCAGCTAACTGAATATTTGGGCAGCTGGAATTAGCCAGATAAACTAGGGGCATTCCGGGGGCGTAACTGGAGGGAGTTGAGTTAGCCAGCTAAGTTAATCAGTTAACTCCGATATTCAGAATTAGCCAGATGACTTAGCCATCTAAGTCTGAATGGGCCAAAGAGCTGTCCTAAAGTTAGCTGGCTAACTTTAAGATAGCCAGCTATATTCAGTAATGTGGCTGCCTTATTGAATATACCACCAAAGCTTGCCAGATAAATTAATTCAGCTAAGGGCCAGATTCATTAAGGCTTTCCTCTCATTTTGTGTCAATGGGAAAAAGTCTTAATGATTCAGGCACTAACTTTCCTATCCGACTGTGTCTAAATATGGACCTCTGAATATCCTAATGTGGTAGTCTAACATCTTTGTAGAGTATAGACTAGAGGGAACTAAAAAAAAACTCTTCCACTTCTCTAGAAGTAAAGCAGCAATATCTCCTTTAAAGTTGCCCTTGAAAATTGTGATGATTATTAGCATAATCTATTGGCGAGCTTGTTGCATTGCAGCAGGTGTTAAATACCTGTGCCTCTTCCCCACCATTTCTCTCTCTTATTCACCCTTTCATCGCATCATGGCCCCTGCGGACTTCACTTTGGCTCCATGCAGCACTCGGTCAGTTTGAACTGCTTGCACCTTTCATTCATGCAGGCAGCACAAGCACATTACAGAAGTATGGGTATCGTGTGGCTCAAACTTCCTGCGAGCTGCACAGACCTTAAGTCATCAGTGAAACACTTATGATGTCATGCATTCCACGGTGGGGCATCGGAACCCAGCGCCATCCCATGTCAGCTATGCCATATGCAGTTAGCATGACCAGATGGACTGCTGCTTTTACATATGAGATTCCATTCTGGTGTGGTGAAATGGTACGGTAGGGCATCTTCTCCTTGTATTCTTTTATCTCGTAGATGGTTCTTCTCACCAACATGAAAAAAATCTAACAACTATAAGCCCTGGCAAAATAAGCCTTTTGTATGTATGTGTGTGGGGAAGGGTAAAATAAAAAAAAAGTGCAGCAAGGAAAGGAAAAAACAAACAAACATGGAAACCTGTTAATTATGCAGTCAATAATTTTGGCAGTATCTAGTCTTACAAAATTAATGTGAATAGTTGAAAATACTTCAGTAGTAACATGGCACTTCAGCCCAGTAATCTTCCAAATTTCTTTAACACTTTTATTATTAAGAATTTACTGTTGAAAATGGCTACAAAACCCTCAATGGTTCTGAGGCCATCTTCTTTTTTGTCCCTCCCCGCTTTCCTTCAACATTAACGGTTGCTCAGGTAACTAGAAACGCCTCCCTAGGCCTGAGCACTGCCTAGTTATACCAGCCTTACCTACGTTTTCCTATGATGTGGCTAACTTAGGCATTCTAACACCGGTAGAGAAGGGGCAGATTCCTGTGTGCACCCTTAAAGGAAAGCTTCCTGCATGAGGCAGATCCGACAGCCTAATGAAGCTCTGATTGCATTTAATGTGCGTCCAACTTGAAAAGAGGGGGCTAAACACTGAAAGGTTTGAATTGGGCCCATTTTTTTCAGCTGTTCGTGCAAGTGAGACTATAATGGCAGTGACAGATAAATAACTTCAAACTGAAAATAAACTCTCTACACCCCCCAAAAAAAAACAATAAATGATTCCCATGATGGAATACTCCCTCCTTTTTCATCTTACTTTGCATCAGTTGAGGTACTATGCACAGCTTCCTTTATTACTCCTGAACGGAATAAGTAAAATAACAGCTCAGCTCACTTCAACCAGTGGACTGGAGATTTTTCTTTGCTTACTGTGTGTTAATGTTCTTGTGATGGTTTTAGAGAGCTTGTAACAATACAATAAGAAACAAATATTCATATAACACATTCATTTCTCCTAGGACAAGCAGGATGGCAGTTCTCACACATGGGTGACATCATCGGATGGAGCCTGACCTGGAACTTTGACCTCAAAGATTCTAGAGCTTTCAAACATTCCTTGCTGAGCATGTGCAGTTGTAGTTATCATCCTGCCCTCTAGGCAAAGTCCCTCAGCTTCTTTTATTCTTTGGCACTGTGGGGTCATGGGAGCCATGTGGTCACAGCACTCAGCTTTGCTCTCTCCTCACAGGTTTTTGTTGTGATTTTTTTCTGGACATGCAGCTGTTTTTCTTTTTCTTTTCCTTATGGTAATGTTTGTTTTTTATTTTATTTTATTCTTTTCAACTTTCTGCCTGCCACATGGTGGGACTTAGTCGCTTTGCAGTATGGCAGAGTCTAATTTTATTCCTTAATAAATAAATACTGCATCTGCAGTTTGGTTTCTGTGTCCTCTCCTTGCTGTGTCTGCTTTTGTGCCTTTGTCTGGTGCTGCAGGACTGACAGAATGCAGTCTGAGTGATCCATGTAGGGCACTGAACCTGGGGATTCGCCTGAGTTCTACCTAGGCAGGAGTTCCATGTTTCACCAATCGATCAGTATCGACATAGGCGCGGACAGTGAAGGGATCAAGGATCACATTGTTTCTCTGGGGAGGAGAGCTCATCCTCCTCACATTCTATGGAACAATTCTCCATGGGCAGAAGCCTTGGACAACATAGTCTCCCTTCCTGCTTGCCAGTGCTGGCAGTGCACTTTCCTTATGAGAGAACATGAGCAGGAGCCTGGGCAAGCAGCATTGTTGCTGTACCTTTCGTGCCATGTCAGGTAATGGTTACCCTTGTACACCCATGCCAGTGCACCAATGTTCTGACATGTCGATGTCAGGACAGCGTTGGGAACCAGGATTGCCATCAAGTGCTGTGGTCACCCTTGATACCATCGAAGTGCCATGGTGTCCTTGATGCCATCGAGGTGCGTGACCACACTTGGTGCCGTAAGGGCCATCAAGAGCCGTGCACGCTGTTGATTGCCCTAGTTGGGGGTGAGAGCCCTTGCGCACCGTAGGATCAAGCTGAGGAATGGCACTGACCCGAGCTTCGAGTGCCATAGGCCTCAATGCAGCAGAGTAGAGACACCAACCTCAAGCTTAGTGGTCCAGACTGCGTTGCGGACCAGGACTGCCATCAAGGCCATGGTCACTCTCAATGCCATCAGAGCCTCCCTCAATGCTATGGAGGTGCTGGGCCTTCCTCAAGCGCCATGGAGGCTATCAGCTTGTTTGCCAATCATGCCATTCATGACTGCTCTCAACAATATCGAACAAAATCACCACCGGGGGGCACTGGAATCACCATCAATGTCTGATCACCCTCAAGACCATCGGGGCGTGGGGGTCCTGAGAGCCCTTGAGCACCATGGAAGCCCTCGGCTGACAAAGGCTTCGGGCCTGGGGTGACCACATAGCTGTCAAGTACCAGGATTGCCATCGACCCGAGGCATCCATGGTGTGCCATAGCCCAGTGACTTCAAGGCTATCGAGCACTGGGGACGCTGACGAGCTCCCTTTATGGTGTCTGGAAGGGGCATCAAGCTCTGCCATCGGTAGAGTATGGCCATTGGATGCCATGAGCACTGATGCTGTCAGGTGCACGGAGCCACCATACAGCATACAGCACTAAAGGTGCTGGGATCATGGGGCATTGGAGGTCTTGCGGGGCTTCAAGCACCATCTGTGCTGTCTAGCACCAGAGTTGCTCTCGAGACTAGTGTCAGCCATAGGCACTGGCATGGACACAATCAAGCCCACAACATCTGCGCCCTTGAGCAAATAGCTGAACAGAGAGGAACGGTCAAGGACACTAGCCTTCATCAGTTCCTTTGAACATCGGTGCGGTGTGTCGATGCCACAGGGCACCTGGAGGTGCTTCAGTGCTGCAGGGCCTCCAACTTTGGCACCAAGGGCATCATCGCCTTCAGGCATTGATCTCCATTGGTGCTGCCCACCCTAGGATATTTTCAGCCTACAGTGTTTGTGAGTCATCAGCGCCTTTGGGTGCCATATACACCATGAGTGCCATCTGGTTGTTTTCTATAGGCGCTGCATGCAGTCGAGCATGTCAGGCCAGTCAAACACCATCGGAGCTCTACGCGGTATCTTTGGTGCCATAGATGCGATCCATCGCTTGTGAGTGCCGAGGGCACTGTTGGCACCGGGAGTGCTATTGCCACTGTGCACACTGGTGGATGCAGTCAGATGCTGCAGGGCATCACTACAGAGCACTATGGGCAGTGTCTGTTAACATGGGCTTCCCTTTCACCGTTATGCAATGAAAAGTGCAGTGAGCCATTCATGACCCCAATTCAAGGGCTGTGATCAGCCTCTTGGAGCATTATCAAGTACCATGGGGGCAATGCTGCCTACCACCAGGGACAGCCATAGTGAGAATCACAGTGGCACTGGGGACGCTGTTGTAACACTGTATATGCTGACTCCATTAGAAGTTAGTGCAGCAGTGGAGTACATCTTGAGCAGTCTGGTACGGTGAGGATCATTTACTCCTCCAACCGCCTAAGGCTTGGTGGGCGGCATTCTCTCCGTCGCACAGCCATGCCAGACATAGTGAGACTGTCATTGTTGTGTCAAGCTATCAGCTTCCTTGCCTGTTTTGCACCTTAGGGTGCAATGGGACAGTAGTGAGTTGGGCACCATCACACACTCTTGGACATCTTTTTGGCACTGCACAGCCGCCGACTCTTAACAGGTGGTGCACAGTCCCTGCTGTGCCATGGGATTCTACCCACAAGCGTGGTGATGGGGTGCATAAGTGCCTGCCATCGACAAGATGGGGTACCGCTGCATACATACTGGTCATCGCGTTTTTAAAAGTGGAGGACACTATTCCTGCAGTTGCCTTCTAGTGTAGGTGATGCATGTTTCCCTCATGATGAGCACAGCAGGTTGTGCACTGCTGCCACAGTACTGACCTAAAACTGCATTCCTAGTCAAACCACTAGGGGCGTAGAAACTAGAAGGGTAGTGTCAGGAGTCTTTCTCTCCCACAGAAGAGCGGTATGTCTTTCTACCCTTCCCATGTTAACCACATTGAATCCCTTGCAGGTCTGCCACCAAACTGGAGCCTCTATTTCTTTTGAATCTGTGCATCTCCTTGCAGGCCAGGACCTGCAGGTATTGGGGTGACAGCAACAGTGGTTATTGGACCTTTCTTGCTGGTTCCTGGATTACCATGGTGGCCTACCCTGTTTGACTGGGTGGCCACCTATGGCTGATTTGGTCGCTTATGAACCTCGTCGATCAGCAACAGTAATCCACACTCCCCTGGAGAGTAGGAAGGTTTTTTGGGGTCAGGAAGCCCCAGTTCCCGTTGCTTTCTTGTCCTGTTGGAAAGGGGACATATGACTTGGCTTTCCAGAAGTGATCCTTATGGATTCCCCTTAGATGACATGTTGTCCCACCAGTACAAGGGGTGGCCCTCATGTTCTGTTTCCCATAAAAGGGTTATTAGACTGGCGGTTGCTCTCTATTCCTTGCGGGATCCGAGAGCAAGTTGAGCTTTAGCGTTCTTTCGTAGGACATCTTAAAGTGCAGCAGGTCTATTTCGAAAGGGAGCATTTCCAGATTTCTTCTCCCCAATCATACCCGGGGTCTCCTTTTATGGGGCAGCTCCCAGGCAAAGATTAGGGGTTTCTCCCATGCTACTTTCTCCCATGCCACACTTGCTGAGCACATTGTGCAGTTCTCACAGATGACCACTCTTGCCAGTCATTCTCGCATGCGGGATCCTACCTCGGTGATGAGGGTTCTGGTTCATTTACATCTCAGTTGGCAGGTATGCTTTTCAAACTCTCAAGGATTTACACTTGTGGCATCCCTTCTTTCTGTCTCTTGGTGGAGAGTTCTGGATTTCTTCCCTGTGAGGTTCGCTCTCAGTTTCAGCTATTTCTATCATGCTGAGGGATCTACCTCAGGGGTGTAACTCCCTATTGGAATCAGCAGTGAGTTGTTTGGTGGGGTCGATAAATACAGCCTAGTGGCTTTTTCTTATTCCTGCAGCCCCGGGGTCTGCCTCCTTGTGTTCTTTGCTCCTTCCGAATTCTGGTCAGAATGTTTGGGGAGGGGTGAGGGAGCGAGGGAAGGAAAACTAGGCCATTCGTGGTATATCCTAGTGTATACTTGCAGGGATCAGTACACCACCTTTTCCCTGTTTTGTTGCCAAGTTCTGGCCAATACTACCTTTAGGTTTCTATACTTCACTGGATTGAGCAAAGTGCCTCCCTGTTCACCTGAGCTCTCCTGTGCACAAGATGGATAGGCCTACCCTTGACAGGGTGGAGCATGGTTGAACTTCAGGTCTAGTTTAACTCCTTGCTCGAGGGTTTTTGGGCTAGCGATTCTGTTCAGGGATTGCCTTTCTTCTCCTCACACTCTTGACGTCTGTCCTGGGTGATCACATCTCTCTGGTACTTCAGCAGCTAAAGTCTGCCACAGACCTGGCCGCTGTTGCCACTTCTTCCAAGAGTTGTTTGAGTTTTTCTGCCCATTGTACATATCGGTCAATCATTGGGCGCATTTCTGCAAATGTATTCTATCCTTCAGATGCTAGTGGCCTGTAGTTTCTTTCTGGAGGGCACTCTGACCCCAGTTGGATTTTTCGGTGGGCTTGTGACATTGAAGGAAACTGTGTGGTCTTCTTCCAAAAGTAGTTCTCTTGGTTGATTTTCTAGGCCTTTTCCTATATACAGGCAGATTTAGACCTACTTTGCTTGTCAGGGTACGTGGATCTGACACCCTGGTTATAATCTTTCCATGAGACAAAAGTATGCTTCTCGCTGGACTTTTTATAACAACCCTGCCTCTGCTACACATTGGGTGGGGTTTTTTGTCTGTCTATTCTTTGGTTTTCTTTTGTAGAACCCAGCTCTTTCCCCCCAGATCCATTCTTGGGTTGGCTGCCTCAAAGCCAAATGGGAAAAAGATGATGCTTTCAGCACTGTGGGGTTACCCACTTTGTCCTGTTTTCAGCAGCTTGTAGCTAGGGATTTACCCATGTGCGAGGACTGCCATCCTGCTTGTCCTCGGATAAAGCAGAGTTGCTTATCTGTAACAGGTGTTCTCCGAGGATAGCAGTATGCCAGTCCTCGCGAAACCCACCCGCCTTCCCTGAGAGTTGGTTTCTCCATGTATTGGCTATTTCATGGACTAAGAGACTCTGCCTAGGGGGCAGCTGCACATGTTAATAGGCCATGTTTGAATGCTCTAGAATCTTTGAATTCAAAGTTCCGGACTAGGCTCCATCCAATGACTCTGCTTTTTTTTATTATTGTCTCTATTATAATGTTTTATATTTTTAATATTGTGATAACTTTATTTTTATATTTGTCAATGTTAATTTATTATTTAGTGTATTTAGCTCACACCTTTTCATTGTAGCTCAAGGCTACAAGGTTTGAATGTTATTTTGTCATATTACTAGTAAATTAACGGTCTATAGTCAAATGTGGTAGTGATTTGCAAATGGCATCTTATATAACGTGTGCACATTGGCAACTGGTAATAACTGTATGCTGATCATATTGAATGTAACAGGGTGATGTTAGTAGACTGATATATGAATAGATGGTTAGAGTAATTAATGTGCAGACAAGCACCAGAAGTAGGGAAAAAGCTTTTAGATGACTGCTAAATGCAAATTAGAGAGCCATTAACAGTACTGCTTCACTTCTTTGACAGTTCTGGGGGTGGGGAGAGCATTAAAGGTTACCCACGTGATATGTACAGATGATTTCCTCAGCTTACCTGTTTGAAACATCAGTAAGGCTAGATCCACTTTAAACATTTTTCCCTCCTTTCCCTGGTGACACAGTACAGAAGCTAGTTTGCAATAGAACCTGTATCCTTTTTTTTTTCCTTCCTGAAAATGATTATATTCACTGCTAAATTGCTTAGCAGCCATTAATACTTCTGAAGTGCAGAAGGGTATTGTACTGAGTTGCCTGGAGAAAAGGGATAGAAAGAATAAAAACTTTAACAACATGCACAGCCCCTACCCATCTGCCTGGAATCTTCCAGAGGTTCTCGTTCTGAGAGCTGCTCCTCGTGGAAAAGGTCATCTGTAATCTTTGCAAACCAAAACTGTGACTGACTTACTAGTTTGAAATAGCTCTAGTCTTCCAGCATTAGCGTCTCTCTACAGCTGTTCTTTAAATGTTAACATTACAAATAACAGAAAATTTAAAATGTGATATTGGGGACAACTCCATAAATCTACAATTAAAACCAGTGGACTGGCAGAAACCCCATAGGCCGTTCCTTTCATTAAACCACCAGGTGTGTATTGGTGACAGTCTGGGCTGGTCACTAGTTTCTGCTTAGGATCAGCCATGTTTAAACACCAGGTCAAGCAGAGAAGACCAAAGTGGGCATAACTGTAAGAACATGTTTTGATTATACACAAAGGTAATATAGTTTATAGTATACAATAGACTAGTTTTAATTTAATTAAAAATCACAAGTTGAATTTACGTTAATAAATGCATGTTTATTTTAACTGGAATAGGATCTGTCTTATAGTATGATATTTAATGTTCTAAGTGGAACACACATTGTTTTAAGCTGGTACTAACTTAAGGTTTGTTTTAATTTGCTCCTTCCCTACCCTTTGCAAGCCTCCGTAGTGACTGTAATACACCTTGTCAATGCTGTTGTTGACTCGGTGGAGAAAGAAGGTATATATATGGATTTTTTTCATTAATGATTGTATGACTGTAAATATATGTTGCAGGAATGTAGCTGTATTGTAGCATAATAGACATAATATAGGAGCACAAAGCTAAAACGCTAGTTGCTTTATTAATTGGAATATATATGTATTTGCATGTGTCTGTTACATGTTTGTCTTTAGATATTTATGTGTTTCTTGACTTTCCAAGGATTAAGCACTGCCTAACTGTACATTATGTAAGAATATAATTATAGCTAGCATTTTTAGTGATTTTTTTTTAAAGCCTCGAAGCCAAAATTCAACTGTTTCATTTGTTTCCAGCAGTTCCTTAATATATTGTCATGTGATTATAAGCTGTTAATTGTTACAAGGCCAAGAAGAACTGGGGATAGGAAAGGGGAAATCCTTGAGTAAGAACTTTTTTTTTTCTCACTTGAAGTCCTTTCTTGAAAATACAAAGAGTTTTTAGAACTGTTGATTCCAAGACTTTAAAGTGCAGGGTTGAGAGTGCAGTGATTTGGGCACAGAGTATATAATTCAGGCAACTTTAGTTTGATTCTCCCTTTCTGCCTCGTAAGCTCCCTATGGTACTGCTTGTTAAACTGTAAACTCTTTGAGACTTGGACATTGTGACCATATGAGTTATGTAAAATATGAAGTACATTGACAGTAAAAGAGTAATAAGTATTTCTCATGTATTGTGTCCAGACGTACAGTAGTATTTGTGTGACTATTGCAAAATAAACTTTATTTTCCCAAGCTGTTAACAAAGCATTTCCATGAATATGTAAGTAAGTATGGGCCTGATATTCAGCTGGCAATTGGCTGGATAAGTATGACGTATCCAGTTATATTCAGCGGCCGCTAGATAGCTGACTAAGGACCTTATTTTCCAAGGCTGCGATAGCTAGCGAAAGTAGCGCACGCCTGCGCTACCTACATCGGGGCGGAGTCGGCTCCAGAAGAGGAGGAGTCGGGGCGTCTCCGGGGCCGACTCTGCAACAACGGCGTGGACAGCGAAAAGGTAAGGGCCTTTTCGCTGCCTATTTCGCACCCAATAACTACACCGTCTATGATGGAGTTATTGGGTGCGATGCCGGCAGCGATCGCACCGCAGAGGTGCGATCGCTGCTGGCTAGCGCAGGACAGCCCCCCGTTTCGGCCCCTCATTACCGCATTTTTCTAAAGTATCGCAGGCCTGCGATACTTTAGAAAATGAGGCCCTAAGTCACTTATCTGGCTGTCTTTTAGCTGGTCAGTTTGTGGCCAGGCAATGGGCGGAGCTACTTAGCCAAATAACTTAGCGATATTCGGCCCTAGGCAGATAACTTATCCGCCTAAGTTAGACCTGCTCAATAGCAGGTCTAAACTTAGACGGATAAGACTTATCCATCTAAGTAACGATTTGTCTGGGGATATTCAGCAGTATAATCGTGCTGGATATGTCTATTCGACTAACTTAGATAAATAGACAACTTTAGAATATTGACTCCTATATATTTAAGTGGTGCAGATTAGTGTACCTGCACACACACAAATGCTCTGGAGGTGAGTGGCAAGGCAGGGAGTCTCTTCCATTGCACAATAGTGCCACCTAATGGCCAGACTCAGTCTACTTATGTAGTTGAATTTCAGCTATATTGGCAGTCTGTACTGTGGACTGTCACTGCAATAGCTGAACTAGCCAGGCAAGAAGAGAGAGTTAAAAATGTGGAATAGCCTTGGATAGTTGCAACTGAAGGCCCATGAGTTGGTAGCCTGATAGAGGCCAGTTCCAAAAGAACTGGAAACCAAAAGGAGCAGGCTGAAATTGTAATGCCAAAAACAGACACTGATAGAAGCAATTTGCATCAAATGTTTTAATCCGTTCAGTATTCTAAAAATTGTTCCAAAGTTTATAGTTCCAAATACTTTATTATAGTAATGTTCTGCTAAAGCCACATCTCTATAAAATCGCAATTTGATTTGCTTACAGTTTTGCTGCAAGGCTTTTTTTTTTCCCCCCCCTGAAATTGAGACACTGTTTGTGAGCCAGTCTTCAGAAGAAAACATTTAGGAGAATTGTTTTAATATTCAGGGTAAAATATTGTATTAAACTTGTAAGAAAATTGTCATTTTGTAAAAAATAAATAAATAAACCCCCACCCCCTGAAAAAAAGCAAAAAAAGAATTCATAATGCATTAGAAGTTAACTTGATTTGTATACCATTCAAATTATAAGCATTCTAGCTTTTTTCTTTTCAGGGAGGCAGGTGGTTGGGGATTGGTGAAGGACAACGATTTGTGACTTTCATTTGAAAATGTCATTCTTTTTTTTTCACCTTAAAGACAGATTTCTGTATATTTAGTTATTTTTTGGATAATAATTTAATGCATCACTGTACTTGAACAAAGTTTTCTCCATCAATAATCAGGCATAAATGAGCCAAAACATGTGGGTGATGTCATCTGATGGTACTGGCACAGACCCAACTCTCAGAGCTCTCAAGAAGTCTTATTGAGCATGTGCAGGAGTTCCTGCGCATCATATCTTGCCTCAGGATACCCCTGGCTTCATCCAAGCTACAGCACGGATGCATTACCTGTCTGTGTCTCAAATTTTATTGGCCTATTTCTTTGGCCTAGTTTTTTCTGCTTCATTGCATTTTTTTTCTTGACGTTCCCCTCAAAAAATGTTTGTCAGAATAAATAAATATAGATTTAGAATACAGATATATAAAATACAGAAAAAGAAGTAGAGAAATCCAGAACTAAAAAGCTAGCAGTCAGTGGGTTTAAGGCCTGCATTTGTGTGCACCGGATGTCTTTTAAGATACCTATTCTGTCTGTTATCACTACCTTGGTCTGGATCATGATACTATTAACTGTTATAGTTGTGATCAAATGTCCTTGAAGATAAAGCATTTTGTTTGTTTATTTATATCCTGCCTATCTCAAAATCCTAGGCGGTGTACAATAAAAATATACATAAAAACGAAAAGCATCACACACATACGATAAAGAAGATAAAAATAAAAGGACATATATTAAAGCAGACAAAAAAACGATCAGAAGAACAGCACAGCCTTGCAATTAGATATTTTCTTAATAGAACGCTAGCTTGAAAAAGAAAGTTAATGCCATAGACTTGAAGATCTTAGTACATTCTGTCATTCTTAATTTCTGTGGCAGAATGTTCCACAACATTGGCATAGCAATAGAGAATGCCTGCAATCTCGTATGTGCTAATCTTACTTGAAAAATTGAGGGGACATCAAGATGACCCCTTTGTGAAGAGCGAAACAACATCCCTGGGTTATATATTCAAAGTAATGCGTTAGTCCATGGCAGGGCATCAAGGAACATAAATTTGTGTATGAGAAAAACAGTTTTCTGTTTTATCCTTCATTGAATAAGCAACCAGTTGAGTTCTCCAGATATTCAAGCCTTGCCTCAGGAGCTTATGGCAGTGAGAGTAAGTCCATGAAAAGCAAGGCTTGAATGTGTAGCAGGAACTCTTGAGAAAGCCCCATTATGTAGGCAAAATTCCTCCATCTTGGATAGGAGAGGTTCCAACTGCCCTCACTGGTCTTCCGGGCTTAAGGAGGCAAATAAATTCTTTACCAATTCTGATACCTGGGCTTCCACTGGTTAATGCACCCTTTGCACTAAAGCTGGAGAGACATCCTGTGTAGAAAATCCTATTGGTTTATTCTCACTAAAGGCTGTGGACACCAGTGGCAATAAGTAGGAGCTTGGAGCCACAATAGTTGCAACTGTTCAACCAATAGGTTGTGACGTGCTTCACACCATGAGGTGTTAAATTCATTCCCTACAGGGGGAGTCCCTTCATGAATCGGAAGGGAGAAGACTGGAATCAGCTCATTCTGAGCTCCTGACAGAGGTTCCCTCCTTGGACTAACAAATCTCCTCCTTAGTCTCCCTCATCTTCTTTGGAGTTCTTGGATCAGCATACTCCCATGATCAGGTGAAAAGGATTCTACAGAGATTCCTTCAGGTCCCCTGCCAGTCCTGCCTCAGCATACCTCTGCACCAGAGGATCACAGCTACTTGTGCTTTTTGGAAAAGCTAGCAAAGACACAGTCCATCACTACTGGCGAAGAACAGAACCGAAGTTCAGATTTCTTTGGGCTATTGCAATTTCTCTAACCTCCAGTGAACTCTTAAGTCCATTCTGGTGCATAGCATCCTCAAGGACTTGTAAATGAGGTTGTGACAGGCGCCATCATCTTCCAGTGGCCCAAAAGCTTTGGAGTAGTTCAGCTACCACATAACTCTGGTGGTGGTGGAGTCAGCACTGAAACACATTTAAGTGTAACCGGGATCATTTTAATATGCCTCTTGGGAAGGATCCAAATGTGTTGGATGCGTTTAAGAAGGCCTTTCAGGGTTCCATGCTTATGGCTCGGATTATGGTTCTTCAGTTGTACAAGATACAGAATTTGCATGAATGTGTGCAAAAACTGAAACCTTTGATGGAATTGTCCGATTCTGGCATGCAGACCTCCATCAAACTGTGGAGGAATATGAGAAGCATGTTATCCATTCCTCGTCTGAACTTTTGACACCGCAGCCAGAACCTCTGCTGCTTAAGTAGGATCACAGTTTATTTGAGAATAATGTACAACTTATTTGAGGATAAGGTTCAGGAAATGGTTGTTTTGATTAAGGAGCATCAATCCACTCTACAGTTGTTAGTAGTGATGGAGAGCACTTCTGTAAGTGTCCATTCTTCCAAAGACATCCCTTCCATTCTTTTCAACAAAGGCAAGCTGCTCCCACTCTCCAGCATCAGCAGCTGTCTGCTAGAGGTAGGCAGAGGGAGAGGTGTCAACTGAAGGCCCAGCAGCAGTCGTAGCTTAATCTAGGGACTATATATATATATTTTAATGTTCTTGAGACCCTCCTCCTCTAGTGAAGGGAAGGGTCCAGTCTTAGAATGGATCTACTTTACAAAAGACCTGTCTGCGCTTCTCTCGTTCTCCTTCCATACAATGGATAGCTGTCATCAGTTCTAATCTTTTCTCCTTCACCTCAGCTGGAAGTAGCATCTCTTCTTCAACAGAAGGTGATTACGCTTGTTCCTTCCCAGGAATGTGGCCAAGGATTCTTTTCCAGGTATTTTTCTAATCCCCAAGAAGATGAGGGGATTAAGACAGCAGGATGAATCAGCCATACTGAATACCCACGCGCCTCCCTGGCGAATCAACTATCTCACTAAAGCTTAAGCTTTGAAAGAAACGGAGGTACTCACAAAGCAGTGTAAACAGTGGGTCTCTGTCAGTGCCATCAGGTGATGTCACCCACGCATGATGCTCATTCATCCTGCTGTCTTTGGAGAATGCTATTAAAAGGTAAGCAAACTACTTTACCATCCAAATTCTCTTTAATAGTTGGCTATCTGATTGGGATTAATATTTTGTGGGTTTGGTCTTATTGATTCAATTATTAGTTTCCTCAATGGGTCACCTGGTATTCTCTAGCAGTCTCTCATCCAGGTATTAACCAGGTCTGTCTGCATAGCCAGATACTCACAAGGAGTGTAACATAAATGTTGATTCCTTGCCTTGCACAGTGAGGCCGATGCAAAAAAAATCGTGCTGAAAGCAGGCGCTGTGTATTCAGTGCCTGCTTTCATAACACGCCCCCTGGCACCTCTCCTGGGGGCGCGATGCAATATTTAAATTAGGGCTCGCATTGTCGAGGAGGCCCTAGGGGCGATTGTGCGCCCCTAGTGCCTCATTGGCAGCGCAAACCAGAAAGAGGTCCACTGTGGTGGCTGTCCATCTGTTAAGAAAACGGATGCTGAGTTTATCAGCGTCCCGTTTTCCTAACCAGCGCACATACAGGGGTTAGGAAAATGGACGCTGATTGTGTCCATTCTCCAAACCTGACTACCAGCACCAGAAGGAGTGTATAAAATCAATATTAAAATGTCGAGCACTTAATATTAATTTATTCGCTCCTTCACTTATTGCGGATTGATCCCTTTACTGTCGCATGTCAGCGAAAGGACCAATCTCCTTTCAGAAAGCTGTCCTGAAAGGGGAATGGGTCTTTACACTGACAAATGGGCAATAAGTGAAGGAGTAAATAAATTAATATTAAGTGCCCGACACTTTAATACCGATTTTATCCACTCCTTCTGGTGCCGGTAGTCAGATTCGGAGAATAGACATTGAATGAACCAGCGTCCATTTTGCAAACTCCTGCCAGTGCTTTTTTTAAACTTTATTTTTTTATTATTTTTTTAAAGAGTTGTTCCTCCCATTTTAAATAGGAGGCAGTACAAAAAAGCAGTTTTTTCTGCTTTTCTGTACTAGTAGTAGGCAGTACAAAAAAGCTAAATTGTGCATCCTAGACACATTTTTTTTTTTTTTTTTTGCATAGGGAGTGAATAGCTAATAGCCTCATTCACATGCATTTGCATGTGATGAGCGCTATTAGTTTCACTCCGTGTTGGACATGCGTTGTAGAGGCACTAATCCCCGCGTCCAACTGCAGGTTATACAGTGCGCTGGGCTCAGCGCACTGTATTGCATCGGCCCCAGTGACACACAAGATGTCCATATAGTTACATATTCTTCTAGTAATGTAGTATTTTGCCAGAGATGGATATTGTTAGTGGAAGTAATGATATTGTATAGCATTCTGTAATACTGTAGTATGAGCCACAGAATCTGACCCCTGCTGCAATATTGCAGAAAACTGGTCCTGCTGTATGTCCCACTAAGCTGCCTCGGCTGCCAGCCTATGCAGGGCCACTTCTAACTTCTCTTCAGCCTATGTTGTTAGGCTGTCAGCTCCTGGAAAAGGGAGGTCAAGTTAGTACCATCTGTGAGTAGGCAGGTGGATGAAAAGACCGGGAGGGAATAGGAAAGAGATGCCAAGGAACTGAAAGGTTAAAAGAAGCATGAGATAGAAAAGAAATAAAGGTAAATGAAAAAGTTCTAAAAAGTAAAAATATAAAAAACAAAAACCGGACAAAAGAAAATAAAAAATATTTTTAAATGAGATGTACACAAAATAGATCTTTAATAATATATTTGCAGTGCATTTTTCTTTTTGATTATGTAATATGTTAATTCGCTTATTCTTATTAGATCAAGTTCTGATTTGTTCCATGTAAACTGCCACACGGCAGTAGTTATTTCCGTTTAACTGTGAACCGGAGCGATATGTATTGTATACAGGAACTCCCGGTATATAAAAATCCATAAATAAATAAATAAATAATGTTGAGTACTTATAATTCTGTATCTCCGGGCAGACTGCTTGAAACCTTGGCTCCTTTTCCAGTGCCCCCTTTGGTTTGCTTTGCCTCCCTGCAGAGCAGCGTACAGCTTCCTTCACAAGCTAAGCATGGATAGAGTTGCCTCAGTGTTATCAGTTTAGAAAATGCACTGCAGTATAGACCCACTATAAAGTCAGTAAGGTTAAAGCTTTCCATATCCGTACAGCATTAAAACATAACAGAAGAAAACACTTTGTGGGGATAGAGAGAAAGAAGGGGCTTATCCAGAAGTGTCCTGTACCCCATCTGGTGATGCATTCATCCCCTGCTGGATTATCTGAGGTCTGCGCTTTCAGAGCTGCTGATTAATAGGCTCCAGATGGGAGCAAGGAATCTTCTAGAAACTGACCAGGTCATAGCAAAAAACTTTTCTCTATGAAAAGCTGTGTAAAACATTTTAGTTCTGTACACCCATAAGAGAGCATTTCAATTTAGCAGACTTTGTTTACCAGATTGAAGAATGCTAGACAGACCCTTCAAAAGATTAACTTGTCTTGTTTTTGATTGGCACAGTTGCTTCACACTTTGGTCACTTTGCTTTTTAAGCCTAATTATTTCCCTCTCCACTGTTACACGTGTCTTTAAATTTAAAGGTACACGCCTTTAATTATGCCCACACCTCATCCTTAAAAAGCTTTCCCTGAGATCACTATTTGTTTCTTGTAAAGCAGGAATATAGCATTTATCAGTGTGTTATGATGGAAGTTTTCACAAGCTGTGAATATCTAATATGACTTTAGGAAGATGTGAGTAGGTATATATGTATTATAATCGATTGCAGCAGCATTTTCCCTATGCACTTAATAACATATCTCATTGTCAGGTGTGGGTCACCTAGCAAGTAATGGGTGATGTGGTGACATCCTCTGACTTCCCTTCTGTTTCATGTAGATTGATGTCTGAAACCAAATATAAACTGCCACATTGAACAGTGGGAAAATATTGGCTACTTGGGAGGGAGTGATAGCCCATAGAGGCTGTGTGTGATCTTCTGTCAGCCATGTGGGCTTGTCTTCTAAGCCCATATTTTCCATCATATTCCTCTGTTACCTCAAGAAACTCCTAGTTCATTTAAACTTTTCCACCAACAATGAAGGTAGAAAGGGCTGGCTCCTTGAAGAACTCCTGACTCAGGCGGCTAGAGAGGAGTGGTCCTGGTCTTTTAACTCCCTCACCACCCTTTACACACCACACACAGATCAGGAAGTCAGGGAGCAGCTCTCAGAGGGCACAGCTTAAAATAGGCTGCTGCTGTCTTTCAGATTTACTGTATTTGTTTTGGGCATCAAAAGTAATTTTCTTTTTTTTTTTTTTTTTCCTGTGGACTAAGAATGTGCCAATCCTGTCAAAACTTGCAGCTGGCATGGTAAATTCCTGAATCATCCATAGCCAACCATAGAAATGCTGTGGTGACTCCATTTATTATATTGGAAGCCACCGTGGGTTATCCGCAACTATGTGCATGTTTCTGCTGGTCAGGAACTCTCTTTCTTGAATGCTATTGTAAAGCAGCAGGGTTAATCAATCAGTAGATTTGGCTGTACCTTACACCTTCTTCCCTTGTACAGTGACACTTCATAAAGGGGAACAGCAGTTGGATCAGTCCACTGCGTGAGGTGAGAGAAGCTTGTTTCCCTAACCACTTTTAATTTGCCAAAAAAAAAAAAAAATCATCCTGCATCTCTTGATGTCAACGATCATTTGCACTTTATATGTACATGCTTTGTGGATGGGCGAGCCGGCTAAGAAAGGGCTCTTTATTCTGCCTTGAACGGTTTGATCCTGGCTGAATTTTTAATCTGAGATTCAGAATTGGGTTGTAACCTGGCTTGGATCAAAATCAGAAATGTTACTCAGCGTTTTCCAGTTCATTTCAGAGAGGTTTCTTTGGTGGGGTTTTTTTTAAGCAAGCGGTCATGTGTTTTACAGTTTCCCCCCCCAGTGCAAAAAATATAATGGCAGCAGAATTCAGTCCATCAATTGATCCTTGCAGGAGCTTTCATCACGGGACCGTCCTAAGAACCAGTGCAGTTTTGTAGTGTAGTGAGACAGAGTAAACAAGGAAAAAAAAAAGTAATTCTTAAATCAGTAATGTAAGCAGATAGGAAATGGAAGTTATACATCAGCCTCACATATGCAACACAAAGGTCAGAGTTTTATAAAGTACTTATTGTTGAGGGGCCTGCTTTGATGCGAGGCCTCCTAGCCGACAACCTTTTTGTAAATGGAGCTGTAGCATTTCATCCCTGGGCACTGCACTGTGAAGGGGCTCCATGCTGCCATAGTAGCACCATCCCCAACACTCATTTTCTGTCAGCTTGAGGGTGGAACCATGCATTTCAGCATTAAAGGGCCCTGCTGTGGTCGATTCGCCCCAGAACCCAATACCTTCATAAGATCAGCACTGCTTTCAGCATCGAATAAGCAGAATGATCCTTGTCCTCTATTCGATAAACTAGATGAGACATCAGAATTGGGATCAGCGCCATGTAGAAAAACATAAGAGAAGCAAAACTGCATCAAGGGAGGCATGAAACCCAATTCTGAGCTATGTTTTAGACTAGCTTAAGGAGGCCAGTCACACCTTCATACCATAATATAAGTAAATGAATACATTTTCACACCTAACTTCAGCTCTTCAATTCCATAAGAATGGCAGATCACAAATATTGGGGCCAATGTACTAAAGAGTGTTAACATAAGCTGTTAACATGCATTAATGTAAATTCAGCAAGCACATTAAAAGCTGATACTAATGAGATGCAGATGAAACTGAAGTTAAGACAAATGTCAATGTGTGTTAAGATGGACATTGTTTCCCTCAGCTCCTGAAGGAGTAGTAAAATCTTTTGCAATACTGAGTCTCCGTTACATTTAGCATGTTTTTAATGCATGCTGTTTTTCTCTGGACTATTAAGTAATGAGCTCTTTAGCAAACTCTTGCTTCTCATTGCTCTAACCCAAGCTTGTTAACGCTCGTTAACAGTGCTAACATGCATTACCTTGGCTTGTTAAAACATGCTTCCTGAAGGAAGATGTTTGGTAATAGCTTCTGAGTGCCGTGGGCAGCCGCTTATTTTTTTTTTTTTATATTACTTGAATTTGACCTGAACCATTTTTATTTGGTTTTGCTGCAGCTTGGAAAAACTTAAACCACATTGACACCTTTCCCCTGTCCCAGTTTAGAAAAAGGAGGTTCAAATTGAATCTGAACTGTCTCGCTCATCCCTAGTGCAGTTTGAAGTATATAAATATGTGTCTGGTGTTTGCTACTTTTTTGAAATATATAAATATCTGTCTGGTGTGCGCTACATTTCTATGTGCATACTGTGTGCTATGATGTATGTGTATGTTTTGTGGTTTTGCGTCATATGTATATGCACATGCAGTTGAATATTGTCCTGTGATATCAGTTGGCTGTTCTTAAAAGCAACAAATCCTGCAACTTTGATTAAAATAATATAACAATGCATCAACCATTTTAAAATGTAGATTATACCTTTTCAGAGTTTGGTAAGCAGGCATTAAAGTAGAGAAAGATGATAAATCTCGAGATTCAGAGGAAGTTTTTAGTGTATTTATGGCTGCAGTTGTTAGAGAGGTGTTCTTGGCTTCCAGAAATGTGAAAACTTCTAGAAGCGTTTACTGTAATTTCTTCCCTTCAGCATTTGATTCTTAACTAAAAAATGTTTTGTTCTCTCTCTCTACTAAAGAGTCTTTTGCGGGTCCTGATCTCAGGAATTCAAGAGGTGACTTCTGCATGCACCCATTCGTTGCTGCTCTTGTTTAATTGTTGCTGATATTTCACTTTAACGTGCATGTCTCTGCTCTTCTATGTATTCACTTAACTTTGCATGATGTTTCAATCACCAACTGTTTTCTCTCCCCCCCCCCCCCCCCACCTTCCTTTATCAAAAATGCTAACTGGAAACGTAGAGAAGACCAAAATTTGGAGTGTTCGTTACTGCAGCATTGACCTTCGAAAGACATCTGCCATCTCCAAATAGTTACAGGAATGTGCAGATATTTCTGAATTTTGATATGTGGCATAATCACAGGATGCTAGGCGTTCTAAATAATACTCCCTCTAGTATGCTAGTGGCCTGAAGTTGAAATTATTTGCTTTCTTTTTAGTTTCAAATTTGTCGGCATTATGACCAGTCATGACAAGTAGTAGTAGTTTATGTTTGTGAAAAAAACACACCAGAGGGCACTAGTGCACTCCAGTAGTGAGTGCATTTGGGATGCAACTCATTTTATTGCCTAGAAAAAGTAAAATTATCACAGGGAGTGCCAGAAGGTTGTTTCCCTCTGAGTAAGAACTTTTCCTCACTCTTAAGGTACCTTCCCTCTACTTTTAAGTTATTGTGTCTACTGCATAAATTCATTTATTTGGCATTTTATGTGAGGGAGGCATCTTGGGACTGTTTGAAATGCTTGCTGATTTATTAAAGCTCTATATAGCCTAGCATTTGTTTCTGCTTGATATTTTTAGGGTTATTCCATTTTTTTCTACTTTTCAAACCTGCATAAGTGATTTGTAAGGCATGCTTAAAACCAATACACAGATACTTCTGAATTCAACTGTCCAAGTAAATGAAGATTGGTGATTTTGTTCTCCCATATCTAACTATAACCTAGCAAAAGAGTTAACATATTTCAGCTAGTCTTATTTTTCTCGCATGTAATATCAGGATATGAATAGTCAAACCTTTGGCAGAGCTGCTGGTTGTTTTTCCAAATTAAGACAATAGTCAGGAAGTGTAAATTCCTTGATAATCTAAGGAAAGTGTCGTAATGTCATTTTTAGCAAGCCAGGCATAGCAACCACTAATAGCACTTGAAACGCCAGTGTGTTAAATTTGTTTGTTTTTGCCATTTCGGAGTACGCTTCAGGTGAAATGCACGATTTCTGGAACATTTTTAGCTTAAGATTTTGAGTAAGTCAAGAAAAAAATAACTAATGCATGATGTACCGTAAGGTTGCAGCTTTGTTGATTTGTGTTTTAACGCTAATGAATGTTAACGCAAATGTATTACTCCAGAAATGTGTCTAACATAAAAAAAAAATGTTTTGCTAACTATGTTCTGTGCAGATTATGTTGACATTTGTTATCCAAAAATGCTCTTGAAAAATGTATTTATTAAACTATTTCCACATTGCAGGTTACCATTGGGACACTTCTGACTGGATGCCAAGTGTCCAGCTACCTGGTATTGAAGAATATCCACATTATGAAGTTGTTCAGGAATCTGCTCCACTTTACACAGACCCAAATGCCATTGATACCGACTATTACCCAGGGGGCTATGACATAGAAAGCGATTTTCCACCTCCTCCAGATGACTTCCCTGTGCCCGATGAGCTCCCACCTTTGCCACCAGAGTACAGTGAGCAGTTTGATTCGTTACAGCCACCCAGGGACATGCCTCCAATAGGTAGCTTGGGCTCCTCCACGAGAAGCAGGCGAAGATTCAACCTCAGTCAGTACCTCCCTCATCACCACTATCCTGCAGATATGTCTGAACCTCAAAACACAACCAGTGGAGACAGCAGCAACTACCAAGAAACCTATGGTTCTTACGCATTAGGGTATGACAGAGACTTTGAAACCCCTATGATGGACAACATATCCATGTCTGTGTATACTTCTACGGCTTCTTGCTCCGATGTGTCAGCGTGCTGTGAGATGGAGTCGGAGGTGATGATGAGTGACTATGAGAGTGGAGACGATGGCCATTTTGAAGATGTGTCAGTCCCTCCCTTGGATTCCCAACAGCATACGGAAGTCTGACACGCCAACTTGAGTTAAAAAGTGCCTGGACTTAAATATTCTAGAACAATATCTTTAAAAAAAAACAAACAAACAAAACTTTTTTTTTTCTTCTCAGCAGTGCTTTTGTGTGCTTTTGTTTCAGTGAGTTAAAACCGGCATGGCTGCACTGGATCATGCAGCTCATTATAGCAGATGTGTATTAGCCTGTTTCCGTTCCCCCAGCCTGTCGCAATAGGACAATACAAAGCAACAACAACAAAAAACCCATGGCCATTTCAAAGTGTTTTTTGTATTTGCATTGTCTGTGTGAAAAAGTAATCAATCAGAAACTCGACACACCATGTCACCATCTTAGCATGCTACATGTATTTATAGATTTAATGCAAAGATTTAATTTTAATTTTCTCCCATCTTTTGTAAATTTTATGTACAGTTTTTTGATTTTGTTTTAACTAGATTTTGTAGATATTTTGTGACTTTGTTTTCCAATGAGCTTTAGTGATGTTAAAGCGTGCCATTAAACTAGTACTCCTGACCATCATTATAATCAGGGCTTCACTGTATGGTTTCTTCCTATCCATCCATTCCCCCCCCACAGACACACACACACTCTCTCTGTCATTGAAGTCTGACATTTCATGAACATTTTTTAAACAAGTCATTCAATTTCAACTGTAAATAGACAAGGAGAGGTCTGATACCTTTTGGGGGCTCAGATATATGGAAATGTCTTAAATGAGATGTTGTATTTTAGAATTGTAAACATTTTTCCTTTCTTGGAAAATGTAATGGGGACCCAGTGCATACCTTGAGAACCAAAACCACCATGACACAGTTTTTATAGTGTCGATATATTTGTGATGCAATGGTCTTGTAAAGGTTTTTACTGAAAACTACATTAGCCACTCTTTCTTACTGACAATAAATTATTAATAAAATTCTTAGGCTTTGTGCTGTGTGGCTCTATTTGGTGACTATAAAAGGGTCTCTAGTCTTTTGATGAATTACAGATGTGTATCTTTTATAGCAATGAAATATGATTCAGCAGTAACAGGCACTACATTACATTAGGCCATCTGTTGATTATCCACTAGATGGCACTGTGTAACTAGTTGACAGTTCAAACAGCATGGTGGTGCACATTGAATTGAGAAGCACTCTTAGTTTAATCGCTCAAATAAAATATGAACACACCTCAAAGAAATAGGACAAATATATTGTACTACAACTTAAACTGGGAACAGGTGAATGACAAACACATTCCCTAATGTCATATTTGCTTATTTTAGCAAATGGCAGTCATTTGCGCGCTGTTAGGGGCATTCTGGGGCTGGTCTGATGGCTCAGTGCTGCGTGCTGCCATGCGGTGAACCTGGATTTGATTCTCAGGCCAGGAACCTGCTTCCTGGGACAACCAGACAGTGCTTCTGCTCTGCAGGTGGCCTTCACAGACCCCCCAGGGGAAGAGGGAAGCTGCAGCTATTGCTGAACAGTGACACCTAGCAACCAGACTCAATCCATGTTCCCATATGGTAGGGTGGGTGGGAATATAAACCACAAGTAATTGCACATGAAGGCTCATGTCGCCATAACCCAAAAAAATGCCATTTCTGATTTGAGCTTGATGTCGAAGAAGGAGCAGAAGGCAACTGATGGTCCAAAAAAGAAAAGAAAGAAGCCTTCAGTTTTACAGACTGTTTGCTATTAACATCTACTATGCTGTTGTGTAATAAAACCTCAAAGTCAATTTCCAAAAGAATCTAACTGGCTGACACTCAAAATCTCAGTGACCCCAATCCCTTTCTCCTCCCAGTCCTTCAGCCAGTCCTCCCAGTCCTTCAGCCTCCACCTATCTCATCTCCCAGAGGAAGGTGTAGCTATCTTTGCAAACTGTTTTTGAAGGCACAGGATCTAGTGGGACTGAACCTGAGGTCTAGCTATAATGAGCCTGCAAGCTACAGGGTGGCCAGCCTCAGGGGCACGCCTTCTGAGCAACCAGTGAGCTTAACATTTGGCCTCTCAACTTAAAAAAACCCAATCAGATCTGGTGTGTGTTCGTTCTGAAGTAGAGGAAATAGTAAAGCAGATAAATGTGGCTGAACAACACATTTCATTAGCAGAAGATATGAAACATTAAAAGCAGACAACAAATTATTAATCCATGGAGTTGCATCTAAGATTGGAGAATCTTTCTGGATGGGATAACAAGAATGGTGGGTGTGCCTGGCGTTTGAGACGTTGGGATAAGCACAAAAGATCTTTAGTTGCTAAAAGTGAAGATATAGCAGAAAGAACAACCCAGCACTGTGTGTTCAAATGTTTTTAGTGCTGTACTTGCTTGATTCAACAATGAGCGTTGGGGCTGACAATGAATGGCAAAATGCTTAATTTGAAATATTTTCTATCCTAGTGGAAAGATAGGAAACCATGCCTGGTTTGTCTGTCGGGCTGTGCTGATAGAATCGACTGGGAGCTGAGTCTGGCAGTCTTCAAGTTCTGAAATGACTAGAATGCTTAATGGAAATGCAGGTGCTTTTATAGCTGGGTCTGTCTACAAAGGGGACATTAGAGGCTCATTAGTATTGGTAATTATTTAGATCAGACTGTAATGACTAGAACCTTGTTTCCCAACCTTCTCCTGAAGGCACACCTATCCAGTTGGGTTTTCAAGATAACTACAATAAATATGCATGAGAGAGATTTGCATACCCTGGATTTCCAATATATGCAAATCTATCTCATGCATATTCCCTATGGATATCCTGAAAACACTACTGGTTAGGTGCGCCTCTAGGAGAAGGTTGGGAAATACTGAACTAGAAGATCTAGTGCAGGGGTAGCCAACTCTGGTCTTCATGAGCCAGAAACAGGCCAGGTATATCCACAATGAATATGCAAGAGAGATTTTCATGCACTGCCTCCATTGTATGCAATGCATATTTATTGTGGATATCCTGAAAACCAGGCCTGTTTGTGGCTCTCGAGGACTGGAGTTAGCCATTCCTGACTTAGTGGATAGCTGTTGCTGTCCATGAAAATGAGAACAGAAAGCTGATCTACTTTATGGGATCTTCCAGGAACTTGTGACTTAGATTGGCCACAGTTTGAGGACAGTATGCATGCTGTGCCGATGGAATTTGGTCTGATCTAGCATAGCATTTATATTCTTATGTAAACTAAGATGTTCATGTCTGGCAGGCTATTTGGATAATGATCATACTAGTATTGTTGGTTATTTAGATTACTACAATGCTTTCTGATCAGACATGGGAAAGATGGGTGCTGGAGAAAGCTAAGTGGGGTTATTGTATGCTCTTCTATCCAAATAGTGGTGTACAAAAGAGGAAATCAAAATGATTATGCTGGGTAAGGAGAGATATCTTGCAGATGGTCACACCCTAGCTGGCAGCTACAAGGTATGCTTAGTATGGCTAGAATAAATGAGTAGACTTGAGGATTAATTGGTCTCTTTTGCCATCATCTATGATGTAGGAGCAGAAGCTGATAAAAATGTATGATTTTATGCTGGGGGTGCTGCAGGAATCATTGAGCCATCATCATATCCTCATTTATTTAAAACTTCCACAACACGTCAAAATAAATGTTCAGGGCAAGTTTATAACAAAACACATTTCAATACATCAAACTTCTCTAATACACAGTTTCATACAATAAAATTAATAAACAAAATAATCCACATTTTGTATCTGCTACAATTTATACCAGAAATAACCAACACATATCTTTGATAAACTAATCAATTTAGCAATAGGCTATTGACCTTTATAAAGCTCAATAAATCTTTGCGTCAAAAGTCATTTGGAAGACAGTTTCATAATGTGCGGCTAAAAATGAAGAATACTCTTTTGTGTACAGACTCCCGCTCTACAGAAAGTTAGGTTAATCTGAAGTAAATGATAATTTGACGAGCATTGAATATACTTAACTAAGCAATGCTTCAAATAAGGGATTTCTGTATCCTTGCCTTAGCATTATAGTAATTGAGAGGAATTTTTGGGTCCCTATGAATGCTGCCAAGCCAGAGTCATCTCATTATTTTAAGTAAATAGTCAACTTCATCCATAAGGAACTTATTTTGAGGCTTGCAAGACAGGCCAAAGAATTGAAATACAAAGGACAAAAATCATAGTCTTGTATTTTTGTCCGTCCAAATTGTCCAGAGCTGTTTTTAAAAAATATAGTCTTCATAATTAATGTATTTTAGGTTTCAACAATAAAATAGTGATTATCCTTGAATTCCTGTAAAAGAAATTTACAATAAAATACTGAGATTTTCTTCCATGGTTTAAATTTTTAGAGTTCAGTAACTTGATGTATATTCCAGTGGGTGCACAGCTGGCAGCTGAGCATGAAACATGAGGCTTCAGCCTTCCAGCTGGTTTACAAGGCTCAATTGCATATAAATCTCCTTAGGATGAATTTAAAAAACTGTAAGCAGCAGCTAACAACTATTGCTTAATTTTTGAAAACTGATCAATTTGAGTACACGATGAGCACTGTATATTTGTAATGAAGAATAATCAGGGCCCTTAGTCTCCTGTAATGCCAGGGTAAGAGCCACAAAATCCAATCTATCCTGTGGAATCCTTCCTTTGTGGATTTGCCGTGGGAGCCCAGATGCTAATTCTACAAGCAACAAGTAACTTTCTATCCACCCCTTCTGCTTTCCTAACTTTCCTGGTCCTTAAATAGCAATACAGCAACAAGAATGTGGCACCTCGGGCTGCTTCCACTTCCTTTGCAGCTCAGCACTGGAACAGTGTACATTGAACTGTGCTGTACTGTGACATCCTGTGGTTCAAATTGTGACGCTCTGGGCTGCACAGGAAGAGGAAGTTGCCAGAGGTGCCACATTCCTTTTCCTATGTGCTGCATCAAGGAAGCTGGGATCAGCGCAGAAGGGTGAGTGAGTAGGGAGGGAGGGTTTCTGTGGGGGCTAAGTATGGGGATTTGAGAGAAGGTGGGGTGAAAGGGGTTAGTGGGAGAGTGTGTGTGTTCAGAGTAAGAATTAGTGGTGGTTGGGGGTGTATGAATGAGGGGAGGGGTTGTCAGGAATTTTGTGGAATTAGATGGCTCAGAGGAGGTGCGGAATGTGTGTGTGTGTGTGAGTGAAACGATTGGAAGTGACGTGACGTGTACGTGCAGGGGTGAGTGGAAAAAAAAATCTTCCAGAGGAATGATGTGAGTGGATTTGTTCCCTTCCTTTCTTTCGAGACCCCTTTCTTCCTCTCATTCCTCATTCTTCTGCTTCCAGCTCTTTCATCTCCTCCATCTCCTAGCCCTCTGCTCCTCCCCCGAGATCCCTCTCCCATCTCCCTTTGAAATACTCTCCCCTACGGAAAGTTGGATGAGCAGGGGGGCAACAGTGGGTGTGGGGGGGAAGGAGTAAGTGAGGGGATGGGAGATGCTATGGCTGATAACAATTTTGAGTTGGCTTTTAAAATGAGCCACCACAGGTGCCAACTCACTAAATATTGGAATAATGGAGATGTTCTTTGTGCTGACATCCAGGGGCTCTGCTGGAAGATTTCCCACCAGGCAAACATCTTGGCCACCCCGACACAGATTCCAACACAGCACCTGAGGACCTACTTAAGACTGACCGGCGGCACACCAAAGCCAAGCTCCTAAGGTGCACATCCTTATGCCAATTTTGTGTTGACTAAGGATTCAGAAAAATGCAACACACCACACCCCCACACAAGCATCTCGCGTCACCATCTTCCCTCCCTTGCACTACCTTCCTCCCACTTATCCCCCCCCCTCCTCCCCCCTTTCAACCCTCCCTGCTATCCTTAACCTTAAATTATCCTCATCAACAAGTCATTTATGTACATATGTTATATACTATAATCAAATGTTCCATGTAATCCTGTTATTTCTGTTATAATTCGTTATATTTATTACAATGTTATAATTTATTATATTTACTACAATGTTATAATGTAAAATAGGGCTGTTACTACCCTATTCTTTTAGTTATCTGGAAACCGATGTGATATCTCGATCGAACGTCGGTATATAAAATAAATAAATAAATAAAAAGAGAAAGGGGAAGGTTGTGTTTCCTTCCTAAGTCTCAACTCCAGTTCGAGGCCCATTGGATCTACATGTTAAATATTCTGGTTTAAATTTGCATGGGAATGTGAGTACTGAGCTAGATATCTTCTCATTGAGCCCTGAGGTTAGATCACCTCCTCCCAATTCATTGACTCCAGTTATATCAAGAGACACATTTTGATCAGATCACCTTCATTAACCCCTCTCGATAGGAGTTGGTTCCCTCTGCATTTCTAGAAGTTTCTTGTTCATCTGTAGTTGATGCAGGACAATTAAGTGTTAGGAAAAAGAATAGATTTCCCATACCAGTCTCTCTCCCCTCCGGAGTTGAGGTTGGGGAGTCAAGTGTTTCATCTGATCCAGGGGACATTTCTTTGAAAGATATTTGGAAAATTGTCATAGGGATTGATTCTAAATTGACTAATACTGTGACTCATGTCAATTTTCCACTGACGCATCAAAGAAATGCCAGGAAGTAGACTCTAGGTTAAATGTATTGGAATCTAATGTGTCCGTTCAAGCTTCACTTGCTTCTACTTTACAGTCTGCATTAACTGCAGGAATTGTTTACATTTTAAATGTGAATCTATTGAAAATAGACTTAGGTCTAATAACCTTTGTCTGTTGAATTTTCCTTGTTCTCGTTTTATTTCTGAGGATGAACTTTTTAAAGAAATATGTGGTAAAAGTTCTCCAATTTGTTCTTGAAAAGAAATTCTTGTTATCCAGTTGTTGCATTCCAGGTAGGAAGAAAGTTCTCAGCAATGAGGAAGGAGGGGTAGGATGTTCCAGGCCCTCCCTCAAGTTTGGATCTTTCTTTGTTTCTTCAAACTTCTGAGGATAATAGTTCTTCTAGATCAACTTTGTCTCCTTTGCTCTCACAATTGATAGGGAGATTTTCTTTAGCAATGCCATAAGTACAAAGACTCCCTATTTTATGGACAAAGGATACGGATGTTTCTAGGGAGACCCAGGTGAAGAGGAAGCAATTTCTTCAATAAAAATCTCATGTTTTGTCTATAGGTGCTCTGTTCTATTTAACATTTCCGTGTAAGGGCATAATTACATATGAGAAGAATAAATATACTTTTGTTGACCCAATGCACTGAGAAACGTTTCTATTGGCTAAGTCCTCTTGATGATACTGGAAATATGTTTTGGGTGAAGAACTGATCAGAAATGTTTTCTCTTTGTATAGGCAGCTTCAATAGTACGGGGACTGGATGGAAAATAAAATGTTTCTTTCCAGTTTTTGTGTAATATCCGCATTTGGTGTGTGGTTTGTTTTATTTCCCTTTTTGATCATGTTTTTTTGTTGTGAATACGATTAAAATTAATAAAGAAAATTAAAATACTAGAATAACGAAGGCACATGGTTCATGTGACCTGTGACATAGCCCAAATTCTCTCTTCTACTAATCATACTCCTCAACTTCTGTCTTCACCCTTTCCCTGCTCCCACCATGCACACCCACACAGAGTTCCTGTGTCCTTACCCTTAATTCCTTGAGTACATCCTCACTTTTTTCTTTATAAGATCTCATCTAGTCACACTTTTATTCTTCCTTCCTCTTTCTTTCTTTTGCAATCAGCTTTACCGCTTGTTTTGGTGATTCTCTTTCTTCTCTCTTCTCTCCTGTCAATGAATGTTTTCTGTGATCACTCTTTGCAAACCTAAAACCTCTTCTATGGTTCCAGTGCCTGCCTAGCTCTGTCATTTGCTGACACTAAGGCCGGTGGCTCCTCTGTTTGTTCGTTTTTTTTCTGTCCTGTCTTGAGGTAGGTGACATTCTCTTTCTGGTTTCTTTCCCCTTTGGTGGAGTGGGGCAAATTTTTTTCATCTGCCATCTGTATTCTCCCTTCTTTTGGTGGTGGTGAGACCTCTCCTTTATGGCTCCTCTCACAGACAGGAGGGCAGGAAATAAAATCTTCCTCCTCTGCCCCTTGACAGTTCTTACCCCTGCCTCTCTCATGCCCCTCCCAAAAAAAAGAAAGAAAGCTACTCACTCTGACTCCGGTATGAAGAGGGGGTTTCCCGCTGGCAGTTAATGCTCTTGGAATGTTGGTGAGGAGTCCATTCCACGACCGCCCTTCCTCACATATCTCCCATCCTGCGGTCACTCCACCCACTCACCTTCCTAAACATGCACACACATGGGGTGGGGGAAGGGGATATATAATGCCCTTCACGTTCCCTAACCCCCACCCTCTGCTGAAGGTGGCAAGGAGTCATATTATAATCCCTCTCCACCCCGTGCGTATGTCCCGGGGCTTGAAAAAAGGGGCAGGGTGGGGCAGTCCGGGGGAGGGGCGGAGCCGGAGCCTCCAGGCACAGCGGCCATTTGCCGCTGTGCCCAGGATCGCGGGTCGGCCGGAGCGCATAACCTACACCTGCCCGGAGGCAGGCACAACTTAGAAGTTAAAGGTAAGGGGGGGGGGTTTAGGGAGGGGAAGGTGGGGGGGGGGGTGGAGGGAAAGGAGGAAGGCTGTGCGGCTTGGTG
Source organism: Rhinatrema bivittatum (assembly GCF_901001135.1). Classification (NCBI taxonomy): domain Eukaryota; kingdom Metazoa; phylum Chordata; class Amphibia; order Gymnophiona; family Rhinatrematidae; genus Rhinatrema; species Rhinatrema bivittatum. The sequence goes on along the minus strand of NC_042615.1, from coordinate 119,339,768 downwards.
CGCACAAGGTGCTTATTCGGATAAGTGCAATATGTATGTATTTGCATTTTTTTTTTTTTTTAACATACGCGTGCAAGTTGCTTGGCACATTTGTGTGTATTTTAAAACCCACACCTGTCATATGCACACACACAGCTGTTTTAAAGTTATCCTCTCTGTTGCAGCGAGCTAAAAGTAGCGTGACGTCCGCTTTGGCGCACGGTGCTTCCTCCTCTCCCTCTTAATTGTGTAGGTACCTGTGGCAGAGTGATAAACGTTAAGAGGTTCCTCTGTCTCCCCACATCATAGGCAACAAAGGGCATTGGTAACCAGGGAATGAGATGGCGCAGTGAGGATAAAAAGGTGCATGGGAGAGAAATGTTGAGAGAGAGAGAGATGAAAAATATAGTGAAAGAAAAGAGGGAAAATGGAGAGTGAGAGGAAGAGAATGGTAGAGGAAGGAAATATGGGATCAGAGGGGTAGAGGGAATGACCAAGAGAAGAAGTAAGGGAGAAAAAAGGATAGAGAAGGAGAATAGGAAGGGATTTATAGAATGCCGAAGAGAGAAATATGAACTGAAACAAAAGAAAATAAAAAATGCCAGGGAGAGAGATGCTGCAGGCTTCCTACAAAAAACACTGGCAATCTCGCACCAGGATGACTTATGGTCCCAGCTTCCACAAATAAAGGCTTCTAGATCTGTCTTTTCTTCTAAGCCTGCTGGGCCTCACACAGCTCTTGGCTCCACTGATACCCGGGTGCCATGCGCTGCTTCAGGCACAGGATGTCTTCTTTTTTCCCGGGGATTCTGACTTGGCTTCTGGTTAGCTTAGCCACATTCTTGGGAGCAGGGCCAAACCAAATCCCTGGCTCAAGCTTTTAGTAGTTGTTACAGCTCCAGTGAGTCAGAGGGAGGATTGTATTTACTTCTGTCAATTTTCCGCTTATTGATAATGATATCTGTTATCCAATTAAATGGTCAGTGTTCCTCGGCTAGATTTTTTTTTTTTTATTTATTTAAAATATTTATAACCCACACTCTCCAATAGATCAGACTGGGGTACAATTAAACATTTATAAAGCAAACAAAACAATATGGCAAAAAGATTAAAGCTGGAATCTGCAAGGAGAAACAAACTCCAGTTTGATAGCCCTAAAAAGTTATGTTATAGAGTTGATGTCCTTTTGTGGATTGCAAACTGGTTAAAAGATAGGAAACAGAGAATAGGTGTTGTGCCCGTCGGTGCCCGGCGCCCTCTCTCCGCCCTCCTTACCTCTTTGGCGCCTCCCTCTCCATTCACGGGAAGTTTGGCTGCCGCGGCGTCCATTTGCCGAGGATCCTCGGGGGTTCCCGGACCAGCTCGACGCTGCAATCGCCATGTTTCCTGGAGGTCTAGGGGCCCCGATTAAAGTACCGGCATTGGCGCGAACCTCGGGGGCGTCCCCCGAAGATGACGTCACCCGTGATGGATATTTAAGGTCTTGGAATTTGCTAACACATTGAGTTAGCAAGGACATGGACATGGACACGGATTGACAATGGACAACGGACTCGCTTTGTCTGTCTAAGCTACTCTGCCTCCTCGGACTTACCAGAGGTACCCGCTCCTCGGGGGACCTCGCTCTCTCCTTGTTTTTTCAGGTGACAGTCTGGAACTGGTACTCTCTCCTCGAGGGCCCTATTCCCAGACTTACTTCGTATATTTTTCTGCCTGGAAGTCTTCACTACCAACTATCTCAGCTACATCAGTGAGTTACCATCGTTCTCTCTGAGCTTTCACTGGAACCAGGTACTCGCTCCTCGAGGCCCTATACTTTCCAGCTCCTGGGCTTCATTGGGACATTGTCTGAGTGTTACATCTACATACCCTGCCTAATCACTATATCTCAGTCTCTCTTCAGCTCAGCCTCCAGGGATCACTGTTCCAGATTCTGAGGGACTACAGCCCAGCCGGGCTTGCCAGCTCACTACTGCCATCTCTGGTGGTTCAGTATACTGTCTAATAAAGAACTAGTGTGTGTTTGTCTCCTAACTCTGAGCCTGACTGATGGTCCCTCTCGGGATCATTCCCTGGGGCATGGTCATCTGCCACTGGTCCAAGGATCCACCCTCAACTATCTGATTGCTCCTCCCATCAGGCATCAGATCAATAACAATAGGATTAAATGGTCAATTTTCTCAGTGGAAAAGGGTAAACAGTGGAGTGCCTCAGGTATCTGTACTTCGACTGGTGCTTTTTAATATATTTATAAATGATCTGGAAAAGAGTAGAACCAGTGAAGTGATCAGATTTGCAGATGACATAAAATTATTGAGTAGTTAAATCACAAGCCGATTGTGATAAAATGTAGGAGGATCTTATGAAACTGGAAGATTGCAGATGAAATATAAGGTGGGCAAGGTGATGCACATAGGGAAACCGGTAGATGTAGGAGGACCTTGCAAGACTGGAAGATTGGGCATTCAAATGGCAGATGAAATTTAACGTGGATAAGTGCAAGGTGTTGCATATAGGGAAAAATAATCCTTGCTGTAGTTACACAATGTTAGGTTCCATATTAAGAGCTACCACCCAGGAAAAAGATCTAGGCATCATAGTGGATAATACTTTAAAATTGTTGGCTCAGTGTGCTGCAGCAGTCAAAAAAGCAAACAGAATGTTAGGAATTATTAGGAAGGGAATGGTTAATAAAATGGAAAATGTCATAATGCCTCTGTTCCATGGTGAGACCGCACCTTGAATACTGTGTACAATTCTGGTCGCCGCATCTCAAAAAAGATATAGTTGTAATGGAGAAGGTACAGAGAAGGGCAACCAAAATGATAAAGGGGATGGAACAGCTCCTCTATGAGGAAAGGCTGAAGAGGTTAGGGCTGTTCAGCTTGGAGAAGAGACGGCTGAGGGGGCATATGACAGAGGTCTTTAAGATCATGAGAGGTCTTAAACGAGTAGATGTGAATCTGTTATTTACACTTTCGGATAATAGGAGGACTCGGGGACATTCCATGAGGTTAGCAAGTAGCACATTTAAGACTAATTGGAGAAAATTCTTTATCACTCAACGCACAATTAAGCTCTGGAATTTGTTGCCAGAGGATGTGGTTAGTGCAGTTAGTGTAGCTGGGTTCAAAAAAAGTTTGGATAATTTCTTGGAGGCGAAGTCCATTAACTGCTATTAATCAAGTTTACTTAGGGAATAGCCACTGCTATTAATTGCATCAGTAGAATGGGATCTTCTTGGTGTCTGGGTAATTGCCAGGTTCTTGATGCCTGGTTTGGCCTCTGTTGGAAACAGGATGCTGGGCTTGATGGACCCTTGGTCTGACCCAGCATGGCAATTCCTTATGTTCTTATAACCCATGCTGTAGTTATACAATGTTAGGTTCCATATTGGCTCAGTGTGCTGTGGTGTTCAAAAAAGCAAACAATGTTAGGAATTATTAGAAAGGGATTAGCAAATAAAATGGAGGATGCCATAATGCCTCTGTTTAACTCCATGGTGAGACCGACTTTGAATACTGTGTGCAATTATGGTCGCTGCATCTAAAAAAAGATATAGTTGCACTGGAGAAAGTTCAGAGAAGGGCGACCAAAATGATAAATTTTAAAGAAGTTAGGACTATTCATCTTGAAGAAGAAATGGCTGAGGGAGGGGGGGGGGGGGGGGGATATGATAGAGTTCTACAAAATCATGAAAGGACTTGAACAGGTAAATGTGAATTGGTCATTTACTCCTTTGGATAATACAAGGGCACTCAATGAAGTTAGCTTTTCTACCGGGTCGTTTTTTGACTCGGATACTTCGTGGTAAAGTTCAGTTTTTCTCGTTTAGTTTTTTGGAAAACCGAAAAAAAACGAAACAAGGAAAACTGAAACCGGCCCAAAAAATGACGCAGGGAAATGAAGCTAAAAAAACCCCACCCCCAAGCATTTAAATTCATTTTAATACATTACATACAACCCCCCCCCCCCCCACCATCCCGATCCCTCCCCAAGACTTACTAACATCCCTAGTGGTCCAGCGGGGTCCCGGGAGCCATTTGTCCATCTGTGCCGGCGTGCCAGCCTCACTCAAAATGGTGCCGCTGCTAGCCTCTGAACTACTATGTCACAGGGGCTACCGGCGCCATTGGTCAGCCCCTGTCACATGGCCATCGGCGCCATCTTGTGCTCCTACCATGTGACGGGGCTGACCAATGGCGCTGGTAGCCCCTGTGACATAGTATGGGCAAAGGCTATCGGCGCCATTTTGATTACTAGCAGCCGACAACGAAATCGCTCCTGGACCCCCGCTGGACCCCCATGGACCTTTGACAAGTCTTGGGGGGGTCAGGAGCCCCCCCAAGCTGGCCAAAGGTCCCTGGGGGTCCAGCAGGGGTCCCGGAGCGATCTCCTGCCCTCAGGCCGTTGGCTGCCATTAATCAAAATGGCGCCGATAGCCTTTGCCCATACTATGTCACAGGGGCTACCAGCGCCATTGGTCAGTTGCTCCTGTCACATGGTAGGAGCAACTGACCAATGGCGCTGATAACCCCTCTGACATAGTATGGGCAAAGGCTATCGGCGCCATTTTGATTACTGGCAGCCGACATCCAGAGGGCAGGAGATCGCTCTGGGACCCCTGCTGGACCCCCAGGGACTTTTGGCCAGCTTGGGGGGCCTCCTGACCCCCCCCCCCCCCCCCAAGACTTGCCAAAAGTCCCTGGGGGTCCAGCGGGTGTCCGGGAGCGATTTTGTTGTCGGCTGCCAGTAATAAAAATGGCACCGATAGTATGGGCAAAGGCTATGTCACAGGGGCTACCGGCGCCATTGGTCAGCCCCTGTCACATGGTAGAAGCACAAGATGGGCACGATGGCCATGTGACAGGGGCTGACCAATGGCGCCGGTAGCCCCTGTGACATAGTAGTTCAGAGGCTATCGGCACCATTTTGAGCGAGGCTGGCACACTGGGCACGGAGGGACAAATGGCTCCCGGGACCCCGCTGGACCACCAGGGATGTTAGTAAGTCTTGGGGAGGGATCGGGATGGGGGGGGGGGGGGTTTGTATTATAGTTAATCTTAATGCTTGGGGTGGTTTTTAATTTAAAAAAAAAATGTGCCCCTCTCTCCGTAGAAACCCGAAAAACGGATTTTCCCCGAAGTTCGGGGAAAATCCTTTTCGGGGTTCGGGGCCCCCGACCCCCGACGAATTAGGCAATTTCATTATAATTGCCTAATTCGTGATAAACGATTGCACATCTCTAATAGCAACTGCTTATTGCCAGTAGCAGTAGCATGGGATCTATTTAATGTTTGGGTACTTGCCAGGTACTTGTGTCTTGGATTGGCCTCTGTTGGAAACAAGATGCTGGGCTTGATGGACCCTTGGTCTGACCCAGTATGGCATGTTCTTATGAGGCACACAACGTTTATGTATATCTTTTGTTGGTCCAATAATGGATAGCATAGCCTCCAATGTATCCCATTTTTCCTGGGACCAGTAAGACAGCAAATATTCTGATCCATAAATGGTTACCCTGTGCCAGCTCAAACGCTTCTATAATTATCTCTAACCCCTCACATTTCAGGAACTGGTTGGTAGCAAAAAGCATTCAAGTTCCAAATGTTAATTCTCTGCGAGATGATCATGCCCTCTGCAGAGGGAAGCAGCAACACAATATAACATCCTGTCTGATACAAATCCAAATGTGGCATTAGAGAAGAAAAAAAGGCATGGTTTCTGTTTAACTTTTAAAATATATAAGTTGAAAGGATATTCTTTGTCTCCTATACTTGATGTTAGCATTGAGATGAAGGGGTTTGAAAAGTTGTACTCTTTTCTGGAGCATGCAGCAGTTCCAAATGCAGTCTTTTGTCATTGACATTATGCAAAGAATCAATGTAGGTGCAAGCATAGTTTTATTTAGCAAGAGTTATTGTTAAATTGGTGTGAAAAAGGAAATGAGTTTTGGAAGAACTGAAGGCTTGAATGAATAGTGCAGTAGAAATTCTGTTCAATGACTGAGAGTTCATGTCAGTGATTGTGAGATAATACAGTGATGGCATGAATGTGGCAGGTTATGGAGTAGACCTGTGGATGAAAAGAACATTGCAGGTTATTTAGTTGTTGAAAGGCAAACATTTGACATCCACAAGGTCTACTCTTTAGGTTCAGTCCTGAGCCTCAGTGTATATAATGCCAGTCTTGAGACCAATCCCATCCTTCTTCTCCCAATCCAGTCCTGTCTATGCTTGGCATTTGTCCCTCTTTTGCTGACAGCTCTCCTGCTGCTAAGGTGCATGCATGTTGATTTTTCATGTTCCATGTTACCACCAGGGCTTTTAGTAAGTCTTGGGGAGGGAGCGGGATGGTGGTGGTGGTGGGGGGAGGGGGGTTTGTAATACAGTAAATGTGAAGGGTTGGGTGGTTTTTTTCTGATTTGGGGTTGTTGTTTTTTTAATATTCGTTTTTCCGGTGTTGGGTTTGGGTTCCAGCTTCGTTTTTTGCCAAAAAATGAGCCGTGGGAAAACAAGTTTTCCCACAAAGCGTCCGAACTGAAACCCGACCCAAGCCAGAAAAACGAAGCTCATCTCTATTGTCTAAGTCAACTTAATTAATAGCAGGTAATGGACTCCTCCAAGAAGAGGCTCTGCCAAGGCCCAAAAGTCACCATTCATTTATTTATTTATATTCTGCTTTTACATGCACTTCAAAGCAGATTACATTCAAATAATCTGCTTTGTGAATGTGTTGAATGGATGGTATGTGAAAGAATATGGTATTAGTGTACTTTTAAATGTGGTGATCCGGGGTATATTTAGAACAAAATTGTTTAGAGGTTTTTAATACCTTTTTGTTATCAATAAAGATTGAGAAATATATTTATATGTCACTATATGTTGAATATTATTGTAGTGTGATATATTAGATTAATAGCCAGAAGTATTGTATCTTGAAGTAATCTAGAGCAAAATATCCAACCTACCAACACTCCTGCCCACCAACCCGACCTATATTCCCATTTCCATCTCTTTCCCGTCAACCACCACTCTGGACTCATTTGAACTTACATCTGCCCTAGAGATAAAATCCTTAATGAAGAAAATGAAACCCTCAAACCATCCCTTCGATCATATCCCAACTAAACAACTCCTATCGGTGCCAGACGCCATCTCCAGACATCTAGCGGCTATCATAAACTGCTCACTAGCCCAAGGAATTTTCCCTGATGCACTGAAACTCGCTACCCTCAAACCACTGCTCAAAAAACCAAACCTAGACCCTAACGATCCCAATAACTTCCGCCCCATCTCAAATCTGCCGTTCATCGCCAAGATCATAGAAAAACTAGTCAATAACCAACTGTCAGACTACCTGGAAGACCACAACATTCTTCACCCTACAATATGGATTCCGCAAATCTTTAAACACAGAGACCCTCCTTATCTCCCTCACAAATCACCTTCTCATGGGGCTGGACACTGGTCACTGGTCACTCCTTCCTTCTTGTACTTCTTGACATCTCGGCTGCATTCGACAAGGTGAATCACTCCATCCTCCTCAAACTACTCACAAACATTGGGATAACAGGAACAGCATTCAAATGGTTCGACTCTTTCCTCAATAACAGAGGATACAAAGTAAAAATCAATAGAGATGTGAATCGTGTCCTTGATCGTCTTAACGATCGATTTCGGCTGGGAGGGGGAGGGAATCGTATTGTTGCCGTTTGGGTGTGTAAAGTATCGTGAAAATCATTAAAATCGTGAGCCGGCACACTAAAACCCCCTAAAACCCACCCCTGACCCTTTAAATTAAATCCCCCACCCTCCCGAACCCCCCCCCCCAAATGCCTTAAATTACCTGGGGGTCCAGCGGCACACTAAAACCCCCTAAAACCCACCCCGACCCTTTAAATTAAATCCCCCACCCCCAAATGCCTTAAATTACCTGGGGGTCCGTAGCCTTAAATTACCTCCGTAGCGGCGGTCCGTAGCTAAATCGGGGGAAGGGGGAGAGCAGGAAAAGCGGCACACTAAATCCTGTGGTCTTCAGCCGGCGCCATTTTGCAAAATGGCTGCCGCAAAATGGCGGCAGCCATAGACCAAAACAATTCGACGCAGGAGGTCGTTCCGGACCCCCGCTGGACTTTTGGCAAGTCTTGTGGGGGTCAGGAGGCCCCCCCAAGCTGGCCAAAAGTTCCTGGGGGTCCAGCGGGCGTCTGGGAGCGATTTCCTGCCGCGAATCGTTTTCCGTACGGAAAATGGCGCCGGCAGGAGATCGCTCCCGGACGCCCGCTGGACCCCCAGGAACTTTTGGCCAGCTTGGGGGGGGCCTCCTGACCCCCACAAGACTTGCCAAAAGTCCAGCGGGGGTCCGGAACGACCTCCTGCGTCGAATCGTTTTGGTCTATGGCCGCCGCCATTTTGCGGCGGCCATTTTGCAAAATGGCGCCGGCTGAAGACCACACGATTTAGTGTGCCGCTTTTCCTGCTCTCCCCCTTCCCCCGATTTAGCTACGGACCGCCGCTCCGGAGGTAATTTAAGGCTACGGACCCCCAGGTAATTTAAGGCATTTGGGGTGGGGGATTTAATTTAAAGGGTCGGGGTGGATTTTAGCGTGCCATGTTTTAGTGTGCCATGTTTTTTTTTTTTTATTATTATTTATTTATAAAATTTTTGACCGACAAATCAGGTACACAATTTTAGGAAAAATACAAGTGATTTTGCAGCATCAGCATATCAATTTGACCATACATTGGCACAAATAAGGAGAAAAAATTAATACATAGAAAATTTACTGCCTACTCTGCCTAATTACTATGTAATATTAATGAAAAGAGAGACAATTCCTAATGAGCAAATCAAAGAAAATCACATACACTTATTCTATTGGAAATAAATAGGACCAGAGATAATGGTGTCACCTATCTTTACTTATACCATAATCAAGATAACTTCTAATTGAGTTCACATAGGTCTGGAGTCCAAAAAAATACGTAATTGATCAGGTTCAAAGTATACATTTTTAACACCTTGTCTATTCACTACGCATTGGCAAGGGAACTTAAGACTAAACTTAGCTCCCATACCTACTACTTCGTCTCTCATCAAAAGAAACTTTTTTCTCCGTTCCTGGGTGGAACGTGTGATATCTGGAAAAATCCATATGGATTGACCCATAAAGAGTGATTTCCTATTGCGGAAAAAAGCTTTTAATATCATTTCTCTATCCTGAGCAAATACACACTGTATAAACAAAGTTCCTCTCTTGTTTATCTTTAATTCCATTGAAGTTTCAAGAAATTGAGTTAAATCTAGCTCTAATTCAGGTTCATTTTCATTGGGTATTGTTATAGGGGTAACCTTAGTCATATAGATTTTAGCTAGTGTAGGCATCAATTCCTTAGGAATTCTTAAGACTTCCATTAAATATTTTTTAAACATTTCTAGAGGAGCTATTTTATCATAACATGGAAAATTAAGAATACGAAGATTTAAGTATCTAATGGAATTTTCTATATTTTCCAATTTTCTCTGATTACTGGTATCTGATTTTATCAGTTGTAACTGAGTATTCTGCATAATGTTAACTTTCTGATCTAATTTTGCTATGTTTTCCGTATTTAAGGAAATATTTGATTCCATAGGCTGATTTTTCCCCACCAAATTAGAGGTAACATCAACCAAAGAGGAAACAGATTTTTCTAAGACCATTATTGCAGTCCATATGGAGTCCATTGTGACCGAAGTAGGCCTTGGAATAGCAGGGCGTAACAGTTTGTGCTCCAGTCCTTGGCTCTCAATATGGTTTCTTAATTCCCCCGGTGTTATTTCTTTCTCTCTAGGAGTAGAGGCTTTTACCAAGAGGGGAGTTGTTAAAACTTCCCCCTGCATCAAGCCCTCCGAAAATCCCACTGCTCCGGATTCCGGGAACAACAATTCTGAGGGAAAGGGGGGGGGGGGTAGACGGAGCTCCGGGACTCAAGGTGACCTGTGTGTCCAGCGAGCAGTCCAGTTGCTCTTCTGGATTGGTCGCCAAGGACTGCCGCGGAGTCATAGTAGCACCAACCGGAAGCATGAACCCCTCAATCTTCAATTGTGACATATCTGAGGTAGGGATTCCGGATTCCAGCTCCCTAATCCTCGCTTTTCTTTTTGAATGCGGCATAGGTACTTTATGAGGATTTGGGGGACTTCTTCCTATATCTCTGGAACCATTTAACTTGTAAATATAGGAATTGCCTAACGGGGGTAATAGAGAGTAGGAGAGAGATTTTAGGTATTCAAAAAATCTTTTTACTTACAAAATCTAAGAATGCTGAGGGAAACGGGTGGATTCAATCCTATTCCAGAGCAAAGCCGCGCGCGCCCAAAGGGGCGCGCGCGGCTTCGGCAGCGCGCCGGCGGCAGCTGCGCGCCGCAGGAAGGGGCGGTTTTATAGCCTACCGTCCCCTTCAGATGACGTCAGCGGCAGACTCCGGTCAGGCAGGTCAGGACCTCTCCCTCCGTTAGCTGGAACACAGGTGCCGTGCAGTACAAATGTCCTCGGGTTCTCTCTCCTCTTTCTCTCCCCCAAGTTCACTCGCAGGAAGGGGCGGTTTTATAGCCTACCGTCCCCTTCAGATGACGTCAGCGGCAGACTCCGGTCAGGCAGGTCAGGACCTCTCCCTCCGTTAGCTGGAACACAGGTGCCGTGCAGTACAAATGTCCTCGGGTTCTCTCTCCTCTTTCTCTCCCCCAAGTTCACTCGCAGGAAGGGGCGGTTTTATAGCCTACCGTCCCCTTCAGATGACGTCAGCGGCAGACTCCGGTCAGGCAGGTCAGGACCTCTCCCTCCGTTAGCTGGAACACAGGTGCCGTGCAGTACAAATGTCCTCGGGTTCTCTCTCCTCTTTCTCTCCCCCAAGTTCACTCGCAGGAAGGGGCGGTTTTATAGCCTACCGTCCCCTTCAGATGACGTCAGCGGCAGACTCCGGTCAGGCAGGTCAGGACCTCTCCCTCCGTTAGCTGGAACACAGGTGCCGTGCAGTTCAAATGTCCTCGGGTTCTCTCTCCTCTTTCTCTCCCCCCTGTGTGCCGTGTTTTAGTGTGCCGCTGGACCCCCAGGTAATTTAAGGCATTTGGGGGGGGGGGGTTCGGGAGGGTGGGGGATTTAATTTAAAGGGTTGAGGGTGGGTTTTAGGGTGTTTTAGTGTGCCAGTTTTCCTGCCCTCCCCCTTCCCCCGATTTATGATTTTTTGACGATAAATCGGGGGAATTGGTATTGTATCGTGGCCCTAATGATTTTTGACGATTTAAAATATATCGGACGATATTTTAAATCGTCCAAAAATGATTCACATCCCTAAAAATCAATAACAAAGAGTCTCATCGCATCAACTCCACAAGAGGCGTACCTCAGGGCTCTTCCCCGTCACCCATACTCTTCAATATATACCTGCTCCCCCTCTGCCAGCTACTCACGAAGCTAAAACTTAAACACTATCTATACGCAGACGATGTCCCGATAACCGAAACCCTCTCAAAAACACTTAAATTCTGGGACAACTGTCTTCAAGACATCAACCACCTCCTAATGAACCTAAACCTAGTGCTGAACACATTTAAGACGGAACTGCTCCTTATTTTTCCAAACCTCAGTGATAACCTGCACCTGTCCCATACCAACACCCTGGTAAGCCAAGCAAGAAATCTCGGCGTCTTAATTGATAACCAGCTAAATCTAAAGAGGTTCATCAACAACACAACCAAGGACTGCTTCTTCAAACTTCAGGTGCTAAAGAGACTCAAACTACTTCTGTATTTCCAGGACTTTAGATCAGTACTCCAAGCCATCATTTTTTCCAAATTAGACTATTGCAATTCAATTCTACTAGGTCTTCCTGCCTCCTCCACCAAACCGCTGCAAATGCTGCAAAACTCAGCCGCCAGAATCTTATCAAACGCCAACCGTAGAGACCACATCACACCTATCCTAAAAAATCTGCATTGGCTTCCTATAAGCTTCAGAATCTTACACAAATGTCTCACCATCATTCATAAATCAGTTCACAACCAAACCCCCATTGATATCCAATACCCACTCACTATACACACGTCCCTAAGACCGATCAGAGAAGCCTACAAGGGATCGCTTCACCGCCCACCAGCCAAATCCACACTCCACTCTGCCACCAAAGAGAGAGCCTTCTCGACAGCGGCACCGAACATTTGGAATTCCATGCCCTCTGACCTTAGATTAGGACCCTGTCTACTGACATTCAGAAAAAAAGTGAAGACTTGGCTATTCCAACAAGCCTTCCCTTAATCTGGGACCTCCCCATCTACAGTCCCACTCCAAGGCCCTCTAGTCATCGCTTCCCCCTGGACCGCATTTGTAAATATTGCTGTATTGGCCGCATTTGTAAATATTGCTGTATTGATATGGTTTAGTTCCGAATTCTTCTGCCATCTGGCTCCTCTTATTCCCAGTTTGAGTACCCCTGTTTTATTGTAACTTTTGTTTATTCTTGGATATGTTAATGTTATTTCCCCATGTTCCTTATCAAGAATGTCGGTATAAAAAAGCACTAAATAAATAAATAAATAAAGTAGGTGCTGAATGTTCCTACTCCTAAATGGACTTACAGTCTGAGTCATTTATCATTTTGCTTTAAGATCCTAATGCACACAATAATGCTGTAATGCATGTGGCAAATAGCACAATCCACATTAGCATGCAAATATCACATTTGCTATGCAAGTGGGAGGAGTTTGGAAAGAGTTAATTGCAATGAGTGGCAATAGCGTAATGCGCAGCAACGCATGTTTTAATGGTGGACATAACCACCTTTTTTCTGTGCATTGTGCCTGTGTTAATTGTGGATTACTGACCGAAAAGGTTTTCTCACAAATGGTGGTTCGGGGGAGGGGGAGGGAGAGAGAGAGAGAGAGAGAGAAAGACACTAATATGTAAGTTTACTCTTTATACCACTGTAAGAGGGGGAACTTTTAACTCGGGGTGAGGTTTGGGGCTTGGGGTAGATTTTGGAGGGCAGTTTTGCATATACAGTAAGAGGTAGAACAGCAAAGTTGACCTCCGTGAAGATTTTCTGTCATTTGGCGTGAGGAAAAGTAAAAGAGGAGTTGATTTGTACAATGCACTCTCTACCTAGCTGCTTAGGTCACAAGGAGCAGCACTGCACAATAACCTCTGTGACTTTTTTTTTTCATTCAAAATAAAATTACAGTCTCCCCCGTATACCAGTATAAACATTTAAAGCTGAGGGAAGTAAATCACTGAGCTTACATAGAAAATTACTCAGCTGGCACACTGCAATTCCCCTCAGTCTAACAAAGCCCAGGAAACAGTATGAATGGACACGTGAATGACAGGGCGCATGAAAAGCTGAGACGGATGACTGAGCCCAGTGCACGTGGCACGTTCTGCTGAGTAGAAACGCTGCAGGCAACCGGGGCTTGGCTGGACGCAGCACTTGCATCAGTTCGCCGCACGGGGGCACTCGGGTCACGAGGTTCATTCGGCTTGCAAAGAACCCGGGCTAGGGGCTGCAGTGACCACTAGATGTCGCCCGGGCCCACTGACCGTGGGGCTGGGCTACAAAGTCTGGCAGGATGCTATAAAAGTAATCGTGCTTCCAGCACATAGACGCTCAAAGTGAAAACTTGGCTGCCAAGCAATGGATGTCTGGTCGGTGCATCCCAGAAGGGAGCAGCAGCGGGCAGCGCTGGCTACACATCCTGCTGGAGTGTAACAGAAGAAAAGGAACTAAAACAAATTCAATTCTTGCATGCACAGGGGGGGATATACATACATACATACATTCATTAAAAAAAATAAATCCTTGAACTGGAATGGTGGAAAAGTGCAAAACAATTTAAAGCAGGAGACAATGAGCGTGAATGGGAGCGAATGGAACAGCTCTCTGCGGGCTGACCAGGAGCTGCCTCTAGACCGTGCTCCCTGGGTGGCGTCTGCTTTGGCTGCGATCCTCATCTTCACCATTGTGGTGGATGTTTTGGGAAACCTGCTGGTCATCCTGTCCGTGTGCAGGAACAAGAAGCTGAGGAACGCAGGTCAGTGCAAGGGCGGGCGAGCGAGCTCGGGCCAGTGGTATGAAGCAGTGGGGACTGCCCGAGATTTCAGGCTTGCACGTGTCCCCTCCACTTTGTTTCTCAAAGTCCAAACAAGTAGAAAGAAGGAATCCAAATGGGAGGAAACGTTAAAAAAAATAACAATAGGTATTTTTAGTGTCCTGCAGTTGAAAATACTTATTTCTCTTATGTAGATTTCTAGGTATAATAACTATTCTGTTTCTTATTATGAAGAGAACCTGATGTAGACCTTTATAAAAAAAAGAAAAAAGATTTATAGCTACAAACAGAAGGCTGTATAGAAATGGAGTGCTGAGTATTTTATTTCATTTTTTCAAACTTGATTTCCCGCCTTTGAATGTCCACATCAAGACAGGTTAAAATACAATACAGCAATATATAAGGATTTTTTTTTTCAGTAAAGTCTGAATATCACCCAGGCAGTAATTTTAAATGGGTTGTAAAGTAATTCGTTTGGTATGGACTGAAGGAAAGCTAAAGAATGCAGATTTTGATCGATGACAAAAGAATACACTTAAGATCAAATCAGCTCTAAAATCAACGTAACATCTGGCAGTGAGCTGCTCTTCTGTTTAGAGCTTTCAGGGAGATTTTAATTCAGTTGCAATAAATAAAGACACAGATATATTATTATTGAATAATAAAAGTCTGATTTTGAGTGGTAAAGTAGGTGTGTGTGTGTGCGGGGGAGGGGGGGGTGGAATGGTACCCTGTACCCCGTGGTCTGTTATTTGTTACTGCAGGAGTAAAGACTATTCTTTTTTTCCATTCTGAATATTTGTGAAATAGATTAAGATCATGAAATCGTGCCTACGTCATGTGGTTCATAGTGGTCTGAGGTTTTTGGCAACTAATGCTATACTCTCTTTCTGGATTCATTGCCACAATGAGATCTTGAAACGGGCATCACTTGTTTTGGTTTATAATTAACATCAGTGGAAAAGACAAAGTTGTGATCATGCTTCAAACACCACAGTGGGGTGCTTGTTCTTAGTGGTGCAAATGGCCATGCTAATGAACTGTTTCTGTTTGATCAACATTTCAGAATTGGTCACTCTTTTTTTGGCAGGTAAACTTGTATAATTACAAACTGCATTTATCCTTTTTTATTTTCAAATATTCTAAAACTCTTGGTAAATTCCTTAGGTCTCAACTGACCCCAAATTGTTTTGGACTTGGCTTGGGCTTACCATTACTGCTTAGGTTGGTTATGCCCCAGAACATTTGCTGCTGCTGTGTTTCTAAAAAAACAACAACATTTAAGCACAAGTTTTTAAATTAGGGGGATGATGATCTTCTAAGCTCACAGCCTTTATTTATTTATTTATTTAGCTATTTATTTTAAAATATTTATTAATTGCTTTTAGGGTTGCCAACTGGCTCCTGATTTTCAAGACAGGTTGATCCAGTTCTGGTTTTACTCCCCTGCTTGCAGGTATTTATAGTCTTGCTTTTCTTAGGGAATGCAATAGAGAAATCAGAATAAGTTCCAGCATGCAATGATATAAAACCAGGACTAGATTATCCTGTCCTGAAAATCTGGAGCCAGTTGGCAACCCTAATTGTTTTCCAGATCAAATTTTCCAAGGCGATTTACAACAAAATTAAAACAATCAAATAGCAATCACAGATAAATAATAAATAAAGTAAAAATAATAAAACAAAAAACAATAATTAATAACTCCTTAATTACGAACTGCCATTATCTTGAGTTATGTAATCTTTCCAGCAGGGCTTCCAAATTACAGGGGAAAGCTGTTATCTTTAGAGAAGTATGTTAATTTTCTCACAACTATGTGACCATGAGAAAGTTAGCACCATGTCAGGGATGGGAGGCAGTGAAAAAGGCTAGTGTGATGATCCTGCATCACAGCCTTGGTGGTGTTATTCTCGTTTGCAACCCCCAAATGCTCCTGTTCAACAACATTAGGCTTCTGATCTCCCACCATCATGATGTAACAAGCCTGCTTGTACCCCCAATTCCCCAAATTCTGCAACAAAGCTGTCCAGAGCCTCTGGAATCTGGACTGAACCTTCAGAACTTCCCTGAATTTCCATAGAATTCTGCAGGCAGGAGAGGTGTTTACCTCATGCTGTCTTGCCCAGCATTATCAAAATCATGCTGCGTAAGCACCAGCTCACAGTTTAACCATATATGAATTAAAGTGTGAGTAGCTGTGCCAGCACCATTCTGACAGCAATGGGCAAGACAGAAGGCCCATGGGGGTTTCCATTAGTTAGCCTCTTTGTGGTTAGGCCATAGGTACATCAGGACATGCGTTAATGTCCTGATGCGCACATGGGAAATTAGGTGCAACTCAGGACTTGTAGTTAATTTCACTTCAAATAATGTGGCTTGCAAATGTTTTGGCAAACCACATTATTTCATTTGCATCGATTATGGTAGTAATGCGCTCATTAGCATGCATAAGAGCTCATTTAAATATGCACGGTGCTAGGCCTGGAATGACACATGATATTTCAAATATTTTGCGTTATCCCCACTTAGGCCATTGACCGTGCAAAAAAAACAGTATTTTTGAACAGTAAATGGCCTATTGTGCTGCACAGATCCCCCGTCCCACCCCTCTTGTTGTCCTTGGAGGCAGCCCATTGTTTTAAATATATATATATTTATTTATTTTTTTTTTCTATGCCTACAACAAGCCTTGCCCCAACCCCTAACCCTGCCACTTGACTCAAAAATCCTGGTCCCAGAATTATGGGACCATATCCTCCACCCTAGTTCAACTCCCATAGACACCAGCTTTGTTGAAAATAATTGCCCTGGTGATCCAGAGGACCACTCCAACCCCAGACCCTCTCCTTAGACCAAAAGAGATCCCTGGTGGTCTAGTGGACCTTGACCCCCATCTCCTTCTGAAACCCCTACCTTAAAATTATCCTGGTGGTCCATTGAAGGCCCAGAACACTCCCTGGGCTCCAAGCCCGAGCAGTGGCCATTTTCCAAAATGGCGTTGTCCGGCCTTTGCCCTTATAGGGATCTCTTTTGATCTAAGGAAAAGGTGTAGAGATGTGGGGGTGAAGTGGTCCACTGTACATTCAGCATAGTTAGTTTCAACAAACCAGGGAGGGGGTCTGGCATTTCGGCACTGGGATTTTTGGGTCAAGGGGCAGGATTAGGGATAGGGAGTGGGACTTGCTGCCAGCATAGAAAAAGTGAATATATATAGGTATATATTTTGAAAACAGGCTGCCTCCAAGGATGGCCGGGGGAGGGGGTGTTGAATTGGGGGGAGTCTATGCTGACCTCAAGGGTTTCCACTATTTTTAGGGGGGTTGTTCTTGGGGCTGTTGGCCGCTTTAAGCGATGGTAACCCCTCCGTCCCAGGGCTACTATCACACATTGTTTGGGGGTCCTTTTTCTGCTGTGATATTTTTCCCTGCAGGAAAATACCACAAGCCGCTGTAATATCCCACCAGAAAATTCCACAGGACGTGGTACTTTCCTGTGGGGAAAAGTACTGTGGAATTCACTAAGCTGCAGGGTGATTCACCAAGCTGCTGGATCACTTAGCATAGCTTGGTGAATCCCGTGGTACTTTTTCCTCAAGGAAAAGTACTGTGGCTTAGTGAACGACTCCCCTAATTTTGAACCTGAGGCAGTGGAGGATGAAATGACTTGTCCAAGGTCACAAGGAGCATCGGTGGGAGAACTGAGATTTGAACCCTGGCTTCTCTGGTTCTCAGCCCGTTTCTCTAACCACTAGGAGGCCAATGCAATAAAAGACGCGCAGAAAAAATGCGTTCATTAGGAATGCACGCGATATAAATGCGTGCGTAATTTCTCTCTGGTACCGCGTATGCAATATTTAAATTAACCCAAAATGAAAAGCGCATGAAAAAGGCACATGCAGTTCGAAATGGAGCGTCGGGAGCACCATAGATCTTATTGCATCGCACGTGCGATCAGTCTGCATCTAGCTGTCAAAAAAGCCTTTTGCCAAGTGTAATACAATTATTGAAGGACAAAATAATGATATTTTAGGTAGAAAATTAATATTTGAAACTGGCTTTGCTCCCCCATTGTGATGTCAGCAAGCGGGTCATAATCCGATCTGCAAGCGCATCATAATCCTATCAGCAGCAGGGTATATACATGGCTGCCACGAGGCAAACTTTCCTTTTGTGCCGAGTTCAATTGGCCCTGTACTGGCTACAGACTGGTGGTAACTGGTCCCTTGAATTCACGCAACTTCAGCTTTATTTAATCTCTTCAGTTTCTTCATTTTCCAAAGGTAAGAGCTGGTTCCTTTCTACTTACATAAATGTTCAATATATTTTTTTTTGACGACCTGTAGTAAATGTATGTCCTTGGATGGGACGTCTGAGGACTGAGTGTGTCAAGGATCGACATCCAAGAATGGGGTGTCACAAAATCAATATAAGGGGCCCGGGATGCAAGGATACTGAAAAAGCAGATAAGAATGTTTTAAGTGTCCAGAGGGCCGCCTGTCCACCATCCATTATCTAATATTTTTCAGTGTCTTTACATTCCGGTTCCTGGAAACCGCTTATTTAAATGTTTTCTTTTTGTCATCGTGTAGTAAATGGACGTACTTGAAAAGTCCATAAACGGTTTTTATTGGCGTCCGATTCCTATGTGTCTGGCTGCCCACCATACTATCCAGTAATCGAACGTCCATAAAATTGCATTCTGCCGATCGATGTCTCATAATTGAACGTTTATAATTCTGAAGGACCAACGTCCAAGAAATTGGGTGTCATTTAATCGACATCAGGGGACTGAGATGCAAGGACATTCCGATTCCAGGGCGGCCGCCCCCTGCCACTGACATTCTTATCCACTTTTCAAACGTCCTTGCATTCCAGGCTCCTGGAAATCGATATAGCGACGCCCTGCCCTTGTGCTTTGGTACTAGTAAAGAATGTCTGTTAACAAGCCTTTCTTAAAGGATGCTCAATCCTTGTACACCAGAGGTTCATTTTTTGGTGCCATTAAAGCTAGCCTTTTTTCTTCTTCTAGGGGAGCCATCTGGGAGGCCTTTCTCTCTCTGCCCATGCTCTCTGGAAGGCCTGTGTCTTTGTCCTTCCTATAGTCTGTTTTTGTATCTGTCCATGTTCTCTGGGAGACCTCTCTCTCTCTCTCTCTCTCTCTCTCTGTCCATGTTCTCTGGGAGGCCTTTCTCTCTCTCTCTCTCTCTGTCCATGCTCTCTGGGAGGCCTGTGTCTTTGTCCTTCCTATAGTCTGTCCATGCCTTTCTCTTTCTGTAGTCTTTTTTTCCTATCTGTCCTATCTGTTTTCTCATGTATCATTGCTGTTCTTGAAATTGCCAATAACTGGTGTAACAACACTTTTGTTTCCTGTCTCTGTTTCGGCAGCGAGCAAGTGAAATGGAGAACAATGGTCGAAATGCTGGCGGTCAAGTGGACGGACAGCTGAGTGGAAGAAAACAAATCTTGCATCTGGATGACAGGGAACTGGGCAGGAAGAGCTGGCAGGCCCCATTGGTGTCCAACCTCCACAGAAGTGTGTACGTGATGTGTGCTTCTCTGATGCAGAGAAGGAGCAGCTCTGCCGGAGCGTCTGCGAGAACTACAGGGCTCTCTTCAAATCGACTAGGAAGCAAATCTGAGCTAGAATTGCACGAGAGGTCAGTCTCCAGGGAGTCAAGACCTGGGATGTCAAGTAGTCTCAGCACTGCTGGCGTAGCACCCGCAGGGAGGTGAAGGAGAAAGCAGGAAAAATTGCGGCATCATGAAAAAGGACAGGTGGCGGACCTGCTTGTACTCTAAGATTGACTCCCCTGGAGGAGCTGATCCTCTCAACTCTGCACCCAGAGGCACTGGATGGAGTGTCTGCACCCGACAAGTGGGACTCAGGGTGACCAGAAGGTACAATTTTCTAAATGACTACCATGTTTGCATTGTTTAAGACTAATCAGAGAAAATTCTTTTTCACTCAACGCACAATTAAGCTCTGGAATTTGTTGCCAGAGGATGTGGTTAGTGCAGTTAGTGTAGCTGGGTTTCAAAAAAGGTTTGGATAAGTTCTTGGAGGAGAAGTTCATTAACGGCTATTAATCAATTATACTTAGGGAATAGCCACTGCTATTAATTGCATCAGTAGCATGGGATCTTCTTGGTGTTTGGGTAATTGCCAGGTTCTTGTGCCCTGGTTTGGCCTCTGTTGGAAACAGAATGCTGGGCTTGATGGACCCTTGGTCTGACCCAGCTTGGCAATTTCTTATGTTCTTATGTTTTTTTCTTTATCTGGTGCTTGGGTGATCAACATAACTAATTATTGACCATTTTATCCATTCCTGCAGCTGCAGTGGCAAACAACAGGAGCACTCACAATATGGATGAGGGTGTGGAAGGAGATTCAGACTCTTCTTCCATGCCTGAATTCATGTTCCCCAACATTACAGATGAGAACTCTCCCACTTTGAGCGAACTGGTCGAGGAGACCCAACCCGCGGAACATTGGACACTGACACTGCAGGAGGACACCCCTCAAACACAGTCAGTGGAGACTACAGGGGCTCCAGTAGAGCAGCAGAAGGAAGTGGTTGGCATGCCCATCATCTGCCTGGATGAGCTGGCCAACAACATGCTGTCTGACCTGATCGAACGGCAGCAAGGTCACAACACTGCTGTGAGTCCAATCGATCCTCCAGCAGATGTAGTGAGAGAACGCAGAATTCCAGAACAACATGACCACACTGGTGGGCTTGACTGGTTGTGGCCGTGGAGGCCTTAAGCAAAACCTTCGCGTCATCGAACCCATAGTGACAGTTCAATATTTTTTTGTTTTCGCAATAAAATAGTATTGTGTTTTTTAAAGGCTGCAATGTCTCTCATTATTCCAGTGTTTTCAGGTTGTCTATTTTATACCTTCCTATCTTTTATTCAACTATGATTAAGTGGTTCCCCAAGCATGGGAAGCCTGTAAATAAAAACACAACATCAGCTTTTCTTCCCTTTTCTTGTCTCTACCCCCAACCCCTAGACATCGCCACATAGACATCCCTACCCTTTGCCTGGTATCTTCATCTCTCCAGTTCCCACCTGAATGTGGCATTAACGTTGTCATCATCCTCTCCCCTAACCTCTTCCCACTCCATCGTATTTTAGCCCTTGCACATTATAGGGACACAGCCCTGGTGGCCAGTGCTGGTCATAATACTGGAAAGCCAACAGGACAAGCATCACATTTCAAAATCTTAGTTATTATAAATCTATAAATTATAAAACTATTTACAATATATATAAATAGGATGGGGGTTGGGATGGAGGACAGGGATTGTATAGGTGTCCCTGGGAGATGAGGGGGAGCGTCATTCATTGGTGCGGCAGCGGGGTTCCACTGGGCCGGGGTCAGGACAGGACCATCAGCAATTCCTGCTATGGATGACAGAAGCTCAGCCATCTGCTGCTGGCCTTGTACCAGCTCTGGCAAATTGGCCCCACAGTGTGAAATTAGCTTTATTTAATGGATAACAGATAAGGCGTCTCTACCAGCCTCTCTCATTTTCTCATTTTATTGTCTAGTGCTTTTGACTTTTACATTCTAAATCTATTTTCTGAAATATAGCAAAAGCAAGATTAATATTAAATATATCTGGATTATTGAAATAAATGTATTAACATTGTCATATAATTGGTTCCTTTTCCTTCCTATTCATGAATGCATACATAGTATATATTTATTTACAAATTAATACCTGACATAGGGCATTTAAGTTAATGGCTTCACCAAGCTATTAACAATTCACAGTTCAAGAAGTCATTATTATTATTATTTATTTTATTTATGTAATTATTAAAATGTATTAACTGCTTTCCAGATCCAATCTGGGTCATCTAAAGAAATGTACAAAATCATAAAACAACATTATACAATATATAACCATAAAAAATAAAACAATAAATTGACGTGAAATTAACATAAAAATGCTTGTCATAAATTATTATAGCCAACCCAGGGCTCAGCCATAGTTCTGTGTGCTGCATTACAGGAGATTGAGTCCACCTCTAGATTGATAAGGCTCGAGCACCTCATTCGAGTGATGCACACAAACTCCTGGGAGAGAGAGAAGGTGGCAGCCTTTACTGAACTGACTCTTGTAGGCAGCAAGGGTTAATCATTTAGAAGCCTTTCAATTCAGTGTTATACCAGCAAACAGGAGAGAGGTGAGAGGGAACTGTTACATTAGATTATGCACAGTTAATGCTATAATTTGGCTATTATGTTTATTGTAATTTAAATGCCTTTGCTTGAGAGGGAGTTAAAAGGTTTTCTCATGGCATTATTGAAAATGAAACAATTGACATGAGCATTCCAAACCATTAAGTTAATGGAGCAGGGCATTCCTAAGGGATTAACATCAGAGCTGGTTATTTCATTAGGCAGACTAGGTGATTTGCCCAGAGCAGTGATTCTCAATCAAGGGTATGTGAACCCCCAGAGATACTTGGTAGTTTGTCAGGGAGTACATAAACAGACCACTGCCACAGGGGAGAAGAGAAGCTCAGTGGCATATTCAGAGATATTTAACCAGACAACTCAGACGTTATCCAGCTAAATGAATATTTGGGAACTTAGCCAAACAACTTTTAGCCATATAACTCATTGGTGTTCCGGGGACATTTCGGGGCGGAGTTACATTAGCTGGATACGTTATCTAGCTAACTTCCATATTCAGCAGGATAACTTATCTGGCTAAATCTGAACATGCCACTGAGCTGTCCTAAAGTTAGCTGGGTAACTTTAAAAAAGCTGGCTATATTATCCGCCAGGCCTATCAGGGAACACTACAAAGAGTCACTCCAAATTCCAAAGGCCAAAACCTACCAACATAAATCCTTGAGTCTCAGAGCCTTCTCATCAGCAGGTCCAGCTCTCTGGAACTCGATCCCACCTGATTTGAGACAAGAGCCATGCTCTTTAACATTTAGGAAAAGACTAAAAACTTGGCTTTTCAAAAAAGCATTTCCAAGCCTTGAATAAAACCTCCTCTCACTAGCACTAACTCGTATGCAATAATGGAATGTAAACACGAATCAACCAACCTCAAACCCTCTCTCACTAATTCCTGCTGAATATTTATCATACTATTACCATTCACAACTGTGTCATATTTATTCATTTGATTACCTATGTACCGTTTCATAGTCTTATTTTTTCACTTGCTATTCTAATGTATCAATAGGCTGAAATGTAAATATTGTGCTGTTCAATTTCTCCCCTTCCATCCCAAGTTTATTTTCCTTGTTTTTTGTAACTTTCCCTCTCCCTTTTTCTGATTCACTGTATTTAAAGTTCAAGGTTCTTATTGAAAATATTGTTTTTTACGTTACGTTATGCTTTACACTCCTTGTTATTTGTAAACCGGGTTGATGTGATGCCTATCATGAAACTCGGTATAACAAAAACAATAAATAAATAAATAAATATTCAAAAAATGTTGCTAGCTGAAATTTTTATGGGTTATCATAAAGCTTGCGATAACTGCACGGAGCGGCAACTACTACCCTTAAGAGAAACATGGGGGGTAGCATGCACAGAGTGTCAGTTGTTATCTAGGGAAGCTTGCTGGGTGAAGAGCTTTCTTGAAAATTCAGACAGTGCATTGCTTATGGACTTTACCATAGAAGCAGTCCTGTGCTTTTTCCCTTCTGCCTGATTATCAGTACCCCAGATCAAAGAAGTTGGGGCCTGCTTGATTAATGTCTGAATCCAATTCCCTTTTCCCCCCTGCTGTCAAAGTGGGGAGCATTATTGCAGGTGCACTGCCAAATTGATGAATGAGAGTAGCTTATAATACTTGAAAAATGTTGATGCCATTTCCTATTTCGTTTCATGTCGTTTTCAAAACAATTTAAATTCCAGTGAAATTTCTTTGGACTCTCATTTCATTTTGAAAATTAAAAAAAAAAAAAAGTCACTTGTCGGGCTTAGCCCTAGGCCGAGAGCCAGGGCCTTGTCTAAGGAATAGGCCAAGACCCAAAGCAGGGGCCATGGTCTATACCCGAGCATGATGCAGCTGCCTCAACACCCCTAGGCCTCAACTAGGCAGAGGCTGTAGCTGTAAGCAGGGGCCACAGAGTACATCCGAGTGTGAAGCCGTGGTCTTGGCCTAGGCCCAGCTCCGGTTCCAATGCTGGAACCTCAGCTGAGAGCCAAGCAAAGGCCCAGGCCTGAAAAAATTTGCTGGGGTCAGGAAATGTCCTGATCCTCCCTCACCTTCTCCATAGGGGATCTGACGCCATGGTCAGCTCGAGGCCTGACACCAGGGTCCAGCCTGGATGCCAGGTCCTGATGCTTGGGCAGCCTAGACCAAGGCCCGGGCTCAGGCCTGATGCCAGGCCCAGGCCCAGAGGCCAGCTCCCGACTCTGGGGAATCGACCTGAGCCCGGGCCTGACACTGGGGCCTGGCCTGGATTTGATGGCAGAAACACAATTTAACATTTCAAAATAAGGACAGAGAGATTTTGCTCTAAGGGTGAAAACTTTCAAAGGAAAGAAATTAAGCAATCAGTGATATTTATACTCTCTGGTGCTGGTAGTTTGTTTTTTAAAAAAGAAAAGAAAGATTTATTTAAAAAAAAATAGCTGCCATCAGATAAGGTAGAGGGATGATATGCTGTATGGACTTATATTTGGAGTGGTATGTGTAGGAACTCTCTCATCATTTATTGTTATTACTTTGTTTCCTTGAACAGTATTAAGGCTGCTTAGCTGTATGGGCAGCAATCCTCCGGGGCTGACATACCTGCACAGGGGTCAAAGCACTAGAATATGAATTGGGAGGCCCTGGTTTGGTTCCCTTCTGATCTACTTACTAAATGACTTTGTACAGATCACTTAGGGCTTGATTCACCCAAATTCAGGATATTGAAGAATTTCCAATAGAAATATTTTTGTTAACTATGGCAAATAAAAATATTTATACCCTATTGTGAGGGAGTGTACAGAAAATTCCCTTAGACTACCTTAAAGGACCGGGCACAACTGTCTCGCCCGGTCCTCCTTAAGGTTGAGACCCACATGGAATCCTGGGAGAAAGGAGGAGCCCTTACCAGAATATCGAGCCAATGTAATAAGATCCACGGCGAAACAAGTGCTAGTTGTGAGTGCGCATTTTGATCACCACGCGCAGCTGAAGTTGGCTCCATGGGATGTAAAAAAAAAAGAATTATGCAAATGATTTGCACACACAAATCTGTGCACTCATGAAGAAATGTGCATACAGACACATGGTAAGGCCCTATGTAATAAGCGACTGAATCTGCGCCAATAATCTACGCACAAACCTGTACATAAAAACAAACGTGGCGAGCAACTGGGTCTCCCTTTTTCCCGAAATTATAACCCTGGAATAGGAATGCATATATTTCTAATAATTGTGGGCTGCAGAAAACATGGCAAATATATTAATGGGCGATAATGCACACTACATGGCAGCGATAATGGCAGGTCTTTAAAGAGCGGAAAAGCAGTGCCTGCTCTATTGGCTGCATCAGTAAGCGCAGGAAATGCAGCATTGGCTGTATAGAGGAGAGCGGGAAATTGGAGCACATGTTTCATTGGTTGTGTACAGAGGCATGATCTTCAAAGAATTGGATTGCTGTAGACACATGTCAATAATCACAGGACACTCCCCTTTCACTCTAAAAAGCACATCCTTACATTAGCCTAGTGTGAGTGTAGTTTGGAGTTGGTGGGAGTAAGCATTATCTAGAGGCTAGTGGCAAGTTAGGAGATAATTTTTTTGATTGCTGTGTTTTTTGTGCAATTTATGTATTCATTGCTGTTTCCCTTTCCTCTTGTCTTTTGTCTGTGATTGGAGCTTGGCAAAGTATTGTTTTGTTATTGTCTTGCTGTCTGTGTTTTTCATCCTCTAGGCAAGAAAGAGCGGAGTGGGAGTTTGTGAGAATGAAGCATGATTGGGGGGGGGGGGGGAAGGGGGTGTATGAGAGTGAGAATGTGAATGACAGACGGACGAGTGGGGACAGGATGGATAGGAGTGTGGCGTCTGTCTCAGGTGAGGGTAGTCAAGGAGGGCAGATGGGGCAGGAAGAGAGGGGTGTGCAAGAGTATGAGGGTGCATCTGGAAGTGGGAGTGGAGGGAAATGGAAGGCGGAGGAGATAGAGCAAAAGGTGGGGGAGGGGAGGGGAGATGGGAGAGGGGGTAGTGGACAGGGAGGTAGGGAGCCACTGCAGGTTGCTCCCAATAATTTGGCAGAGAAAAGGTGGCAGAGGGAGGTGCATTTTTCAGACAAAGAAATGGATTTGCTTTCCAGGAAGGTGTGTGAGAACTACCATGCACTCTTTGGACAAAAGTCATCCACAAGGTTAAAGAGAAGAATATGGAGAGTACAGCCAAAAATGTCAGCAGCCTGTCCGTGGCAAACAGGTCAGTGGAACAATTGAAGCATCGGTGAAGTGACACCAGAGAAGCTGTAAAATCCAAGGTGGCCCAGATAGAAAGGTCCAAGTGCCAGACGGGCGAGGGTTCAGCTTCCAGAAGTAGAGGATCTGGTAAGGGCCACTCTACATAGGGACTTCATCATCACAGGGGTCCTTACAGGAGGGACTGACACTGACGCTGCAGACGGAGGCTGTGGGCATAGCGTAGAAGTGGAGGAGACCGCTGTAGAAGAGACAGGAGCAGAGGCTGAAAATTCAACCATTGCAGCAGATGGGTTGCAGGATGGGTTATTTGCAAGAGGACAATGATAATGCTGAGATAAATCCAACTTGTGTGGAGACATCACCCAACTCTGGGGGCGGCAGGTCCCTTGCCGTTGAAGAGCCCCTCTGAGGAGAGGCTAAGTTTTGAAACTCGAGCACCTGGTGGCAGAACTCATAGCTAAGCAAGAGCAGATACAGGGCAATGTGACCATAGGATGGAGGGTGGTCCAGTCTGAGATTAAGCAGCTGCACAAAAAATTAAGAAGGATGAAAAGGCAGGCTAGACAGCAAGAAGCAAGTTTATATGAAAGATAAAGTTCTGCAACCCAGGACTTATGTTTGCAATCAAGGTGTTGAATGCTGCTTTGCAGGCTCAGCCACTCAAAGAAACCCCTCAGGCAGAGGCAGAGGGGGTGATCAGGATAGCAAGAACTAGATATGAGAGTGCACGGTACAAATCCACTGGTAGTTCCATAAAGATTGTCAACTTCATCACTCATCCATGCTATATGCGGAGATGGTCAGAGAGCTTCTGCTGATGTATCTCACGCCTAGAAGCCTCGTCTCTTTGCAGATGCTTCTCCATCCCTGCCTCTGCCTTTGCCATGGCCTTTCTTTGATTGTCACTGCTGTACACGGCTATGGTCATTGAGCTATTGCACCTCTCTCCAGTGCAAATGCTTTTCTCCCATTCAAGTCTCGTCTCCTCGCAGATGCCTCCATCCTCCTGAATCTTCGTACACTTGTTCAGCTCTCCTCCATGGCTTGGCTCATCTAAATACGTGAGTAGCATCACTTTTAACATTCAAGTAGTCTCATCCTTTCTTGCGTTCCTAGAGCTGGAAGTGTATTGTGGAGTATGTTTTGGCTAAGTTTTTTTTTCTCTCTCTTTTTTTTTTTTCCTTATGCAAGTTTTATTAAAATTCATCAGTCATCCATGCTGTATGCAGAGATGGTCAGAGAACTTCTGCACTTCTTTTTGGTGCTTTGCGCCTATCTTGCTTCCTGATTTTGCACATAGCTATGCAGCTATCTCGGTGCTCCAATTCGCACTCACGTATTTCGGCACCTGAGCATCCCGATTCGCACATAGCTTTGTGCCTATCTCTGCGCCGCAGCTATCTATGTAGATATGTGCGCATCTAGGCATGTACCTATACGCATATTACGTGCTCATACTCACTTCCGCGAGGGTAGAACTTCCTGTTGTACTCGATGTGTTGCCACAAAGCCTCCACCAGCTCTCCAGCCAAATTTCACCACCAGGGGATGTCGCCCTTTTGGTGTCTCTGGTGGTGGTGAATGAAGTCAGTTTGTTTGGGCGTGTGTTGGTGAGAGGCACAACATGAGAAGGATGGTCTGAGCCTGGGAGGAACTGAAGAAGGCTTTTGACAGAGAAGCCTCCCGCCCACGTGGAGTAAGTAGTGCCTGGGTTAGGTGTTATAGAGGCTTGGGGGTGGGTACTTAGTGCCTTGAATGGGGCTCTAGGTAATATTGTGCATGGGGTGGGTCATTAGTGTCAGTGGTGGGTGAGGTTTACTGGACATTTTAAGGATCATTGTTTATGTATTTAGAGACAGAAACTGTTAATGTTAGCTAGATGCAGGACAGCCTGAAGCTCCAAAGGAAGGTGGTTGGGACTCTTTAGAGGAGAGATCCCTGCACCTAGATAGGGAACCCTGTGCTGGGGGGAGAGCACCCCAGTGAAGAGGCTGGGAGGACCAGCCAGTAATAAGACCAGGAGTGGCAGCTGTACCCAGTGCCTGCCATTTCCCACAAGTGAGCACTGTTCAAGATCAGCCAGTGTGCTGCGGAGCACATCCCTGGGGTTGCAGCTGTGCAGCCCAAAGGACTGAGACACCTCGGGGAACACTGAGCCCTAAAACAGTGAGTAAGCAGACTCTGCCTGGTGCACTACTGTTGTTAAAGTGTGTTGGACCCTTCCTGCGTGAACCCTCCTTTGTTACACACTGCCGCCGAACCCATGACCTCGGGCAGGAAGGGGAGAAGAACCCAGGCTCTGAAAATTTCAGGAAAAGCAAATAAACTCTCTTCACACAGACCTTTTAGGCAAGGCTCTGCTTGAAATTGTGTTTTGAAGTGTCAGCTGCGTTTTGATATGGGATCAGGTCACACCAGGTTGCCGCCCTGGAACCTCTTTGAACCGCTCCCCATTGTTCATTGTAGCTGAAGTGGAAGGTGAAGGCCGCCTCTGGTCTTGACCTGGTACATTGCAAATTATTATTATTGGGTTTTTGTTTTTTTTTTAAAGAAAATTGCACATCTCCCGCAGTGCGCACATCTGTAAAGTGTTCAAAAAGGGGCGGGGCATGGGCATTTTGGGACGTGAACTAGAGATGTGCACGTAGATACTTACCCGATCTGGCACGCACCAAGGCCCCCCTGCTGCATAATGTTACTTCTGCTATGGATGCATGTAAGTTAAAAAAAAAAATTAAGAAAACCAGGCAGATCTGCGGGATGTGCGCGCCTCTTTTAAAATTCCCCGATTTACGTGGTAGAAGTGGGATTTACATGCCCTTGCATGCGTCCACTTAAAATGTGGGGCACATGTACGCATACGTGTGAGCAAGTTATAAAATAGCTGCGTCTCTGGGCCTGGGCCGATGCATGCCCGCCGGTTTGGAAGTTAACCGCCCCTGGGCTTATTTCATTTTTGTTTTTTTTAGCATGGAACGCCGCTAAACATTTAATGCACATAGTAAGGGGGCAATTTTAAAACTGCCTGCAGAGGTGACCTGTAAGTTTTGCTACGAAAAAATATTAAAGGATCCACCAGTGTATATTCAAATCAGAAAATCAAAATAGCTGGTGTACATGAGTGATATTTAAACTAGATGACTTTTCAGGTTAAGTCCTATTAATTAATTATTTCCTATAATCTCCTTGTAAGTTGTCCCCCAAGGCTACATTAAAATGAGAATTGGATACTACATTAGAAGTTAAATTTTCGTGAATTGATAAATTCAATATGATATTATTTCATACTAATGTATTGTAACATGTTTCCTTTATACTTTATGATACAATTGTATTAGAAAAGTGATAAATAAAGAACTAAAAAAACCCCAAAAAACCTAGATGACTGCATAAAATAATATCCTTTCATATATTTATTTTTAGAGGCAAAAAGACCTCAGCACTGGTATTTTTCTGAATGATTTTATCAGATTTTCAACCAGTCGGTGCAATCATGGGTCTTTAAAAAAACCTCTTGAAATGATACATTTTATTAGAAATATATTTTAATGATTTTTTAAATTTTCTTTAAAAATTAATTGTGTTCAGCACATATGCTTGAGAGCTATAATATATTGTGCTTGCTCTTAAGCTTTAATGCTTTGCTGGCTGTGTTTTACTGTTCAAAAAAACTTTAGTGGATGGTCAATCAACGCTTCGACAATGGAGCCAAACTGGCTCTGTTAAACTAAGCTTGCACTTTTGTGTGTGAGCCACATATATTGCAGTCTATAAATTATCATTTGAGCCCGTCAATCAGCTATATTTGTCGGCACTATTCTAGGCATCTTTCCTTCTTTCAAGTTTAAAGCGGTGCTTATGAAAAAGCTGCCTGAACGCCAAGAGACACAAAGAATGCCGGCAAGCGTCCAGGCAGCTTTTCATAAGCACTACTTCAAACTTTAAAGAAGGAAAGATTGCTTCTAAGATAAGTAATTCTACGCCAATCATAGTGCCGACTGATACAACCAATTGTTGGCGTTTTTTAAAGACCCATGATTGCACCGACTGGTTGAAAATCTGATAAAATCATTCAGAAAAATACCAGTGCTGAGGTCTTTTTTCCTCTAAAAATAAATATTGTATCCCCTTGGGACTTAACACACTCCAAGTAAGGATGGATCAAATTGGTGGAGGGGTGGAACTATATGTTAAAGAGAGCATTGAGTTGAACAGGATAAAAGTTCTGCAGGAAGCAAAATGCAATTTTGAATCTTTATGGATAGAAATTCCAGGTGAAAAAAGGGAATCAAATTAGTAGTCGGGTGCATTACCATCCACCTGGCCAGAGTGAACTAACAGACAAAGAAAAGCTAAAAGAAATTAGGGAAGCTAACAGTATCAGCAGCACAGTAATAATGGGTGATTTCATTTACCCCAGTATTGATTGGGTGAATGTTATATCAGGACATTCTAGAGAAGTAAAGTTCTTAGATGAATTAAATGACTGCTTCATGGAGCAGCTTGTACAAGAACTAACAAGAGGGGAAACTATTTTTGACCTAGTCCTTACTGGAACATGGGATTTGGTGCAAGAGGTAACAGTGCTGGAGCCACTTGGCAATAGTGATCACAACATTATCAAATTTGACTTAATACCTTGAGGAAGCACAAAAAAGAAATCCACTGTGACAGCATTTAACTTTCACAAAGGTGACTATAATAAAATGAGGAAAATGGTTAGGAAAAATTGAAAGGAGCAACTGCAAAGGTTAAGAGTTTAGCTCAGGCATGGATGTTGTTTAAAAATACCATCTTGGAAGCCCAGACCCGATGTATTCCATGCATTAGAAAAGGTGGAAAGAAGGCTAAACAACTACTGGCATGGTTGAAAGGTGAGGTGAGAGAGGCTACAATATCTAAGAGAACATCTTTCAAGCAATGGAAAAGGAATCTGAATGAAGAAAGCCAACAGTGTTGCACCAAGGCGGAAAGCTGACAGTCAAGGGGGAAAGCCGACAGTCACTCAGTAGTGCATGGTTCGGAGAAATGTATCCTTGAAGGATACTAATGAAACAGGAGAGTTAGGGCATCTCAACAGAGAGGTTCCATTAAAAGCAAACATAGTCCATCTGCCTATATGTAAAAAATCACCGAAGCTTTGAAATGTCTGTATGCCAATGCCAGACGTCTAAGAAGTAGTTTCCGTTATGTCTAGTTAAAATGATTTCCGTTATGTCTAGTTAAAATGATACCCGTTTTATTGTTCCTTGTCTGTATCAAGTTCTTTACCTGTATCAAGTTGTTATACTGTAAACCGGAGAGAAGGCAGACTGCTATTCTTTGGTATATAAAAGACTTTAAATAAATAAATAAATAAATAAATAAAGTAAGATGGGAGAGTCAGAGTGTATAGCAGCAAATGATGAGATTGACATAATTGGCATCAGAGAGACTTGGTGGAAGGAGGATAACCAATGGGACATGTCTAATTTTGGGACTCATAGCTTAGGGCACAAGAACACTGCAATTCAGCAAGAGGTTTTAAAATTTAGTTTATTTTGGCTTTTTCAAAAGACATGCAAAGACAAGTGTTCTTGTGAGATGCAATCTGCCCTCTATCTGTAATAAGTAGCATCTCAATGAATTTCTGCCCTGCTCTGACTTATATAATTAAAATCCAACATTCTCGAAGCTTCCAGAAAAGTGTAACCGCCCACAAACACATGATACTGTTTGTCATGACATTCTATCCTGTATAGGAAATGCTTGTGAGGACCTCCCTCAACTAAGAATTCTTCTAACCCTGTTCCTCCTCCCAATGTAAACAAGTTCCTGTATCATACTGGCTTTGATGCAAGTATTCTCTTCTTGTCTTCTGTTGTTCTTCTTTGTTTATTGTAAACACCTCCCAGTCTGGGTCTTGAATAGAGCTTGGCACCAGGATTCATTCAAATTGGTTTCAGGTCATTGAAACCAATATCTGCAAGATAAAGGCTTGCATCCTGTTTTCCTGCAGAACGAGTATCCCTGCATTGTGAAGTAAATGTGGCCATTAAAATAGGCCTCTCTCCTTTTGTTGCCAGCAAATCTGTCTCAGAGATTCTCTGCAAGTCATTGATGCCTTCCTGGCCTGTAATTATAAGCTTTGCAGGATTTACCAGTTTCCCAACTCTTCTGCATCGTTGAATCTGTGATAGTCAGAAAGTCTCTCAAAGTTCATTCACCTCTGACAGGCCAGTAAAGCAGAGGAGTCTGGGTATTCTTGGTTATCTTAATCAGACATATTCTTCATTTCCCTCTATGGGACACCTTAAAATGGATAGGTGTCACATCAATCAGTCTTCGATGAAAAGCCATGACAGAGGAACTTAAAAGTGTAACCTAACCACTAACCTTGGTATTTATCAGGTGTAGTGCATAGGTGTGTGTCCCTCTAGATTCTTAATTAATATGAAGGATGCTCCCACAAGCATTCACTAGTTAATCAAAAAATAACATCAAAACTAATTTTCACTAGGTAACTATTAGCTCTATAATGGAGCTATACAGATACCTGCATTATAAAAAGGACCTACTTCATAATAACATGATCACATATGTTATCTTTCAGAATCAAGTAAGTACATAATAGTGGTATAACATGTAAAAATAAGTACACAGAGAGACCAGTATGAAAATACTGTGTTTTTCATATAATACTAGGTATTCTGGGCAAATCTTTTCAATGAATACTGTTGTTATGAACAACTACCCAGGATAATATTCATTAAAATGGCAACTAGGGATATAATCAATGCACCTTACCAGAAAAGTAAAGAAACCAATAACATAGAAGAAAACCAAGAATCTATAGAAAAACTCATACTGTGTTGTGCATACATGATGTAAAAGTGTTGCAAAGCATAAGACATATTCTAGTCATATGCTGTAGTGATGGAAGATCAAATACAAAAGCATATGCATGATAGGCAAAGGCATAGCAAAAGTCTGAAACATCATACTAATTCTGTAGGGTATGTATAGTACTATCCAGTATTAGGACAACAACCTGTAGCATTGAAAGCACTCACTGTATGGACAGTCCTCATTCACTTGTGACAGTCATATGTCTAAGAGATAATACAACTGTGTAGGGCAAGTATTAATTTTTAAGGTAAATGATGGCTAGTAATACTGCTTCGTCTTCAGATACTTCTAGGGGAAATGGGGCTCATACCCTTCTCAAATGATGGTAAGTCTAAATATATTGGGGATAATCATAACAATAAATGAAAGCTAACAAACTAATGTACTTTGCAAAATTGATAAACCATCAGTGTAAGATTATACACAGGGAAGGAAGGAATGTCATATAAATAAAAGACAGAAATAAGGAAAATTATATCTTCCCCTTTGGAATCCTAAATAGAAAACCCACTAGCTTATAAGTCACAGATAGAGTTTATAATGAAAGGACCAAAATAAAAAGAAAAGAACAATGAGCAATTAATATGCCGAAAGATATAGTAATAGAATGTTGCAAATCCCTATAGCAGAGCTCCTCATGTGTAAGGTATGTATTTGTTTCAAGGAGAACAGAAATCTTTGTGAAAGAGAGTGAAACAGTCATTAGGTAAAATCTAGTAAATAGTGTCATAAGAAAAGATATTCAAAAAAAGGTTCAGCAAAAACATTAGAATAAGAGATAGAATATTGAGATATTAAAGATCAACAAAGTGATTATCCTAAGTGCAAGCTGCAAAACCAAAGAATAGAAATAGCTTATAACTTAGGCTGGTGTGAAAGAGAAATATAAAGAGATCTCCCTCTTGAACCCTGAATTATCATATTTGAATCACAATGCAACACATCACCCTCTATGTGATCAAAGCAGCTTCCATAGATAAAGATAGGAAAACCTAGTACATATGCATTTAACTGAGTCTGCATATAAGTATTATAAAGTCTAAGACTGGAAAATATTACTTAACTTGGAACATACAAACTAATAAAAACAGCATCACTTCAAATAATATTATTAACTTGAACACCTAAGTGCTGACAGAGAATGAAAAAACCTAAATTCTGCATAAAGTCATTCCCACAAAACATAGAAAAAAGCAAATATCAGGTATAAATTGTAAGCCTTGCAGTCCATATAATATGTAAGAAAGTCTGTGACCATAATTTCTGCATTCAGGGCGTATATAGTTCTTTTAGTAGGAGTCAGTGATGATGTCAAGGCAGAATCTCTTAGCTCCTTAGGTTAGATGCATGTGTATGAATTCAAACCTAAATAAAAGTGCAACAAATCCGATTAAGTAGTAAGAAAATACTTTTATGTCACGTACTCCCTATATTTAATTCGCCAAATAATCCCCACATTAGTTCAAAACATCATGCAATGGTCCAAACCACAAACATAAATACGCAAACTGTACATTAAAACATATATGTCACAGCACTGACCACATAATACATTCATTCATTCATTCCTCAGTTTCCACATGTAACATAGAACAGACAACATGTCAAACGTTTGAGCTCAAAAAAGAAAAACGTATTTTAAAAAATATAAAAGAATTGGATCGATCCACAAAAGAAAACAAAAACTCAGAATGAAAATTAAAATAGATCTATTCAAAAAATTGAAAAGGAATCAAACTGAAAAAAACTGATCTTCATCTCCCATAGCATAGAGACAGATGCGCTTTGTGCTTTAGTACCCTGGAAAGAAATCTAATATATAACAGTTAATATAATGATTAAAATGAAAATTAAAAATGACATTACATGTTCTTTAAAAGTCAAACTACTGTTATACCTTAATTCAGCAAAAAACAGTCATAAAGCTACTTTCCTTTCTCTGATGGTCCACCCCTAAGAGGCGCTGTCCCCTGTGATAAGAGCTACTTCCTTTTACAAATCTAAAATCTCTTTTTGTTTTCCTATGCTTGTAAACTCCTAACTCGCCTTCTAAAAGAAAAACTTAAAACAAACAACTTTGCACTTAATTAGAAGTCATTCTATTTCCATCCAATATGCATATGTTCCACAAAGTTCTTACTACCAAATCCTGCAAATACCCTAAATAGAAATACGAATCATTTCCAAAAGCACAGACATATCAGCTAGGAGTCCAGAAGTCTGCAAAATAAAAGGACGGCACAGACTAATATGCATTAACCAAAAGTTTTTCTTACTGGCATATAAATAGATAATAGGCATTGCTGCTTAACTCTCTGCTGTTCACCGTCTCACAATCTTACTCCTTTACATATCGTCGAAATCGTCCACAATACAAAGTCCAATACCTGAACTCCCATCAAAATAAACCACCTAATTCATTCCCTTACGTCTAAAAGTTAGCAGCTAGTGAGATATAATCAAAACTAAGAACTAACGTACTTAACACATATTGCCGCAGAAAGGTCATGCATATTAGTGCCGTCCGTTTATTTCTGACCTGTGTTTAATTTAAAATAAATCATATCTTCACACAATTTTAATGCAACCTACTTATATCTTTTCTCTCCTTTTACCCAAAACAGTCTAAATTTCTCAGCATACAGCCTTCTGCATATTCCTTAATCTCTTCCCTCTTTAACATTACGTCATCTCTCATCCCTAATATTCACTTTCCCCATACTTTCAACACAAATTTCTGTTTTCACATTAAACAGATCAATTCATTAGTCCCTCTTCTATCACCTGTGCACTCTGTCCTATAACATACTTAAACCTCAAACCTTTCAGCAGAACTATAAAATCCATTTTAAAAGTGACTCATTCCCAGGTGTTTTTTTTTTTTTTTCTTTCTTCTCAACCACATTCCTAAAGGGGGGTCACCTCCTCTCCCGCCAAACAACTGTTACCCTCAATGCATAGGTTTGTTAAGTGATAAAACCCTTAAACAGATCATTTCATTAAAATAAAGTTGCTCTCTTGTAGTATATCTATAGATTGTTTTCCTTTCTATCTCTCTGCCTATACCCCTGACCAAAGAAAAAACCATACATCCCTCTCCAATGATAAATCAAATCTAATTATAAATGGCTTTAAATAAACACAAGTTCATGCTTTCGTTCTTACCAAATGAAATGAAACACAATGCACAATAAACTCTCGGTAATCACACAATTCTAAAAACTTAGATGCAAATATGAGCATCTCTGCATTAATGGTAGGAAATAAAACCAAAAACTAAAAAGCTTACTGGGCTGGTTATTCTTTTTCTACATTTACAGTGAACATAAAAGTCCTTGTGGCCAGCCATGGCTACATCAGTCAGCCCTGTACCTTGAGGGGGAGAGGGGAGAAGCAAAACACCAAAAAACTGAAAAACTTCATTTCTCTGGTTAATGATACCCTAACAGCAATCACGCATTAACTCCAAAGCAAACTTAAATATGAACTGATAACAATAAATCTCATAGACTAAAATAAACTGGAGACATTTATGTACCTCTAATCACAGACAGCTATAAACTATAATATCCAGCCATGCAGTTTCTAGTTTTAAAAGCACCGCATTTGTTTTTGTTTAACAACTAAACTTTGGTAAAAATCCACTAAACGAAAAACACCTTATCATACTAATTATAAAACTTTCAACGTACCAATTGTATCTTATTCCCTCTTTCTCCTTCTGAATCTACACACTTACAACAGCCGCTCCCCCGATGTAAAGTAAAAGTGAAAGTGAAACTGCTTGAGCGCAAGCCATGCGGTCTAAGAACAAAAGACCCCAGACTGACTAGTGCTGGCTACCCCTCTGTTTTTCAACTGTTCAATCTGAAAATACCAGAACTTAAGTTAGATTTTAATCAAATCATCAACTCATGTCCTGTCTCCCTAACATATATTAAAGAACATTGTGCAAAAAGTATTCTAAACCTGATATAACACACAAGCTATATACACTGTACAACAAATAAAATAAAAACATTGCTACTTACAGATTTTTCCTTTTTTTTTTTTTTTTTTCTTGTTACATACTCACAAAATAGATCCAACTTCATTCCACATCTGCTCTGAACTCATAATTCTCCGGGATAAGCCTCCAGTGTACCTGGGTAACTCAATCTTTGAACGGCAAGCCAAATTTTACCCTTCAAGAACCTAGTGATAGGTTGTCCACCAACCATAACACTACAGCTTATTAATAATTAATAATTATAATAACAACAGCTATTAGAGTCCCATCTGGGGTGCCAAAATGTCTAATTTTGGGACTCATAGCTTAGGGCACAAGAACACTGCAATTCAGCAAGAGGTTTTAAAATTTAGTTTATTTTGGCTTTTTCAAAAGACATGCAAAGACAAGTGTTCTTGTGAGATGCAATCTGCCCTCTATCTGTAATAAGTAGCATCTCAATGAATTTCTGCCCTGCTCTGACTTATATAATTAAAATCCAACATTCTCGAAGCTTCCAGAAAAGTGTAACCGCCCACAAACACATGATACTGTTTGTCATGACATTCTATCCTGTATAGGAAATGCTTGTGAGGACCTCCCTCAACTAAGAATTCTTCTAACCCTGTTCCTCCTCCCAATGTAAACAAGTTCCTGTATCATACTGGCTTTGATGCAAGTATTCTCTTCTTGTCTTCTGTTGTTCTTCTTTGTTTATTGTAAACACCTCCCAGTCTGGGTCTTGAATAGAGCTTGGCACCAGGATTCATTCAAATTGGTTTCAGGTCATTGAAACCAATATCTGCAAGATAAAGGCTTGCATCCTGTTTTCCTGCAGAACGAGTATCCCTGCATTGTGAAGTAAATGTGGCCATTAAAATAGGCCTCTCTCCTTTTGTTGCCAGCAAATCTGTCTCAGAGATTCTCTGCAAGTCATTGATGCCTTCCTGGCCTGTAATTATAAGCTTTGCAGGATTTACCAGTTTCCCAACTCTTCTGCATCGTTGAATCTGTGATAGTCAGAAAGTCTCTCAAAGTTCATTCACCTCTGACAGGCCAGTAAAGCAGAGGAGTCTGGGTATTCTTGGTTATCTTAATCAGACATATTCTTCAGACAGTGCTATATTAGGGTACAAATTATATCGCAATGATAGGGAGGAGGTGTTTGACAAAGTCCCTCATGAGAGGCTTCTACGAAAAAAAAAAAAGTCATGGGTTAGGAGGCGATGTCCTTTCATGGATTACAAACTGGTTAAAAGACAGGAAACAGAGTAGGATTAAATGGTCAATTTTCTCAGTGGAAAAGGGTAAACAGTGGAGTGCCTCAGGGATCTGTACTTGGACCGGTGCTTTTCAATATATATATATAAATGATCTGGAAAGGAATACGACAAGTGAGGTTATCAAATTTGCGGATGATACAAAATTATTCAGAGTAGTTAAATCACAAG
Source organism: Rhinatrema bivittatum (assembly GCF_901001135.1). Classification (NCBI taxonomy): domain Eukaryota; kingdom Metazoa; phylum Chordata; class Amphibia; order Gymnophiona; family Rhinatrematidae; genus Rhinatrema; species Rhinatrema bivittatum. Next base: position 119,300,956 of record NC_042615.1, on the reverse strand, counting down.
CAGACTGTGATACATTACAGGAGGACCTTGCAAGACTGGAAGATTGGGCATCCAAATGGCAGATGAAATTTAATGTGGACAAGTGCAAGGTGTTGCATATAGGGAAAAATTACCCTTGCTGTAGTTACACGATGTTAGGTTCCATATTAGGAGCTACCACCCAGGAAAATGATGTAGGCATCATAGTGGATAATACTAAAACCGTCGGCTCAGTGTGCTGCAGCAGTCAAAAAAGCAAACAGAATGTTAGGAATTATTAGGAAGGGAATGGTTAGTAAAACGGAAAATGTCATCATGCCTCTGTATCACTCCATGGTGAGACCGCACCTTGAATACTGTGTACAATTCTGGTTGCCGCATCTCAAAAAAAGATATAGTTGCGATGGAGAAGGTACAGAGAAGGGCAACCAAAATGATAAAGGGGATGGAACAGCTCCCCTATGAGGAAAGGCTGAAGAGGTTAGGGCTGTTCAGCTTGGAGAAGAGACGGCTGAGGGGGGATATGATAGAGGTCTTTAAGATCATGTGAGGTCTTGAACAAGTAGATGTGACTTGGTTATTTACACTTTCGAATAATAGAAGGACTAGGGGGCATTCCATGAAGTTAGCAAGTAGCACATTTAAGACTAATCGGAGAAAATTCTTTTTCACTCAACACACAATAAAGCTCTGGAATTTGTTGCCAGAGAATGTGGTTAGTGCAGTTAGTGTAGCTGGGTTCAAAAAAGGTTTGGATAAGTTCTTGGAGGAGAAGTCCATTAACAGCTATTAATCAAGTTTACTTAGGGAATAGCCACTGCTATTAATTGCATCAGTGGCATGGGATCTTCTTAGTGTTTGGGTAATTGCCAGGTTCTTGTGGCCTGGTTTGGCCTCTGTTGGAAACAGAATGCTGGGCTTGATGGACCCTTGGTCTGATCCAGCATGGCAGTTTTTTATGTTCATTGCTAAGGAGGGCAATGAGAGAATTTGAAAAGAAACTTGCTGTGTAAGCAAAAACTCATAATAAAAACATTTTCACTTATATTCGAGATAAAAAGCATGTGAGGGAGTCAGTTGGACCATTAGATGATCAAGGAGTAAAAGGAGAAGTTAGGGATGACAAAGCCATAGCAGAGAGACTAAATTAATTATTTGCTTTGGTATTTACTGAGGAAGATATAAGAGATGTATCCATGCTACAAAGTAAACAACAAACACATATAGATAAATATCAAACCCAAAGAATGTGTGGCAGAAAATAGTACAATACTGTTCAATGCTTGTCCATAGGTTTATTAATTTCATAGCAAACAAACAGAACGCATTAATACAATGTGCATCTTCATCTGTTAGTTCATTCTGGCCAGGTGGACAAGTATTGAACAGTAATGTACTATTTTCTGCCACACATTCTTTGTGTTTGAGAGATATATCCATGCCAGAAATTATATTCAAAGGTGATCTCAGTGAACCTGCAAGATGAACTAGGGCAAATTGACAAACTGAAGAGTAGCAAATCACCTAGACAAGATGGTATACATTCCAGAGTGCTGAAAGAACTGAGACATTACATTATGGACCTGCTATTGGAAATTTGTAAGCTATCAGTAACATCATATATGGTACCTGAAGACTGGAGGGTTGCCAATGTCATCCCAATTTTTAAAAAGGGATCAAGGGGTGAGCCAGAAAATTATAGACCAGAGATTCTGACATATGTGCCAGGCAAAATGGTAGAAGCTATCACATAGAATAAAATTGCTGAACATAGTAAGTATAGTTTAATAGGACAAACCTAACATGGATTTAGCCAAGGGAAGTCTTGTCTCACAAATTTGATAGATTTTTTTGAGGGTATAAAGAAACGTGGATAAAAGTGAGCCAATTGATATAGTGTATCTGGATTTCAATGTATTTTCAATGATAACACCTAGATCCTTTTCATGAGTGGTGACTCCTAATGTAGAACTTTGCATTATGTAGCTATAATTTGGATTACTCTTCCCTAAGTGCATCACTTTGCACTTGTCCACATTAAATTTCATTTGCCATTTGCATGCCCAGTCTCCCAGCTTTGCTATGTCCTCTTACAATTTCTCACAATCCTCTTGTGATTTAACAAATTTGAGGAGCGGTGTGTGATCCTTGATTGGGAGACCCGCCCCCTCTGATGTCACTGAGGACTGTGACGGACGTTAAACGGCGCCAGAACATCAGGCGTCGCGCGCTGAAGGGGCACGACAAAGGGGCACTCCTTTGTGCATCCCTTCGTGCATCCCGTAGTGTTAGCCATTCCCCATGTTCTTTTATATCCCTTGTTAACAATCCCCATATTTAAATGTTTAATGTATTTGACAAAGGTAACACATAAGTTCCTGCAAATTTTGTTTAAATGTAAACCGATGTGATATGTAAAATCGAACACCGGTATATAAAAGTAAATAAATAAATAATTTTGTGTTACCTGCAAATGTGATCACCTCACTTGTTGTTCCCATTCCCAGGTCATTTATAAATATATTAAAAAGCAGTGGTCCCAGAACAGATCCCTGGGGCACACTACTATTCACCTTTTTCCATTGGGAAAATTTACCTTTCAGCCCTTCTCACTGTTTTTTATCTTTTAACCACTTGGCAATCCACAATAGGGAACTGCCAATGACTTTTTAATTTCCTAAGAAGTTGCTCATGAGGGACTTTGTCAAATGCTTTCTGTATCCAGAAAGCAAGTGCTTTTAACCAAGTGGTTAAAAGATAAAAAACAGTGAGAAGGGCTGAAAGGTAAATTTTCCCAATGGAAAAAGGTGAATAGTAGTGTGCCCCAGGGATCTGTTCTGGGACCACTGCTTTTTAATATATTTATAAATGACCTGGGAATGGGAACAACAAGTGAGGTGATCACATTTGCAGGTAACACAAAATTATTTATTTATTTACTTTTATATACCTGTGTTCGATTTTACATATCACATCGGTTTACATTTAAACAAAATTTGCAGGAACTTATGCGTTACCTTTGTCAAATACATTAAACATTTAAATATGGGGATTGTTAACAAGGGATATAAAAGAACATGGGGAATGGCTAACACTACGGGATGCACGAAGGGATGCACAAAGGAGTGCCCCTTTGTCGTGCCCCTTCAGCGCGCGACGCCTGATGTTCTGGCGCCGTTTAACGTCCGTCACAGTCCTCAGTGACATCAGAGGGGGCGGGTCTCCCAATCAAGGATCACACACCGCTCCTCAAATTTGTTAAATCACAAGAGGATTGTGAGAAATTGTAAGAGGACATAGCAAAGCTGGGAGACTGGGCATGCAAATGGAAAATGAAATTTAATGTGGACAAGTGCAAAGTGATGCACTTAGGGAAGAGTAATCCAAATTATAGCTACATAATGCAAAGTTCTACATTAGGAGTCACCACTCATGAAAAGGATTTAGGTGTTATCATTGAAAATACATTGAAATGTCCTGCTCAGTGTACAACAGCAGCCAAAAAAACAAATAGAATGCTAGGGATTATTAGGAAAGGAATGGAGAATAAAACAGAGAATATCTTAATGCCTCTGTATTGTTCCATGGTAAGACCTCATCTTGAGTATTGTGTGCAGTTCTGATCACCACATCTCAAGAAAGATATAGCAGAATTAGAAAGCGTACAGTGTAGAGTGACCAAGATGATAAAGGGGATGAAAAATTTCCCTATGAAGAAAGCTAAAGAGGTTAGGATTCTTCAGCTTGGAGAAGAGATGGCTGAGGGGAGACATGATGATAAAGGTTTATAAAATGAGTGGAATGGAACAAGTAAACTTCTTACATAGTTGTTTACTCTTTTGAAAGTACGAAGATGAGGGGGGCATACAATGAAGTTACTAGGTAATGCATTTAAAACTAATAAGAGGAAATATTTTTTTACCTAGTGCATAATTAAGCTCTGGAATTTGTTGCCAGAGGATGTGGTGAAAGCTATTAGTATAGCTGCATTTAGAAAAGGTTCAGACAAGTTCCTGGAGGAAAAATGTAGTAATCATTATTCAGGCAGAGTTGCAGAAATCCACTGCTTATTCTTGGGATAAACAGCTCAGAATCTATCTACCCCCTTGGGATCCTGCCAGGTACTTGTGGCCTGGCTTGGCCACTATTGGAAACAGGATACTGGACTTGATGGACTTAAGGTCTGACCCAGTATGGCAAGTCTTATGTTCTTGTGAATGGAAATGGCTACAACCAGAGGTGAAAACAGGTCTCGAGATAGCCATTTAGGTCCTTCTGGAGCAGTTCCTGGACAGACTGGATTACCTTTGCAGATGCCTTCCATCAGTGTCAGCTGAGGCCAGAAGTAAGGCAAAGGCTGGAAAGACAATCCTAGCTCCCTGTCGTGGCAGTGAGAGTACAGGGCAGCTCTGTCTATGTACTTAAAGCACAGCCATCGGGCTCCTCTGCTTGTTTCAACTATGGGAAAATGAGGCCTCTTGGCCAGGGACTGTTAAGAACATGAGAACATGCCATACTGGGTCAGACAAAGGGTCCATCAAGCCCAGCATCCAGTCTCCAACAGTGGCCAATCCAGGCCATAAGAACCTGGCAAGTAGCCAAAAGCTAAGTCTATTCCATGTTACCGTTGTTAATGGCAGTGGCTATTCTCTAAGTGAACTTAATAGCAGGTAATGGACTTCTCCTCCAAGAATTTATCCAATCCTTTTTTAAACACAGCTAAACTAAATGCACTAACCACATCCTCTGGCAACAAATTCCAGAGTTTAATTGTGCGTTGAGTAAAAAAGAACTTCCACCGATTGGTTTTAAATGTGCCACATGCTAACTTCATGGAGTGCCCCCTAGTCTTTCTATTATCCGAAAGAGTAAATAACCGATTCACATCTACCCATTCTAGACCTCTCATGATTTTAAACACCTCTATCATATCCCCACCTCAGCCGTCTCTTTTCCAAGCTGAAAAGTCCTAACCTTTTTAGTCTTTCCTCATAGGGGAGCTGTTCCATTCCCCTTATCATTTTGGTAGCCCTTCTCTGTACCTTCTCCATCGCAATTATATCTTTTTTGAGATGCGGCGACCAGAATTGTACACAGTATTCAAGGTGCGGTCTCACCATGGAGTGATACAGAGGCATTATGATATTTTCTGTTTTATTCATCATTCCCTTTCTAATAATTCCCAACATTCTGTTTGCTTTTTTGACTGCTGCAGCACACTGAACCGACGATTTCAATGTGTTATCCACTATGATGCCTAGATCTCTTTCTTGGGTTGTAGCATCTAATATGGAACCCAACATTGTGTAACTATAGCATGGGTTATTTTTCCCTGTATGCATCACCTTACACTTATCCACATTAAATTTAATCTGCCATTTTGATGCCCAATTTTCCAGTCTCACAAGGTCTTCCTGCAATTTATCACAATCTGCTTGTGATTTAACTACTCTGAACAATGTTGTGTCATCTGCAAATTTGATTATCTCACTCGTCGTATTTCTTTCCAGATCATTTATAAATATATTGAAAAATAAGGGTCCCAATACAGATCCCTGAGGCACTCCACTTCCCACTCCCTTCCACTGAGAAAATTGTCCATTTAATCCTACTCTCTGTTTCCTGTCTTTTAGCCAGTTTGCAATCCACGAAAGGACATTGCCACCTATCCCATGACTTTTTACTTTTCCTAGAAGCCTCTCATAGGTGCTAGATTTCTGTTAAAATATCCCTGTAAATGTCAGGTATGGTTTAAAGAACATAAATATGTTTTCTTCGATGTAAAGTCCCTTCAGGCATTCCTGGAATCTCACCCCATGGATGCAGAGAATGGTTAGAGAGCACAAGTAAAATACTGCTGATATCTCTGTTTGCAAGAGAGGAGATAATTTATCTTCTCTTTTTTCTTTTTCTTCTTTTTATGTCGCTCATTAATACATACTATATATCTCTAGGATTTCTTTTAAGGAAAACTGATCTATAAAATGTTAATAAGTGGAAATTAATGATATGGATAATTTTTTTTTGTGTTTGCTTATGTATCAGTATACATTATAATGTTTATGTATTAAATATATAAATTTAATAAATTATAAAAAAAAAAAAGAAGCCTCTCATGAGGAACTTTGTCAAACACCTTCTGAAAATCCAAGTATACTACATCTACCGGTTCACCTTTATCCACATGTTTATTAACTCCTTCAAAAAAGTGAAGCAGATTTGTGAGGCAAGACTTGCCTTGAGTAAAGCCATGCTGACTTTGTTCCATTAAACCATGTCTTTCTATATGTTCTGTGATTTTGATGTTTAGAACACTTTCCACTATTTTTCCTGGCACTGAAGTCAGGCTAACCGATCTGTAGTTTCCTGGATCGCCCCTGGAGCCCTTTTTAAATATTGGGGTTACATTTGCTATCCTCCAGTCTTCAGGTACAATGGATGATTTTAATGATAGGTTAGAAATTTTTACTAATAGGTTTGAAATTTCATTTTTTTAGTACCTTCAGAACTCTGGGGTGTATACCATCCAGTCCAGGTGATTTACTACTCTTCAGTTTTGTCAATCAGCTCTACCACATCTTCTAGGTTCACCATGATTTGATTCAGTCCATCTGAATCATTACCCATGAAAACCTTCTCCAGTATGGGTACCCCAACATCCTCTTCAGTAAACAGAGAAGCAAAGAAATCATTTAATCTTTCCGTGATGGCCTTATCTTCTCTAAGTGCCCCTTTAACCCCTCGATCATCTAACGGTCCAAGTGACTCCCTCACAGGGTTTCTGCTTCAGATATATTTTAAAAAGTTTTTACTGTGAGTTTTTGCCGCTACGGCCAACTTCTTTTCAAATTCTCTCTTGGCTTGTCTTATCAATGTCTTACATTTAACTTGTCAACGTTTATGCTTTATCCTATTTTCTTCTGTTGGATCCTTCTTCCAATTTTTGAATGAAGATCTTTTGGCTAAAATAGCTTCTTTCACCTCCCCTTTTAACCATGCCGGTAATCGTTTTGCCTTCTTTCCACCTTTCTTAATGTGTGGAATACATCTGGACTGTGCTTCTAGAATGGTATTTTTTAACAATGACCACACTTCTTGGACATTTTTTACTCTTGTAGCTGCTCCTTTCAGTTTTTTTCAAACAATTTTTCTCATTTTATCAAAGTTTCCCTTTTGAAGGTTTAGCACGAGAGCAGTGGATTTGCACACTGTTCCTCTTCCAGTCATTAAATTAAATTTGATCATATTATGATCACTATTGCCAAGCGGCCCCACCACCGTTACCTCTCTCACCAAGTCCTGTGCTCCACTGAGAATTAGGTCTAAAATTGCTCTCTCTCTCGTCGGTTCCTGAACTAATTGCTCCATAAAGCTATCATTTATACCATCCAGGAACGTTATCTCTCTAGCTTGTCCCGATGATACATTTACCCAGACAGAGGGGTTAAAGGGGCTCTTAGGGAAGATAAGAATATTGCAACAAGACTAAATGAATTCTTTGCCTCCGTTTTAATAATGAGGATGTTGTCGAGATACCAGTTCTGGAGATGGTTTTCAGGGGTGATGAGTCAGACGAACTGAACAAAATCACTGTGAACCTGGATGATGTAGTAGGCCAGATTGACAAACTAAAGAGTAGCAAATCACCTGGACCGGATGGTATGCATCCTAGGGTACTGAAGGAACTAAAAAATGAAATTTCTGATCTATTAGTTAAAATTTGTAACCTATCATTAAAATCATCCATTGTTCCTGAAGACTGGAGGGTGGCCAATGTAACCCCAACATTTAAAAATTGCTCCAGGGGTGATCTGGGTAACTATAGACCAGTGAGACTGACTTCAGTGCCAGGAAAAATAGTGAAAATAATTCTCAAGATCAAAATCGTAGAGTATATAGAAAGACATGATTTAATGGGACACAGTCAACATGGATTTACCCAAGGGAAGTCTTGCCTAGCAAATCTGCTTCATTTTTTTGAAGGGGTTAATGAACATGTGGATAAAGGTGAACCGGTAGATGTAGTGTATTTGGATTTTCAGAAGGCGTTTGACAAAGTCCCTCGTGAGAGGCTTCTATGAAAATTAAAAAGTCATGGGATAGGAGGCAATGTCCTTTAGTGGATTACAAACTGGTTAAAAGACAGGAAACAGAGAGTAGGATTAAATGGTCAATTTTCTCAGTGGAAAAGGGTAGTGCCTCAGGGATCTGTACTTGGACCGGTGCTTTTCAATATATATATATAAATGATCTGGAAATGAATACGATGAGTGAGGTTATCAAATTTGCGGATGATACAAAATTATTCAGAGTAGTTAAATCACAAGCAGACTGTGATACATTACAGGAGGACCTTGCAAGACTGGAAGATTGGGCATCCAAATGGCAGATGAAATTTAATGTGGACAAGTGCAAGATATTGCATATAGGGAAAAATAACCTTGCTGTAGTTACACGATGTTAGGTTTCATATTAGGAGCTACCACCCAGGAAAAAGATCTAGGCATCATAGTGGATAATACTTTAAAATCGTCGGCTCAGTGTGCTGCAGCAGTCAAAAAAGCAAATAGAATTTTAAGAATTATTAGTAAGGGAATGGTTAATAGAACGGAAAATGTCATAATGCCTCTGTATCGCTCCATGGTGAGACCGCGCCTTGAATACTGTGTACAATTCTCGTCGCCGTATCTCAAAAAAGATATAGTTGCAATGGAGAAGGTACAGAGGAGGGATGGAACAGCTCCCCTATGAGAAAAGGCTGAAGAGGTTAGGGCTGTTCAGCTTGGAGAAGAGACGACTGAGGGGGGATATGATAGAGGTCTTTAAGATCATGAGAGGTCTTGAACGAGTAGATGTGACTCGGTTATTTACACTTTCGAATAATAGAAGGACTAGGGGCATTCCATGAAGTTAGCAAGTAGCACATTTAAGACTAATCGGAGAAAATTCTTTTACACTCAACACACAATAAAGCTCTAGAATTTGTTGCCAGAGGATGTGGTTAGTTCAGTTAATGTAGCTGGGTTCAAAAAAGGTTTGGATAAGTTCTTGGAGGAGAAGTCCATTAATGGCTATTAATCAATTTTACTTAGGGAATAGCCACTGCTATTAATTGCATCAGTAGCATGGGATCTTCTTAGTGTTTGGGTAATTGCCAGGTTTTTGTGGCCTGGTTTTGGCCTCTGTTGGAAACAGGATGCTGGGCTTGATGGACCCTTGGTCTGACCCAGCATGGCAATTTCTTATGTTCTTATGTAATTGAAGTCTCCCATTATTACCGCACTACCAATTTGGTTAGCTTCCCTAATTTCTCTTAGCATTTCACTGTCTGTCTCACCATCTTGACCAGGTGGACGCTAGTATACTCCTATCACTATAGTCTTCCCCGACACACAAGGGATTTCTACCCATAAAGATTCAATTTTGTATTTAGTCTCATGCAGGATGTTTATCCTGTTGGACTCTATGCCATCCCGGACATAAAGCGCCACACCGCCTCCCGGGTGCTCCTCTCTGTCATTGCGATATAATTTGTACCCTGGTATAGCACTGTCTCATTGGTTATCCTCTTTCTATAAAAGGGGCGAACCGATGGAGGTCAGCGTCTTGTACCGATACTTGGGGAGGTCAGCTTCTTGTACCGATACTTGGGCAGTACGATTTTTGAAGGACTTTGTCTATTTGGTGAAGCAAAAGCATCCATTATAATGGAATTATTGGAAGGAAACCCCTGAGGAAGGCATGATTGCCAAAACATGGTCCATATCTGGTGGATTTACTGAACGCCTGTGAAGCTCAAGCTAAGTATTTTTTGCGGATCCGTGATAATAGATGATTATAGGTGGAATAAAACTATTAAAAATTTTTTTGGGGGATATTAAATAAAATACATTATTTTTATTATATTTTTCCATTAGATTAGTGGGAGTTAGACGGTAGATGATTGAAACTACAGTGCTGTTTGGGCTGATACTGCCTGAGGCCCATTGCGGGCGAGAGACAGTGGATTAAATTGGAGGCACTACTACCTGATACTGTCTTTCTCTTTAAAGTTTGTAGATATTTTTAGGCAAAAGGGTTTGGTATTGTTATTGATTCCTCTCTGTTCTTTCTATTTCTGATAGATCCAACCAGTATCACAGGTTAAAGTACCCACTAGCAAAGGAAAACCTTCCAAGGGAGGATCATCGCCATTGTAAGGTGTCTGCCCAAACAAGTAACAGGATTATGGATGTTTTCTCCTTCTGCTCACTTTGTTTTGGGCAGTATAAAGAGGAACGTTGTTTACATAGTAAAGAAGAGAACTAGGAATCTTTTGTAGGAAGCATGGAAGTAAAAGGAGAGCAGAGCCTGCAGGCATGCTCCTACAGTAAGTTAAAAGACCATGCCGACAAAGACTGCCTATGGCTTGAAGACCTAGAATGTGAGCGCAAGCTAGAGGAGCAGTGTAAGAGAGAGCATCAATTGAAGGAGGTGAATGACGAACCTTTGTAGGAACTGTTGAAATCAAAGTAGAACAAGTCCAGGAGGTGTGTTCCTAGTGTGGAGCAGAAAAGAACATGTTGTCAAGGATTGCCCCCAACATGAGGCTGAAGAGTGGGGGTGCAAATGGGCATGGTCTTTTGCGAAGATGCAGGAAATATTTCTTCATGGAGAGGGTGGTGGATGCTTGGAATGCCCTTCCGGAGGAGGTAGTGAAGACAAAAACAGTCAAAGAATTCAAAGGGGTAAACACTGTGGGGTAGATTTTAAAAAGCATTTACTCGAGCAAAACTGGTTTTTGCTCGAGTAAATATACTTTACTCAAGTAAGTGGGCTTTTCAAAATTGCTACAATATATGCCATTGAATTGTCCATAGGATTTACTCAAGTAAGTGCACTTTACTCGAGTAAATAGCTTTTGAAAATTGCTACGATAGTATGTCACATTTACATGCGTAACTCCTTTGAAAATGACCCCCTGTGGATTTCTAAAGGGTAGAGGATGGAAATGAGAAAAGCGTGCAAGGGGGTAACTTCTTGGTGTGGTGGTTCCTACCTTTAACAGAAAGCATGGAGATGACTACCCTTAACCAATAAAGCCTTGATGCTTTTAATGCAACTGCAATATTGCTCCCCGTTTCGAAGGCAGGGGGGGAAATTGGAATTGGATTCAGAAAACAAATGAGGGTCCCAACTTATATGGTCTGGGATTCTGATATGCACACATAAGGGAAAAAGCATAGAACTGCTTCTACGGCCTACTCCTAAAGGAAATGAAGAAAGCGTGTAGGGAGGTAACTTGCTGGTGTGGCAGTTACTACCCTTAGTAGAAGGCATGGAGATTACTACCCTTAACCAATAACCCTTGATGCTTTTAATGCACCTGCAACAATGCTCCCCACTTTGACAGCAGGGGGGAAAAAGGGAAATGGATTCAGACAATAACCAAGGGGGCCCCGACTTTTTTGATCTGGGATACTGATAATCAGGCACAAGGGAAAAAACACAGGACTGCTTCTATGGTAAAGTCCATAAGCAATGCATGTCAAGCAGCACTGTCTGAATTTTCAAGAAAGCTCATCACCCAGTAAAAAATGTTGCTAGCTGAAATTTTTATGGGTTATCATAAAGCTTGCGATAACTGCACGGAGCGGCAACTACTACTCTTAAGAGAAACATGGGGGTAGCCTGCACGGAGTGTCAGTTGTTACCTAGGGAAGCTTGCTGGGCAGACTGGATGGACCATGTGGTCTTTTTCTGCCATCATTACTATGTTACTATGGTAAAAGGTTCACATGATGGACTATCTAACTTTGTGATGACTGTCCTACACATGGTTTAATAGATTCAGGTTGTGGCAAGACACTCATTAAGAAGGAGTTAGCTCAGAGATTACATGTCGACTATGAGACAAAAGCAGCACTCGCTTATATACATGGGGATCAGCAACAATACTCCACCTTCCAGGTGGTTCTGACAACTATGGCAGGGCAAGACAGGGTAGAGGTAGGAGTGCTTCCGGAATTCCCCTACTCTGGGGCATAATTATCCCCACTTTAAGACTCTTTGGATCTGGCTTCTTGCTGGGTTATGTGCCAAGAAAATACCCAGCAAATAATGAAAAGCACAAAATTATAAAACCATTTGTGAAGTTTTATATCACCTGTGATTGTCACTTATATTTTTAATTATGGAGGAAAAAGACTTCAGATGCCAGATCTCAAGCAATACGGCTTTTATTTATTTATTTAGAATTTTTGTATACCGACATTCTTGATACAAATATCAAATCAGATCGGTTTCCATTATAACAGAACAGGCGCGGCTAAGGCGTTACATTAAAACAAGGTGTCCAAACAATAGAACGTAACTGTTAAGAAGTTGTAAATGAATGAATCGAACAACGTTAATAAACATAAACAGGATAGCTAGACGTAACCATAGAATTAAAAGGAACAAATTTGAATGTTACATGTAACAGCGAACAATGTTAATGGGTATGTCATGACTTGATGCATCAAGTCATGACACGCTTTTGAAATGGTTATAAAGTGCAAAATCATTAGTCATAAGAAAACTTCCGTACTCAACAAAAACATCACTATATATGAATTTGCGCAAAATTTTTTATGGTTTTTTTTGTCTTTTATGTCAATCTCGGTGTTTGTTTTTGTGTCAGTGTAAATGCAACAAGCAAAGATAACTGAGCTATATTGTAGGGAATTTAGTAAGCATAAGCTGCAGTCTGGATTCTGCCCCCCTCCCCTCCCCCCAAGGGAACTAGCAGGGTACAGAAATTATCACTTATTTTACCTTACTTATATGATCCAATCAGCCTAGGAACTCACACTCATTTGCCTCAGCATAGATTTATTATAAGGCATTAGGTAACCAGAACAAACACTAACAATTTAGTAATCTTAAAACTTACTGAAAATGAGTATATAGCAAAGAACACACTTATGGTGAAGAGTTCAATAAGTATGAATAAGTTAGCAGAAGCATAGATACATCCTCTTAGCTGGAACTTGCTTATTATTTATAAACCATTCTAACTAGTGGTTTAGTGGTTTATTAAATTTTATATACCGACACATCGGACAAGCCTTCACATCGGTTTACACAATATAAAACAATATCGAAAATACAATGGTCATAAATAGTAACAGCTAAAAACTATATAGGGTAAAAGAAAGAATTAGCTGTTAAGAGAAATAAAAATCCTAAAATTAATAAAATAAACATATTCGTAAAAATTAGCATAAAACATATTAAACTAAATAGAGTAAAAGAAACGAAAGGTAACTCCTCAAGGTAGTTTACAAATACATCATGGGGCGGATTTTCAGAGCCCTGCTCGCGTAAATCCGCCCAAAACCGGGCGGATTTACGCGAGCAGGGCCCTGCGCGCCGGGAAGCCTATTTTACATAGGCCTACCGGCGCGCGCAGAGCCCCGGGACTCGCGTAAGTCCCGGGGTTTTCGGAGGGGGGCGTGTCGGGGGCGGGCCCGGTCGTCGCGGCGTTTCGGGGGCGTGTCGGCAGCGTTTTGGGGGCGGGTACGGGGGCGTGGCTATGGCCCAGGGTGGTTCGGGGGCGTGGCCGCGCCCTCCGTACCCGCCCCCAGGTCGCGGCCCGGCGCGCAGGAGGCCCGCTGGCGCGCGGGGATTTACGTCTCCCTCCGGGAGGCGTAAATCCCCCGACAAAGGTAAGGGGGGGGTTTAGACAGGGCCGGGCGGGTGGGTTAGGTAGGGGAAGGGAGGGGAAGGTGAGGGGAGGGCAAAGGAAAGTTCCCTCCGAGGCCGCTCCGATTTCGGAGCGGCCTTGGAGGGAACGGGGTAGGCAGCGCGGCTCGGCGCGCACCGGCTATACAAAATCAATAGCCTTGCGCGCGCCGATCCAGGGATTTTAGTGGATACGCGCGGCTCCGCGCGTATCTACTAAAATCAGGCGTACTTTTGCTTGAGTCTGATGCGCAAGCAAAAGTAGGCCTATTCGCCCTTTTTGAAAATCTACCCCCATGCTTATACTGTGTTGCTTATTTCTGACAAGGCTGATTAGCTGATTCATATTCTGCAAATGCACATTTAAACAGCCAGACATGAGCAGGATCTAAACCACAATTTCACCTCTTTGAAGATTCTTGTCACTTGAGCTATGTGAAAAGCTGGCTGTGGGTCTCTGTACCTGAATGAAGGGCAGAGGACTTCCCTAGTTCCTTGAGGGGAACCAGGAAAGTTCAATTCTTGCTAAAGTTGCAGGGCTTGGGGCTCTCTTACCAGCAAGCGGGCCGATTCAGTAAAATGCGCAGGAGAGCCGGCGCTCCGAGGCGAGCACCCGCTCTCCCAACACGCTCCCAGGCCTCTCTCTTGGGCGCGCGATTCAGTATGCAAATGAGGGCCCGCGCTAATAAGGAGGTGCTAGGGACACTAGCGCGTCCCTAGCACCTCCTTATTGGCAGAAGCGGCGTCTGTCAGCGGATTTGACAGCCGATGCTTAATTTTACTGGCGTCGGTTGTCGAACCAGCTGACAGCCACGGGTTCGGAAAATGGACGCCAGCAAAACTGAGCGTCCGTTTTCCAACCTGCGAGCCGCGGGCAGATTTAAATTTTTTTTTTATTTTTGGGTCCTCCGACTTAATATCACTATGATATTAAGTCGGAGGGTGTACAGAAAAGCAGTTTTTTCTGCTTTTCTGTACACTTTCCCGGTGCCGGCCGAAATTAACTCCTGCTTTTGGGCAGGCGTTAATTTCTGAGAGTTAAATTTATTTATTTATTTATTTAAATTCTTTTAATATACCGATGCTCAAGACCAGGTCTTATCGTACCGGTTTACAATGAATGTGCGGCTTGGCTGCACATTTTACTCTCTGTATCAAGCGGGACTAACTAATAGGCTCATCAACATGCATTTGCATGTTGAGCGCGATATTAGTTTCTAGGGGGTTGGACGCACGTTTTCCACACGCTATTACCCCTTACTGTATAAGGGGTAATAATAGCATGTGGAAAACGCGCTTCCAAACAGGGGCTAATGGTGTGCTCGGCCTGAGCGCACCATACTGAATCGGCCTGATTGTTACAACACACTGAATCTCCTCTGGCAGCTTGATTGTAGGGCGGGGCGAGGAGTGATGACTCGGACAGCTTCTTGCTGGTTTCAATGGAATCTTCGTAGCTGATGTTGAGCCCCTCTGCCCAGCTGCTTTTAAGAGATCACATATGCATTATTCAGTAGCTTCATGCTTATGAAAAACAAGGACAGCTGCCTTACCCCCCCCCCGTAATGCTGGCATAAACTGTTAGTATATTTTTTGTTAGCGATGTCCTAGTCCTCTCAGATCCTATAGTCCGTAAAACTGTACTGTTTTTCGTGCACATAATATGGTTTTATCTTTTTATCTACATTTAGGTTATCCCTCCTGTACCTTCCCAGGTACTGTTCCTTTTACTTTCATCCTTTCAGCTTTCCTTCTCTGCTGTAGCTAGTTCTCCTCTCTTCCTTACTGCTCCCCTCCCCCCACCCTGTTTTTTGTACTTTCCGTCTTTCTCAGTTATATTGTAAACCGGCATGATGTTCCCCACGAATGTCGGTATAAAAAAGGTAATAAATAAATAAGTATTCTGATTGGTTCTTTTTTTCACTTTGTTTGCTTGAATCCTCCCAGCTTGGATTCTGCCGCCCCCACCTGGTGGGGCCAACCTTCTGCCCTGCAGCAGATGAGCTGGGAGTTGCCTTGCATCTGATAATGTCTCCTCTCAGGATTGGATGCTGGGTTGTCAGGTACTTCTGAGCTTTGGCTGAAGCTTCAAGTCTGTTGCTTCTCAATAGACTCAGCAGGCCAGCATTGTCTTTTCCCTTCTCTAATTGTTGAGAGAAGATTTCATTTTTAGGTAAACAATGGCTTGGCACAGATGAGTCAGTCAGGTATGGCAGCTTTATCAGAAGTTCAGCATCTCTGTATTTCTGAGATACAGACAAGGGTCCAAATGTGAAGTAAAAGTTAATTTTGCTGTATGGCACTGGTGAAACTTTGGTTTTTATTCCTACAGTATCAAACAATTTTATAAATGCTTGTTCGATCATCAAATTGTTTGAAAAGTACCCTTAGCTTTGTTAAATCCCAATCATTTTGGAATCTTATAGGATTCTGGGTTGCTCCCACTTGCACTGCTTAAGTGTACATTTGTTTGATTGTGTCGTTAACATCTAAGTAGCACTTTTTGGACTTATCTGGATAAGTGCTGCTACTTAGTCAGATAAATTGATATTTATCTGGGTAAGTCCGAACTTGTGGTTTTTACATGTGAGAGCATTTGTGCATGCACATGTACTCGTGTTTTATAACCTGTGCATATCAGTTTCACACAGGTTATAAATTATAGTAGCAACTTTGTGTGTGCCCATTATCATGTGGAAATGCATGCACGTGAGCAGTTTTGAAAGTTATTCTCTTATTGAACAAAGGCTTTTGATATTGACTGCTAGGTTTCTATTGTCCTGTTAGATTTTAAAGAAGAAGTTATTTTAATCTGCATGCTGATGATATAACAGCTGGTAAGGCTAGGAATTTTATTTCAGCAATAGCTGTTTTAGATTTGACACATTTTATAGCAGAGTACCCTCAGTGCAGGTCATACATACATTGGACCTGATTTTCCATCTAGTAAGGGCCTCTATTAGTTATCCAGTTTAAGTTTTAAAGTATTTTTTGGACTTTGAGTAAAGTCTCGAACTGCCCATTCCCTGCCCAGACCATGCCTATACGCGCGTATCCAGACAGCCTTTAAAATCCACTCGGCGTGCACCAACCCAACATATTCACGCATCTCCGAATTGATGCATGCGTCAGGCTTTTAAAATTCACCTTAAACTGTGGCAAATTTGTTTGAAAGTAAGATTTTGGATATTAGGAGGGAAGTAGTGAGGCTGAGATGTATCTGAAGATGTGAATGGCCAGCGGAGGATATTTGTAGTCTGAATTTAATGTATCAGATTAAGCAAGAATGAAGATTTATGTTGGCAAAAATGAAACACACTGCATATCTATTAAATCCCTGTTCTGTATGGCTGATGAAGAAAGCCAATGTAATAGTGTTATGAAAATTAATGGAGTATGTAAGTGCTTCTTAAAGTATATGTTCTCTCCCCAAGGCTTCAAAAATAGCTATAATGAAACCATTATTTAAAAACAGCCAACTCTGGATGTACTGTAGATGTTTTGTGTGAGTTTTAGACCAGTGGCAAATGTATCACTTCTTAGCAAATTAATTGAATGAGTAGCCTCTGTGTTACAAGAATTTTCAAATATAAATCAATTACTTGATTCCACCCCCCCCCCCCCCCATAAATCGGAGTTATAAAAAAGCCATAGCACTAAGATCTACATTGTAAGTTGAATCAGGCGTTTTCCTCTCCAATGATTTTATTGGACCGATCTGAAACCATAGATCACCAGATTTTGTTGCAAAAGTGGACCCTTGGACAGAGGTGAGGTTGATGTTACCCACAGGGAGGAGCCATGCAGGTCCTCACCATCGGCAGGCAGAGCTGGCTGAAGCAGAGGCCGAACAGGAACTTCACCAATACCAGCCCTTGTTCCCCTTAGATTGAGCCCTCAGGTGCCAGGGTCGGCTGGACTTAGGCATGGGCCTCAGTGAAGAGAAGAATTCATTGCAGACGAGGTTGTGGCAAGCAGGCAGAAAGCGAAGTCAGTCCAAGCAGCGGTCTGGGCAGTCAGCAGACAGCAGAGATGAGAGCGGGCTGAGGTTAAGGGCAGGCAGAGTAAGACAAGATGAGGAGCAAGCAGAAGTCACAAGGCAAGCAAAAGGCAACGTGGTCGAAAAGCAGTCCAAGGTCAAGCCAAGAATACAAATGAAGACAAACCAGGGATCTGTATAGAGGTCAACCTGAGAAGACAATCCAAGGAGAAGGAGACAAGGTGGAACAGCAGGAAGGCACTGAGGAAGGATGAGGAGCCATAAAACAGGAACTCCTAAGACACAGGAAGGAACCAGGAACATGAAGATCAGGAGCCAGGAACAGCGAGGCAATCAGCTACTCAGGACAATTTGACCTATTTCTGAGGTTGGTCTGGGCTGGCCTTAAATAGTGGAGAGCCTGTGTTGTCATCAGCGGGCACTGCAATGGTTTTCCTGCCTCAGGCCCTTTAAATAGGTCTAAGTCATGCACTTGTGCCTAGGGATGTCCCACTTTGCTGAGTGGGCCATGTCTGGCAGGTCTGGCCCATGCAGCAGCCTGCCACATTTTCATTCAGGGGCCTGTCGCAGCGTTGGCGGCCCCCCTCTGACTTGAGGCAGAAGCTAAGAGTGGCTGGTTGCGGGTCCGACCTGCGACCGACCAAACACAACAGGTTTTGCTTGTGAGGTTGCAGGAGATGAACCCTGGGGGCACAGTGCTTTGATGAATAGGTTTATTTCTGAGGGATAGGTTTCAGAGGGTGTCCTTTAGGCTTTTAAGGACAGGTTATTGACTGCCCCCCCCCCCCTCCCCAGTACAATTTTGCATGGAGTTCCTCAGGGATCAGCTTCATTCCTTATTTTGTTTAATAACTTTCTTTCACTATTATTGGAAACTTTGGGTTCCAAATTTTTTTTCGGTAAATGATATATAACTGGTGGCCCCAGTGGCTAAAGATCAGGCAGACATGATTGAGAAATTAAATGTCTGCCTGCAAGTAATTAGTAACTGGATGATATCTAATGGATTGGCATTTTTTTGTCTGAAAAAATGGAAATGTGGGTGACTAAGAAACGAATGCAGGAGTTAAAGGTGCCCTCCCTAAGATAAATGGCTTCTTGTAATAAGCTAAATCAAAAGTAAAAAGGTATGGGGGTAGCGGTGCTTATAAGTCCCCCATTGCAGACTTGAAAGCAGTAAAGAAGCAGTGAAATACTTTTTGATATATCACACATGAAGTCATTATTCTTGCTCATCTAAGTTTTTGATTTTTTATCATAAGCAGTTTTGTAAGTACTAAGAACATTATAGTCTCAGCCTTGTACTTGTTTTCCTAAAAGACTCTATAAGTTAGATAAAAGATGCTGAACTACAAGGTTATAGAACATTTTTTTACAAATACGATGCCAGTTGACATTCTATCTAAAATTAGAACATTTTTGAACAGAAACAAGAACATAAGAAATGCCATACTGGGTCAGACCAAGGTCCATCAATCCTATCATCCTGTGTCTAACAGTGGCCAATCCAAGTCACAAGTACCTGGCAAGTACCCAAACATTTAATAGATCCGAAGTTACTATTCCTTATTGATTAATAGCAGTGTATGGACTTCTCCTCTTGGAACTTATTTAAACCTTTTTTAAACCCATTTATACCATAACCACATCCTCTAGCAATGAATTCCAAAGCTTAACTATGTATTGAGTAAAAAATACTTTTCTCCAATTTGTTTTAAATGAGCTACTTGCTAACTTCATGGAGTGCTCCCTAGTCCTTCTACTATCTGAGAGAGTAAATAACCAATTTACTTTAAACCTTTCAAGTCCTTTCATGATTTTGTAGACCTCTACATCTAATTGTGAGCCATAGATAACCTCATCTACATACGAAATGAGAATAATTAGCATGGAAGCCGAGAGAAAATTATCATATGTTCATTTATATTATGGGGCAGATTTTCAAAGGGGTATGCACGTAAGATACACGCATACCCCATGAAAACCTGCCCCAAGCTCCCCCTGTGTGCGCCGAGCCTATGTTGAATAGGCTCGGCGGCGCGCACAAGCCCCAGGCCGCGCGTAAGTCCTGGGGCTTTGTCGGGGGGTGTATCATGGCAGCGCGTCATCCAGGGGTGGGGCCGTGAGCATGGTTCCGGCCCGGGGGCATTTTGGGGGCGTGGCTGAGGTCTCCGAAACTGCTCCTGGGCAGGGGAATCGCGCGCCGGCGGCCGGGCCGGCACACGCAAGTTACGCCTGCCTTTTCAAACAAAGGTGGGGGGGGGAGGGGGGCGGGTGAGTTAGGTACACTTTCCCGGTGCCGAGAGAAATTAACACCTACCTTTGGGTAGGTGCTAATTTCTGTAAGCAAAATGTGTGGCTTGGCTGCACATTTTACTTTCTGTATCGCGCGGGAATAACTAATAGGGCCATCAACATGCATTTGCATTATTATTTATTTTCCGATACAGTACACCGGAACACACTGTACTGTATCGACCTGTTAGTAATTAAGAAGGGGTTTACTGGGAGAAACTTGCAGAACCAGACTTGTCAACAGTAAAAGTTCCTGTTTTATTAAACCACCTCCAGTCTCTTCTTTGAGAGAATGACTGATACTTTTGACCCCATGACACAGGTAAGTAAGAGATACTTCCCAAGACCTAGATTTCCTTGAGGTTGATGTTGAAAAGGGCTTGTCCGGGTAACTTTTAAGTTACCCAGATCATCTCTCAGCTTTAAATTTCCCTACCTGCCAACTGGCAAAATTTCACTCTGGTAACTTTTTTCCTGAGTAAAATTTAGCCAGATAAAAAGAGGGAGGACAGGGGGCATTTTTGGGTAGCATCAATATCCAGAGCCTATTCAGATAAATTTAGCAGAGTGAGTCTGGTTGGGGAAATCACTGTTCTAAAGTTACAAGAGAACTTTAGGCAGGTATGTGCATCAACACGTACCCTAGTAAACCCTGCTGAATATTCCAGCTAAAGCTATCTGGATAACTTCCTGCTCTCTGCACTGCTCACTATGAGCCTTCTTAACTTTACAAAGTTGATAAAATAATGTTTTTTTAAAGACATTTTTAGTTGTTATTGTGTAGCCTGGGGAAAAATGATATAAGTTTTTCATTTAGTAGCTTACATTTTAGACTATTTGAAGTTTTCCCCTGTGTGTTGACAGTGCCAGGCTTTGAACATATTTACATGAGCCTTGGCCGTTATTATATATATGTGTATTTTTAGGACTTTTGCAATACAACTGAATGTTCACTTTGCTCACTGAAAGGCATGAGCAAACTGATATTACATTATATATTACATATTAGATAGTTGGTCTACTTTATTTTAGGATAGCATAAGGGTTCAGTAGTGTGACGCTGATCCCAAATTGTCCATCTTCTATGTTTATTTAAATGACAGAACCTCTACCCCACATTTGTTTCAGTAGTGGAGGGATGTACAGTAGATTGGGTTTGTGCCTTGATGTCAGCAGTCACATCTAGTGGTATTAAAGGTGAGATTTGCAGTGAGTGCATGTCATTTTGTCTGACTTATTTTCTCAGCTCTAGTTTGTTGGCCATTTTTTCCCTGGTGCAGACACCAGTGGATGCAATATCATTTTCCCATGGAAGGACTGAAGATACTATTCCTAGGCTTAAGACCCAGCTTCTTTTTGGAAGACCCTGGAAGGAATCATGGGGATACCATTAGAACAGCTTGCCTCTTGGAAGTTTCATTTATCTCAACTGCCAAGAATTGAGTAAGTACATAAGAATAGAAGAAATGCCATACTGGGTCTAAAAATCTCAGAATCCTGTCTCCAACAGTGGCCAATCCAGGTCACAAGTACCCAGCAGGATTAAAAAAAAATAGATTCAATCTGTCCTGCTCATAACCAGGAATAAGTAATGGCTTTCCCCAAGTCTACATGGCTATTAATGCTTTATGGACTTTACTTCCAGGAACTTGTCCACATCCTTTGTGAATCCAGCTATCTTTTCACCATATCCTTTGGCAACAAATTCCATAATTTAAATTGAGTGCGGAGTGAAAAAATACTTTCTCTGATTTGTTTTAAATGTGCTACCTTTTAGTTTCAGGGAGTGTCTCCTAGTTCTATTTGAACAAGTAAATAACTGTTCCCTATTTAGCTGTAACACCCCACTCATGATTTTGTACACTTCTATCATATTTCTTTTCATTCATTTCTTGTTCAGGCTGAAGAGCCCTAACCCTGTTTAGCCTTTCCTCATAAGCCATTCCATCCCTTTTGTGATTTTGGTCATCTTTCTCTGTATCTTTTCTAGTTCTGCTATATCTTTTTTGAGATGGGGCGACCAGAACTGCACGCATCACTCAAGGTGTGGTTATACCATGGATCAACACAGAGGTATTATGATATCTTCTGTTTTATTTTCCATTCCTTTCCTAATAATATTTAACATTCTGTTTGCTTTTTGACTGCAACCATGCAAAGTGACTGATCTTTCTTCAATGAACTGTGCAGGATTTTGTGTTAACTGAATTCCATGCGCTGAAGGACCAGTTGTGCTGCTAAAGATATTCTGATTTAGTTACTGACTGTAATTTTACTGTGAGTGTGGAACATGTTAAGGACAGCCCATTTTTGTGTTTAATAAATTTTGGCAATATTAGAACCACCAATCAAAAGTGTGGACTGAACTCCTTATTCCACGGTTTGGATTTTGGTTTCCCTGAGGCGAAAGTGCGGCTAACTCTGGCCCACCCCAAAATGCCTCCCGTCTGTCCCCAGAACGCATCTAACTTACGTGGCTAAATTCTAGCTGTATAACTCATAATGTGGCTAGAACTTAGCCACATATGGCTCTCAATATAGCCAGGTAGACATTTAGATGAATAACGTTTCAGTTATCCATCTAAATGGCTTCTGAATATCGGCCTCCATGTGACTCAACCAGTCTACCACTATCTCATCTAGTATAGCACAGACATATGCACAGTGCTCAGCATAAAATGTAACATCATATATGACTGACAGGGTCTAGGCCAATGAAATTGCTAAAATATATGCTATTGAATTGTAAATAGGTCTTACCCGCGTTAAGTATTTTGGTTGTGACAGTGACCCCGACAAACTTGGGGTTGGGTGAGAGAAAAAAAATTGTTTTTGGTTATTGTACATCTAATATGGAATGTACAAGAGGACCAGGATGTACCATGTTGTACTCAGGGATGGTAACTTTCAAACCGGTGTGCACATATGTCAGCCTGCACCCAAGGTTGTGGCTATTTTATAATTTGCGCGCGTATATGCACACGTTATAAAATAGCCTGGCTTCACTCACTTGTGCACCAAATTTTAAGTGGGCGTGCACATGGGCACACAAATTCTGCTTCTACTACATTCCCAGTTTTACCAGTTCATCCCCAGTTCATCCAGATAAGAAATAGGTCCTCCAAACCGCCTTTTCTCCCCTCAGTTAGCCCCGACCCTTAAGACCCCACAGATCTGCTTAGTTTTCTTTATTTTATAACGTACACCTCCTCCATAGCAGAAGTAAACTTATGTGCAGGGACCTCAGTGTGTGTCGGGCACATAAATATTTAAGTGCACATCTCAGGTTCCCGCCCTGAAATGCCCACGCCCTGTCTCTTTTTGAAAACTTTTGAGATATGCGTGCTGCGGGAGATCTGCACATATTGCGGGGTGCACAAGCTCGATTTATTTGCTCATTCCCCGACTGATGCGCATGTCGAGCTTTTAAATATTCACCTTTCACACAGTATATATAATAAAATCATTCAGATATAATATAGATTAAGCAAATTGTGTATGACCTGCAAAACTAATCTTAGATTATTAAACATTTGTGCAAATAATGTTTAGATAACTACATGTTTCTTGATTTATTATCTGACATACCAGACCATAGAGAGGTGTCCTTTTTCTCCCAAATGAAAAGATCTGTAAAAGTCTAGAAAAATGACATCTAGAGTTAAGTGTGAGAGAGACATCTCTCTGTTTCAGGAATGACCATATGTTTACAAGAACTTGTCATTTTCTCTTTATCCCTCCGTAGACGTTGCTTCTTGCAGAAGTTAAAACTAGTAATGCCCAGCCCCCTAAACCATGAATAAACTCCATTAAGCTTGGAATGTCATTATAGTCCCCTACCTCCTTTTATCTCTTCCTAATTTTGTTTCCTATATTGAGAAGGGGATTGATAGGTAGATTCAGTGGATGTGATAGAAAAAGAAAAAAGAAATATAGCAGACATCAGTTACTAAAACCATCTACCACACCCACTCAATACCTATTCTCCCCAGTGAACAAAATTAGGGGAGAGATGAAGGCATAGAATTAGTTCCAGCTAATACAGAGAAACATGTTTCTTTAGCTGCCTTTGAGATTAAATGCGATGTTACTGCGAATAAACAAAAATCAGTCATTTCTCATTCTTCACTGAAATTTCATTCATTAAGGGCAAACATAGTAAGATATCAGCTTCACCACAGCGTTCAAACTGCTTAACAACTCTTGTGAGGCCAGGTGACAGCTTCACTGCAGAGTTTACTTGACATTTTTTGAGTCTCTCTTTGAATTAACATTCATGTTGTCTAATTCAGTTGTCTTTCCCTGTTTGGAGTTACCTGATTTGAAGAATAATTTGTGCTCAGCAAACTGTGTTGGAATATGTTAGAAACTTTTCAGGTGAAAGGGAAGATGTATTTCTATTTTAAATTCAAAACACATTGAGACTGCAGAGAATTCCCAAGAGCATCATAGATTTTCTATCAAAAGCTTTTCTCCTTCATATTTTACTCTTTTAAAGATGTCCTTGTTTAAGTCTTGAAAAGAGAACAGTAGATTCTCTCAGTTTCAAAGAAGTTCTTTCCCTTTAGGTGTAATACTAAGAATATTGTCCCTAATGCAAATCCTTTCAATTTGCCTTGTTCCCTGTTTTCAGGAATGCCAGTTATACTGATATTGTTTATTCTTCTCTTAGCTTCCACATAATTTTGGTTCATTTCTGATTGTATAAATTAATGATAAGCAGTCATCCAGTTTTCCTTCTAAATTACACATATGGGGCCTGATTTTCAAAGCCATGTATATGCACATGACTTATAAAATATCCCAGGGTTCAGTTTGCATAAAAAGTATGCATGTAACCTGATTTGGCATGTACTTCTATGTGAACTGGAGATAGGAATTCTGAGGAGGCAGAATTGGGCCACAGTTGAAAGTTAGACCTATAATTTAATATTATTAAAAACATTTACGTAAGTTAACCTGCACAAGTTATACCTTCAATAGAACAGGCAAAACTGTCTGTGGCTTATGCATATAAGTTTGCTTTGAAAATTTGGGATACATTTGGCACGTAAATGTTATAAAATTACCCTCATGATCATAAGCTTTACCACTCTCTTGTCTAGGAGTTGAAAGTCAGTGTAGGGAGAGCTTGTTTCATCCTTGATATATCTCAAGAAATGTGCTATATAACTAGTAACCTTGGTTTTTAGTTTTTATTTTAATTCCCTGGGAATTTCAATGTTATAACAAAAAGAAATTAGTGGAAAAACGAGTCTGTTCTAACAAACAGGAGAAAAATCAATGAAAAAGTCATTTTTCCACTGATTTTTTTTTTGTTATAATATTGAAATTCCCAAGAAAAATAAAATAAAAACTGAACATGAAAGTCCCTATATATAAAATAACATTTCTCTATGACTGCTTAAGAGATTTCTCTTCTCTTGAACTTTCCAAGGATAATTCTGACTGTTCTCCAGAGTCTGGCACTGAATGTCCTGTTTGAAGCCTTGTTGTCTTGTTTGTGTTTTGATTTCTGACATTTTTAGATCATCAGGAACATCCCTGTAATTTTAATGAACAACATTAGAGAGACAAATAGCTGGTAGCTCATGTATCTTATTAACAGTCAGAGTATTCCATTACTCTGTCCAGCCAACATTAAATAGCAAGATGCAGAAACATGTGCTTTGCTGATGTAGCCCTGGCCTAAGTTTGGAGATTATAGTTATATTTTTATTTGTACTTTGCCTCTACTGCTTTACCTCTACTACTATTATTCTTATGGGCAAGTGGTTCTGCAGCACAAGGTAACACTTGATTGTCTGTTCCCTTAAGTGAGTGTATGGGGAGAGCTAACCTCTAGAGAGGATATGGTTCTTGGTATATAGGTCTGAGTTTCCGAGTGGGAGGAGAGATTCAAGTGATCTCAAGCTGGGTTCTGATGTTCTGGTAAAGGGGTAGGTTCACTCTTACCATGGATGCTTGTGTGAAACAGGACTTTTCATAGGTAATAAGGTCAATGTTCTTATCAAGAACACTGGGAGGAAAATGGACACAGCTGATTATCAGAACAATGTCCAGCCAGGAGACATCTTCATCTGACAGACTCAAGGCTACTAGTGAGTAATGGGGTCAACTAGAGGGGTTTTCTGTGTTCCAGCAATTACAAGAGCTCTGTTTTCATCTTCAGAGAGATAGCCATGTTAGTCTGATGTGGCAAAAATTACAAGAGGCAGGTGGCATCTTATAAACTAGCCAATTTATTGAGGCATAAGCGTTTGAGGACAGAGTCCACTTCATGAGATGCATGAACTTCCTCAGAAAATCTATGGGGTTGCAAGGTAAAATAGGAGTGTTGGTGGCATAGAGTCTGAGGATGGAGTCCATGTAGCCAGATACTTCTACTGTGAGGGTGTTGATGTTAGAAGCAATGGGGTGTCCAGGGTTCCCCAGCTTGTGCATTTTGGATAATACATAGAAAGTACCTGGTTGAGGTTCTTGGTGTGTGTCCAGGTAAATCTGTTGGCATATTCCAATGGTAAATCCCTTGAGGAGTGTGTGTAGTTCCTTCTGACATTCACCAGTGGGGTCTGAGGGCAGGGGCTTGTAAAATGTTATGTTGGAGAGTTGTTTCCTTGCTTCTCATGTCAAGTCCAATCTATTCATGCTCTTTATTAATTATCTCAGATTGGGCACATCATTGGAAGCATTCTATGTAGAAATCCAGTCCACTGTTCTGCCCATTAGGAGTTTCTGTTTTTGATGTTCTGAGTAGACGAAGAGGGTGTGTTGCTGTGTGTCGATGTGCTGGTTGGTTCAGAAGTATTCCTTGTGTTGAAGATGGTGGAAGTAAGATTCCAGGTCACTGCAGAATTGTATTATCTTTGGTGGGGCAGAAGGAGAGTCCCTGTGCAAGGACAGCATTCTCTGCCTGGCTGTGTGGTTGGACAGATTGATGATGGTGCGTGCTGTCATGTTACCTGTGTAATTTTACTTTTGGTCCTGATAAAGCACAAGTCTGGAGGTTTTGAGCCAGAGGGATCCTGAACACTGGGGAGGGGGGGGGGAGACACTGAGAGAGAGAGAGAGAGACAATATGACACTCTATATATCTCCCACTGTAAGGGGGCACATTCAACTCAGGGTGGGTTGGGGGGGGGGGGGGCAGTGTTACAATGGTCTACAGACCCTTGCACCCTAGGCATACCAATGTAACACTGCTCCTTCAAAACCCACCCCGAGTTGAAAATGCCTCCCTTACAGTGGGAGATATATAGAGTGTCACATTGTGTCTCCTTCTCTCTCTCTCCCCCCCCCCCCCCCACTTGGTCTCTTGTATGAGCATATTATTAAAATATGCACGTAAAAGCTTCACACATATGAATGGCAGAGATATTTTAAATGATATGCGTGTATTTGCATGCATGATATAGAATTAAGCTATCTTTGCTCAAGTGCCCAATATGTGCGTTTCTGGGTGCACGCATGCTCCTTTTAAAATTTACCTGAAAGAGCTCAGTATTCGGTGACACTTGGATAAGTTCTGACATATCCAACTAAGTGAAAGCATTTGAATATCCAGTTGTTGTTACAATCGTGGACCCTTGGGCCGGCTAGAAGGTGATGATGCAGCGCTGGGAGAATCCCACAGCGGAGTCGTAGCCGGGAGGTGGACTTGCAGTAGAGATCCGAGAGTTGAAGTAGAGGGAGTCTTCACCACTGGAAGCCCACGATCCCCCCCGGGAGGAGCCCGTGAGGACCTGAGCCGCTTGGACTTAGGTGCGAAGAAGAAGTTGGAGCTGGGAGACCAACAGGAAGTTCACCACTGGAAGCCTGTGGTCCCCCCGGGAGGAGCCCGTGAGGACCCGAGCTGCTTGGACTTAGGAGCGGTCTCCGAAGGATGAAGAGAGAGAAGTACTCCAAATCAAGACGGGCTGTAAAGATGCCAGAAGCAAGGTCAGGGCAGGCGGCGGACAGCAGTAGCCAAGGATGAGCCGAAGTCAGGAACCAGGAAGACGATCCAAAACCAAAGTCAGGAGACAAGCCGGAGTCAGAAGCCAAGAAGACGATTCGAAGTCAGTCAGGAGACAAGCCGGGGTCCGAAGCTAGGAAGATGATCTGAAGTCGAAGTAAGGAGACAAGCTGGGGTCAGAAGCCAGGAAAACGCAGGGACGAAGACAAGACAGCAACTAAACAACTCAGAAGAGTGGAACCTCATTGCAAGGCAAGGGAGAAGGCAGCCAAGCAAGTTTAAATACCGGCAGCATCTGACGTCATCTTGGAGATGGAGCTGTCCTTTCCCACGCTGGTCCCTTTAAATTGCTGAGCCCCTGCGCGCGCGCCTAGGGGGGTAGAGCCAACTGCCGAGCGTCGGCGGCATCTAGACGAGAGAGACTGCGGGAAGGGCCTAGCGAGGCCCGGATGGAGCGCTGTGATCCCCGGAGCGGCCTTGGGGTGAGTGGCGGGCCAACCGCGGACCTTTGCGGGCTGGACCACAACAGTTGTGTATGGGGTTGGGAGAGGAAAGAGAAGAAACAAAGCCAGTACCTTGACTGCTACAAATCTTGACTTTCAGACCTGGAGAATAGCCCGCTAGAGCTGTGTATAGGTGACCTACAAATTTTAGAAGTAAATAAATAAAAATAAATGTAACTGACTTTCCCATTTTTGTGATCTGCTGTCAAAGAATTGTCTGATATACTTCCTGAAATTGTGACTACATCTTAGCCTTCTCCCTAATGGAAAAATGGGGTGTGATGTCCCAAGGCATGTGTTATGCCCCTCACCTCTGATCCGAAGCGACTCCAGCATAGCCTCTGTCAGCATGCTGTTTCAGGGTCTTGGGATAGAACTTCTTCTAACTCTGGCCTGTCTTTATAGGTCCCCTAGTTGGGACTTCCTGTGGTGCTGGCTGATGATGTCACATCCTCCAGGAGTATATGAGGAAGTTCCTTGCAACCAGCAAGCACCTTAGCAGCAGGTCTCTCTGTGCCCTCGTGGTCCAATGTGTGTTGCTATCCTTGTCTTGTTCCTGCTTTGTACCTTGTTCTGTGTTCCTTGTCTTGTCCCTATCTCCTCTGTTCTCTGTTCCTTGTCCAGTTCCTTGCCAACCTGCTCTTGTTCCATTTCCTGCTTGTCTGTTTGGCCTTGTCTGTCCTGTTTGTCTTGGACTGACTACCTGGATTCTGACGCTGGCCTCTGCCCTTCTGCTGCCTGCCGCCTGCCCTGACTTCTGGCTTGTTATCCATTCTGCTGCCTGCCCTGACCTCTGGCTTGTTACATGTTCTGCTGTCTGCCGCCTGCCTCGACCCATGCTTGCCTGGACTCTTTTCTTGGATTGCTCTTGGGACCCACCTAAATCCTGCTGGCCCCTGGAACCCAAAAGCTCCACCTGCGGGGAACAGGGCTGGTATAGGTGAAGCTCCAGTTGGTCCTTCCACAGGGTTTCTCTGCCAGCCGATGGGGTGAGCCTAGTGGGCTTGCTCACTAGGCAGCGTCAACCACCAATCTAGCTGTTGTCCTGCGTCCTGGGGTTGAAACTCCATTGGGGGGGGGGGGGGGGGGGTGTCTCCAGGTGTCTTTCCCTCTTCTCTCTCTTGAACTCCTCTGTACAAACAGATATAGAGGGACCTTCCTGGAGGAAAGATCTGTTATGGAAGCAAGTATTAAAGGTTCCAAATCTGGATAAGGGGATGAGGTAGAAAAATAATTATTCTACTTAGAAGCTAAAAAACACAATTTTAGAAGAAAAATATTGAAACTTCCCAGTGGTCTCTGCAACCTCCTCTTTCTGGGGCAAAGGGGTATACAGATCCCTCCTGCATTCCTGTAGAGAGGGTTTCTGCCTCCCAGAAGGCACAGGTCTCAAAACACATAATCTCACAAATTTAGCTAAAATGACAAAAATCTTTGTCTCTCTTCCCTCCAGTCTTTGACCCATAGACCTGGCAAGGCAGTGTCTCTCCCTTCCTAAACTTGGAAAGCATACCAAAAATACTCCTGTCACCTTCAAAACCAAATCTTCCCTGCCACCCTGGCCTAACTCCTAGTCCCTTATTTCTGGATTTGGATTCTACTACCGCAGCCATCCTCAGGGGGAGGTGTTGTAGGGATGGTATGTCTCTCCTAGCTAACTAACTCAAGGGCATGGATCTAGGGCCATCTAGTGGACACCTAGGGGGGGGGGGGGGGGTGTCTCTATTTATTTATTTATTTTATTTAAAATCTTTTCTATACCGTCGTTAAGTTATGTACCATCACAACGGTTTACAGTAAGGCACAAAATACTAATGAGTAGTATGTTTTCAAAAGTTATACAATTATAGCAAGTGCCCTCAGGGTTCAGGTTACAGAAAATTTCAATATAAAGACTATTTGATGATTAATCTCATGTTTTGTCCATTTGAAACATGTATCCTTGATCATTTACATGTCGCTTGTTCTTGTTCCTTATCTAATGTTAAAAGTGCATCTTGAAATAAAATCAACTAGAGACTTGGTGCCGAGTGCTGATGTTATATTGCCTGCTTTTACTTACTTTCTTTATCTCCATTTTCTTTGTAAAAGGCTTGTTTGTATAGCCAGGTTTTTAAACTTCCTTTAAATAGTTTGAAGTTTCTCTGCAATCTTATCTCAAGCAGCATTGTGTTACATAGTATGGGACCGCCAGTGACAATGCTTGCTCTCTGAGCTGGGTTAGTCTTGCTGTTTTGACAGAGGGGACAGTTAGTAGTGCTTTGTTAGCCGATCTTAGGTTTCTATGTGGCACATGTACGCGCAGAGCTGTGTTAAGCCACTCGGCTTTATCATCATGGATTAGTTTATGTATTGTGCACAGTGTTTTATATTGTATTCTTTGTTCTATGGGTAGCCAGTGTAGTTCAGCTAGTGTTTCGGTAATGTGATCTCTTTTACTTTTACCAGAAAATACTATAGCTGCAGAGTTCTGAAGTATTTGGAGTGGTCTTATGGTTGTGTATGGTAGCCCCAAAAATAGGGCGTTGCAGTAGTCTGTGCTTGCAAATATTAGAGCCTGCAGTACTGTTCGAAAATTATCTCGTGTTAATAAAGGTTTTAATTTCCTTAGCACGATTAGCTTTGCATATCCTTCTTTTACTTTTAGTGACACGTGTTGTTTCAGGCTGAGTTCTGGGTCAATTATTATGCCAAGGTTCAGAACCTTCTCTGCTAATTCGATTTTGTGATTGTTTGTTTTTAAGTATTATTGGGGTTTGTATTAGTTCCAAAGTTTTTCATTCTAAGTGTAAGAATTCAGTTTTTTCAATATTTATGACTAGTTCCATTTGATTTAAAAGTTGCTTAATAATGTCCAGGTAGATGTTAGCTAGGTTTAATGTTTTTTCGATGGTGTTGTCAATTGGTAAAATTAGTTGTATGTCGTCTGCATAAATGTAATGTATGATCTCAAGGCCTGCGAGTAGATGGAATAAAGGTAACAGGTAAATATTGAAAAGTGTTGCAGATAGCGCCAATTCTTGAGGTACTCCTGTTTCTAACCTGATTTTTTTTTACATTGTGTTTTTTATCTGTACCTGGAAGAATCTGTTGCTTAGATATGATTTGAACCAGGCTATTGTGTTGCCATGCACATATGCACGCTAAGATGGTAACTTTCAGATCGGTTCGCAGGCGCTCATGTGTGCACACTCATCGGCCCGCTCCCAGGATTGTGGCTGCTTTATAACTTGCATGAGTATATGTACACATGTTATTAATAGCTTGACTGCACGTACATGTGTGCAAAATTTTAAGTGGGTGCGCACAAATGCTGCTGCTACCGCGTAAATTGGGGGATTTTGAAAGCAGCATGTGCTGACGCCATTTCCAGTTTTACCAGTTCATTCCCAGTTCACCCAGTTAAGAGAGAGGTGTTCCAGACCCCTGAGGTTTAATATCACTGACCCTTAAAACCCCACCGATCTGCCTATTTATCTTTATTTTATAACTTGCATGGCATGCATAGCAGAAGTAAAGTTACTCAGCGGGGGGCCTCGGTGCGCGCTGGATCAGTATTTACATGCACATCTCAGGTACATGCCCCAAAATGCCCATGCCTCACTCCTTTTTGAAAAAGTTTGAGATGTGCCTGCTCCAGGAGGTATGCGTGTATTTCGGCAGCTTTTAAAATCTGCTCAGTGCGCGTGACCCTGAAATCGTCACGCATTCCCTAATTAATGCATGTGTCTGGCTTTTACAGTTCACCTTATAGCATATTTATGTATGTACATTTTTGAGTCCGCATACATTTGTAAACTCTTGCCACATTAGTTTACTGCATCAGAAGTTAACTCTTTTTCAACATGTGAAAGAAGAAAATGTACACCTTATACATCTGGCTCAGATTCAGGCAAACATTCTCCTCTTTGCTAGTCCGAGAGGGGCAGATATTCAGTAAATGCAGAGCCCCTAAATTTACACCTCTAAATTAGGTGCTTAAGTTAGGCACCTATTTTCAGCCAAACTTAGGGGTGGATTTATCAAAATGCGATAAGTACCGCATGCGATAGCAAAAGGGGTGTGTTTTATGCTAATATAGCATTTATCTCAATTTGTGCTAATTACCTGTGTGAAGAGCTAAGTTAGCACAAATTGTGATACCATTTCAGATTCTGTGATAAGTGCCAGACCTGTTGTATTTCTGTCATTCAACCACCAGGGGACCATTGTTACTGGTCCTAGACACATGGGGGGGGGGGGGGGGAGGAGAGAGAGAGAGAGAGAGAAATAGAGAGAGAGACTGGCCACAATATCATGGCCCATAAGTAGGTATTTGTATCCCTATGGTAGGCCCACCTAGTAACTCGAGGTGGGGTTTAGGTAAGAGTGTAGGGGGTTAGGGGCCACTCTGACATTCTACGTGACATCTACGAACAGAACAGTGGTCTCTTGTGAAGATTTGCTGGCCTTCGGAGTGAGGAAACTCACTCCAAGATGAGATTTGGAGCCCTTAACGCATGCGAAAACGCCTTATCGCATTTTGATAAATGACCCCCTTAGATGCCTAAGTTTTCAGCTGAAAATTCACATAAATTTAGGGGCCTATAAGTTTGGCCCCTAAATTTAAGCCTGCTATTTATTTGCCTAGGTGTGGCCTGCCAAATTCCTCCCAGGGAGTCGCCGGTCTGCAGCTGTTACGGGTATACGTGGAACCAAAACAGGTGACCGCTTACCTTGTCTCGAGAGACGCAGAGGACGTCAATCAGGAGTCAGCCAGCAGACAGGGTGGTCCAATGAGCAGTCCAGGTCAGGGTAAAACAGCAGATATTTATATCCAAGAAGCGATCCGGGTCAGGGCAGGCATCAGGCAACGATAATCCACAAGGCAATCTGGGTCAGGACAGGCAGCAGGCAACGATAATCCAAAGGCAGACCAGGTCAGGCAACAGCAAGCAAGAGGAATCACAGCAAACAGCAACCAGAACTATTTGTGGCCGAAGCAGTGAAAAGGAGAAAGACTCTCTTTAAATACCCGAGGCTTCCCGCGTAGAACAAACCTCCATCAGCGTCTGACATCATAAGGGGGCGTGACCTCATCCCGATTCACGTGGGGCTGCACCAAGGAGGAAGTCAGTCCTAGGGAGGAATGCCGGCGCTCGGGAGCTCTCTTGCAGGTAACAGTACCCCCCCTGCAATGCCCTCCTCTCCTCTCCCTAGGTCTGGGCTTGAGAGGAAAACGCTGATGGAATTTCTTGAGCAGGCGAGATGCCTGGATATTATGAACAGGCTTCCATGAATTCTCTTCAGGTCCAAAGTTTTTCCAAGAAATTAAATATTGTAGTTGTCCCCTGCATCTTCTGGAATCCAAAATCTCCTCAATCTCAAATTGATTATCATTCTGTATGAAGTGCATATTAACCGTCCTCCTTCTGGAGGGCCAAGAAAAAAATTGCAGGTTTGAGCAGGGAAACGTGGAAGGTGTCATGAATGCGCAGAGAGGAAGGTAACCGCAGTTTGAAGGTTACAGCATTAGTCTACTTCTCAATAGGGAAAGGCCCAATAAAGCGAGGTGCAAACTTCAAGGACGGCATGCGCAATCAAAGATTGCGCGTGCTCAACCAGACGAGATCTCCTGCGTGGAATCGAGGGGCCGGAGTTCTCCTTTTGTCCGCTTGGACCTTCATTTTACCGACATTCTTTAATAGTAATGCTCGTAACTCTCTCCATAAGCTAGTTATAGACTCAATGGTATTGTTGACAGCCCGACATAGAAGATGTGGCCATGGGTAACGGGAGCCGTGGGTGTCTTCCAAAAACAACAAAAAAGGGAGACCTCCCCGTAGCTTGAGCCAGATGATTGTTGTGACATATCTCTGCCCAAACCAACAAAGAGGCCCAATTATCTTGTCGTTTATTGACATAAGATCGAAGAAAAGTCTTTAAGGATTGATTCGTACGTTCCGTAAGTCCATTAGTTTGAGGATGATAGGCAGAAGAGAATTCAAGCTTAATCTTAAGAAGTTTGCACAGTTCTGTCCAAAATCGAGCTGTAAATTGAACACCCCTGTCCGAAACAATGCTAAGAGGTAGACCATGCAGGTGAAAAATGTGTTGAATGAAGAGTCTAGCTAATTCTGACGCAGAGGGTAGTCCTGGAAGCAGGACGAAATGAGCCATTCTGTAAAAACGGTCTATCACTACCCATATTACAGTATTATTGTCTGATGCCGGAAGATCAGTGATAAAATCGGTGGCAATGTGGGTCCACGGTTTGTTGGGAACTAGTAACAGTTGAAGCAGGCCCAAGGGCCTCTGCCTAGGACTCTTCTGGGCTGCGCAGACAGAACAGGAATCTACATAAGCCTTGATATCCTTTTTCCATTGAGGCCACCAATAATGTCTAGATACCAGATCTCTGGTACGAGAAATCCCAGCGTGACCTGCTAATTGTGCATCATGTGCCCAACGCAGCACTTTTAACCTCAGACGTTTGGGAAACACAGTCTTACCAATGGGGACCGTAAATGTCGCGGGGAGCAGAATTTTTGCGGGGTCTATTATGTATCGGGGAGGATCAGGCATATCATCAAGGTTAAAACTTCTCGAGAGAGCGTCCACCCACAAATTCTTTTGTGCAGGTCAAAAATGGAGGACAAAATTGAATCTGCTAAAAAAAAGTGCCCACCGAGCCTGCCGGGGATTTAACCGTTGTGCTTTCGCTAGGTAGTCTAAATTTTTATGATCCATATAGGCAGTTACAGTATGTCGGGAACCTTCTAGGAGATGACACCATTCTTCAAAGGCTAATTCTATGGCCAAAAGTTTCCGATCTCCAATGGTATAATTTTTCTCAGCTGATGAAAATTTTTTTGAAAAGAAGGCGCATGTCACCAATTTCCCATCGACCGTTGGCTGTAATAAAACCGCACCAACCCCCACAGCAGAAGCA
This sequence comes from Rhinatrema bivittatum, assembly GCF_901001135.1. Lineage (NCBI taxonomy): Eukaryota > Metazoa > Chordata > Amphibia > Gymnophiona > Rhinatrematidae > Rhinatrema > Rhinatrema bivittatum. The sequence goes on along the minus strand of NC_042615.1, from coordinate 119,265,590 downwards.
TCAACTTCAAGAATAAAAGGTTTGTTGGAGTCGGGACGCCGAAGACAGGGGTCCATGATGAATTCTTTCTTTAAGTTCCGAAAGGCCTGAACAGCCTCCTCCGGCCAATTCTGAATGAGTGCTCCTTTCTTTGTGAGAGCAGTCAGAGGAGCCACCAATGAAGAAAAATATGGAATAAATTGTCTATAGTAATTAGAGAATCCCAGAAATTTGTGTAAAGCTTTCAATCCTGTAGGTTGCGGCCAGTTCAAAATGGCTTTGAGTTTATTCGAGTCCATGGATAACCCTTTATTAAAGATAATATATCCTAGGAATGGTAACTGGTTCTTATGAAACATACACTTCTCTAATTTGGCAAAATGTTTATGTTCTCTGAGGCGTTGAAGAACCTGTCGCACATGCTCCTGATGTTGTTCCATGTTGTCGGAGAATATTAATATATCGTCCAAATAGACAATAACATGAGAATAGAGAATGTCACGAAATATATCATTGATCATGGCTTGAAATACGGCAGGAGCGTTACAAAGTCCAAACGGCATTACCCTGTATTCATAATGACCATCATGCGTATTAAAGGCCGTCTTCCATTCATCTCCTTCTCAAATTCTAATTAGGTTGTAGGCCCCTCTCAAATCCAACTTAGTAAAGACTTGAGCTCCTTTAATCCGATCAAATAATTCTGAAATAAGAGGAATAAGGTATCTATTCTTCCTGGTGATATTGTTTAACCCCTGATAATCAATACAAGGTCTTAGAGTTCCATCTTTCTTCTTTACAAAAAAGAATCCCGCCCCGGCAGGTGAGGTGGAAGGTCTTATAAATCCACGTGCTAAATTCTCCTGAATATATTGAGTCAAGGCTGCTGATTCGGGTTCAGATAGGGCATAAATCCTGCCCCTGGGAGGAACCTTCCGTGGAAGAATGTCGATAGCACAATCATAGTCTCGATGAGGTGGTAGTGATTCTGCCTGTTGTTGGCTAAAGACGTCTGCGAATTCTTCATAAGGGGCGGGAATAGGTGAAGAAATCTGTGTATGGTGGATTTGACAATTCTGAACTTTCTTAAAACAGTTCTGAAAACAGAAGGGGCTCCAACTTACCACTTGTAGAGAAGCCCAGTCCAGTCGGGGTTGATGCGTTCATAAACAGGGTAGACCCAATATCACTTGGTTGACTGAAGATGGAAGTACATAAAGTTGAATACTCTCTTGATGAAGAACCCCGGAACTCATAAGAATGGGCTTGGTAATCTGAGATATTCGAATGCCCAGGGGCTGTCCGGATACAGAGGTAACCGAAAGAGGAATGGGTAACGGCTCCACAGGAATTTGATGACTCTTTACCAGGCTCTCCTCTATGAAGTTGCCGGCCGCCCCTGAGTCTATGAAAGCCTAGAATGTAATAGGTTCCTGGTTAATGGCAATGGTTACTGGAATCAGTAGCTGGGGAGAGGGAATGGTGGGACCCAGGGAGGCCTCTCCTACCCAACCTAGATCCGAGAGTTTCCCAATTTGTTGGGACATTTGTTAACGAAATGACCTGCCCCAGCACAGTACATACAAAGATTTCTCAGTCTTCGTCATTGACGTTCCTCCGGAGATAATCGGAATCTGTCAATCTGTGTGGGTTCATCGGTGTTAACGGGCTCCTCAGACGGCCGTGGAACGACAATAGGTTGTTGAAAGGTTGGAGCCAACCGAAATGTTCTATGCTTGGCCGAACATTCTCGTGCTCTTTCTTGAAATCGTAAATCCAAACGGATAGCTAATCGGATAAGTTCCTCCAGGGATTCCGGGGGATCCCTGCCCGCCAATTCATCCTTTATACTTTCCGACAATCCTTGTCGAAAGATAGCGGTGAGACTGTCCGCTCCCCAAGCGAGCTCCGCAGACAAGGTCCGAAATTGAATAGCATATTCACCCACTGAGCGAGAGCCTTGTTTAATCTGTAGCAAATCATTGGCCGCTGAAGTCGATCATCCTGGTTCATCGAAAATGAGACGAAATTCTTTCAAAAATCTGTCCAGATTGTTAAGGATGGGGTCATCTCTTTCCCATAAAGGCGAGGCCCAAGCCAGAGCTGAACCCTCCAGCAAAGACAAGATGAAGGTAACTTTAGCCTTATCTGAGGGGAACGAAGATGGCTGAAGTGAAAAGTGCATTCGACACTGATTAATGAAGCCTCGACACTGTGCAGAAGTTCCGTTGAAACGCGGTGGAGGAGGTAGACGTATAGGGTTAGGTGACGCGTTGACGGAGGCTACTGAAGTTGCAGGTGTATGTGCAATGGCATCCATGCGGGCGACTAGCCGGTCTAGGACTCCAGTAACTTGATCGAGAACCCCCTGCTGCTGTTGTAGCCGGGACGCCAAACCAGGAATAGCCTGAAGTGCGATCAAATCAACTGGTTCCATGGCTTCGGCCAACTGTTACGGGTATACGTGGAACCAAGACAGGTGACCGCTTACCTTGTCTCGAGAGACGCAGAGGATGTCAATCAGGAGTCAGCCAGCAGACAGGGTGGTCCAATGAGCAGTCCAGGTCAGGATAAAACAGCAGATATTTATATCCAAGAAGCGATCCGGGTCAGGGCAGGCAGCAGGCAACGATAATCCACAAGGCAATCCGGGTCAGGGCAGGCAGCAGGCAATGATAATCCAAAGGCAGACCAGGTCAGGCAACAGCAAGCAAGAGGAATCACAGCAAACAGCAACCAGAACTATTTGTGGCCAAAGCAGTGAAAAGGAGAAAGACTCTCTTTAAATACCCGAGCCTTCCCACGCAGAACAAGACCTCCGTCGGCGTCTGACGTCATAAAGGGGCATGGCCTCGTCCCGATTCTTGCGGGGCCGCGCCAAGGAGGAAGTCAGTCCCGGGGAGGAACGCCGGCACTAGGGAGCTCTCTTTCAGGTAACAGCAGCCCTATAAAGGACTTCAACTTCATTCTGGTTTGGCCTTGCAACGGGCCTACCATCCGGTTCCCTGTTGCTCCGTGCCCCAGAGTGAGCTGCCTTTGGAACTCGCTCCGTTCCTGCTTGCCTGCTACAGTGCCTGCTTGGTTCCTGCTTGCCAGCTGCAGTGCCTGCTTGCCAGTTGCAGTGCCTGCTTGGTTCCTGCTTGCTTGCTACAGTTCCTGCCTGGTTCCAATACCCGAGTCTTGCTACAGTTCCTGCCTGGTTCCAGTACCCGAGTCTTGCTACAGTTCCTGCCTGGTTCCAGTTCCCGAGTCTTGCTACAGTTCCCGCCTGGTTCCAGTACCCGAGTCTTGCTACAGTTCCCGCCTGGTTCCAGTACCCGAGTCTTGCTACAGTTCCCGCCTGGTTCCTGTTTCCGAGTCTTGCTACAGTTCCTGCCTGGTTCCAGTACCCGAGTCTTGCTACAGTTCCCGCCTGGTTCCAATACCCGAGTCTAGCTACAGTTCCTGCCTGGTTCCAGTACCCGAGTCTTGCTACAGTTCCTCTCTACTGTTCTAGTCTGGTTCCAGTTCCCAGTCCTGCTCATCAGCCTGCCCGCTCCAGTCTCAAGATCATCTACCTGCCTAAGTCCCAGCGGCCGGGCTCCTACGGGCTCCTCCCGGGGGAGCACCAGCTTCCAGGGTGAAGAGCTTCACTACGTCCTGCCTGACCATCTGCCTTCCGGCCTGCGGTGTACCAGAGACATTGAACCCCTTTCCCAGTCTCCTGCAGGTCGGCCCAAGGGTCCACTAAACTGAGACTCCATAACACATGGCTTCAGGAGACCATTGTGAGGGATTGGCTCCCTTTTGAGTCAATGCCATAAGTGGAGCGGTCAAAGGAGAGTAGTGTTGAATTAATGATCTGTAATAGTTGGTGAAACCTAAGAATCTTCGCAGGGTCTAGAGACCGATAGGTTGTGGCCAATCCCGAATGCTCTTGGTTTTTTGGGGATCCATCTGAAATACTCTGCTGGAGACCACATAGCCTAGAAAGGGAACAGACTCCTGGTGAAAGGAGCACTTCTCCAGTTTAGCATATAACTGGTTGTCTCTCAATCTTTGTAAGACATTGGCGATGTCCAGTTGGTGGCTCTGAAGGACTTGCGAGAAAACCAGGATGTCATCCAGGTATACCACTACCCAGCTGTAAAACATATCCTTGAAGATTTCGTTCATCACGTTTTGAAATACTGCCGGGGCATTGAGAGGCCAAACGGCATTACTAAATATTCAAAATGGCCATCGCGGGTGTTAAATGCGGTTTTCCATTCATCACCCCGGCATATCCTGACCAGGTTATATAATCCTCAGAGGTTTAATCTAGTGAATATTTTGGCTCTTTGGAGCCTATCAAAAAGTTCAGAGATCAGTGGCAATGGGAATCGGTCCTTCTGGGTGATCTCATTTAAGCCGTGGTAATCTATGCATGGGTGAAGGGAACTGTCCTTCTTACTGTTAATTAACATTACCCACAAAAAAGAATCTGGCTCCAGCAGGAGTGTTGCGGTTCTGGCCGCGAGCACCATGGCCAGGCCCTTACCTCCGGGATCCCGGACCTGCTCCCGCTTCCAGAGGCCTGGTTTGCGGCCTGTTTTGTGGCGTCCCCGCTGGGGCTGCGCCACTGCAAGGTCTCCCATGGATGCCTGGCTCCTAGGCGCGCGCGTGCCGCTTGGGCGCTTTTCTAGGCCATTTCCTGCCAGTGGTGACTCCGCCCAACTCCTGACGTCAGACGCCGCGGCCTTGATAAGCCGGCCACAGCCATCCAGTTTTTCCCTTGCAACGGGTTAGCCTCCCGGTTTCCTGTTGCATTGTGCCCCGGAGTGACTCGCTTTGCTTCATCGCTCTGTTCCTGCTACAGTACCTACCTGGTTCCTGCCTGCTTGCTACAGTACCTGCTTGGTTCCTGCCTGCCTGCTACAGTACCTGCTTGGTTCCTGCCTGCCTGCTACAGTGCCTGCTTGGTTCCAGTCCCCAAATCCTGCTACAGTTCCTGCCTGGTTCTAGTACCCGATTCTTGCTACAGTTCCTGCCTTGTTCCAGAACCCGAGCCCAGTTACAGTATTGCTACTGTCCTAGTCTGGTTCCAGTTACCTGTCCTGAACCACAACCCGCCTAAGTCCCAGCGGCCGGGCCCCTACGGGCTTCTCCCGGGGGGGGGGGGGGCTTCGGCTTCCAAGGGTGAAGCCACCTAAGTCCCAGTGGTTGGGCTCCTACGGGCTCCTCCCGGGGGAGTACCAGCTTTCACGGTGCAGAGCATCTACGTCCTGCCTGAACATCTGCTTCCCGGCCTGTTGTTCATTAGAGACATTGACCACCTTTCCCAGTCTCCAGCAGGTCAGCACAAGGGTCCACTAAACAGAGAATCCCATAACAAAGAGATTTAGAAGGCTGGATGAAGCCTTTTGCCAAGTTCTCTTGAATATATTCGGACATAGCTTTCGTTTCTGTCAGAGAAAGTGGGTACACCCTTCCTCTGGGTGGTTCAGTGTTGGGTAGCAGGTTGATTGCACAATCAAATGAGCGATGAGTTGGCAAAGTATCTGCAGCTCTCTTGGAGAATACGTCTTGAAACAAGGAGTACTGTATCGGTAGGCCCGGAAGAGAAGTGGTGGTGGTCAGGCACGGCATCGGAGTCACAACCTCTAAACACCTTCCATGGCAGGATTTGCCCCATTGAGCCAACTGTTAGGTGCTCCAATCGAAGTGTGGCATGTGCATTTGTAACCAAGGTAGTCCAAGCATCACAGGTTGTATGGCCTTATCTAAGACCAAAAAGGAAATAGTCTCTGTGTTCAGTGCCCCGTTGCAAAGTTGGATTAGCGTGGTTGAGAGGGTAAATTCGCCTGGTAATGGCTTACTATGAATCGAGGACAGTAGCAGTGCCATGGGTGTCCAGATGGTGGGGATTCATAGGTGCTCCACGAGTTGTTTGAGTATAAAGTTCCCACTGGCCCCAGAGTCCACCAAAGCTTTGGACTTTCCCCAACACCCTTGATGAATATTGAATTGTGATGGATCATGACCTGAATTTGACTATGACCTTGTTCTTATGACATTATAGTTCACTTGTTGTTTGTTCCTATGCTTCTCTGCTCTCTTTATGGTTTTTGTACCCCTTACCCTTCCCCTGTTACTTGTAATTTCCGTTGCTTTTGTTCCATGTAAACCGAGGTGATGTTTCGACTAACATCGGTATAGAAGACTTTCAAATAAATAAATAAATAAATAAATAAATAAATAAATAAATAAATAAAGCTAGAGTATGGAATTCGAGAGCTTCCAAGTTTATGGAGACTGGTAAGGTCAGTGGAGGAGATCTTGCGTCAGGCCTAGGAGGAGTCCTCTGGCAGATCCTAGGCCTGGGAGTTTCCCGGACAGAAGGGAACCGCATGGCCTGGCTGGCCGCAATATATATACAGGCCTCATCTTTGCCAATGATGTCTCTCCTTAGCGGATAGATGACTGTGACCCAATTGCATCGGTTCTTCCTCTTCGGTACTGGGATTAGGAGTAGTCTGAGTGATGGGTGTTGGGCGAGTACGTGAAGTGCTGGATGGCATCTTCTTGGGTCCCTTAGCTTCGTGCAACCGTTCACGTAGCCGATGATCAATGAGAGTGGCCAGGTTGATAAGGGAGTCCAAAGTCTCTGGAAGTTCACGTGCTCCTAGTTCGTCTTTGGTGCGTGAACTTAGACCCTCCAGGAATATAGCACACAAGCAACCCAGGTCTGTTGCGTTTGTGCCTGCTCTTCGCCCTCGCTCCACCCTCTCTACTTGTGTGGCGACTCCCTCCAGGTCTGAGGGACAGCTTGCTGCCGCGGCTTCTCCTCACTGCTTCTCCCGGAATCCCCGGGCTGGCCTGAGGCTGTGGATCTGCCATGTTCCTGATGACGTAAGGGCGTGCGCGCACGCGCGTTCCAGAGTTTGTACCGGCAAGGGCGCGAACCTCGGGGGCGTTCCCCCATAGTGACGTCATCCGCTTCCAACTTAAAAGGCCTTTGCTTGCAACTACGAATCGAGTTAGGAAGGACTTGAATCATACTCTTCCTGGTTACAATTCGCCAAGCTACTCTGCCTTCTTGTATTTACCAGGGGCACCCGCTCCTCGGGGGTTCTGCTCTCTCTTCTTGATTTCAGATTGCTAAGATGGGATCTGGTACTTACTCGTCAAGGGCCTATGTCCCTGAATGCTCAGAAGACTCCTTACTGCCTGGAAGCGATCGCAGACATGTACACTGTGAGTTCTATTACAGATAGGAACCAGTTCTCGCTCCACGAGGGCTATGTTCCTAATCCCTGAAGACTCCCTTCTGTCTAAGACTTTATCACAGGTTCGGAGATCGTGAGTTATTATTGCAGATTGCAGATAGGAACCGGTACTCACTCCACGAGGGCCCATGTTCCTAAAACTCTTCAAAACTCTCTTCTATCTCAGAAGCTACCGCATACCTATATCTGGTACATTACTATTACAGATTACAGATAGGAACCGGTACTTTCTCCACAAGGGCCTATGTTCCTAAAACCCTCCAAAGACTTCTTCTATTCCAGAAGCCATCTCATACACAGATATTGTGAGTTCTTATTCCAGACTGCATATAGGAACCAGTACTCGCCTACGTCTCCTGTTCCTGAATATACTGAAGACTCTCTGTTGCATAGAAGCCATTACAGATATCTACAATTGTAAGTGTATCATCTACTACTGGTTATGTACCCAGCATACCCTGTCTACTCACTACCTATAGTCTCTCTCTACAGCTCAGCAACCCAGAGATCGCAATTCCAGTATCTGAGGGACTTCAGCCCTGCTGGGCACATCAACTCACTACTGCCACCTCTGGTGGTTCTACTTCCTGTCTAATAAAGAACTATCTGTGCTTGTCTCCATACTCCAGCCTAGCCGGTGGTCCCTCTCAGGATATCCTCCTGGGGGCGCTGTCATCTACCATCGGCCCAGGGATTCACCAATTTCCATTAAGTGTTTATTCCTACACTACTAGAGCGGTATCATACAGACTGCCACTCTGTGGGAGCCAACCCACAACAGATCATTAACTCTGCCTACGGAGTATTACTAATTGCTAGCTCCTCCCCTTGGGGGAGCAACATTTTACAGACTGCTACTCCTCTCCTCTGGGGGAACAGATCCATAACAGATTGCTAACTCTGCCTCCCTGGCAGGGTAATCCTGAACACATTGCTAACTCCGTCCCCTTGGCTGGGTGATCCATGACAGATTGCTAACTCCTCCCATCTCGAGGAGTGATCCTTAACAGATTGCAACTCCTTCCATCTCGAGGAGTGATTGATAACAAGGTCCCAGTGTAATTCTGAGGAAAGGGTCCTGAACTCAATGACATATTCAGTCAGAGGTCTGGCAACCTGTTGTAGGTGCAGGAGTGCGGATCCAGCAATGGTCTTGCGAGCAGGGTCATCAAATACGGAGTGAAAGAGGGCAAGAAAGCCCGACAAGTCATTGAGGATTGGATCCATTCGCTCCCAAAGGGGTGACACCAAGGCCAAAGCCTTCCCATCAAGGAGAGATAGGATGTATGTAGTTTTAGACACTTCATCAGGGAAATACGTAGGTTGCAAGGAGAAGTGCATGCTGCACTGAATTAAAAAGCCCCTACATAACTGGGGGTCACCTGTGAAGTGAGGGGGTGCCGGCAAAGGTACCGTGGGCTTGGAACAGCATCGCCTGTGAAGCGTAACTTGGCTTGGCAGGCGTCAAGGTGGAATCTAGCCAGGCGCTTAATTGGTTGATAGTGTTAGCCAAAATCTCTAATCCCTTTTGTTGCTCTGAAATTCGTTGGGCCAGGCCAGGGATGGTCTGCATGACTGAGACCTGTGCCGGGTCCATGGAGTTAGCAATCTGTTATGGTTTGTTAGTATGTGAACCCTGGGCCGAGGTGAGAGGTGTCACCGCCCACAGGGAAGAGCCCTGTGAGCCTCACCGTCGGGAAAGCTTGGTCCCAGCAGACGTCAGAGACAGCTGTTGAATAGAGTATTTATTAGATAGATAGAAGAACAGAGCCCGCAGAGTGGTAGTGCAGGAGAGGTGGTGATGTCAGAGTAGAGGGGTATACTCAGAGGGAATACCTCAGAGAAGGAGATCTGGTAGTGGCCCGCAGGGCAGGGTACGCCGAGGAAGTCTCTTCGTAGGGGTGATAAGTCGTGACCTGCAGTGCAGGGTACACCAAAGGAGTCTCTCAGTAGGGATGACTTGGTAGTGACCTGTAGCGCAGGAAATACCGAGGTAGTCTTTCCATAGTGATGGTATGGTAGTGGCCTGCAGTGCAGGGTACACCAAGGGATTCCCCACAGAGATGGTCTGGTGGAGGTCCGAGGCACAGGAACACGGAGAGAGTCCTGGAGGTGAAGGTGGTAGTGGCCTGCAGCGCAGGGTATACTGGAGTAGCTCCTACTAGAGAGAATACGGTAGTGGGGTACAACAGAGAAGATCCCACAAAAGTTGGTACAGTAGATCCATGGAGTTAGGTACTCACTGAAGGGTAGCTCCAGGAAGGGTCCTGAAGAGCGGGACAGACAGCAGTCCAAGGCTGAAGGCCCTCCGAGGAGCGCATAGCCAGAGACGAGGAAGGGCCCTCGAGGAGCGGGTACCCAGAGTGTCTCACACTGAAATGCAGGAACAGGAATTCCGTGGGCAAGAACAGATTCAGCATCGAGGGAACTCCTTGCTAACTCGTTGATAGGCAGGGCCAGTCAGCTTAAGTACAGCAGAGCGAAGACATCATCAGGAGGGGGGGCCCCAAAGTTTCCAACCATGATGTGTACAAGAGTGGCCCGTGCGCGCGCGCCTATGTGATTCCTGGGGCAAGATGGCGGTCGGCCGTGCCCACGCTGTCCTGGGAACCCCAGGCAGGTTAGCAATCGCTGGCAGAGGTCGCCGTTCTCCCCAATACTGACAAGGCAGCAAAGAAAGAGGTGAGCATTAGTGGTCGCAGCCATCTACAACCGATGGGCGTAACACAGAGTGAGACGTACAAACAGCACAGTACACCTCAGTGAAGATTTGACTTCATTTGGCTTGAGGAAAGTCAGACTAAGATGAGATTACTTCAATGTTCTCTCGCCCTAGCTTGATAGTATCCTGGTAGAGAGTCCATCAAGTTAGGGCAAGAGAACATTGTAGAAATCTCACCCTTGTGTGACTTTCCTCACTCCAAATCAAATCAAATCTTCACAGAGCTCTACTGTGCTAGTTTTACATCTCATTCTGCATGTAAAATTGGCCCCAAAACCCTACACCACCACCAAAACCTCACCTCAAGTTATTAGCTGGCTCTTCTATAGTGATATAAATAGTTGACTACTATGTGTGCCACCGCAAAGATGCATTCTCCCTCTCTCTTTTCCTTTCCCTCTCCCCAAAAAGAATTGTACAAAAAACATGCATCTGTTATGGTGTTAATGCCTGACCCTGTTAGTTTTCCAGAAGGCTTCTTGTCCCTTTGAAACCCTTGGGCTAGGAAAATCCTCTTTTCTAACACAAAGAATGATACAACACTACCTGATGGCTTCATCAGCTCCTTCCTTTTTTCCTTTATCCTTGGAATCAGTTTGAATATGAAGAGCCATAGACTCCCATGGAATCCTTCATCACCTTGGAAAATGGAAAAGAGAGGAAACCAATCCTCTCTCCTCCACCAGCCTTTCACTAGCTCCATGGGCAATGCTTATCTGAAAACTCACAAAACTTCCAAAACTCTCCCAGAACATCTTTAATAGACCTCCTTACTGAACCACCCTTTATACGATGGACCCTCTTTTCACTCCTAAATGACTATCACTCCCTTGAAACTTCCCATTGCTGGAATTTTCCTCACATGAAAGAACATTGGGACCTAGTCTACCCTACACAGGTATACAATACTCTCTTCTCCTCCTCTTCCTCCTCTCCTCATTGCAGACCACTTGCTAATCTGCTGATTATACAATAGAAAACAACATTTATTATTTATTTATTTGAAATATTTATTACCTGTCCTTCCATAGTTCAGGGCAGGGTACAGTAAAAACATACATAAATGTGATCACATAGAGCAAGAACATATAGATTATGATCTCATACAGTGAGAACTTAACTCAAGTAAATAAAAATGAAATAAAATGGGATTAAATATCAAAATAAATAAGAAAAAAAGGAGCAGTGTTGGCTAAGAGATGTTAAATGCCAGCTTAAAAAGATAAGTCTTGAGGGATTTTTTTACTTTAACATCAGCCTAATTCTTTTGAAATGTGAACTTTCTGATTTAATTCAGTGTATGCCTGTGACATTTAGAATTTCAGGAGCATTGGTATCCATTCTATCACTCATTGGCCTGATAACAGTTCCTAACATTATAAATCTGTCTTTTATCATTGTTGTCTTCATATCAGGTTTGCTTGTCACAAAAGAAAATATCAGGTGCATTTGATTTAGACTATATGAAACTGAACTTGAGTGACCTCACACTGAGCAATCTTGTTGTATGGGTGTGTATCTATATTAACAAATGTCATTTTGTACACAGTAGATCTTTAGATACCCTTTGTGACTAATCATTCCTTCCAAAGAGCTCACCTACTGGACCTAAGTAACCAATGAAGTTCAAATTATTGAAGTCAAAAGTATCTTTTAATATTCAATGAATCATTCAATTTCCATTATCCCACAGCTACCTAGTACTGGCATGCCAAAATGAATTCTGAAATAGAAAAAGATTTATGCCAAAGCTGTGCCTTTGGTTTGTAGAAAGAAATGATCATCACGTTTATAGTCCAATCAGACCTGGATGCATGTTAAGACACCTCCCAGGAAGCTAGCTTCTTAATTGAGAAATGCACCACTATTCCTGTTTTCTATATTTTGCCTAAAGTGAATAAATCTCTGTCTCATCGTCCAGGATGGCCAATTGTTTCTAGCATTGGTTCAGTACTAGAACCCCTTTCCAAATGTGTTGACTATTTTCTGAAACCGCTGGTACCTTTAATTAGATCTTATGTCCGAGACTCAAGTCATTTTATTTCCTTGACTGAGTCATTACAATTGCCATCTGAACGTTTTCTACAAGGCAGTAGATGAGGACTGGAAGACCCATCTGCATACTGCTCCCAGCATCCCATGGGAGAGGAGTCCAGAGGTCACCACAAGCGACCCAGGGATTGAATTCCACAGCCCCAGCTTCCAGAGGCCCCTCACTCTTTGCAGTAGAGGAGGACTGGAAGACTCATCTCAATACTGCTCCCAGCATCCTCCGGAAGAGGAATCCAGAGGTCACCGCAAGCGATCCAGGGATTGAATTCCACAGCCCCAGCTTCCAGATGCCCCGCACCCTTTGCAGTAGAGGAGGACTGGAAGGCTCATCTGCATACTGCTCCCAGCATCCCCCGGGAGAGGAGCCAAGAGGTCACCACAAGCGATCCAGGGATTGAATTCCACAGCCCCAACTTCTAGATGCCCCGCACCCGTTGAAGTAGAAGAGGACCAGAAGGCTCACCTGCATACTCAGCCCCTTCAATTAACTGAGTGAAGATCAATTTAATGGTGGTTAAAGAGGATTGGTAAGTATAGCTTTGGGAAAATTTTGGACTTATAAAATTTTGGTGAAAGGTGAAATAGAGAGATATATTCTTTAGAGTTTGTGTGTTTCTGAGTAATAGTATTGCCAGAGATAGTTAATTCTAGTGTCTGTCTTTCCCACCCACTCAACCCTTTTTAGGCAAGAGAAACTTTCTCATTAAAAATCAGTCATCGTCTTATCTAAATCATACAATTGTACCAGCCCTTATTGAAAGTTTAATCAATCCCCTTGTAGGACACTAGCTGATTAATTAGTAAATTCACCTGTAAATTTAAAGTACTCTAATTCCAACTCCCTTAGTATCCTAAACTTAACTAGGAACTCAATAAAACTAAGATGAAGGCAGCAGTCCAGCAGCAAGAGGGGGGGCTTTCCAGTCTTTTGCATTGAGTGTCACATGTATAATTTTTTACCCGCCGGTGAGAGATTGCATGTGTGCACTCAGTGCAAAGAGCTCCTGGCTCTCAGGCAATGAGTCCGATCTTTGGAGGCTAGAGTAGCAGACTTGGAGGAGCTGAGGCAGACAGAGAGGTACATTGATGAGATCTTCAGGAACATAGTAGCCAAGTCCCAAATCCAGTCTGGCAGCCACAGTGCTACCTTGGATCAGAAAGGCCTCACAGTAGGAGAACATCACCCTGGTGTAGCAGGAAATGATCCTGTAGCAAGGACCTGCTCTCCAGGTGATGTATTGTCCTCTCACACTGAGGACTAGTCTCCCAGGGCTACTGCCCAGGAGGGAAGGGTTAGGCTGGCCATCATAGTTGGTGATTCAGTTATTAGAAATGTAGATAGCAGGGCGGCTGGTGGACGTGAGGACCGCCTATTAACTTGCCTGCCTGGTGCGAAGGTGGCAGACCTCACGCGTCACCTAGATAGGATTATAGACAGTGCTGGAGAGGAGCCGGCTGTCGTGGTACATGTGGGCACCAACGACATAGGAAAATGTGAGAGAGAGGTTCTGGAAGCCAAATTTAGGATTTTAGGTAGAAAGCTGAAATCCAGAACTTCCAGGGTGACATTCTCTGCAATACTTCCTGTTCCACGTGCAGGTCCCCAGTGGCAGGCAGAGCTCCAGAGTTTCAATGCATTGATGAGACAATGGTGGAGGGAAGAGGGATTCAGTTTTGTAAGGAACTGGGGAAACGTTTGGGGAAGGGGGAGACTTTTCCAAAAGGATGGTCTCCACCTTAACTAGAGTGGAACCAAGCTGCTGGCACTAACTTTCAAAAAGGAGATAGAGACGCTTTTAAACTAGAACAAAGGGAAAGCTGACAGTCACTCAGCAGTGCATGGTTCAGAGCAGTAAGAACATAAGAAATTGCCATGCTGGGTCAGACCAAAGGTCCATCAAGCCCAGCATCCTGTTTCCAACAGAGGCCAAACCAGACCACAAGAACCTGGCAATTACCCAAACACTAAGAAGATCCCATGCCACTGATGCAATTAATAGCAGTGGCTGTTCCCTAAGTAAACTTGATTAATACGAGTTAATGGACTTCTCCTCCAAGAACTTATCCAAACCCTTTTTGAACCCAGCTACACTAACTGCACTAAACACATCCTCTGGCAACAAATTCCAGAGCTTAATTGTGCGTTGAGTGAAAAATAATTTTCTCTGATTAGTCTTAAATGTGCTACTTGCTAACTTCATGGAATGCCCCCTAGTCATTCTATTATTTGAAAGTGTAAATAACCGATTCACATCTACTCATTCAAGACCTCTCATGAACTTAAAGATCTCTATCATATCCCCCTTCAGCCATCTCTTCTCCAAGCTGACCATCCCTAATCTCTTCAGTCTTTCCTCAGAGGGGAGCTGTTCCATCCCCTTTATTATTTTGGTTGTCCTTCTCTGTACCTTCTCCATCGCAACTATATCTTTTTTGAGGTGAGGCAACGAGAACTGTACACAGTATTCAAGGTGCGGTCTCACCATGGAGCGATATCCTTGAAGGATACTAATGAAACAGGAGAGTTAGGCATCCCAACAGAGAGGTTCCAATAAAAGCAAATGTAGTCCATGTGCCTATATGTAAAAAATCACCAAAGCTAATGATTTCCAAATTATCCCTAACAACTGAAAAGCAGGTTGTTAATACAAACAAAAAACACACTTTTTTTTTTTTAAAGTTTTTGAATTTTTATACAACAAACACAAAGAATTACTTTGCTTAGTAATACAGCAAAGGGTTAAACACATAAGAAATACATTTCTTTTCCATTATATTCACTAGAAACAGGTAATTTTCCCTTTACATTTTCTCAAGAAATATTGGGGGAGAGATGGAATACTAGAGGAGAAATAAAATAGAAACAAAAACAATACTGAAGAAAAGCTCAATGTTACTACCCTCTTTTAAACTTTACGCGAGTACATTTATGATGGAGGGATGATTTTCTTGGCATTAATGAATTCCCTTAAATGTTCAGGATTATAAAACACATACACATTTCCTGAGTATCTAATTATGCATCTAGCAGGATATCTCAGCAGGAATTCTGCACCCAATGTATGAACTTCTGCACCCAATGTACGAAATCTTTCCTACGTAACTGGGTTACTCTGGATAAATCAGGGAATATGCGGACAAGTCCTCCCAAATAGGTAACATTTAACACTTTAAAGTAATATTTCATAATCAAAGCTTTATCGTATTCAGAGTATAATGAGACAAACAAAACCAATCTTTCCATTACTTCGAGATCTGAGCTTTCTAGGTATTCAGATAGATTCTCAAAATCACCAGTAACCCCTATCGGGGAAATCTGGATTTGACTCTGTCTTTGTTTCAAAAAAAGAATTTTCTTTGGCGTTGGTATCATCTCTTCCGGGATCTTCAAAATTTCCTTTAGATATCTTTTGAACGTTATTAAGGGTAGTTCACCGACTACCTTAGGGAAATTTAGGACCCTTAAATTCAATTGTCTTAGATAATTCTCCATAGATTCAAGCCTACGCATAGAGGCTGCTTGTTCTTTCAAAGACATTACACTCAGTTCAGATATCTGTTTTAAATCATTTTTCACTTGCACTAAGTTGTTTGCTTGTTCTTCACTCTCTCTTTTAAACTGAGTTTCCAAAGAAGATATTTTTAAGGAGTTCTCGTCCATTTCACGGGTATATTCATTAACTACCCTGTTCATCCCAACTATCAGGTCCCATAGGGACTCCATGGTAATTACAGCCGGTCTTTTTACCTGAAGAGGGCTTCTCATACCACCCATGGCTCCATTTTTTCCTCCTCCCATTGATAATCCTTGGGGTATTCTCTCGGCTCCTTCCTCTCTCCTTGCCGAGTTCTCTGGAGTCATGGAGGTGGGTGGTACGCTCCCCTGCTCCGCCGCCTCGTCAAAGCTTCCACCCGGGTGAGACAGATCTGCAGCGTCATTTGCAGACGACTCAGCACGCTCGGCGGGGCTTGGAGTGGTAGTCCTTGGCTGTTCTCGCGGTGTTGGTGGGGTCAACGATACTTCCCCAGGCGGCGACGGCTCTCCTCTGACTGTCCCACTAGTGGGGCTTGAGACCCGAATTTGAGATAGTGGCGTCGCAAACTGCGGGATGACTCGCTGACCACTCAAAAGTGTTGGCTCAGGTGGATAGACCCTCACTTTGCCCTTTCACTTGTGGGGCATTTCAAAATGAAGAAAATATAAATCGCGGTAAGAAGAAAGTTTGGGGAGTGTCCGTTCGTGCGACTGCTCAGGGAGCCATCTTGGATCTCTCCCCCCCCCCCCCCCAAAAAAAAAACACACTTTGAAATGTCTGTAGGCCAATGCCAGATGTCTAAGAAGTAAGATGGGAGAGTTAGAGTGTATAGCAGTAAATGATGAGATTGACATAATTGGCATCACAGAGACTTGGTGGAAGGAGGATAACCAATGGGACAGTGCTATATCAGGGTACAAATTATATCGCAATGAAAGGGAGGATCAAATTGGTGGGGGTATGGCACTTTATGTCCAGGAGGATATAGAGTCCAACAGGATAAAGATCATAAAAGAGATTAAATGCTCAGTAAAATCTGTATGGATAGAAATCCTATGTGTGTTGGGTAATAGTATAGTGATAGGAGTATACTACTGTCCACCTGGACAAAATGGTCAGACAGATAACGAAATGCTAAGAGAAATCAGGGAAGCTAACAAATTTGGCAGTGCAATAATAATGGGAGATTTCAATTACCCCAATATTGACTGGGTAAATGTAACATCAGGACTTACTAGAGACATAAAGTTCCTGGATGTAATAAATAACTGCTTCATGGAGCAATTGGTTCAGGAACCAACAAGAGAGGGAGCTATTTTAGATTTAATTCTTAGTGGAATGCAGGACTTAGTGAGAGAGTTAACGGTGGTAGGGCCACTTGGCAATAGTGATCAAAATGATAAAGTGACTGGAACAGCTCCCCTATGAGGAAAGACTAAAGAGGTTAGGACTTTTCAGCTTGGAGAAGAGACAGCTGAGGGGGAGACATGATAGAGGTGTTTAAAATCATGAGAGGGGAGATCACGTGGGGGGATGAGCTGAGGCAGACGTGTTTTGCTTCGGCTCCCGGCTCCACAGCCAACACCAAACGGCGAACCAAATCTTTGAGGGCTTAGACTTTCCTCGATAACTAACTATCTCTGGCACATGTCGATAGTTAATTATATGAATCGCTCACCGGGGACAATGGCCTCAAAAACCACCAGAAAAGACAAGGAAAAAGCCAAGTCCGTGCCGGAGACTAAAATGGCGGCGGCAACAGCGAATGATAGCGATCCTCCTTCTGTGGGCGCAGTCACGGCAGCAGACATTAAAGCAATCATCGCGGCCACGCTGGATGAAAAATTAGCAGGTATATCTGTGAAATTATCTGAGGTGAGAGAAGCGATCGCCGAATTAGGCCCCAGACTTGACCACGTGGAGGGACGCGTATCAGTGTTAGAAGACGAGATGACGGCACATTCGGGGAAGGTAGAATCGCACGGAAAGCTGATGACAGAGGTCCAAAATAAATTGGACGATTTAGAAAATAGAGCAAGGAGATCTAACTTACGCTTTCTAGGTTTGCCAGAAGAGGTAGATCAATCCGGACTGGAAGCCTTTTTGGAAACATGGCTGCCTGAAGCAGTCGGGGTGCCGGAATTGAAAAATCAGATCACCATAGAAAGAGCCCACAGAGTGGGGACAAGGAAAGAGGCAGATCCGAGACCTCGGATTGCGATAGCTAAAGTTCTTAATTATGCTCACCGTCAAAAATTGTGGGTAGCATCGAGGAAAACTAAAGAAATTCTCTATCAAGGCACCAAGGTGCGAATTACACAGGATTTTTCTGCTCGGGTTGCACAGCAGCGAAGGGCTTTTTCCCCGGTGTGTGCTAAGTTGGTAGATAAACAAATAAAATTTGCTGTTCAGTTTCCAGCTATCCTGAAAATCTGGGATGGGGGAAAAGGGCGAACTTTTGAGACACCAGAAGCAGCGCACAAATATGTGAATGCTCTTAGCGATAAGGCATAAGATGTGTCTGATTCTGCATGAATAAGAAAGCTAAAGGTATACTCCGTGCTGGAGTAACAGCATGACATTAACACATTTCCAATGAATACGACGGCGATGGATTCAATGATCTAATAAAATTAGCCCAAGTTGTTCTACAGTTGGTTGGGGAGCAGGAACGCTCCAGAAAGTGATCTCTAGCACTTCAGACAGAGGGCTCTTTGTCTGTAAGTTGTACTTTGGGAATAGTTATTTTTTCTGGGTAAAGGGGAGGGGATGGGTTATGATAGTTGGGGAGGGGGAAGGGAAGACACTATATGATTGTGGTTAATATCAAGAGATGTGGTTTATCTGTTCTGGAAAATCTCAGGAAGAGGAGGGGTTGCGGATCAGGCTGGGGGTCTGCCACTCCTTTCCTTACGTGTACTGAAGTTTTTCACGGCCTGGACTTAAAATGGACTCCTCCTGGGTAAATACAGGATAATTTCCTGGAACGTTGATGGCTTAGGTACCCCTGTAAAAAGGAAAAAGATACTGCAACACCTTCAGCGTTTAAAAGCTAACCTCGCCTGCATACAAGAAACGCATCTATCAGAGAAGGAAAGTGTAAAATTGCGTAGGGAATGGATTTCAGACTGCTACTATTCTCCGGCGGCAGGCAGGAAAGGAGGGGTGGCAATACTCGTGAATAAAAATACTCCATTACAGGTAACTAAAGAGATACAAGATCCAAATGGTCGCTATATTCTCATACAGGGCACTTTAGCGGGCAAGCAAATAACTCTATGCAACATTTATGCCCCCAATGTGCCGGATGCAATGTTCTTCTCTAAACTGATCTCTTTAATTCTTGCTAACACTCAAGGAGAACTGCTGGTGGTTGGGGATATGAATAGCATTTCTGATGCTCAACTGGATAAATCCCAAATACCTAAAGGATTTCGTTCCTCTACATCCTCTGGTGTTGTAACACTTAAAAAACACCTGGGCCTTGTTGACCCATGGCGGATACTGAATCCCTCGACAAGAGAATACACGCATGTCTCTCGAGCTCATAGTACTCTATCGCGAATAGACTACATATTGTTATCTGACCGTTTATTTCCTCAAGTGGAATCAGCAGAAATTGGAGCCATTGTAGTGGCAGATCATGCACCCATATGGCTAGATCTTTGGGTCACTTCAAGGCACACCGGGAGGAAAACGTGGCGACTCCCAGGCCATCTGATGAAAGATGTGGAATTTCATGAATACATACGTACAAAATGGAAGGAATTTCAGGAGAATAATCTTCAACATCTGAATGACCCTTCTTTGTTCTGGGACACCGGAAAAGTTGTTATGAGAGGCGAGATAATTGCTTATACGATAAAAAAGAGTAAGCAACTCAATCAGACTATACTACAGCTGGAAACTCAACTGCAGCAGGCAAAACATCAGCTAGCAGTGTGTCCTTCTGCCTCCCATAAGGCGACATATTGGGCCTGTGTTCATTCGCTTAATGCGCATTTACACCTTCGAGCACAAAAGGCGTTACAGATATCCGAGCACTATTTTTATCGACATGGAAACAAATCGAGCAAGCTATTATCCAGATTGGTGGCTATTAAACGGAAGAAAACTTATATCACTGGTTTAAAAACTAACACAGGCGATTATGTGACCAAAACAGCGGATATACTTGAAACGCTTCGACAATTTTATGCATCCCTCTATCAGAAAGACAGAGCAGGGACTCAAATTGACGAGGAGGCCTTCTTCTCAGATATACGGCTGCCACACCTTACGGATGTCCAAAAAGAGATGCTGATCCGTCCTATATCTGTGGGGGAAATTACAGGAGTGTTAAAAACAGGGAAATGTAACAAGTCGCCAGGGCCTGATGGATTCCCTGTGGAGTATTATAAGATACTGAGTACTGGTGTGGTTGACAAGCTTGCGCTGTTTTTTAATAATGCGTGGCAGGGAGCTGGCTTTTCGTCTACCTTTAACGACGCCTTTATAACGGTATTACCTAAACCAGGAAAAGATATTCAACAAGCAGCATCTTATAGACCAATATCACTGCTGAATACCGATCTGAAGTTATATGCAAGAATTATTGCCATCCGAATAGGGGCAGTCCTGCCTCATTTGATTTCTCCCTTTCAGGCTGGCTTTGTAGGGGGCAGGAATGCAGGAGCTCATGTGTTTCGCTTGATAACAGCTTTAGAAACGTCGCATCGGCTACAACAACAGGCTATGGTAGTGGGATTCGACTCGGAGAAAGCTTTTGATCGTGTTTCTTGGGACTATATGTTCTCTGCAATGAAGCGTTTCGGTTTCCCAGAGCAGTTGATTCACGCTACATCTATTCTCTACAGATCCCCCAAATCGTATATTATGGCAAATGACTCTCTTTCTAACGAAGTTAGGATTCAGCGGGGAGTTAGGCAGGGATGCCCATTGTCACCGATTTTGTACATTCTTGCTTTGGATCCTCTGCTCAGAAAATTAGCTCAAACATCTGAGTTGCAAGGACAGAAAATAGGTGAAGAGGAGTTTGTAATAGCTGCATTTGCGGATGATATGTTAGTCTATCTCACGAACCCAACCCAGGCTCTTCCGCATGTACTTAACATACAACGAGCTTTTGGACGATTTGCAGGCTTAAAAATTAATATAGAAAAGTCCGAAGCTCTGGATGTGAGCGGAACTTTACAGTCTACCTGGCCAGGTCATTTCCCTTTAAAATGGGTCACCGGAGCATTAAAATATTTGGGCATTTATATACCAGCAAACCCGAAGGACATTTATTCTCTAAATGTTACATCCCTTAAGCAGAAACTGTTACAGAAATTAAAAACATGGCATACTCTACCACTATCACTGTCTGGGAAAATATTATTAATTAAGATGATGGAAATATCAAAGTGGCTATATCTATTTAGTATGATACCTATATGGCTCAAAGCGCGAGATGTAGCGGAGATAGACAAAGCGTTGAACCGCTATTTATGGTCTGGCAAACGGGCAAGGATCCCTTTGAAGGTCTTAATGAGGCCAAAAAATATCGGGGGATTAAACTGTCCTAATTTGAGATTGTACAATTACGCTAGTTTACTCCGACATATCCGTGATTGGATTCTGGTCACTGATTACTGTTCACCTATAAGATTTATAAAACATTGGTTACACCCATTATCGCCTGGAGCAGTGTTGCAGGGATCTCCCACGGCGCATCCATCCTTTTGTTTTACAAGTATACTTGTCCGTCCTTTACGCTCTATGTGGCAACTTGTCTGTAAATTCCATCAAGTACGGCCAGAGAACATAGTTTGTCAATCAATAACGGGCAATCCCGCATTTCCACCAGGAGGGGAACATTTACTATTCACCAGATGGGCCAATTTAGGTTTAACAAATGTTTCACAACTATTCCATTATGATACAGGGTCGACATATGTTCACAGCTTTCAGGAACTTCAAAATCTTTACCAGCTTCCAAGCACGGACTTCTATGGCTACTTACAATTGAGACACTACATTCAGGGACAATTACATAATGACATATCCATTATTCGCTCTTATCAACTCCTCCTATTCCTTAAGGGGTCTCTGGGAAAACGAGTTACATGTTCACAGTACTACTCAGCATTACAGCAATTAACTTTATTGCCAGTTTTTTCGAATGTCCTACACAAGTGGAATAAAGTGTTGCCAGAACCAATTACCCAGGACGACATTAAAGGCTGTTTTCAACGCATACCTACTATATGTGAGAATGTGATCCTGAGGGACAAACAATATAAATTTTATTTTCAAGCATATTACTCCCAAGTAGTAGCTTTCCGTATGGGATTGACGACTAATCAGAACTGTTCTAGGTGTGGAGCTCAAAATCCGGACTACTATCATAACTTCTGGGCATGTAAAATTGTGCAAGTCTTCTGGAAGCATTTGCAAACCCTGTTATTTACGATATGGGGACTCACTGTCCGACTGGAACCGCGGATTTGGCTTTTTGGTCTGGTGAAATATATGGACAATCCCTTAAGTAAAGGCCGAACTCAATTTCTGCATAAAATGATACTTATAGCGTTGGACACTTTACTGAATCAATGGATAAATCCAGCTCCTCATTACAAGCTGGTGTGGAAACATAAACTACAACAGACATTACACTATGAATACTTATCAGCACGACAGAAATCGGCAAAACACCGAGAGAGAACTCTTAATATATGGCAAGACTATGTGCAGTCCTTATCTGATGAAGCAATATCATCTCTCCCTTCATTGAAGGAGGAAATTCGGGCAAACAGCTGAGATGTAATATTGGATATCGGACTTGGAATACAACGGGGGTTGGGAAGCAGAGAAGGACGCTTGGGGGCAGGGGAGTATTGTTCATTGTTCATTAGTCTAACATAAAGGTTTTCTTCACTAAGCCGGATGACGGGGGAGGTGGCTTTGTGGTGGCTTTATGGGGGTCCATATTCCATAGAAATGGGTCTATCTATCTCTTGATATGTATCGGTATATAAAAATGTACAAGTAAATGTAAATGTAATATGAAAATGTAAGATGAGTGTCAAGGTCTTGATGGGGGGGGGGGGGGAAGTCAATAGAGCATTGGGGGTAGATTGGGGGGGATGGGGGAAGCTATGAAGCATAAGAATTATAAGACTGTTTAGTATATTAAAAACTAACATTAACACAATAAAAAATCAATAATAGCAAGATATGCTAGTGGCTAAAAGATGTGAGACATTGTTCAAACGTGTTAAAATAAGTCTGTACGCAGGACCTAGTGCACCAGAGGTTTTTCCTGGTTGGGACTTTCTTGAAATGTACATGTCCAGCTGAAATATGGCAGCATGTTAACGTAATTTAACATAACTACCATGGTTATATTTTGACGCATAGTGGATATTACGGCTGTAATGCATTCTGCTTCCCAGATCATGGTAGGCGGACGTGCTGGACTTATTGACATATGTTATATTGTTCTGTTGTTTATTTTCAGTTGTATTCTCTTTTTGCTATTAATAAACAGATTCAAACAAAAAAAAAATCATGAGAGGTCTAGAACGGGTAGATGAGAATCGGTTTTTTACTCTTTCGGATAATAGAAAGACTAGGGGGCACTCCATGAAGTTAGCATGTGGCACATTTAAAACTAATCGGAGAAAGTTCTTTTTCACTCAACACACAATTAAACTCTGGAATTTGTTGCCAGAAGATGTGGTTAGTGCAGTTAGTATAGCTGTGTTTAAAAAAGGATTGGATAAGTTCTTGGAGAAGTCCATTACCTGCTATTAATTAAGTTGACTTAGATAATAACCACTGCTATTACTAGCAAAGGTAACATGGAATAGACTTAGGGGTAGATTTTCAAACCGCGCGATTTGGCGTACTTTTGCTGGCGCATCAGGCGCAAGCAAAAGTACACAGGATTTTAGTAGATACGCGCGTAGTCGCTAAAATCCTGGATTGGCACGCGCAAGGCTATCAATTCCGTATAGCCGGCGTGTGCCGAGCCGCGCAGCCTACCTCCGTTCCCTCCGAGGCCGCTCCAAAATCGGCGCGGCCTCGGAGGGAACTTTCTTTTGCCCTCCCCTCACCTTCCCCTCCCTTCCCCTACCTAACCCACCCGCCCGGCCCTGTCTAAACCCCCCCCCCCCTTACCTTTGTCGGGGGATTTACGCCTCCCGGAGGGAGACGTAAATCCCCGCGCGCCAGCGGGCCGCTAGCGCGCCGGGACGCGACCTGGGGGCGGGTCCGGAGGGCGCGGCCACGCCCCCGGGCCCGCCCCCGGAACGCTCCCGACACGCCCCGAAAACGCTGCACGGTTCGGGCCCGCCCCCGACACGCCCCTGACACGCCCCCCTCAGAAAACCCCGGGACCTACGCGAGTCCCGGGGCTCTGCGCGCGCCGGTAGGCCTATGTAAAATAGGCTCACCGGCGCGCAGGGCCCTGCTCGCCTAAATCCACCCGGATTTGGGCGGATTTAGGCGAGCAGGGCTCTTAAAATCCGCCCCTTAGTTTTTAGGTACTTGCCAGGTTCTTATGGCCTGGATTGGCCACTGTTGGAAACAGGATGCTGGGCTTGATGGACCTTTGGTCTGACCCAGTATGGCATGTTCTTATAATATGATCAAATTTAAACTAGTAACTGGAAGGGGGACAATAAGTAAATCTACAGCTCTTTCAAAAGGGAAACTTTGATAAAATAAGGAAAATAGTTAGAAAAAAACAGAAAGGTGCAGCTGCAAAGGTTAAGTGTTCAACAGGCATGAACATTGTTTAAAAATACAATCCTAGAGGCGCAGTCCAGATGTATTCCATGCATTAAGAAAGGTGGAAGGAAGGCAAAACGATTACCGTCATGGTTAAAAGGTGAGGTGAAAGAGGCTATTTAAGCCAAAAAAACATCCTTCAAAAATTGGAAGAAGGATCCATCTGAAGAAAATAGGATAAAACATAAGCATTGTCAAGTTAAGTGTAAAACATTGATAAGACAGGCGAAGAGAGAATTTGAAATGAAGTTGGCCATAGAAGCAAAAACTCATAATCAAAACTTTTTAAAATATATCCAAAGCAAGAACCCTGTGAGGGAGTCGGTTGGACCATTAGATGACCAAGGGGTTAAAGGGGCTCTTAGGGAAGATAAGGCCATTGCTGAAAGACTAAATGAATTCTTTGCTTCCGTGTTTACTAATGAGGATGTTGGGGAGATACCAATTCCGGAGATGGTTTTCAAGAGTGATGAGTCAGACGAACTGAACCAAATCACTGTGAAGCAGGAAAATGTAGTAGGCCAGATTGACAAACTAAAGAGTAGCAAATGTTGTGCTAGAGGTGGACCCTTGGCCTGGCACAGGATTGGTTCGGCCCTCTGGGGGGACCCAGAGGGCGCCTGCCGCCAGGAGGCGGAGCACACAAGGAGACAGAGGCTAGCTGGAACTTCACCAGTAATGGCCTGGGGGCTCTGTGGGTTGAGCCCTTGGATTCCTGGTCTGCCTGGGCTTAGGTGGGCCTCTGGGGTCTCCCGGAGAGATGATGGAGTGGTGTGCCCACAAAGAGAAGAGGTGCGCGGCTGATGGTGAACAGACGAGCTAGACTGGAACAGAGAGTACCGGAGACTACGAGTACAAGTCAGGAACTGGAGGTCCTCCAGGCAGAGTAGGCAGCACCTAGTGGTCTAGCTCGTGGAAGGCCGCGAGCAGCGTCAAGACAGGCGGACCTGGTGATCACAGGAGAAGGAAAGAGAGTGTCCGAATGGAGCGCAAGGGTGAAAGCCAGGGTATCCGACCGAGGATGGTCAGCCAAAGCAAGGGTCAGTTCCAGGTATCAGTCCAAGTGTGGTCAGGGGCAAGCAGAGGTCAGTTCCAGGTATCTGTCCAAGCGTAGTCAGATGCAAGCTGAGGTCAGTACCGGGTATCAGTCCAAGAAAGGTACAACCTGGGTTGCAGAACATGGAACAAGACTCAGGAATTGAAGGAACACAGGAACAGGCACTGGAACACAGGAGGGACCATGGAACACAGGAGCAAACGCTGGAACACTGGAACGAGAACAGGAACACAGGAACAGACGCAGGAACACTGGAACAAGCACAGGAACACTGGAAGAAGTACAGGAATGAGGATGTCAACTAGCTCACACAATGGTGACGACCCGTTTGCCAAGGCAAGGAATTGGGGAAAGGGCCTCGCCTTGTCAATTCAGGTGACGTCATCCTCATGCGCCGCGGTGTGAGTTCCCACTGCGGACCCTTTAAAGGGCCGCGGGATCCTCACGCCTAGGGGCAAAGTCCCTGCAAGGGAGGACGCCGAGGCTCTGCGAGACGTCTGCAGGACGGCCTTGGAGGTTGAGGGCCCAGATGGAGCATCAGATGCCGACGAGGAGCGCCGGGGACGGCAGCAACTGGCTGCGGCTGTGGGAGAAGCTTAACCAAGTCCTGTTGGAGCGCGAGAGAAACTGTATCAGTTAAGCATTAATTTGGACACTGCCTACATGGTCCAAGTGTTGTTTGGCACACAACACACAGTGCACAGCAAAAAGAAGAAACTCCAGCACAGCTTACTAGTCACCCCATACTGGGACTGGAGAGGATTCCTTTCCACCCCTAGTCCAAAGGACCTATAACTTGGGATGGGAGGAGAAGTAAATGCTAGCCAAGATCCCTGCCCTGAAGAACTTACAAATAACGTTTATGTCCCCTCCATACTCAATTTGTACCTTTAGGAGGGGTTACATTTTGTTCTGGAATAGACATATATTTCAGGGAAACAACATTCAAACATCCGACAGCCTGGCATCCTAAATCCTTGTAAGGCACAGGCTCTTTTATTCTCAGTCCTTAAGGGAACACAGCAGTGGGGCTTGTGCATTGTGAGTAGAGGTTAGGGAAAATCAGTAATTTAGATTTGCCTCACAAGAACAGAGATTGAACATTAGAAGCTAAGTGAAAGAAAATCACGCCTGCAGTCCCCAATTTTGGACCAGGGACACATATGTATCTACGTGGACTTTATCGCTCGTCTTTCTACTCCTTTGTTTCTTAAACTGGCATTTCTTTATATCTGTGATTTGAATATGATTAAAATTATGATTGTTATCCTATATTAAAAAAGTAAAAAGAAAAAAAACTTTGAACCAGATCATTCTAATCCGAATTGGTGTCCAAGTCAAGTCACAAATGGTTCATCCATCTAAGATTCAAAACCAATTCATAGGCTATTCCCATCCCCTGCTCTAGCTCAGTGTTTCTGCAGTTCCATTCTCTCAACCAGATCCCTCCCTAAAAGAGACCCCATCCTTTGCCTGAGTCAGGCACTTGGCATCTGAAGCTCTTGCTGATAAATGACATAAAAACAGCAGCTGTAGCCACTTTCATCTCCTCCTTCATGCTTGTATTTTTCGGTGCATGTTTTACCTTCAGCAGTGGCTGACCTATATTCCCATCTGCTAACAATAATTGACAACATTGACCTACTGTTATTTCTGATCACAGAAATATCCTGCCTCAAGTTTTATCTGCAACACAACTACATATCTTCCTCCTTCACATCCCCGAAGGTTCACTCCTATACATTGTTTTTTTAACTCAAAACTGCTATTTTAAAATTCCTCTTTAAACTGTAACTAGCACTCTTGTACCTCACTGGCATCCATAAACATCAATTTATTCATACTGCACAGCACAGATGCCAACATCTTATAAAATAAATACACTATAGCGTGCATTTCGAAAGGGATTTCATGCGTAAAAAGAGCATATATGCATATTAGTAATAAGCATGTGGATATATGCTATTTTATACATGTCAAAAGTACATGCATGTTTTCAGTTTTGCACATACATTTTACCAGGGAAAAACATTCCAGGGCAAAGTTCAGAAGTATGTGCAGTAGTTGTTGTTTTGTACGAGATATACATGTTTACATTAATGAACTTATTCGTACACCTTTACACCTGGTAATTGACTTGTGGGCGTGAAATCGGGCTTGTCAGTTTCTGCAGTTTTTGTGTGGATGCCCTGGGTGAATTGGTGGAGGTTTAGGGAGAAGTGCTAGAGAGTCTACGTAAACAGGAAGAGGACTGGGGGAACTGGTAGAGGTACTGATGAACTGGTGATTCCAAGAACTCACGCAGGTATTTTCCAAATGGAATACATGCATGCTTATAAAATACTTGCCTCAGTGTTTAATTCTGGCTGTTTGTTCACACAGAGTCACAATTATTTTGCAAGTAAAATATATGCACATATGTTTAGAAAGTGTCCAGCTCCCACTACACAGTTTATAAAACACTGGCATTAATCTATGCATGTTCACTTACGTGTGCAAATGCTGTACTGCAGATAGATTTGAAAGTTAAGACTGTGGGAGCTGTCTTATCAGCAGACAGCTCAACTACATCAGCAAACAGTTAAAAGTAGAATTTATTTTGCCAGTTCCAAAAAAATAAAACAGCTCCCTGCAGCAAAAAAGCTTAGAAACAAAAGGCCAGTAGTTTATCCAGGAGAGGCTCTTGACCTGGTTGTTACGCTTTTGCAGCACGATTAATATGCCTCCAGTCTCATCTTTGTAAGCAAGACGTTTATGCTTCCGTGCAGCTATTCACAGTTTTTATTTTACTATAGTCAACTATAATTCAAGGCTGAGAATCCTACCTGGTCTGAGTCAGCTTTAGACTAATGGTTGGAAACGGTGATCTAGATGAAGGCAAAGGCTGTCTGTCTTTAGGGTCAGGTAGTGTGTGTGTCCCTTTCCTACATTTTTAATTTTGTTTTGGAGTGGGGTGGGTGAGAAGGAATAATGTAGGAAGCAGTACTGCAGTGCCTTGCTAAAGTAGGGTTGTTATATTTGCCTCCTGTGAATAAAGTGTGTGTGTGTGTGGTGGTAGTGGTGGTGGCAGCAGCGAATATCAAAATTATTGTGTTTGATGTAGTCTTTGACAGGAATTTGAAGGTAATGAGTTCTCTAGAGAAGTGGTTCTCAGCCGGAAGTACATGAACCCCTGAGGGTACTTGGAAGCCTGCTAAGGGGTATACAACCAGCCTTCCACCACACAAAAGAGGGGAGCCTGTACTGAAGAGAACAACCACCTGCCCCGATGCACAAAGCGGTAACCTAAAGCAAGAGACCCTGGGCCTCCCCATTTGCTGTGCTCTTCTGACCCAGAGATGGAGAATGGGGACATGCAGCATCCCTGCTGCTACATAAGAGAAGGGAGCCCAAGCTGCCATTACTGGAAGAAGAGGAGCAGGAGAGGCAGGTGCTGGTGGAGCTAAAACAGAAGCAACAGGCAGCACAGGGGACAATGAAAGTGTGGTGCTTTCTTTCTCCTCAGTTGCCTCCTGTTCTTCCTGTTTTCCTATCACATGTGCTTCTTAATTGGAATTTAAGCCTACACATAGTCAGAGGAAGAGGAGACAGCCATGGGGACAGGAAGCACAGTATTTTCACTGTCTTCTGTGGTGTCTGCAGTCTGTTTTAGTCCTTTGGCTGACTACTTCTCCTGAGACCTACAAGATCAATGCTACTCTGTTGCCGCTCTTCAGTTTCCACAGCAGAGAGATCAGTATTGATTGGGTGAATGTCCTATCAGGACATGCTAGAGAGGTAAAGTTCCTACATGAAATAAATGACTGCTTCACGGAGCAACTAGTACAAGAACCAACAAGAGAGGAAACTATTTTAGACCTAGTCCTTAATGGAACACATGATTGGTGCGAGAGGTAACAGTGTTGGAGATACTTGGCAATAGTAATACAACTTGATCAAATTTGATTTAAATCACATGAGGATTGTGAGAAATTGCAAGAAGATCTTGCAAAACTGGGAGACTGGGCATGTAAATGGCAAATACAATTTAATGTGGACAAGTGCAAAGTGATGCACTTAGGGAAGAGAGCCCAAATAATAGCTACAAAATGCAAGGTTCCACATTAGGAGTCACCATTTAGGAAAAGGATCTAGGCATCATTGCTATTAATACGTTGAAACCTTTTGTTCAGTGTGTAGCAGCAGCCAAGAAAGCAACTAGAATGATAGGAATTATTAATAAAGAAAGGGAGAATAGTGCAACCTCATTTTGAATGCTGTGTGTAGCTCTGGTCACCATATCTCAAGAAAGATAAAGCAGAATTAGAAAAGTCACAAAGAAGGGCAACCAAAAGGATAAAGGGGTTGGAACGAATTCCCTATGAGGAAAGATTAAATAGGTTAGGATTCTTCAGGTTGGAAAAGAGACAGCTGAGTTATGGGCATAGAGTCCATAATGCACAGTGGTGCACAGGCACCACCAACTTTAAATGGGGCGTGCTGTGTACCACCAACTTGGGAAGCTATCACGTCCTCTCTAGCTCTTCCCTGAGAACAATAACTGCTGCCACCCACCTTCACTGTTCCCTCCATGCTGCACGGGAAAAGTTCTGAGCTCGCGCACTCATGCAGCTCTAAGCTGCACGTGTGCTTGTACACAATTTTTCTTGCAGGTGCACACAATCCCCCCCCCCCACACACACACACACACCCAGTGCAGGAAGCCTGGCGAGGCCATGGGAGAGAGCCCATCCCGCCACAACCCAAATTATAAAGGAGGCCAGTGGAGCCATGGCGGAGCCCATTCTGCCATGGCCCAAAGGAAAGAAGAGGTCGTGTGCATGTGTGTGTATGGATGTCTGTGTGAGAAGTTGTGTACATGTGTGTGTGTGTGTGTGTGTGTGTGTGTGCATGTCGGTGTGTGAGAGCCTGTAGGTTTGTGAATGTATATATCTGTACGAGACCTTGTATATGTAAGAGCCTGCATGCATGTGTGTCTGTATGAGAGAGGTTGTATGTCTGTGTGTCTGTGTTTAGAGACTGTGTGAGTATATTGTGTCTGTGAGAGCCTGTGTGCATGTGTGTGTGTGAGTGCATGCCAGTGAGAGCCTATGTGTCACACACAGAATTTCACAAGCACACATACACACACAATGTGTGAAAGCATTGGAAGAACTGGAAGACTAGGAGAAAATGGGTGAGGTGGAACAACAGTGGACCAAATTGAAAGGAGTTATTAAAAAGGCAACAAAT
Organism: Rhinatrema bivittatum; assembly: GCF_901001135.1. NCBI lineage: Eukaryota > Metazoa > Chordata > Amphibia > Gymnophiona > Rhinatrematidae > Rhinatrema > Rhinatrema bivittatum. Next base: position 119,234,990 of record NC_042615.1, on the reverse strand, counting down.
CTTTGTAGAAAAGTAAACAAAAATAAGAGGAAAAAGAAACCAATCTTGTTCTCAAAGGAAGTGGCTGAAAACATAAAGGCAAAAAGAACAGCATTCAAGAATTATAAAAGATCACAAAAAGCAGAACACAGGGAGAAATACCTGGTAAAACTGAGGAAGACAAAGAAAGAAATTAGGAAAGCAAAAGGTCAAGCGAAGAAAGGATTGCCAAAGAGGTTAAGCAAGGTGACGAAACATTTTCCAGATACATCAGAGAAAGAAGGAAGGTCCAAAGTGGTATAGTGAAATTGAAAGGTGACAAGGAACAATGTGTGGAGAGAGATGAAGGAATGGCAGAAATATTAAACAAGTACTTCAGTTCTGTGTTCACTAAAGAAGATCCTGAAGAAAGACTGCTACTGGTAGACAAGATTGTAGATGGGGATGGGGGTAGACAAAACTGTGTTTACAGAACAGAATGTATAGGGGGAAACTAGGCAAACTGAAAGTGGACAAGGCCATGGGGGTCAGATGAGGTACATGCCAGGATACTGACGGAACTCAGATATGTCCTGGTGGGTCCGCTGAAGGACCTGTTCAGTAGATCCCTGGAAATGGAGATGCCATGCCATGGGATTGGAAAAAAAACAGTGGTGGTTCCTCTTCCTAAGAGTGGTATCAGAGAGGAGCCCATATGTCAAAAAGGATAGAGACAGAATGGAGGCGGTGCAGAGAACGGCAACGGAAATGGCGTGGGGTCTGTATCAAAATAACTATGAGGAGAGACCGAAGGATCTGAATATGTTCACCCTGGAAGAGAGGAGGTGCAGGGGAGATATGATACAAACCTTCAGACCTTCTTACTGTGAGTGTGTGTGAATGAGGGAGAGAGAGGAGATAGTTTGTGTGGCCCTGCCTCCCCTAATGCATGATAATCTCAGGGTGACCGGAAATCAAAAGATCCCAGGTATGGAGAGCAGGAGATTTTTTAATCCTTATTAGTTTTAATTATTGGGTATAATTTGATGTTTCTATTTTTTTAAATATATCGCTTTTTAAATATTAGAACATTCATTATTGGATGCTTTCATCAGATGTTTTGAAATACTGGTGTTTGGAAAACATTAGAACAAGTTTATGCAAATATTTTTAAATTATTGGATGTTCATAGATTGTTTTGATATTTATTCTTTTCATTAGCGTGGTTTTAATATTTTGAATTATGTTTTATATCTCCGATTTTATTTCTTGAAGTTTTGAGAGGAATGATGATGTTTCTGTTTTTCCATTGTTGCACTGCATAACACAGTTGGGCTTGTGGTTTCCAGTTCAGTTTTTGTTGGCACATTTCTATTCTGTATTTGGTGAGGGTGTTGAGTTTGTGGACCCTTGAACCGGCTAGAGATGATGAAAGTGCGCCGTGAGAAGGCCCACAGCGGAGGTCGTAGCCGGGAGGCGGATCAAGTCAGGAGACCCACCAAATCTTCACCACTGGAAGCCCGAGATCCTCCCGGGATCCGAGCTGCTTGGACTTATGTGCGGTCTCCTGAAGACGAATACCTGAAGTGTTGTCCAGAGGTTGTGAAGCAGAGGAGTGGCTGGAACCAGGAGACCAAATCGAACTTCACCACTGGAAGCCCGAGGTCCCCTCAGGAGGAGCCCGTGAGGACCCGAGCCGCTTGGACTTAGGCAAGGTCTCCTGGACGGGGCAGTCCAGATCAAATCAGGCAGCAGACAAGCAGGAAGTGGAACAAACCAGGAGTCGGGGCAGGCGGCAGACAGCAGAGACCGAAGACGAACCAGAGTTGGGACAGGCAGCAAGCAGGGTACCAGAGGACGAGCCGAAGTCAGGAGCCAAGAGACGAGCCGAAGTCAGCAGCCAGGAACAGGAGCAAGCAAGGATGGGATGGAGCAGGAACAAGGCTGGAGCAAGGACCAGGGGAACGCAGGAACAAGCAAGAAGTCTGCAACTACTAACCTCAAGGAGGGAACCTCATTGCAAGGCGAGGCATGAAGGGAGCAGCTGGGTTTAAGTACCTAGCGGCGTCTGACGTCATTCCAGGGGCCGTGGCCCCTTTAAAACCCAAACCCCTGCGCTCACACGCGCCTAAGGGGCAGGGTTAGGAGTAGGAGCTTGGTGTCTCCCTCGTGGAGACGCCGCCACGGAGAGGCCGCGCTGAGGTCCAGGAACGGCCGGGGAACGCCGCAACTCAGCAGGAACCGGCAGCAGGAGAGGTAGGAGCCCCCGCGGTCAGGATTTATAACAGAGGGTCTGTCTGTATTGTAAAGGTCCAGTTCTTGTGTAACGTTAATTCTTGCTGTGAAAATGATGGTACTTATCACTGGCTTTTACAGCATTATGGTCATCTCATCCTCATTTCTATTTTAAAACAGAAGCTTTGCTCTTTATTAATTTCACTTGCATACAGAAAGCGGTTTTGAATGTTCTTGCAGAAAATACTTTTACATTCACATATTTTATTGACTGCGGTTAGTAGTGATTATTTTAAGGGATCATCTGCTGTTCCCTCTAAGGATTGTGTTGCTGTGAGCATACATTTGATAGGCTTTTTGCATCAAAGAAAGTAGTGCTCCCAGGGTAATGTAGGAGAGTGGACTGTGTTCTAGAGCACATAGCAGCAGAAACGTTCCTAGTGCACCACCAACTTCAGCAGCCACCCTGGGACCCTGAGCTGAGGGGAGATTATGATACAGGTCTATAATGAGTGGAGAGGAATGAGTAAACATTAATCGGTTGTTTACTCTTTAAAAGAGTACAAACACTAGGGGACAAGCAATGATAAACCTAAAACTAATAAGATAAAATATTTTTTTTTACTGAACGCATAATTAAGCTCTGGAATTTATTGCCAGATAATGTGGTGAAAGCTGTGAGTATAGCTGCATTTTAAAAAAGTTTGGATAAATTCCTCGAGGAAAAATTCATAAATCATTCTTATGGTGGTGTTGAAGAAATCCACCTATTTCTGGCATAAGCAGCACGGCATTAATCTACCTGTGGATCCTTCCAGATACTTGTGAACTGAATTGGCCACTCTTGATGGACTTGATGGACCTTTGGTCTTGACCCAGTGTGGCACATCTTATGATTTTATGTTCTTATGAGAGGTGAGGAGGAGAAAGAGTGGAAATGCGGGCGGAGATGGAGAGAGCAAATGGGGAAAGGTGAAGTGGGTGATCAAGATAACAATATTGAAAGCTGATTGCTGGGAAGAGATTCATCATGATAAGTGAAAGACTAATAGGTAGGGAGAAAAAGTGATAGAAGGCTGAGAGGTAAGGATCCAGGGAGATGGAGGGATGGATGTGTAGGAAAAGAACTAGAGAGAGGAAGCTTGAGGGCTGGGAAGTGTGGATTTATGGGATGGGAAGCCAGAGAGGGGAAGATGGAGGGCTGGAGGTGTAAACAGATTCAAGAAGGAGATGGAGAGCAAGAAATGCAGTTTGGGAGGGCTGAGAGCCAGCAAAAAAAGAGCTAGAGGGCTCCGAGAGGTCAAAAGGAGAAGAGAGAGGGAAGTAGGAGGGTAGGAAAGGAAGACATGAAAGGTGAGAAATAGGGAGGGAGAGAGGTGGACCAGAGAGAGAGAGTTAAAGAAGAAAGATGGGTGAGAAATGGAGTTATAGAAAGCATTCGGAGAGACAGGTGAGGGTGAGATGGATGAAGAAAGGAGAGAAGCATAGAAGGAAAGTGAAAAAATTGGAAGGAAAACAAGGAAGCAAAGTTAAAAATCAGAAGAAAACAGAGAAGAGGCCAAGGGGAAAAATCCCTTGCAATCACGATGAAGAAAAAAACAAAAGTCAGTATAGTACTTGTGTAACCTCACCTTGGCAAAAGGGTCACACTTCAGATGCTGTGGAGCACTGACTCACTCCTGGAAAGCCAGGCACAGATTTTGCTATGGGAATCAGGACTGCCTTCACAGCCTAAGGGATCCCAATACAAAAAACAGTCCAAACAAACAGGCTGTGCAATATTGTGCGTTCAGGCTAGCGAACAGGTTAACCCGCAGTTGGACACACATTTTGGACACGCATCCATAACCCGTTATGCAATAAGGGGATTAGCGCATCCAAAACGCGTGTCCAAACCAGCGCATAGCTAATAGCGCTCATCACGTGTAAATGCCATGTTGATGGGACCATTTGCTATTACCCCCTTATGTAAAAAATAAATGTGCACCCGATGCGCACATTTTTACCCTCAAAAATTAATGCCAGCCCCGGAGATGGCGTTAAGTCTTGAGGAGCCCCAAATGTTAACAGAAAGGCAGAAAATATTGCTTTTCTGTAGTTCTTCTGAGTTAATATTGTGGCAATATTAAGTCGGAGGAACCAAAAAAATGAGTAAGTGAAAAATAAAACGTCTTGCCGGCAGTCAGGTTAGGAAAACGGACGCTCAATTAATGAGTGTCTGTTTTCTAAACCCGCACACAGCCACTTCTCCTGGGTGCCTGATGCCATGGATGCACTAAGGATGCACAATTTGGGGTAGATTTTCAGAGTTACGCGTGTAACCCCGAAAACCTGCTCCTGCGCGCGCCCTGGGACGCGTGTATGTCCCGGGGCTTTGAGAAAGGGGCGGGAAGGGGTGGGGTCGTGGGCGTGGTGCCCGTCTGGGGGCGAGACCGAGGCCTCCGGCACAGTGGCTGTGCCGGCGGTTGGCGCGCCGGCACCTGGCCGGCGTGCGCGAGATACGCCTGCCAGAGGCAGGTGTAAATAAGTAAAACAAGGTGGGGGGGGATTTAGGTAGGGCTGGGGGGTGGTTTAGATAGGGGAAGGGAGGGGAAGGTGGGGGGGGAGCAGAAGAAAACTTCTCTCCGAAGCTGCTCCGATTTCGGAGCAGCCTTGGAGGGAACAGGGAAAGCCATCGGGGCTCCCATTGGGCTCGGCGCGCGCAAGGTGCACCAGTGTGCACCCCCTTGCGTGCGCCAACCCTGAATTTTATAACATGCGCGGCAACGCACGCATGTTATAAAATCGGGTGTACATTTGTGCGTGCCGGGTAGCGCGCACAAATGTACCCCGCGCTTCTTTAAAAATCTACCCCTTTATCCCTAGCGCGTCTTTTTTAGTGTGGCGGCTCATTTGCTTATTGCATTGAAGGCCCAGGAGAGGTAATTGTGCTCACATTTAAACAAAAAAAAAAAAGTGCTTCCAGTTTGGATGCATGTTTTTAGCGTGTCAGTATTGTATCTGCCTGATAGGAAATTAATGTTCCAAATAAGCAAGAGGAATTTATTAAAGAATCCAAGTTTTTAAGTCCAGAGAAAGACCAGGAAAAAGCAGCATACTGTTCAAAATGTCACAATTGAAACAGACAGTTCAGGAAAGATTTCAAAACAGGTTACTCACTACTTCATATGTTGTTTAAGATATTGCAAATGAGCATTCTCCTCTCTTAAATTAAAACCATTGTGAATCTTCAAGTTTCAATGGTAAATGGAATGAAACCCTTATCACCTTCTCACACTACTCTTCCAGCAGGCATCACCTGGCTGATGGCATTCCCTATGGACAAGGGATCCTTATCTTTCCAAACTGGTCCCTAGCCCTTACTAGAATCAGTTTCCTATGCTCCCTCCACTGGATCAGTACATAGTACACAAATCAACCCTGACTTCCTTAAGATTCCTCTGTAGAACTCCCTTCAACAAATGCCAAGACTAGAATCTTCCCTATGAGTCATTGAGCCATCCTGTGCACTTCCTCTAAAACCCATCTCCTTTGGGGGATGAACCTTCCTTAACTCATACTTCCTTAGACCTGCCATTGCTGGAAGATTCCCTGTTAGTAAGAATTATAGACCCATACCTTTGCTATAAATTTTTAATTTAGCCAACTAGGGGTTAGACATTACATCTCAAACTTTTGAAAGGGTTTACAGTAGTCCTAAATTGTTTAGAACCACTGCGCTAGAGAGCTTATTCAGTCAGGGTTGAAAGGCCTCTGCTAGTTAGCTATATCTTTGGCAGTGAGAGAAATCCAGGTTATGGTAAAATAACTCTTCTCTAAGTAGCTGCAGTATTTTTCTAAAAATAAAATATTTAAGGAAGATAATAGAAATGTGAGTGTTCAGTAATTAAAAATATTATTTGATAACTAGCAATACACATTTTAGCTTATAAACATTATAAATATTTGAAAGGCATTTGGTGGTTTATGTGAAATGAATTTGCACCTTTCTTGGCAGTCTCAATAGGGAGGCCAAAGATTGTGCAGGCATGGAGAGTGTCTTTAAGGGTGAGAGTGTCCTCTCACCCTTAAAGATAGTCTTTCCATACCAGAGAATTACTTTTGCAGTACAGTGTAGGGAATCTTGTTCTGTCCCGCTCATGATATACCATTTCTCTGGAGGATGTTGATTTCCTGTATGGTCGATCTGACACTTTTCTCAAGCAATATATTTCCTAAAATTGTTTTTTGTTTTTTTTTTTAATTCTGGAAGGGAATATGTTAAATAACCAATTTAATAACTAGATGAAATGCAGATCAACGTAACTATACAAAATGCAGAGTGCCAGGAGTGAAGGACTGTACTTGTAAAGTGTAGCTGCAACTCAAAGCCTAAGCTTCTCCAAAACAAGCTTTCAAGCAGGTTGGTAATTGATGAAAACATGGTATCATAAAAGTGCCCATGAATCACGAGTAGATTTATTTTATTTAAGCTTTATTAAATTTCAATAAAACTATAGAAAGATTTTTCAGGAAAATATAGAAATGTACATTAGTACCAAACAAAATCAAACATCTTCCATCTCAAAACTACCAATCAATAACAAGTCCACATTCACATGTGGGGAGAATAAGATATATAAAGAAAGCAAAAAAATATACAGAAACAGAGAACTATAAGAGAAATTGGGTAACAGTTTAATTTCCAGCTACTCTTTCTTACCAAACATCTCCAATCTGTATCTATCCCTTGTCAGAGTTGAATGTTTCCAAACAGAGAGGGTCAGAGAATACAAATGTATTATTCTGAAAGAAAAATAAATATTTGCAAGGGAATTTAAGAAAGAAGGTGGCACCAATGGCAACCACCTTCGCTTTCAAAGGAAGAAATTGATTCCTTCTTACTTGTGTCTCCCAAGAGACATCAGGAAATACTTGTATTCTGTTTCTAAAAAAAAGAAAATCCTTATTCAGATAATACATATGGAAAGCATCTCTGTCTTTCTCTAGACTGAAAGAAACAATTAAAGTAACACTGGTGGGGAATATATCAATAGAAGCTTCTAAAAAAGATGATATATTAGGACTCCCTTTCCTAAAAGATGTTATTATACCATCAAAGCTTGTGAACCCTCTAGTGAGAGGTCTAGAACGGGTTAATGTGAATCAGTTATTTACTCTTTCAGATAATAGAAAGACTAGGGGGCACTCCATGAAGTTAGCATGTGGCACATTTAAAACTAATCGGAGAAAGTTCTTTTTCACTCAACGCACAATTAAACTCTGGAATTTGTTGCCAGAGGATGTGGTTAGCGCAGTTAGTGTGGCTGTGTTTAAAGGAGGATTGGATAAGTTCTTGGAGAAGTCCATTACCTGCTATTAATTAAGGGGGTCATTTATCAAAATGCGCTAAGGCTAGCTTGATGTTACCCAGGTAGAGAGTCCATCAAGCTAGGTTGAGAGAACATTGCCCAAATCTCATCTTGGAGTGAGTTTCCTCACTCCGAAGGTCATCAAATCTTCACAAGAGACCACTGTTCTGTTCGTACGTCTCACTTTGAATGTCAAAGTGGCCCCTAACCCCCTACACTAATACCTAAACCTCACCTCGAGTTACTAGGTGGGCCTACCATAGGGATACAAATACCTATCTAAGGCATAACTGGGGTGTGCAGGCATAACTTGCACACCCCAGGGCATGCAATTGCAAGTTAGGCAGGGGTAGGTTTTCAGGGGTTATACACATAACCCTTTGAAAATCTACCCCCTAGTTTTTGGGTACTTGCCAGGTTCTTATGGCCTGGATTGGCCACTGTTGGAAACAGGATGCTGGGCTTGTTCTTATGCTCTTTTGACAGAGAAATACCCACAGTACTTGAATATAATTTGTTTAGAAGTGCCGAAAACCGGAATATAAATTAATTAAATAAATAACCGTCTTTGCCTCAGCAAATAATATATTTTAGAAATCATGGGAATTTCAGCATAAGATGTCTACAAGGTATTTTTTAAACATTTCAAAAGGTGATAACTTTGTAAGTGGAAAATTTAAAAATCTTAAATTCTTCTCAAGCATAGAATTTTCTAATGCTTCCAGACAGTTATGCATAATCAAACTATCTTTTACAGAGGAAACCCCAACATTTTGCACAGAAGTTATAGTAGCTTGAGAGTCGAAGTAGTATTTCCCAGGGAACATAAACGATTATCCTGTTCTTCAAATTTTATTCGTTTCAGTAGAAAAATTAGCAAGCTGAGAAACAGTTTGGGTCAGTTTGATCCAACTTAGCAACAATTTTCCAAACACCCTGCAGAGTTACAATGCTGGGTTTCTCCACTCCCCTAAGATTCTCCACTGGTAGATAGGGATGTGAATCGTTTTCCATATCGTCTTAACGATAGAAATCGTGTGCCAGGGCAAGAAAATCGTCTTAGGCACGATTTTTTAGTTAAAAAATCGTTAAAAATCGTTTTTTCCGATTAGTGCGCACTAACTCGAGTTAGTGCGCACTAACGGGAGTTAGTGCGCACTAACTGGGAGTTAGTGCGCACTAACTGAAAATGATACAATTTGACACTTTTCAGGTCAGTTAAGGTCAGTTTAGGAATGAATATGTATTCCTATTGGCTGCCCTCTTATTTATTCATGTTACCAAGTTTCCTACTGACAGTATATGGGGGATGGGAAATGGAAACAGTTGGTAGCTTGACAAAACAAGTAATGTGATCAGTCAATGTGACTAGAACTTGTGCCCTAACCCTGATACCAGGGGTATTGTGATCTTCCTGCACACAGTGCCCTATCCCTATTAATACCAGGAGTGTTGTGATCTTCCTGCACACAGTGCCCTATCCCTAATACCAGGGGTGTTGTGATCTTCCTGCACACAGTGCCCTATTCCTGATACTGGGGGTGTTGTGATCTTCCTGCACACAGTGCCCTATTCCTGATACCGGGGGTGTTGTGATCTTCTTGCACACATCCCGATATCAGGGATAGGGCACTGCATGCAGGAAGATCACAACACTCCTGGTATTAATAGGGATAGGGCACTGCATGCAGGAAGATCACAACACTCCTGGTATTAATAGGGATAGGGCACTGCATGCAGGAAGATCACAACACCCCTGGTATCAGGGATAGGGCACTGTGTGCAGGAAGATCACAATACCCCGGAGGAGTGAGGGTCAGGCAGCTCCCCCCTGTCTGTGAAGCCAGCCTCTCACTAGTAATGCAGGGAGGGAGCTGTCTCAGACTTCACCATCCTCCCCCCCCCCTTACCCACACACCATTCACTAGCTGGGACATGGGGGAAGTCAGGAGTGAGGGTCAGGCAGCTCCCCCCTGTCTGTGAAGCCAGCCTCTCCCTAGTAATGCAGGGAGGGAGCTGTCTCAGACTTCACCATCCACCCCCCCCCCCCTCACCCACACACCATTCACTAGCTGGGACATGGGGGAAGTCAGAAGTGAGGGACAGGCAGCTCCCCCCTGTCTGTGAAGCCAGTCTCTCACTAGTAATGCAGGGAGGGAGCTGTCTCAGACTTCACCATCCTCCCCCCCCCCTCACCCACACACCATTCACTAGCTGGGACATGGGGGAAGTCAGGAGTGAGGGTCAGGCAGCTCCCCCCTGTCTGTGAAGCCAGCCTCTCACTAGTAATGCAGGGAGGGAGCTGTCTCAGACTTCACCATCCTCCCCCCCCCCTCACCCACACACCATTCACTAGCTGGGACATGGGGGAAGTCAGGAGTGAGGGTCAGGCAGCTCCCCCCTGTCTGTGAAGCCAGCCTCTCACTAGTAATGCAGGGAGGGAGCTGTCTCAGACTTCACCATCCTCCCCCCCCCCCCCCCTCACCCACACACCATTCACTAGCTGGGACATGGGGGAAGTCAGGAGTGAGGGTCAGGCAGCTCCCCCCTGTCTGTGAAGCCAGCCTCTCACTAGTAATGCAGGGAGGGAGCTGTCTCAGACTGGTATCAGGGTTAGGGCACTGTGTGCAGGAAGATCACAACACTCCTGGTATTAATAGGGATAGGGCACTGTAAGAGATGACTGTAGTAGATTGAATAAAGATCTGATGTTTCTGCTCTCCTCACACCAAACAAAAACAACACACAAGCAGAGAAGCCCTTCTTACAAAGCTGAGCTAGTGAGTTAAGTAGGAGGAAAAGTAAACATACTTGTGCCAGTGTGGCTACTTAAAAAATACACTTACCAACAATCAATTACATATATTTGAACTGTGTACAGTTCCAGCCAGGACCACCTTTCTAAAATGCACAGTGATTGGCAAATTCAACATGCACTAGCATTTCAGGTGCCTGCTAACAAAAATAATAAACAAACAAGTTCTAGTCACGTGAGTGCTGATCATTACATTACTTTTTTTGTCAAGCTTCCAACTGTTTCCATTTCACATCCCCCCAACCATATTGGTAACATCAATAGATAAGAGCACAGCCAGCCAATAGGAATACATACATACATATTCATTCCTAAGTGACCTTTACTGACCTGGGAAGTGTGAACATTTTGTTTCATTTTCTGTTGGTGTTCGTTAGTTTCCAGTTCCATTTCCCATCCCCCCAACCATCACCTCAGTGGTAACCTTGGTAACATCAATAGATAAGAGGGCAGCCAGCCAATAGGAACACATATTCATTCCTAACTGACCTTCAGTGACCTGGAAAGTGTTTATTTGTATCATTTTCAGTTAGTGCGCACTAAATCGAGTTAGTGCGCACTAACGGGGAGTTAGTGCGCACTAACTCGAGTTAGTGCGCACTAACACGATTTAACGATTTTTAACGATAAATTGTTAGAATTTCTATTGTATCGTGTTCTATAACGATTTAAGACGATATAAACATTATCGGACGATAATTTTAATCGTTGAAAAACGATTCACATCCCTACTGGTAGAGATACAACATTTGGTAAAGGAAGTTGCGGAGGTACACCAGAAGAAATACCAACTATACGTTTGGCATTTGGAGAAAATCCCAAATTAGAAGAAACAACTTGCAAAGAATTAGAATTTAAAAGAACAGATTCAGGCAAGATGTTAGGAAATTGTGCTAGATCTAAAGCCAGAGATGTTGCTATTATTTTGTGAGGAGGATGAATCATGATTGGACTTAAAGACACCTCTAAACAACAACTGGTATCGATACTACAGTCCAATCCTGGCAACTCACCCAGGCACTGGATATGGCCTTCCATTGGTTCATGGATAGTGAAAGGATCGCAGGAGCATGACAAGAGCTTGCTTTTCCTCTTCTTCCCATTAAACATAAGGGTCACGCCCCTTTGGTGCGCTGTGCGCTGCTGCAACCACTCCTAAATACCTAGGCCAGCACAGAGAGATGACATCACGAGTGGTGGGGGAAGGGGACCTGGAGCAGAACGGCAAGCGTCCCAGATCTTTTTCACCTCCCAGTAACTTCACAGTGCTCCCTCCTCTCTCCTCTCACTTCCAGCTCTCCCCCATAGAGTTATTATTTATTTATTAAAATATCTCATATTACACGAATCCAGAGTGTTCTGGATGGATGATATTATATCCATAAAATTTGATTACAAAAGGCAATTAAATAATTGACATAAATACAAAACTAAAATAAAAGATTTCAAAATGGCACACATGTTTAATCATTTACCACAAATAGAACACATGCGGGTGCTTCAGTAGACTCTGCCTTCTTCAGGGGCTAATTTAATGCTGAAAAATATCCAGAAGTAATGAAACAACTACGGTATATTTTATTGCAAAGCCAGCACCAATCATTCTTAAGAGAACTTACATCAGACACCTGTCTCAAAAATAAAATAGGTAAAAATGACAGACAATTTGATCATTATGTGAAGGAAGATCCCAAGGAATTAAACCAATAAGGAAGCAGCCCAATCAAAATATCCCAAATTCTTGTGACTGAAACTGCTTATAAATATTGGCCTTCCCTGCTGGTATGTTTTATTTCCTTCATCTTCCTCTTGACAATGCTTATGTATACGTTTTTTGTTTCATTTTTGCAGAGTGAAACCATGTCCTTGTTATTATGTAACTTTTGCTTCTCTGCTTGTATCTCCGCTAATTATAAAAAAAAAAAGAATTGTTCCTTATGTTACGTTATGTTATACTGATCTACCCCTGTTCGATGTAAACCGACCTGATATGGTATTCAACCTTGAAGGTCGGTATAGAAAAATGTTAATAAATAAATAATAAAATAAATGTCCATGTAGTGTCATAAAAATTGCAATGACCTAGATAAAGTAAACCATAAGATGTGAAACTTATTAAAAGGTTTTCTCTCCTTTCTCAAGTATGTAGTAATAAAATTCATCTGTATTCATGCATGGCTGTAAACAAGTAGAACTGAGGTAGTATATGCTTCGCTTCAGCTGCACCAGATTAAGCTGAAATCCTTATACTCTTCATTACAAAAGCAGTTCAGCAGAGTTTTTATCTATGGTAAATGAGTTTATATATTAATTGCTTTGAGTGAAAATGTGGAACCTCCCTCTCCTTCCCCCTACCTCTCCAGTTTTGTTGGAATGGTTGAAAATAGAATGCTTCAAGAAACATCAACTCAGTCTTTCATATTAGCTGCAGTTTCCTAATTAATTAACATCAAACAATGTTCTCAGGAATTAATTCTTTTCCCTGGCAAAATGCAATTCTACTGAGCTACCGCAAGAGTGTCAGCAGCAGTCAAACATGAATTTTTTGTCAACTGAAAAAGATCAGTCTAAGAATGACTTTGGGAGTCCCATCTACTAGTAGTTATTGTAACACTGCATAGAAACCTCATTTCACCCCTCCCACAAAAAAAGGATTAAAATGGAGCATCCTTTTTTCCTCTTAAAGGAAAATAATGTCTTTGGAGTTTGGACCACCCACTTCATCTATTTAATGTTAGATATCTAAGCTACTGTATTTAGACATATAACTCGGGGGCAATAAAAATTAATTTGATGTCTCATGAATGCCAAGAGCTGTGCAAGTGCAGATTTTAATGTCTAATTTCTGTGCAGCTTTTTAATAAAAGTAGTCCCAAGTGTTTGTGAGAAAATCAACTGGTGGTCATTTGTAATACAGGCTAGGGGGAAAACAATTGTGGTATCTGAGTTGTTAAAAAATACTAGGTTTTCATGATATCTAAGATAATGTAAGAGAGAAATGATAAATCATGTGTATTTGATCTGAATGAGATGAAATTTACGTATGATTTGATCCCCCCCCGAAATGAAGCTTAGTTCAATCTTGTTAGATAAAAGAGTTGACTTAACCTGGAGGAAAACTTTCAAACAAATGTGCACACTGGCATATATACACACGTATATAACCTCGAGCAGATCTACTGAAGTATGTTATAACCCATGTGTATGACATATAGTATGCGTGTTTTATAAAATATATGTATCTCTTCCCTGCAACATACGCGCATTTGTAGGCTTACACACAAATACATGCAATGCATTGAAACCACACATATCAATCATTGAAAGCACATACTTTTCCTACCTACTTAAAAAATATATGCACAAAGACAGTAACTTTAATACCGGCATGCAGGCAAACATGTGCACGTTTGCTGGCTCGCACACATAGACGTGGCAATTTTATAAAATGCCTGGCGATTTTATAACATATGCACATATATGCATGTATACATGCGTGTGTTATAAAATCTGTGAAACGTGCACATGTCTGCGCCTGATTTTATAATGATGCGCGCATGTGCGGACAAATGGCGACTTGAGCGTGTAAGTGGGGGGAATTTTAGTAGATACGCGCATCAACGCAATTAGCTGTCTCACCAGTTCATTCCCAGTTCACCCCAGTAAAGAATAGGCCTTTCCTAAAGCCCCTAGCTAACTTACCTCCCTTTTACCCTATTAGCCCTGAGCCTTAAATTCCTGCCATTCATAGCAGAAGTTGCGAGGTAAGGGACCCTGGCGTGCGCTAGTGCGCGTAAATACTTTTGCACATTGACTTCATGTCACACACACGGCCCAACCATGCCCCGCCCTGACCCAGCCCATGCCACGCCCCTTTATGGGACAAACTTTTTTGTGCGCGTACCGGGAGATGCGCACATACTCGCACAGTTTTTAAAAGCCATGCGCCACGTGCCAAGCCGAATCACGCACATTCTTCCGCCTTTAGCACGCGTAGGGCTTTTAAAATCTACCTGTTATATTTTACGCATAAAAGTAAAGTGGGACTTATTCGTGTATGTCAGCCAAGGTTAAAACATGCACCTGTAAATTAAATTGACCTGTTTACCAGTTAGTCCACCACTTTGTCCAGTCCTTTTCCAGGTCATCGAGATCTTCCTGGATCTTAAGCCTGAACTCCCCCCAGTTCTCCCAGACCTTCCACCTGGTCAGTATTAACCACGTTTAATATCACTTATGCCAGAAATTAGCAGATGTAAACATATACAAGTAAAAGGGTAATTTTAAAAGGAGTCACATGTGTAAATGTATTTATTCATTAAATATTTCTCAACCACTATTCTGTAGGTCATAGTAGTTTACACTTTAAAAGTTTGTGAAATTGTTAACAAGCACCATGAAATCACATGCAACTTATTATAAAACATCCATATAATCACAGTAAAACAAAATCTAAATACACCTGAAATCTTAATATTGAACAGCTTTTTAACACGGTAAATAGTGCACACTAAACAGGGATAAATATGAATATAAAACATAATAAAAATAATAAAACATCATAAAATTAATCAAGTTAAGTAAATTGGGAGGGTCTCACCTGACTGCTTCTGTCTTAAAAAGATTGCCCTGTAACTTAAGATGTTGAACCTTCAAATGTCAATTTAAATAACCATGTCTTTAAATTGTTTTTGAAAGATTTTGTCTGTTCAGGCATTGTATTGTATTCTATACAATTGGGCCTGCGTCTGAAATTGCACGGTTCCTTACCTCCCACAGAATACTGGCTACCACCAACAACCCTCTGTTAACTGATCTTAAAGCATGCTGGGGGAGGTATGAAAATGTAAAGCTGCACCTAACCATATATTTATCTTCAGTGTTTAGAATGTTAGGTATCAATATCAAGATTTTATGATCTATCCAAAGCTTAATTGTGTAAATGTAACATACTATCATTGACATTTTAAAAAGTAATTTATGTGTGTAATGTGCACTTACACATGAATATACTATGGACAGTTCAATCTCATAAACTGTAGCAATTTTCAAAAGCCTAGTTACATGGATAAAGTGTATTTACACGTGTAAAAAGCACTTTAAGCATGTAAATGCTTTTTAAAATCAGGCCGATAGTTGATAAATCTATGTGCATAAATGTCTATCTTTTTAAAAATAGGAATTGTAGGCCCTGCCCCAGAACACCCCTAGATTGCCCCCTTTTTATGCGCATACTGGGGTAGATTTTAATAAAGTACGCCAGTGCGTACTTTTGTTCGCGCACCAGGCGCGAACAAGAGTATGCCGGATTTTAATAGATACACGCGTAGCCTTTAAAATCCGGGGTCGGCGCGTGCAACGGTGTGCAAAATTGGCAGCCTGCGCACGCCAAGCCACGCAGCCTGCCTCCGTTCCCTCCGAGGCCACTCTGAAATTGGAGCGGCCTCGGAGGGAACTTTCCTTCCACCCCCCCCTACACCTTCCCCTCCCTTCCCCTACTTTTGTTGGCAAAGTTACGCCTGCCCATGCCGGGTCGGCCGCCAGTTATCAATTCCCCGCCCGGTAGCAGTTTCGAAGGCCTCAGCCACACCCCTGAAACACCCCCAGGCCGGAACCACGCCCGCGGCCCCACCCCCTGATGACGCGCCGCCGTGACATGTCCCCCCAGGAAAGCCCCGGGACTTATGCGCGTCCTGGGGCTTGTCCGGGCCGCCGAGCCTATTCAACATAGGCTCGGCGCGCAGGGGGAGCTTGGGGCAGGTTTTCGGGGGGTATGCGCGTATCTTATGCGCGTACCCCTTTGAAAATCTGCCCCATTATATATGTGAATGGGAAAGTGAAAATGCATGCTCATTTTTTACATTTTTTTAAATACGGAATATGTGAGCATGGGGTGAATTTTCAAAACTTTAAGGGCGTGATATTAAAAATTATTTGCATGCTTAAAATTAGGGCTTTTGAAAATTGCTACAATATATGCCATTGAATTGTCCATAGGATAGTCATATATAAGTGCACTTTGGGAAACTTGTAAACCGGCTGCAGGTGCACATGTGCGCACATTCATCAGCCCACACCCAGGGACGCAGATATTTAATAACATATGCATACATGTTATAAAATAGCCTGGCCGCATGCATATGAGCACTGAATTTTAAGTGGGTGGGTGCGTGCAATCCTGCTTCTATCACATAAGAATGGGGATTTTAAAAGGGATGCACGCCGACACATTTGCCAGTTTTAACAATTCATTCCCAGTTCGCCCAGTTAACAGATAGGTCCTCCACCCCTCCCCTGGTTTGATAGCCTGTATACCCCCCCTTTACCCCCGACCCTTTAAACCCCTCTGAAATGGCTTGGGGTTTTTTGGGTTTACACATCCTCCATAGCAGGTCAAGTTACACAGCAGGGGGCCATGGCACGCGCCGGATCGTATAAGTATTTATGTACAAATTTCTGGTGAAAGTCACAAAATGCCCATGTGCCGCCCAGACTAGGCCGATGTCAGGCCCATTTTTGAGACGTTCTGAGATGTACGTGCAGCAGCAGCATTTACATGCGTATTCAGCCAGCTTTTAGAATCTGCTCGGCGCGCATGAGTCAGACATATTCCCGCATGCCCTATTTTCAGTACATGTCGGACTTTCAAAATTCAGTTTTATGTGCATAAGTGGCTTTTTGAAATTGCTATGATAGTATGTTACATTTACTCGTTGCATTCCTTGAAAATGACCTCCCTATTATGCGCATAAAAATTAGCAAATACGCACGTAAGTAGCTTCTACTCACATTTGGCATATTTTATAAAACTAAAAAATACACACGTATTTTCACTTGCATGCACAGATATACATGCATATAAAAGGGGAGGTCTAGGGGCATTCTGGGGCAGGGCTGACACCAATGTAAGCTGCTGTTTTAAAAGACACTTACATGTTTACATTTGGCAACTTAGTCACGTATTTTTGCACCTGCTATCTGTCATAAGCGATATTAAACATGTTTATTGTGCAGTACCGATAGGTAGGAAAAGTAAACACATTCAGTGCATTGGTATATGTGGTTTCAATGCATTGCATGTGTTTGCGCATAAGTCTACATATGTGCATATGTTGCGGGGTAGAGATACGCGTACTTTATAAAACATGCATATGGGTGGGTTATAAAATACTTGCGTATATATCTGCTTGCGGCCATATCTGCATATATATGCTATCACACGCATTTGTTTGAAATGTATCCTCCTTGTCTGCATTGCTAAAACAATACATAAAGTATGCATCATTTTAAATTAAAAACATTATAGGGACAATATACTAAAAGTGCAAGGTGTTTGCATATAGGGAAAAATAACCCTAGCTTCCATATTAGGAGCTACCACCCAGGAAAAAGATCTAGGCATCATAGTGGATACTACTTTAAAATCGTCGGCTCAGTGTGCTGCAGCAGTCAAAAAAGCAAACAGAATGTTAGGAATTATTAGGAAGGGAATGGTTAATAAAACAGAAAATGTCATAATGGCTCTATATCGCTCCATGGCGAGACCACACCTGGAATACTGTGTACAATTCTGGTCGCCGCATCTCAAAAAAGATATAGTTGCGATGGAGAAAGGTACAGAGAAGGGCAACCAAAATGATAAAGGGGATGGAACAGCTCCCCTATGAGGAAAGGCTGAAGAGGTTAAGTTGGGGTGTGCATTCGTTTTTGCCGTATTGGCGATCCGCAGCGTATATTGCACTATTTGTAGTATTCGTGGGGAAGCGAAATGTATCGCGATTCCCCACGAATACACGAATCTTCGCCGAATTATACGGCCACCTAAATAAAAATTTAAACAAACCCCCCACCCTCCTGAACCCCCCCCCCCCAAGACTTACCAAAACTCCCTGGTGGTCCAGCGGGGGGTCTGGGAGCCATCCCCTGCACTTTCACACCCTCGGTGACGGTTTCATCATGGCGCTGATAGCCTTTGTCACAGGGGCTACCGGTGCCATTGGTCAGCCCCTGTCACATGGTAGGAGCACAAGATGGCGCCGATGGCCATGTGACAGGGGCTGACCAATGGCACCAGTAGCCCCTATGACAAAGGCTATCGGCACCATGATGAAACCGGCACCGAGGTTGTGAGTGCAGGGGGTGGCTCCCGGACCCCCCGCTGGACCACCAGGGAGTTTTGGTAAGTCTTGGGGGGGGGGGTCAGGAGGGTGGGGGCTTGTAGTTAATTTTAATTTTAGCTGGGACACGAATAGAAATCGCCGTATTAACGCATCGGGGCGCCATACGGCCGAATGCAACGTATCTGCTCCCTGACGAATCCGAATCACGAATGCAACGTATGGCGTCCCTCTGCACATCCCTAAGGTTAGGGATGTTCAGCTTGGAGAAGAGACAGCTGAGGGGGGGATATGATAGAGGTCTTTAAGATCATGAGAGGTCGAACAAGTAGATGTGAATCAGTTATTTACACTTTCGAATAATAGAAGGACTAAGGGGCATTTCATGAAGTTAGCAAGCAGCACATTTATGACTAATCGGAGAAAATTCTTTTTCACTCAATGCACAATAAAGCTCTGGAATTTGTTGCCAGAGGATGTGGTTAGTGCAGTTAGTGTAGCTGGGTTCAAAAAAGGTTTGGATAAGTTCTTGGAGGAGAAGGCTATTAATCAAATTTACTTAGGGAATAGCCACTGCTATTACTTGCATCAGTAGCATGGGATCTTCTTAGTGTTTGGGTAATTGCCAGGTTCTTGTGACCTGGTTTTGGCCTCTGTTGGAAACAGGATGCTGGGCTTGATGGACCCTTGGTCTGACCCAGCATGGCAATTTCTTGTTCTTATGATATCAGTTACCATGTACAGCAAAAGAAATTGAAAAACCAAAATAAAAGTTTTCTCTTTTGTCAATGGTAAGTTTACCGTGGCCACATGTTCAAATGTGGAAAAGGGCAAGGTACTGAAGGATAATGAACGGCTTCTGCTGCAAGAGGTGTGATATTATTTGCCACTGATTTTTAAGTTAGAAAGATGTCTTGCCACCTGGAGGATGAGCAAGCTCAGTACAGAATCGGCAGAACCAATTCTTTCCCTAACCTGGAGCTTCTTATTGAGTTCTGGCTGCATCAGCAGAGGCAAATGGAGGAAGGCGACAGAGAAAGAGAGGAGGAAAGGGGGAAAGTTTATAGAGGTGGAGGAGAAAGTGTGAGAGGGTAAAAGAAAGAGAGGTCTGGAACAAAATTAAAGTGGGTAATGAGGGAGAGAGGGTTAGATTGAGCAAAAGAAAGCGAGTGTATGAGAGAGGGAAAAGAGAGGAAGGTAAAAACTCCAGAAGGAAAACACATGTTGCGGTCTCAACAAGTGCCACAGATGCGGAGGACATGCAAGCAGTCTAGTTCCTGGTTTTCTAGTCAATGCACCTGTGTACCGTGCCTTCAAAGTGTTTCTATTCCAGGATACACTTCAGCCTTTCTTCTACGAAGCAGTGGTGGTTGGAGCATGGCTTTCTTCCTCAACTCTTGGTAAGTGCAGACAGAATTTGAGATATTCTCTGGTAGAGTCATGCCTTGCAGGCTTTGTATATTCCCTTAAAGTGGTCAGCAATTTGCTCGAATGCCTACAAACAGTTGACTCTAGCTATCTCCCTCAAACAATTGTCATTTGCTGGTGTGAACTACTTACTGGACTCTTCCTTTGGAGTGTTTCAGGACCAGTGCAGAAGAAGGCCTTTCTCCTGTAGACTTAAAGGGATGTGGCAGGGCTCGCGTCTTGGTAGTGTTTTCCCTGCTCTGCTTGTTGCTTGTCATACCGCTTCCACTTCCACATCAAGCAGTTCTGAATGAGGAGGGACCATCAGTTTTACCCCCTGTGACTGCTGCTGT
Source organism: Rhinatrema bivittatum (assembly GCF_901001135.1). NCBI lineage: Eukaryota > Metazoa > Chordata > Amphibia > Gymnophiona > Rhinatrematidae > Rhinatrema > Rhinatrema bivittatum. The sequence continues at coordinate 119,214,754 of NC_042615.1, read as the reverse complement.
TTGTCCCATGTCTCTCTGCATTGGTGAATTGGGACTTTAGACACACTCCCTTTCTTCACCAACACCGCTGGATTAAAGAGTCATCCCAGAGGCAGGGTGCCATAGGCAGGGTGACACCGAAGATGTACGCCAAAAAGGCATGCCCCTTTGTGTGACCTCTGTTTCTGGCCCTATTTTATTATATATATATATTTTTAGATTAGTGCCTCTTTGGGCCTTTTTCATTTTAATACTGGTTGTCTAGAATCTGTAATCCCTTTCTAAAATTTAGGATTTTTCCTTGATATCTGTGATTGTTCTCTGGCCTTTTGCATTTAGCTTCTGTTGATATTCATGTGGGCTATTCACAATGTGTCATTCTAAATTTTTTCAGCTTTCTCCAGTTGAGAATAATATTAAGAATATTCTTTATTTAATTGGTCAGGTTAAATATAGTGAATCCTGAATAGCTATGAATCCCAACAATCTTAATTTACCAAGAATCAGGGCAGATTCTTGGTTAATATTTGTAGTCTCCCATGGAGAAAAGTAAATCATCCATAGGGGATCCATTTTGCTCTAGTAAATGCTATACCCATAAAAAATATAATTCTGATAATTCAGTATCTAATGGTAGCGGGGGCCATCAACCTCCTCTGTAAAACTGAAAGTTGGTTACTCAAAAGAGTTGAATTCCTGGGTGGCCAATTATGGCCCCAGATTATAATTTTATTCACCAAATTAGGACATCTGGACTTAAAGGGGGAGTGGGGGTCGAACCTGGGATTTTCTTTCATCAGGAGCCGTTATTACAGTTTAGTAACCATTTAATCCATTTCCCTCTCAAGTTCATGGATATTTCCTAAAATGAGCACATGCCTGTATATAAAAGAGGGAATGCCATATGCAGATTTGGCTTTAGTGGGAATACACAAATTAACATTGTGTGCTATTCTCCATGTGTTAGTTTGCATGTACCCATGAAAACCAGAGCCGGTGCTAGGTTTATTGCTGCCCTGTGCAAACAATTACTGTGCTGTCCCCCCTTCCCCCCCCCCCCTCCCGCGTCATTCAGCCTCTGTCCTGGTCTATCAAATAAAGCCCAGCTCTCTCCTGCAATCTATGGGGTGGATTTTCAAAGGATTATGCACGTATATTATGCGTGTAACCCCGAAAACCTGCTCCTGCACGCGCCGAGCCTATTTTGCATAGGCCCGGCGACGTGCGCATGTCCCGGGCTTGAAAAGGGGGGCAGGGCGGGGCCGGAGCCTCCAGGCACAGCGGCCTTTTTCTGCTGTGCCAGGGATCGTGGGTCAGCCGGTGGCCAATGCGCGCAACCTACGCCTGCCCGGAGGCAGTCGCAACTTCTAAATTAAAGGTAAGGGGGGGGGTTAGGTAGGGCTGGGGGCCGGGTTAGGTAGGGGAAGGGAGGGGAAGGTGGGGGGGAGCGGCCTTGGAGGGAATAGAGGAAGGCTGCGTGGCTCGGCACACGCAAGGTGCACAAGTGTGCACCCCCTTGCGCGTGCCGACCCCGAATTTTATAACATGCATGCGGCTGCACGCGCATGTTATAAAATCGGGTGTAGATTTGTGTGCGCCGGGTTGCGCGCACAAATCTACACCCACGCCTAAATCTTAAAATCCGGCCCTATATTTTTAAAAACTGATATGCCTCCACCCCCTCACCTTGGTCACATATGCAGACACAGAGACACCCTCACTAAATACAGAATGAAGAGATCAGAAAATATAAACAGAAACATGCTGAGAAGAACTAAACTGGAACCCACAAAAAAACAGCCTCTACATGCAGAGAAACAATGGAAAAAGAGAAACATTACCATTCTTCATAAAAACATTAAATAATAAAATCAAGAAATATAAAACGTCAATCAGAATAGTAAAATATTCATAAAAAGAACAAATATTTCAAACCAGTTATTGAATAAGAGTATCCAAAATTTCCCAAACAGTAATAAAATATTTCAAAACATCTGATGAATAAAAAATCCAATAATTAAACAATGTTCTATTTCCCTCCCAAAATTAAATATTTCAAAAGAGGAGAAACATCAAATTACACCCAATAATTAAAACTAATAAGGATTTAAAAATCTCTTGCTCTCCATACCTGGGATCTTTTGATTTCCAGTCACCTTGAGATCATTGTGCATTGGGGGAGGTAGGGCTGTACAAATGTTATCTTCCCTCTCTCACATGCACACATACAATAACACATTCATTCTCTCACACATTCTCTCTCTCAAATACACAGGCCCCTTCTCCCTCACAGATACATTATGCATGTATATGTGTGTGCCTGTAAGAGCCTATATGTGACACATAGACTCTCATAGGCACACAAACATTCACAAACACACACACAGAAGTACACAGGCTCTTACAGACACATTCACAAGCACATAGGCTCTCATACAGACACACACATATGTGCTCACATAGACACATAGGCTGTCTCACACACACACACACACACACACACATAGGCTCTCACACAAACAAACATAGACTGTCACTCGCACACACATGTGCTCACACAGACACACACAGGCTGTCACTCACACACATAAAGGTTCACAAAAATACATACCTTGCCTCCATTTGTCATCGGGCCATGGAGGGATGAGCTTCATGTCGTCGGCCTTCATGCTGGGAGGGGGGTGGAAGTTGTGCACGGTCACGCACGCGCATGCACAAAAACATGGGCCTCTCCTTCAGCCGCCGGTGGCTTCTCTTCTTCTTCAGCTGCCGGTGGCTCCTTCTTCAGCCGCCTGCGGTTTGAACTCCACCGGGGTAGCCTCTCTCCTTCTTCAGCTGTCGATGGCCTGTGGCCTTTCTCATTCCTTGCCACTGGCGCGGCATAACCCAGCAGTGGGGGCTTAACCTCGACAGCGAGGAAGGAGAGAGGCTGCAGGCCGCCAGTGGCTCCTTCTTCAGCCACCGACGGGTTGAACTCCGCTGGGGCCCCACGGCCTGCCCAGCTGCCACTGGGCCACCGTCCCCTCAGGTGGGCTGTCCCTTGCAAATGCACGTTATGCACACCCGTTCACGCTGGGCCTGATTAAAACCTAAAATTTAATACCTGCCTCCATCATGGTTGGCCCTTTTTCAGTTCTATCGTGTGATAGCCAAGACTCCATCCCCTCCTGATGCTGCTTCAACCCCTTGAGTCTACCTGAGTCAGGTCTAACTTATCCGGTTAATATAGCCAGATATGTTTGAGTATCGCTGCTTATCCAGGTATGTTAACCAGATAAGTAACTGCTCCCCAAAATGCCCATTCCCCTCCCCCCATTTAGCTACATAAGTACTTTCCCAGGTGGCAGCTGCTAAATGCAGCCAGATATTCAGCCGTTGCCACATAACCAGATAACTCCTTACTTATCTGGCTAAGTAGCTTTGAATATCAACCTCACAACTTCAATCATATCTCCTCTTAGTCATCTCTATTCCAAGCTGAAAAGCCCTAACCTGTTCAGCCATTCTTCACAGAGAAGCTGTTTTATCCTCTTTATATTTGTGTTGCCCTTCTCTGTACATTTTCTGTTATATCTTTATTGAAATGGAGTGACCAGAACTGCACACAATGCTCAAGGGGACTATACTGGCTTCCACCCCAGGGCTGCTAACAGTAAGGCCTTTTTTAATTATGGTGATCATAGTGATGCCTGATAAACATAGTTAAGCTCTGGAATTCATTGCCAAAGGATGTGGTTACAGCAGTTAGTGTAACTGGGTTTAAAAAAGGTTTGGCTAGGTTCCTAGAGGAGAAGCCCATAAACTGCTATTAATTAATAAGCACCAGTAGTTGGTGATGTATTTAATGTTTGGGTACTTCCCAGGTACGTGTAACTTGGATTGGCCTCTGTTAGAAACAGGATACTGGGCTTGATGGACCCTTGGTCTGACCCAGTATGGTAATTCTTATGTTCTAAACCCAAAAAGTTATATTCATGTAACATTTTGGAGCCAATGACCTAGCCCATGGAGAGTTCTACAGGAATTTTCCAGTAATGAAAGATATTTTTCTTGTGATACAGCATCATATTATACAAATGGGCATTGCAGCAATTTTGTAGTATTTAAATTTGTGTGAATTTGCAGACTTTAGGATAATGGAGGTACTGCACGCAAATCTATCTCATGCATATTCATATGGATATGCTGAAAACCTGGCCTGTTTGTGGCTTTTGAGGACTGGAGTTGGCCACTCTTATTCTATACTGATCCTCTGGGTCCTATACATTCATCTAATTTGACTTTTAGAAATAGCAGTTTGGGAAGGTCAGCAATTAAAATAATCTTTATTAGAAGCTGGAGAAGAGTCTGGGGCAGGGGTCAGAAAGCAGAAGTGGGGCAAGCGAACAGCTGTAGATTTGGTTATAATGAGAGCATAATGAATTATTTCCAGCCCACCCTGTTCTAAGTTGCACAATACATTAGCTGCTAGGGGTGTGCATTCGTTTTGAACTTATATGTAAAACGCTACTTTTTTTTTTTTTTTAACTTAAAAAAGTGATGAGGCGAAAACGATCGGATTTCCAACTTATTCAACATAGCTATGTTGAATACGTTGGAAATCGCGATCGTTGATCCTAAATAAAAATTTAAACCCCTCACCCTCCTTAATCCCCCCCAAGACTTACCAAAACTCCCTGGTGGTCCAGCGGGGAGTCAGGAAGCCATTCCTCTATTCCTTTGCGAGGAGCACGTGACGTCCGCGTCACGTCGGAGTGACGCGGCCGTCACGTGGTCCACCGCGGTTCCGCTCCCGGACCCCTCGTTGGACACAAACAGAACTTTTGGCCAGCTTGGGGGGGCCTCCTGACCTCCCCAAGCTGGCCAAAAGTTCCGTCACTCCGACGTGACGCGGCCGTCACGTGGTCCACCGTGGTTCCGCTCCCGGACCCCTCGTTGGACACAAACAGAACTTTTGGCCAGCTTGGGGAGGTCAGGAGGCCCCCCCAAGCTGGCCAAAAGTTCCGTTTGTGTCCAACGAGGGGTCCGGGAGCGGAACCACGGTGGACCACGTGACGGCCGTGTCACTCCGACGTGACGCGGACGTCATGTGCTCCTCGCAAAGGAATAGAGGAATGGCTTCCTGACTCCCCGCTGGACCACCAGGGAATTTTGGTAAGTCTTGGGGGGGGATTAAGGAGGGTGAGGGGTTTAAATTTTTATTTAGGGAACCGGTGCACGTATGGACATAGACTCAACTTATGGAATTCTCCATATGTCCATATTGACTGAAATTGACCCACCTTTTCGACTTATGGACTTATGAACATAAACTTTTTGTCTGCACATCCCTATTAGCTGCCTCATTCCACTATTTATAAACCTGTTGGACATGCAGTGTCACTCGAGTGATGTTGCTTCTCTATAGAAAAAAGGCAGGGAAATTGCAAGCTCTGCCCATGATGTCCACACAAAATTAAGTGCCAAAAGCCTAAAATGGCTGCCCACACTGCCTCATTTTTATGTAATTTTGTAGTTGTGTGATGTGCCCCATCCCTTCCCTAATGGAATGGAGAATGAATAGGGCTGTATTTGGGGTTGTTTATGTTATTACACATGTTCTTATATTATGCTGGTTAGATGTATTTTATCTTATATGATATAAACCACTTTGGGTCCCCATTTGGGGGAATAAGACAGTATTTAAGTCTATGAAATGAATAGAATAGAATAGCATCCTTCACCGTGGTCCTATACGATTCAAAAGTAAAGACCCCAGTATTTATGCATAGAAAAAAAACCGCTTATTACAGTCAGAAAACAATGTCTTTCCAAGCTGCATTGCATGAAAAACTATTCTCTTTGATTTGTACCTATTTAAAGCAGACTGGAATCTTTGCTGCATGCTTAGTCCCTTCAGGCATTGGAGACTGAAGAACAACCTGCTCTCCCTCCCCTGCACACAAATTCCTGGTAGATAAGAGAAAAATGATTTGTTTGTAGTTACTAATACTGCTGTCCAGAGTCTGTATTGCATGTGATATTTAAAAAGCTTCTGAAGCTGATTGCCTGCCATTTAAAAAATAAACCTATTGCGAGGTAGTTTCTCATTTGAAGGAAGAGGTGATAGCCCTCATTGTAATCCAAATTCTGGTCTAGGAGTTAGTTATTCAAAGGACAATGGGCCAGCCCCTTTGATATACATAGAAACACAGAAAGAGAGAACATGATGGAGGCTGAAGGCCATTCTCCTAGGACAAGCAGGATGGTAGTCCTTACACATGGGTGACATCATTGGATGGAGCCTGGCACAGAAAACTTATGTCAACTTTTCTGAAACTTTGACCGTGCACACTGAGCATGCCCAGCATGCCCTATACCACGCGTCCACGCAGGGTTCCTCTTCAGTCTTTTTTTTTCTGTGGAGTTTTCACCTTGTGGTTAAGTGAACCCTTGCTTTTTCTCAAAAAATTGCCTTGGAAAACTTTCAGACCTGTTTTTTCGGGTTTTTCGCGTTTTCATCGATGACGGGTCCCGCTCGGTTCTCCCTTAGGCACCCCAGTCAGGTTTTTCGGCATTTTGGTAAGTTTGTTTTCGCTTCTGTTTCCCCCATGGTGGTGGTGCCTCAGTGCCCGCCAGCTTCGACTGCCTGCAATCACCAATTGTTATTTTTCCTTTCAATTGTCATGGCTTTGTCTGGTTTCTGCCGATGCCCCCGGTGTCCAAGGACACCATATCCATTACAAACCCTCACAAGGTCTGTGTCCTCTGCCTGGGGGCATCGCATGACATCCAGGGTTGCCGCTTATGTGCCCAGATGACCCCCAAGGGATGTCACACTCAACTCGACAAGATGGAAAAACTCTTCGGCTTGAGGAAGTCTAAGCCATCAACATCGACATCGGCAGCACCTGCACCAATGGACCTTGGAGCTTCACCGATTGGCACCGTGCCATCGATATCAACAGGGCCATTGGTTCTGTCAATGCTGCTGGCAGATAGGGGTGCCAGAGACCAGCCCCTGTCAGTCTCTTCCAGGTCTAGGACTTTGGGGTCATTGACCTCGGCACCGGGGAAAGATTGGGCTGAGCACCAAGGGAAACTGAGGAAGCATTGGCACTGGTCATCTTCAGTGCACAGTGCCAGGCTTGGGAAAGTGCCTGCATATGCTGTGATGTGCCCAAAGTGACCCTGTGGTAAGGAGTGCCCATCCCTCATAGAAGTAGCATGGGTTCTTCTTAGTGTTTGGGTAATTGCCAGGTTCTTGTGGCCTGGTTTTTGGCCTCTGTTGGAAACAGGATGCTGGGCTTGATGGACCCTTGGTCTGTCCCAGCATGGCAATTTCTTATGTTCTTATGTTCTTATGAAGCTGGGGCTCTGCAACAGACTCCACCAGTCCTGGTGTCAGTCACCGATCCACCTCAGGGATCCAAGGAAGATCTGGCCACCCTTCCTGCCTCCCAGTCGGCGCCATCTTTAAAAATGGCACCGGTCGTCCAGTGCTCCTACCATGTGATAGGGACCGGCCAATGGCACCGATAGCCCCGTCACATGGTAAGGGCAAAGGGCCATTGATGCCATTTTTATTAGTGGCAGCCGACGGCCCGAGAGCGGGAGATCGCTCCCGGGGCCCACTGGACCACCAGGTAATTTTAAAACATTTTTGAGGGGGTCGGGAGGGTGGTGGAGGCTAAGGGGCGGATTTTGAAAGCTCTGCTCGCATAAATCCGCCCGGATTTATGCGAGCAGGGCCTTGCGCGCAGAGCCCCGGGACTCGTGTAAGTCCCGGGGTTTTTTGTCGGGGGCGTGTCGGGGGCGTGTCGGGGTGGGGCCGATCGACGCGGCGTTTTGGGGGCGGGATGCGGCATTTCGGGGGCATGGTTTCGGCCCGGGGCCATCCGGGGGCGTGGCCGCCCCCGGGTCGTGTCTCAGCTGGCGCACGTGGATTTACGTCTCCCTCCGGGAGGCGTAAATCCCTGGACAAAAGTAGGGGGGGGGGTTTAGATAGGGCCGGGGGGGTGGGTTAGGTAGAGGAAGGGAGGGGAAGGTGAGGGGAGGGCGAAAGAGAGTTCCCTCCGAGGCCGCTCCGATTTCGGAGTGGCCTCGGAGGGAACGGAGGCAGGCTGCGCGGCTCAGCGCGCGCCGGCTGCCCAAAATCGGCAGCCTTGCACGCGCCAATCCCGGATTTTAGCAGATACGCGCGGCTACGTGCGTATCTACTAAAATCCAGTGTACTTTTGTTTGCGACTGGTGCGCCAACAAAAGTACGCGAAACGCGCATTTTTTAAAAATCTACCCCTAAGCGAGCAGTTTTAAAGGGTTGGGGTGGGTTTTTAGGTTGTGTCCTAACTCCCGTTAGTGTGCACTAACCCGATTAACAATTTTTTCATGATAAATCAGTGGAATTTCTATTGTATCGCACTCTTTAACGATTAATGATGATTTTAAAAATATCGGACGATATTTTAAATCGTCAAAAAACGATTTTCATCCCTATACTACAGTGCATTCAGAAAGTATCCAGACCCCTTCACTTTTTCAACATTTTGGTTAATGGTTAATATGCATATTTTCCCTCCTCATTGCCCCATAATGACAAAGCGAAATCAGGTTTCTAGAATTTTGTTTGATTAAAAAAAATAAAGCCCTGAAATATCACATTTACATAAATATTCTGACCCTTTACTCAGTACTTTGTTGAGGCACCTTTTGCAGAAATTACAGCCTCAGATCTTCTTGAATAGGATGCTACAATCTTGGCACACCTGGATTTGAGGATTTTCTTTCATTCTTCTCTGCAGATCTCAAGCTCTGTCAGGTTGGATGGGGAGCATCGATGCACAGCTATTTTTACGTCTCTTCAGAGATGTTCGATCGGGTTCAAGTCCGGGCTCTGGTGGGCCACTCAAGGACATTCACAGATTTGCTCAAAGCCCCTCCTGCATTTTCTTGGCTGTGTGCTTAGGGTCGTTGTCCTGTTGGAAGGTGAATCATTGCTCCAGTCTGACGTTCAGAGTGCTTTGAAGCAGGTTTTCATCAAGCATCTTTTTCAGCTTTGCTCTGTTCATCATTCCATAATTCCTGACTTTTCTCCCAGGTCCTGCAGCTGAAAAATATCCCCACAGCATGATGCTGCCACTACCATAGGCATGGTATTTACTCGGTGATAAGTGGTATTTGGTTTCCTCCAGACATGATGCTTGGCATTCAGGCTAAAGAGTTCAATCTTGGTTTCATCAGACCAGAGAATCTTGTTTCTCATGCTCTGAGAGTCCTTTAAGTGCCTTTTCGCAAACTCCAAACAGGCTTTCATGAGCCTTTTACTGAGGAGTGGCTTCTGTATGGCCAGTCTACCATAAAGTCTTGATTGGTGGAGTGTTGCAGAGATGGTTGTCCTTCTAAGCAATCTCTCATCTCCAAAGTGGAACTCTAGAGTCTTTCAGAGTGACCATCAGGTTCTTGATCACTTCCCTGGCCAAGGCCCTTCTCCCTTGATTCCTACGTTTTTGCAGGTGGCCAGCTCTAGGAAGAGCCCTGGTGGTTAAGAATGATGGAGGCCACTTTGTTCTTCTGAAGCTTCAATGCTGCAGCAATTTTTTTGCACCCTTCCCCAGATCTATGCCTCAACACAATCCTGTCCCGGAGACCTACAGACAATTCCTTCTACTTCATGGCTTTGATTTTGCTCTGATATGCCCTGTGGGGCATATCAGAGCAAACTGTGGGACCTTATATAGATAGGAGTGTGCTTTTCCAAATTTTGTTCAGTCAATTGAATTTACCACAAGTGGACTCCAATCAAGTTGAAGATGATGATCAGTGGAAACAGGATGCCCCTGAGCTCAACTCTTAGTGTCTTAGCAAAAGGTATGATGTGATATTTCAGTGTTTTTTAAAATTAAGTTGAACACATTTCTACAAATCTGATTTCACGTTGTCATTATGGGGTATTGTGTGTAGATTGAGGACAGAAAAATTGCATATTATCCTGTTAGAATAAGGCTGTAATGTAACAAAATGTGGAAAAAATGAAGGGGTCTGAATACTTTCTGAATCTTCTGTACACGAGAATATGGAGGAGGGGCAATGGACACTATTCTCACAATGGATGGCCTGGATGTGTCAACTTTCTTGGAATATTCTCAGGATGAGATTACTACCAGGGTGATCCTGCTTGTGTCAGTTCACTCCGAGATGGATAAAATCTTGACCTTGTAGCTATATTTCAGATTTAAAAATATTTCTTTCTTTTTTTTATGGTAAAAGGATGATTATTTTTCCAGATGTGGTGCAAGCTACACAACTTAGGTGAAATATTTTTCTTGAGAAGACTGCCCAAGTGCTTATGTAGGGTGCTACTTTTTTTTTTTTTTAAGTTCCCATGCAAGTGCATACTCTGTGTTCAAGGGAATAAGTGCACCTGTTTTGCCCCTTCTTAGCTGACACATTTTTTGCATAATAAATTTTCATGAGTGTTATGTTTGTTTATTTAAAATTAGTTATACACTGCTATATCCTGTAATCTAGGCGGTTTACAATTAAAAACAAACATAATCAACATATATTGCATATAAAAACAAACTCAATATAAACATATAAAGAATTAACAATAAAAACAGTTAAAATATTAAAACAACAAAGAACATGAAATAGTTCATAAAATGTCCATTATCTTCCAATATGTTAACATTTTGACTTAGCCTGATTAATTTCACTGGTCAGATGAAAAAAATTTTAATTAATTGCTGTTTAAACAGCCAGGTTTTTAACATTTTCTTTAATGTTTTTATGTTGTCATTGCTACAAAGTTGATCAGGCATTGTATTCTATAACAAAGGGCCTGCCACCAATATTGCCCTCTGGCGTACCTTCCCAAATGAGCCTTTTGAATGGTCGGTACTGATAAAAAGTAATTTATTTGTGGAGCACAAAAGCCATTATGGTGTGTATATGTGGAGGCTTGCTTCTAACCAAACTGTTTCAGGATTATGTATTAACATGAACACTTTATAATGTTCACTAAAAGCTACATGTAATCAGTGAAGTTTTGACAACACAGGAGCAATATGATCATACCTGCTTGTATCCATTAACACTCTAGTTGTGGAATTTTGTAATAATTGTAACAGCCTGATATGTTCTGCTGGACCCCCAATAGTAAGGAGTTACAGTAATCATATTTGTAAAAAAGAAGCATCTGCAACACTAACCAAAAATCATTTGACTCTAAGTACAGTTTCAGCTTATGTAAAATTCATAGTTTAGCCTGCTTTAATGATTTTCTGCATGTGTGCTTTCATTGCTAGCCTACTGTCCAGCTGGACCCCCCAAGTCTCTGACTACTTTTGACACTGAAATTTCTATTCCATCAAATCTGAAATTGAGAATCTTCAGGCAGAGCTGTTCTTGTAAGGACAATAATTTTAGATTTGCTTACATTAAGAGCAAGCTGATTGTGGAATAGCTATTTTCTGAAGGTTTGCATGTATCTGTAGCTCTTTAAAAGCCAAAGGTAGTGAGTTCTTAATTGGGGAAAAAAAATTAGATATCATGTGCAAATATCCTAAAATCTAATCCTAGACTTTCCAAATGCTTGCAAAAGGGGGACAGACATACATTGCAAAAAGTGGCCAATAAAAGAAGACAAAATGCATTTCTTTTAATGTTTAAAGAAATAATTTAAGCTAGTGTATCTCATAATTAAGGAGTCAGCAATCGGCAAGCCTGCTGAATTATATTGTGAGTATACCACAATACTGACATTTCCCACATTTTGTTTTTTATGAGAGTGTGCATAGGGAAATGCAAAAGCAGGTTATATGTACCTATAAACAGAGTATTAAGAGATTCAACTGCATTGCATATAGCAGTGGTCAATGGTACAATACAGCAACTGTGTCAGTCTCACGATACCTCTAATGTCTCTAATAATATGTATCCTGATATTTCTAGCAGGTTCTCCTTCCTGCACAATATTTGTTCCATAGTCTGGAGGTAAACAAGTCCTATTATGAGCCCAAATCTTGAATCTTAGTTAGGGCAGCCACTAATGGGTGGGTTAACCCAAAATACCACCTCAGTTCTATCATAGAAATAATAAACAATGCAAAAGGGATGCAGGAATTACTGAGAAGGAGGCTGAAAGGAGGCTGAAGACTCAAGGCCCCATGATGCATGAGTGAAGGTACGTTGATATGAGAAGTAAAATATACTAGAGCTGAACCTGGGGAACAGTAGAGTGGATACAATTGGAGCAGGCTTAGATTCAGATGCAAATGCTAAGCCAGTTAAACATAATGTGACCTAAAAAGCATATGATAACTGGTAAGATATGCGTTGCAAGGAGATGTACATTTGTTTCATCTTAGAACACAAGAAAATCCTAACAATGCATAGTAGAATTTGTATAGCAGTCAAAATATTGATAGGATGAATGAGAAAATTTAAAAAACATGATCAGCAGTAGGTGAGTATAGCCAAATAAACTCTTGCATGCATAACATAAGCATCTTATTCTTAGTTTTCAACAGTTTGTTGAATTCTGCTATTTTCATAGGTGATGATGAAATTTTCTTCTGTGAAGATAGTCGTAACGCGCAAGGTAGAGTTGTGTAAAGCTTAATAGACTGTGTAAAGTCTGTTTTATCACACCTAGAGGTAGTAGGCACACAACATGTGGAGTGGAGGAGTAGCCTAGTGGTTAGGGCAGCAGGCTATGATCCAGGGAAACCAGGGTTCAGCTCCTGCTGTCACTCCTTGTGATATTGGGCAAGTCACTTTAAAATCTGTTGTCTCAGATACAAAATTAAGGGCAGATTTTAAATGCCCAGCACGTGTAAATCCCAGCCTTTACACATGCCGGGTGAATCTTCCAAGAGGCCTGGCCATGTGTATAAAGGCCGGGATGTGCTCAAGTGCTGGACTTCTTGGAAGGGGAGGCAGGAGGATGTGTTTTGGGTGGAGCGGGTTGGGACAGTGCCATTGTTCGCTGTCCTGGAGCCTTGCACACCAGCAACCGGCCGGTGCACGCAAGTTACTTCAGGTTGGGCCCTGAAGTAACTTGAAAAATAAAAGGTAAAAACATTTTTAAATGGTTTTTAGATGGTGGGGAGGAGAGGGGAAGGGGAAGGGAGGTTAGGGTAGGGGGTCGTAAAGTTCCCTCCCAGTCTGCTCCTAAATTGGAGCAGACTGGGAGGGAACTGGGGAAGTCCCTGATGCGTTGCCATGCGAATGTTGACTAAATCGATCCCCCCCCCCCTTGTGTGCACCATCACTGATTTTATAACATGCGCGGGCATGTTATAAAATCTTGCATCTATGTGTACGCACATATTTTTTAATAAATCAGTCCCTTAGATTATAAGCCCTGTGGGAATAGGGAAATACCTATAGTACCTGAATGTAATCTGCTTTGATATACTGTTTGAAGTACCAAAAGTCGACATATAAAAATCTAAATAAATAAAATGAGATAATGTCAATACAGTTGTTGGTAACATATGGTATGGAATTCGTTGTGCCATCAGTGATAACTAAGGATAGGGCAGTATTGCTGCATCAGGTATTATTCAGTAGATAGTATGAACTGTAGAATGAAGAGTCCTTAGGAAGAGAATGGTCATGTACTGTGGGGCGGATTTTAAAAAGGTTACATGTGTAATAATACGAGAGAGAGACAGAGAGAGAGAGAGAGAGAGAGAGAGAGAGAGAGAGAGGGAGTGACTAGCCATAATGCCCTCACACTAGATAGGTATTTATTTCTCTATGGGAAGCCCACCTAATAACTCGAGGTGAGGTTTAGGTATTAGTGTAGGGGTTAGGGGCCACTTTGACATTCATAGTGAGACGTATGAACAGCACAGTGCTCTCTTGTGAAGATTTGATGATACCCAGGTAGAGACTCCATCAAACTATGTTGAGAGAACATTGCACAAATCTCATCTTTGGGTGAGTTTCCTCACTCCGAAGGTCCTCAAATCTTCACAAGAGAGCACTGTGCTGTTCGTACGTCTCACTTTGAATGTCAAAGTGACCCCTAACCCCTACACTAATACCTAAACCTCACCTCGAGTTACTAGGTGGGCTTCCCATAGAGATATAAATACCTATCTAGTGTGGGGGCATTATGGCTAGTCTCTGTCTCTTTCTCTTTCTCTCACAGGCCCTGATAGCTAGGCTGGCTCTCCAGGCAATTTAAAACTACTAAAAATGGTCCACCCAGTGGTTGTATGCAGGAAATACAACAATTCAGAAATGTATCACAAAGTGTGAAAAGGTTAGCATTTCACATAGGTATTAGTGCACTTTACAATAAACTGCCTATTACCATAAAACACAACCCTTTTCCTATCGCATGCGATATTTTTCGCATTTTGATAAATCCAGGTCTGAGTGAGAAAGAGTGATAAAGATTTCTTTAAGAATAGTAATAAGTTAAGTCTGTACCTGATCAAAGACTATAGTCCAAGAAATATGCTTTCTCAACACGTATTGTTTAATTGCTAAGGTAAGAATTTCTGTTTTACAATGGGTGATTTATGAGCAAAAGTATCAAAAATTACATTAGAAAGTTTAAAGGAAACCTTATTAATTGTACTGTATATTGTGAGGTAAAATATTCAGAAGCATTTTGAGATATGGGTCCCATTTTATTATGGAGTACCTCTAAATCAAATGAATTAAGAGCATCACGTGCAGTTCCTGTGCCACCAAAAATTGTATCCAATAATTCACACTTGTTTCAAAATTCATTAGCTTGGGGTATGACTAACTGCATATCAGATCAAACATTAAGCATATGCATGTGGTTAGGAACACACTGAGAGCAATTTGGATATTTTGGACTCCAAAAACAAATGTGGAAATAAGTGAGCAATAAAATGGTATTCCATATCATATAAAGTATCATATGGTGCGTGATTTTTAATCCGAAAGGGATGCTATTCCTGAAAGGGATTAATGTAAGAAAGATAGAGTTTAGGAGGGACAGAGAAGTGGTAGGTAAACAAGACACATACAAAATGAATGAAGTCCTGATAATATGCTGTTGATTACTCTGGAACCATGTGTATGCAACTTTCCATGTACCCATATCTTGGCAGGAGATATTGTTGAGAAACAAGGCAGGAATGCCAAGAAAGTAAGAGGTAAAAATTCAGAGACATTTAGCCAAATAACTCACAAATTATCCAGCTAAATGATAATTTTTGAATATTTTGGGCACTTATCCAGCTAAATTATAGATAGATAACTGTAATCTGTCTAAAATTTAGCTGGATAACTTAGAGGCATTTTGGAGGTGTTCTGTGGCAGATTTAAGTTAGCCAGATAAGTTATCCAGCTAATTCCGATATTCAGATTTAGATGGCTAATTAAGAACATAAGATTTATCATACTGGGTCAGATTAAAAGTACATGAAGCCCAGTATCCTGTTTCAACAGTGGCCAATCCAGGTCACAAGTACCTGGCCAGATTCAAAAAAGTCAATAGATTCCATGCTGCTTATCCCAGGGATAAGCAGTGGATTTCCTCAAATCTATCTTAATAATGGATTACGAACTTTAATTCCAGGAACTTGTCTAAACCTTTTTTAAACCCAGCTACACTAACAGCTTTCACCACATTCTCTTGCAATTAATTCAGATTTTAATTATGTGTTGAGTAAAACAATATTTTCTCTTATTTGTCTTAAATGTATCATCTAGTAATTTCATTGACTATCCCCTAGTCTTTGTAATTTTTTAGAGTAAATAATAGATACATTTATTTATTTATTTTATTTATAGATTCTTTTATACCGCGGTACGTATAGACATACATCACCTCGGTTTACAGTGAAACAATAAATTAGCAACAGGCTTTACATGTAACAGATTAAAAAACAGTAAAACATTTAACAGCAACAGGCTTTACAGAAACATGGGTTTTAAAGATAATATGCATACATCATTAAATATCAAACAATAAAATATAAATAACCATGTATTCGCAGGAGCAAATTAACATACATATTTGCCTGTGCCATTATTTTATACACTTCAATCATATCTCCCCTTAGTCATCTCTTCTCCAAACTGAGGAGCCCGAACCTTTTTAGTCTTTTTGCATACGGGAATTTCCTTTATACCAAGGACTGGGCCCCGCCCGGAACGTCAAATAACTTTGCACCGGGTGGGCCTTCCATCTCCTGCACTGCCCCCCCACCCTAAGGGGCAGATTTTAAGAGCCCTGCTCGCCTAAATCCGCCCAAATCCGGGCGGATTTAGGCGAGCAGGGCCCTGCGCGCCGGTGAGCCTATTTTACATAGGCTCACCGGCGCGCGCAGACCCCGGGACTCGCGTAAGTCCCGGGGTTCTCCGAGGGGGGCGTGTCGGGGCATGTCGGGGGCGGGCCCGGTCTTCGCGGCGTTTAGGGGGCGTGCCGGGAGCGTTTCGGGGGCGGGCCCGGGGGGCGTGGTTACGGCCCGGGGCGGCCCGGGGCGTGGCCGCGCCCTCCGGACCCGCCCCCAGGTCGCGTCCCGGCGCGCTAGCGGCCCGCTGGCATGCGGGGATTTACGCCTCCCTCTGGGAGGCGTAAATCCCTCGACAAAGGTAAGGGGGGGGCTTAGACAGGGCCGGGTGGGTGGGTTAGGTAGGGGAAGGGAGGGGAAGGTGAGGGGAGGGCAAAAGGAAGTTCCCGCCGAGGCCGCTCCGATTTCGGAGCGGCCTTGGAGGGAACGGGGGTAGGCTGCGCGGCTCGGCGCGCGCCAGCTATACAGAATTCATAGCCTTGCGCGCGCCGATCCAGGATTTTAGTGGATACGCGCGGCTCCGTGCATATCTACTAAAATCCAGCGTACTTTTGCTTGCGCCTGATACGCCAGCAAAAGTACACCTATTCGCGTTTTTTGAAAATCTACCCCTAAGTCTGGGGGTTACTTACTAATTACAATCTGTATGGTGAAGGAGACGGAAAGTCTGTCACCCTTCCACTGCTATCACATTCTCCCCATGTGATCCTCTGTTGGCAGCGTTCATCCCATGCGTGCGCTGGGCCAGTGAGCCTTGCAATGGCCACGCACGTGCAGGATGCAGAGATAATGCTGGGGCACAAGGCGATGATTTGTGCAGTAATTTAAAGCCCAGGATCATCAACCTGTGAGCCATATTTGCAGTGGTGGCAGCATTGTTTGGAGCTCGCGTAGCTGAAAGGAGCAGCTACAAAGGTAAAAAGTGTGCAATAGGCATGGTCATTGTTAAAAAATACCATCCTAGAAGCACAGTCCAGATGTATTCCACACATTAAGAAAGGTGGAAGGAAGGAAAAACGATTACTGGCATGGATAAAAGGTGAAGTGAAAGAAGCTATTTTAGCCAAAAGAACTTCATTAAAAAATTGGAAGAAGGATCCAACAGAAGAAAATGTAAGACATTGATAAGACAGGCTAAGAGAGAATTTGAAAAGAAGTTGGCTGTAGAAGCAAAAACTCACAGTAAAAACTTTTTAAAATATATCCAAAGCAGAAAGCTTGTGAGGGAGTCAGTTGGACCGTTAGATGATCGAGGGGTTAAAGGAGCACTTAGAGAAGATAAGGCCATAGCGGAAAAATTAAACGATTTCTTTGCTTCGGTATTTACTGAAGAGGATGTTGGGGAGATACCCATACCGGAGAAGGTTTTCATGGGCAATGATTCAGATGAACTGAACCAAACTATGGTGAACCTAGAAGATGTGGTAGGCCTGATTGACAAACTGAAGAGTAGTAAATCACCTGGACCGGATGGTATACACCAAAGGTTCTAAAGGAACTCAAAAATTAAATTTCAGACCTATTAGTAAAAATTTGTAACCGATCATTAAAATCATCCATTGCACCTGAAGACTGGAGGGTGGCTAATATAACCCCAATATTTAAAAAGGGCTCCAGGGGCAATCCGGGAAACTACAGACCAGTTAGCCTGACTTCAGTGCCAGGAAAAATAGTGGAAAGTGTTCTAAATATCAAAATCACAGAACATATAGAAAGATATGGTTTAATGGAACAAAGTCAGCATGGCTTTACACAAGGCAAGTTTTGCCTCACAAATATGCTTCACTTTTTTAAAGGAGTTAATAAACATGTAGATAAAGGTGAACTGGTAGATGTAGTGTATTTGGATTTTCAGAAGGCTTTTGACAAAGTTCCTCATGAGAGGCATCTAGGAAAAGTAAAAAGTCATAGGATAGGTGGTGATGTCCTTTCATGGATTACAAACTGGCTAAAAGACAGGAAACGGAGAGTAGGATTAAATGGACAATTTTCTCAGTGGAAGGGAGTGAGCAGTGGAGTGCCTCAGGGATCTGTATTGGGACACGTACTTTTCAATATATTTATAAATGATCTGGAAAGAAATACGACGAGTGAGGTAATCAAATTTGCAGATGATACAAAATTATTCAGAGTAGTTAAATCACAAGCAGATTGTGATAAATTGCAGGAAGACCTTGTAAGATTGGAATATTGGGCATCCAAATGGGAGATGAAATTTAATATGGATAAGTGCAAGGTAATGCATATAGGGAAAAATAACCCATGCTATTGTTACACAATGTTCAGTTCCATATTAGGAGCTACCACCCAAGAAAGAGATCTAGGTGTCATAGTGGATAACACATTGAAATTGTCGGCTCAGTGTGCTGCGGCAGTCAAAAAAGCAAACAGAATGTTGGGAATTATTAGAAAGGGAATGGTGAATAAAACAGAAAATATCATAATGCCTCTGTATCACTCCATGGTGAGACCACACCTTGAATACTGTGTACAATTCTGGTTGGAGTCAGACTCTTCTGTTGATGAGCGTATTCCCAGGCCTCCTGCTGATACAGCAGAGGCAAGCAGGGGGCCACCTGCATTAACCATGTTGTCACAATTGTGGGAGAGTGTCCCAAGGCTTTGTGCAAGAAAATCAACAAATGCATTTGTATTGATATTTTTAGCATCATGGAAGGGAGGAGAAAGAATGGGATAAGGAAAAGAGCAGAGGTTGAGGAAGCCAGTGACCCAGATAAAAGGTGCCAAGGAATATAGTTAATTGGACTTGGGAATTTCTTATAATGATTAGCATAGTCAGACACAATGATCCCACACAGTATGGACCCATGTCAAGCTGTGCCAGCATTATCCTTGAAGCATGTAAAGATTACGAAGGGTGGGCTTGGCTGAACTACGATGAATGCTTCCGAGACAAAATGGAAGAAAATCAGTTCATGTCATGGGGTACTCAGGGTGAGACAGATAAGGAACAGGGTGAGTGATGAGGGTGCAAGTGGGCAGGTGGCGCAAAGATCTAGCAACTTGGCAGATCCTTCGCTTGCTTCTGCACAGTCGAATAATAAAGTATGTTGGCATTTTAACAAGTCCACTTCCAATTTCCAGGAGCACAAGTTTAAGCATGCTTGTTCCATCTGTTTTGTACCCCATCCCACTGTCAGATGTAGCAAGAGGCTTACTATGGGGAGTTCTGCAAAAGCGAAATGAGCATTGCACTTTTTCATGAGCCCCAACTCTGATCAAACTGGACAGAATGATAGCCTGGCTTAACTGTTATCCCAAGTGCAATGCCACTTCCAAAATAATTGATGGGTTTTGGGTAGGGTTTCTGATTTCCTTTCAGGGAAAAATTTCCAAGAGCTTGGCATGCAATGCGGGCTCAGCAGTGTGCTATGCCAATATAGTGCAGCAGAAGATTGATGCTGAGTTAGCCCTGGGTAGACTAGCCAGTCCATTCACTGATCCTCCGTTTGCAGAGATTATATTTTTGCCTTTGGCAGTTATGCCTAAAAAGAAGCCCAGAAAATTTAGGCTCATTCAAAACTTGTCTCATCCACCAGGAAGGTCAGTGAATGATCATTTGCCATGGGATGAATATTCCATCCAATATGCCTTATATGAGAATACAGTCGCATTTTTGAGGGTCTGCGGAAAGGGTGCATTGATGTCAAAGACTGACATCGAATTGGCTTTCAGGTTGCTCCCCATCCATCCGCATCGCTTTTCCCTGTTGGACTTCCATTTCAGGGGGCAATACTATTTTGACAAATGTATGCCGATGGACTGTGCTGTTTCTTGTGCAGGCTTTGAGGTGTTCAGTTCTTTCCTGAACTGAGTAGTTGAGCAACGAGCGGGCATTAGGAATGTCAAACACTATCTGAATGATTTTCTCTTTGTGGGACCCAGTGGGTCGAACACTTGTACCAGACTGTTAGTCAAATTTCAGGGTACTGCTTCCGAGTTCGGCATGCCGTTGGCGAGTGAGAAAACTGAGGACCCATCCAAGATTGTGTCCTTCTTGGGCATTGAGCTTGATTCAGAAGAGATTGAATCTAGGTTGCCTATCAACAAGCTATCCAAGTTATATGAAATGCTTCAGCATGCATTGCTAGTGAGGAAGCTGACATTGGCCAGCATTCAGTCCCTTGTGGATAGCCTGAACTTCATGTGTCTGGTCATCCCAAAGGGATGGGTATTCATGAGGAGACTGGCCCAGGTTACTGCAGGCATCAGTTGACTGATTCATTTTATCCGGGTATCAGTGGCCATGAAGAAGGATTTGGCCATATAGGTCAACTTCCTCAGCGAATTTAACGGTGTATCTTTGTGGTAGGAGCCTGTGACTTGGGCATATATACTCTGATGCTGCAGGAGGTTGGGGATTTGGGGTATATTTCCAGGGCTCATTGCATACTGAGCCATGGCCTTCAGCATGGAGAGAAGGGAGCCTGACAAAGAACAAAATGTTTCTCAAATTATTTCCCTTATTGCTCACATTAGTGGTGTGAGGTGTTAGACTCGCCAATAAGAGAATAATCGTTTGGTGTGACAATCAGGTGGTAGGCTAGGTCATCAATAGGCACTCCATAAAATGTCAAATAGTGGTGGATTTGTGTAGGGAAATAGTTCTGCAGTGTTTGCACTTTAATATAACTATTAGTTACAGGCGGGGCACATGCCTGGTGTAAGTAATGGTGTGGCAGATGCTCTCTCACGCGTTAAATGGGATTCATTTCACAAACAGGTGCTAGACACAGAGGCTACGACAATCCCAGAGTGCCTATGGAGGACTGGGATGTGACCACCTGAGACCTGTTGTGGGGAGCATTACCCCTACAACATGGGCAGCCTATCACTGGGTATACGATCGGGTGCACTCTTTCTTGGGTGGGTTGGGATGGGTACAGTGTCCTATACTGGCTAAAATTATTCAATACATTGTGAAGGTGAAGGATGGGGGGTTGTCCAGGAGAGCAGTAACATCAATTTTCAGGATTTGTCTTCTTCATGAAGGTGCAAAGGTAGGGGGGACCCAACCAAGGGCGTTCATGATAAAAAAAAAGATGCTAGCAGGGTAGGGGAGGACAGTTGAGCTGAGGAAGGGTTTAAGGACTCCCATCACGCATGAACTGCTTATCCGCCTGTAGCAGGCTCTTCAGGCAGTGTGCAAATTCAGTTTTTGAGCTTTGTTTAGTAGGGATGTGCATCGTTTTTCTGATGGATGAAAATATCGTTCGATATTTTCTAATCCGTCAGGTATCGGGGGTCCCCGAAAGCAATAGGAAAACACCACGAAATTTTTGTGTGGTTTTCTTATTGTTTTTTTTTTTGGGGGGGGAAGAAAGGGCACACAGAAAAAAAAACCCAAACCCACCCCGACACTTTAAATCTAATTATTTAGAATACCCCACCCTCCTGACCCCCCCAAAACTTTCCTAAAGTACCTGTTGGTCCAGCGGGGGTCCCGGGAGCGATCTCCCGCTCTCGGGCCGTCGGCTGCCACTAATCAAAATGGCGTCAATGGCCCTTTGCCCTTACCATGTGACAGGGGCTATCGGTGCCATTGGCCAGCCCCTATCACATGGTAGGAGCAATGGATGGCCCGCACCATTTTATTACGTCGGGAGTAATAACAAGTCAAAATGAATACAGCACCTTCAGGAAGGTGCCATCTCCAATAAACTGAGACACAATGTGGGCCTGGCTTAAACTATACCTGAAGAAGAAGGAAGCAAGAAATTGATGTTTGGTTTTCGAGACAGAATCACCATATTTTTTCAGAGTGATATTGAAGGTATGTGCATGGAGAACACCCCTTTGGCCATGAGACTTGCGGACCTGGTGCAACAGAAGCTCGATAAGTAATTGGCAATGGGAAGAATCACCAGTCCTTTCGAGTTTCCGCCTTTACGCAAAATGATGCTCTCTCCCCTGGCCATCATCCTGAAGATGGAACCAAGCAAATACCAACTTATTCAGAGCTTGTCCTATCCGCACGAAGCCTTGGTGAATGATCATCAACCCGATGATGAGTGTACAGTGCAGTTTGCTTCATTCGATAGTGACATAGACATGCTCCACAGGTATGGCAAAGGTGTCCTCATGGCTAAGACTGATATCAAATCCACCTTCTGGCTTCTGCCAGTACACCCCAGCAGCTTCCCATTATTGGGTTTCCGTTTCAAAGGAGCATATTATTTCGACAAATGCATGCCAGTGGGGTGTTCCGTTTTATGCACATACTTCAAACTTTTTAGCTCTTTCCTACATTTAGCTACTACTCAGAAGACTGGTCTGGAGAACATCATCCATTACCTCGATGATTTTTTGTTTGCTGGTCCTCAGTATTCACAGGCTTCTGCCTGTTGCCAGCATTTCACAGTTTGGCTCACGAGTTTGGCGTGCCACTAGCACATGAAAAAACAGAAGGTCCTACCATGGTGATCACATTTTTGGGAATCGAGCTTGACTTGATCGAGGTGTTATCCAGATTGCCTCAGGAAAAACTTCAGAACCTCCAATCCATGCTTGAACAGGTGTTGGCACTCAGAAAATGACTTTAGTCGAAGTGCAATCCCTCATCAGCACTTTAAACTTCACATGCCGGGTCATACCGATGGGGAGAGTGTTCTTGAGGAGGTTAATGGCAACTATGGCGGGCATTAGCCATCTTAGACATCACATTATAATCTCGTGGGTGATAAAGGATGACCTGGCCATATGGGTCACTTTTTTGAGCAAGTTTAATGGAATAGCTGTTTGGTAGGATTCCCCCATCTCCAACCACAACCTGGGCATATAATCTGATGCATCAGGGGGAGTGGGGCTTCGGCGTGTATTGTCAGGGTTCCTGGTCAGTGGAGCAATAGCCATCATCCTGAGTAGAATTGGGCTTGATGTGCAATGCCACCTTTCATGAGCTTTTTCTCATCCTTGTCACTCTAGACCTATGGGGAGAAAAGCTGTGCAACAAGCACATCGTATTCTGGTGTGACATTATGTCCGTAGTGCAGGTGATAAACAGGCAGTTGGCCAGATGTCATAAAGTAGCCAAACTCTTAAGAGAGGTAGCCCTTGTTAGTCTTTACCTGAACAAGGTTATATAGGCGTATCATGTGCCTGGAGTTCATAATGGTATAGTGAACGCCCTTTCAAGAGCTAAATAGAATTTGTTTTGGAAACAGGTACCTGGAGCCGACATAGATGGAGTACCAGTACCAGACCACTTGCGGAGCATTGGAGCATCACCATGAGAGACCTATTGCAGTGATTGGTAGTTCCGGCTACTTGGAGCGCATATTGCAGAGCTTATGCAAACTTGTCTGAATTTTTTAAGGAACGAGGTTGGGTCGAAGGGCCCATACAAGAGGAGTTAGTTCAATTTATAGCATGGGCTAAGGATAAGGGAAAATCAAGGGGTTCCGTGTTGAATCAGCTGGCAGGGTTTGCTTTCTTTTCCAAGGTCCAGGTATGGGGCGACCCAACTAAGAGTTTCTTGGTAAAAAAGAGCTGGCTGGTTGAGCTAGAAAGTCAGGGCCACGGCTCGATGCAAGGCGCCCAATCACTCATGACCTCTCATTCTTTTATGGCAGGTAATACTATCCATTTGTGCATCTGATTTTGAAGTCAAGCTGATCTAAACCACTTTTTCCTTAGCATTTTTTGGCGCTACACGAGTCAGTGAGCTGGTGGCAGCTTCTAAAAAAGACAGGGGTTACCGAGGTATACTGATGCAGAACATCAAGGTCTCTGATCATTTTGTCCAAATTATTATTCAAAGGTCAAAAACAGACCAGGCCGCCTGGGGTGCAAGGTTATGCTTGAAGCGCACAGCGAAGCAGGTTACTTGTCCCGTGCAGATCTTGCTGGATTTCTTGGCACAGCGACTGGAGGGCGGCGGATACCTGTTGATTCATTCTGACCTTCTCCACCTTACCAGATACCAGTTGTCTGCTGTTTTGGCTTTGGCTTTGACCGGCATAGGGTGTAATGCCAATGACTTCAGGATCCATTCATTTAGGATAGGAGAGGCCACTAGCGTGGCTCAGACTGGGTTGCACATCGATACCATACAAAGTATCACAGATGGAGGTCTGACGTCATATACATATATATTAGAACAAACCACACATGAATGTCTAACCTTTTCTTTTATTCCTCTCTTCACAGATTTATCCCAAAGGCAAAGGATTATTTAAATTGGTGGTCCCTCCTTTTTTCTCTGAGTAGCCAAAAGGGCTTTAGTTTGCTTGTATGGGTCACATTTGGGTCTGGCTGTGCTGGACGTTCATGTTTTATGGATGGGGGAAAGAGGAATGTCCTGGGACCAGCTCCTGCCTTTCTTGCAACTCAAGAAGGAAATGCTTGCCAAGCCAGATGTCATAGTAATACACCTCGGAGGCAACGACCTAGGGAGCCGGTCGTGTGTGCAACTAATTCGGCGCATAAAAAACTGACTTGAGTGAGTTAGTTTCCCTTTTTCCCAGTACACGTTTTATGTAGTCAGATATTATTCTTCAGATTAAAAGGAAGGATAGTAAAATATGGAAGAGGGGGTGCAAAAAGATCAACTGGCAGGTGGGTGTATGGGTAAGGAAGCTAGGTGGGCAGCAGATATCACACAAGAGGGTGGATGACCCATGCGAAGGCCTGTATAGGCCTGACCAAATTCATCTTTCATATATTGGTTACGATCTTTCCAATAATGTTATACAGGAGGTTCTGGAATGTATTTTCAGGTGAAGAGGCGACCACTTTAGGTGGGGGGCATGAGGCAAATAGGCTGACTTCACTGGCCTGGGGTGGGCACCCTTGCTTGGAGGTCTCGGCGGGGGGAGGGCATTAAGGGCTATCTTGCTAGGAAAACATGGTGGACAGCAGTGGGCGGACTCAGTTGGTGTCAAAAGTGAGAAAGTTGGCTCATGCAGGGAAATTTTACATTAAATAATGTTTACAATAAAGCTGCGGCCTCTTCATCCAATTTTGGTGTCTGTTTCCTTTGTTGTGGGTGCTCTGGGATGGGGCGAGTATGGCTACTGGCGATTATAGTGATCTCAATGTTATTAAATACAGTGAACAGTGTGCCCTATTGGGATAAAACGTATCACTTGCTTATTAAGAAATATTGTCTATTATTATCAGCTGAAGTGAAGATCTTTTGATCCTCGTACTTCAGTACAAATTCCAGGAAGGAAGAGGACAATACTAACATTTGGACTTCTCTATCTAAGGGGGTGATGCATCATTATGTCACGTATATTGTGTGATATACGTGATATTTTGCAGCTTCCCACCCAGATACCCTTCTCTATTACAATAACCTCCTTTGCATGTAATTTGCATGCATGAATAAAGAAAAATTGGTTCTTACTTGCTAATTTTTGTTCCTGAAGTATCACGAATCAGTCCAGACAAGTGGGTTTATGCATCCCTACCAGCAGATGGAGGCAGAGAACAAAACTTTGAGGTACTGCTACATAACTGAGAGTGCCACCTGCAGTCCCTCAGTATTGACCTGTACCTAAGCCAAGATATATACCTTAACAAACCCCAATAAACCTTGGGTGAACAGAAACTTAAAAGTTGGAGCCCCATGAAAACTAAGCCCCCTTAACACAAAGCATATACCAAACGATGTGCACTTTTCATTAATCTGAGTATATCACATACCAGCTCAGCAACATCCAGAAGTGAGGACGTTTTTCGAAAGATGGGGACGGGTCTCTGGACTGATCCGTGGTACTTCAGGAACAAAAATTAGAAGGTAAAAATACATTTTCCTTTATTCATGCATGCAAATTGCATGCAAAGGAGGTCATTGTAATAGAGGAAGGTATCCTGTTCACACCACGGACCAGTCCAGTCAAGTGGGATTCTGGGCGGGAACTCGAAAGACCTATGCGCAATACACTTTCCACAAATGTTGCCTCTTCTTGCGTGCATACATCTAAGCAGTAATGTCTAGTAAAATTGTAAAGAGAAGACCATGTCACCGCTCGAGAAATCTCCTGCGGAGAAAGTAACTGACATTCCACCCACAAGGTTGCCTGCGCCCTAATGGAATGTGCTCTCAACTCCTCCAGCACAGACCGGCCCTTACAGATGTAAGCCAAAACTATGGTCTCCTTCATTCATCATGCAATAGTGCCCTTGGAAGCCTTATTACCTTTCCTTGCACCACTGAACAGGTCAAACAGATGATCAGATTTCCGAAAGGCATTCATCACCTGCAAAAGAATCCGACACACATCCAATAAGTGAAGCTCCCTTGCCATCAGAGCATCGGCTATGAAATTTGGAAAGACCGGTAGCTCGACAACCTGGTTAAAGTGAAAAGAGGACACAAGCTTAGGCAAAAAGGAAGGAATTGTACATAAAGAAACCCCATCCTCCGAAAAACACAAGAAAGGGTCCCTACATGACATTGCTTGCAATTCAAAAATCCTTCTAGCTGAACAGATAGCCACCAGGAAAACAGCCTTCAGGATTAAATCCTTTAAAGAAACCCTTCTAATCAGTTCGTTCATTAGTTTTTATTCCTGATATTACAGTTTTTGGTGCTCAACTTTTCCATATTAGTTATGTATTGCCGATGTTCGCTCACTTGTTTAATTCATGCATTCACCATCCATTTTTAATTGTTACCATTTTATATGTTCTTCTGTTAGTCAATATTTTCTTTTATATGCCCTTCTTTTAGTCAAAAAATGTGTTTTATTAGTTTATATGTTTCTTTTTCAAGTTTTTATAGAAATTATTTTGCTTATTTTTGTAGCTCCTGAGGCAGCCTTGTATATGGTGGCGAAACTTGGCCAGAGTTGGGCAATTTTAATACATTTCGTCTCCATCGCAATAAAGTATCTTTAAGGACATTTGGCATCTATCCTACTATATATATATATGCAAGCCGAGCAGCTCAGGAAGGATACTGTCAGTCTCAGAATCATACTTTTATTGATCAGACATTTCATGCTTACTAGTTAGAATAAAATAGACAATACATGCCTCTACAGTCTATAACACAGCATAGGCTTATGCTGAGAAAAACTCTGCATCATTAGTGAACTCAGGGCAAACATATCAGAGATTTTGACTTGTTTAGGGTATATTAATAAATGTAGCTAGCTAACTACCCCTATAACTTTAGGAGATTACCTTCCATTTCACCCTGGGACAGTCTCCATGGCTGGAGATCTCAGAAGCAGTCTCTACCAAAGGAACCATGCATTCATGGCCCCTGTCTCTTGCTGGGCTCAGAAGGCTTGGCTGAGCCCTGGAAAAGAAAAGATGGGCTCTACATGAACAGCCAAGTAACAAGACTTTCTTATGTGTAGCCTTCCATGACACAGGGCCTCTTCTACTTTGTCGCAGGGAGGAGCTTTGGTGATGTCTCAAGCATCATCTTCTGCTGATGTAAATGGACTTCTTCCACCAGTTGCCTCCCTGAGCCCTCTTTCCTGTTACTTTTTTTTTTTTTTTGAATTCTTTATTTATTGTTTTAAAACATAAACACAACAAATAAGATATACTTACGAGAAAAACAATAATAATGACAGGTTCTTGAGATCACAGTATCTTACATCATCCTTAGTATCAAAGGTAATAATAACTAACAAGAAACCTGTCTATTATTTAATAAAAAGGTAAATCATAGTGATAGTCTACTATCATTAGGCGGCATAAATTCAATTCTAAGAAAGAAAAGGCATTAAATTTAAAGAATGTTTGCATTTAGTTAGACCCTTCTTAATCATAAGCCCGATACTATACAACGAGAAGGTTTCTGAGATCCTCGGGTTCTGTAAATATATAATTCTTCCCATCTAATTTAACATAACATCGACAAGGATATCTTAATATGAGAGATCCTCCCTTTTCCATTAACTCCTTCCTTAACAAAAGAAATTTTTTCCTTCGCAATTGAGTGGATCTTGCACAGTCTGGGTAAATCCAGACCTTCTGTCTGTAAAACAGTTTTAATCGATTGTGAAAGAAGAATTTCATTATTGTATCTTTATCAGTAATAAAAGCACATTGGACTAATAGTGTGCCTCTTGATTTAACTTCAATTTCTTCCTGGGACTTCAGAATCAAATCTGACAGATCTAAGGAACTATCTTTATCCACTATTTTTACAGGGGATGTATCAGTATGTATTTTATCTTCCGTTTGTTGTTCTTGCCTTATATTCTCTCTCTTTATGCCAACGTAATAAGCTTTTACAATTACTGGGAGGCATTTTTAAGGAATCCTTAAAATTTGCATCAAATAATTTCTAAAAAGCTCTACTGGATTCAGTTTCCTAATAATAGGAAAGTTATTTATTCTGAGATTTAATGATTTAATCGAATTTTCCAATCCCTCCATCAATCTATTTACCTCTGTTTCTACAGTTATTTGATGACTCTGTATTTTCTCTACCTGTAATATTCTCTTATCTAGTTCCTTCATAACCTTTTCTTGTTCTACTAATTTTTCAGAATTTTGAACTGATATATTTGTGTTTTTCATCACTATCTCTATTAATTGATCCATCCATCTTAACTAAAAAATTCCACACATTGTCCAATGTGACATTTGCTGGTTTAGACATTATTACATCTGATTTAATAATAACTTCGACGTTATGGTGGGGTTTCTCTCTGTTGTGTTTAACTAATTTAGGGGTACTAGTACTCTTTGGAGAAACATTTAGTTTGTCCAAAATGGTGTGTTGAGTTGGTTCTTGATTGACTTTATCTATCAAATCTAACCTATCCCCTTGATGTATTATATTATCAAGAACCGAAGTGTTCAGAATTACCTCTTCCCGTTTTCCACCTGAATTTTCTGGGAGTGATACTCCCTCTAGCCCAGGTGGTGGTGGTGCATCGGGTGCCCCAGGGCTCAAAGATGTTTCCTCAACCGGAAGGGGTGTGTCCCGCTCTAACCCACCTCCTTCAATGGTTAGCTCATCTGGGGAATTTTGAGTCAACCATTCAGATACAGTTCTCTGACTTACATTTGCCATCATCTCACCAGTCGGAGGCTTTAGTCTTGCCTTCCTCTTGGTGTGAGGCATATCTTATTTATTAGGTAATAAAAACAGGCACTAAAGTCTAAAAGTCAGAGTTGTATCGAATGTAGATGCAAACTGTGGTAGCTATCACTTGATGGAGGGCTTAAGAGACTCAAGGATAGGACACTAATTTCCACAAAATACAATAATATATTAATTATTTAAGAGAAGGAAAAAGACAAAACAAAAAACCTGAGAGTGCGGCTGGGCCCGGCTGAATCCCGGCGAAGCCCGGCAAAGCCTTAATGCCGCGCGCCCGGCTTCAGTGGCGCGCCGGCGGCAGCTGCGCACCGGAGAGTAGTCCAATTTATAACAATGTCAAAAAGTCACCTCACTTCCGGGTACAGCCACGCCCCTCCGGCGGCATCAGTCGCAGGCTGGAGATCTTAGCACCGTCGGGGCCAACAAAACTGCTTACCCCCGGAAAGCACAGCAGCTGCGAAGCAGGTAATTTAGTATCCTCCTTCTCCTCTCGCCCTCAGAGGAGTGAAAGGGAGAGAGTCTCTTATACAGTCCCACTTCCGGGTCCGGGCACAGCCACGCCCCTCCGGCGGCGTCAGTCGCAGGCTGGAGATCTTAGCACCATCGGGGCCAACAAAACTGCTTACCCCCGGAAAGCACAGCAGCTGCGAAGCAGGTAATTTAGTATCCTCCTTCTCCTCTCGCCCTCAGAGGAGTGAAAGGGAGAGAGTCTCTTATACAGTCCCACTTCCGGGTCCGGGCACAGCCACGCCCCTCCGGCGGCGTCAGTCGCAGGCTGGAGATCTTAGCACCATCGGGGCCAACAAAACTGCTTACTCCCGGAAAGCACAGCAGCTGCGAAGCAGGTAATTTAGTATCCTCCTTCTCCTCTCACCCTCAGAGGAGTGAAAGGGAGAGAGTCTCTTATACAGTCCCACTTCCGGGTCCGGGCACAGCCACACCCCTCCGGCGGCGTCAGTCGCAGGCTGGAGATCTTAGCACCGTCGGGGCCAACAAAACTGCTTACCCCCGGAAAGCACAGCAGCTGTGAAGCAGGTAATTTAGTATCCTCCTTCTCCTCTCGCCCTCCTTTCCTGTTACTTTTAACAAGCAGGAAATGCATATGCAAGAGCTCATGCATAGTCAAATAAGAGCATAAAAAAGGGGTCTCTCCTTTATTTCAAATAGATGGACTTCCCATTCCGACACCTGCTTGCTCCTGCTGCATTGCAACTCCTGCCCAAGGTGCGTGATTTCAGTCCTGTGTCATTTGTTCCTCTGAGCTGACCTTGTCTCAGCAGTTCACCTGCCCAATAAGCTCACTCTTCTTGGATCTGTTCTTATTTCCAATCAGATTTAGGAACTGTCCCTAACACATACCTGGGCTGTTCTTAAGTCAGTATTGATGGAGAGAAGCTGTATTCCCTGGTAAAAACAGGCAGATCAGATAATTTAGTCACATATTGTTATTCTGACCAAAGTTCCTCATCTTTGTATTTCTCCTGAAATACATGTCAATGTCCATCTTGTGGAGTCAGTATTCATATTTCGCTGCATACAATAGTAATATTTCTGGTATCTCCATACAACACCCAAACAGAGGGGAAAAGGTCTCTATCTTGGGCAGCATGGCATAGGCAGCTGGTCCACTGCAACTAGTTCCCACTTCCCTATCCCTATCACTTCCAACTGATTCCCCCAAAGGGGAGAAAGGCTGTGAGAACACAAGCCTTTCTTTTGCAGTGGGAATGACAGTGCAGAAGAACACAGCAGGCAAAGGATTTTCAGTGTTTCTATTGTTTAAATAAGAAGATTGTTGTAGAAAATCTCTATCAGAGACAGAGAGCTCAGCAAAGAAGCATACAACTCTTTAGTAGTGAACCACCAAGAGCAAATGCAAAGAAGTTAGCCCTGGCTCAGCGCTTAGGGTCAGCATCAGCGGTTCCATAGAGCAGTGATTGGCTAAATTGGAAAAATGCTTCATTCAGGTTTCCTTGCTGACACATGATGACAAGGCTATTAGGTCACTCATGAGTCACAGGTAAGGGCTGGTTGCTATGGAGACTTCCACTTGATCAGCCACAGAGAACTCCATAGGAAAACAAAGGTTGCATGGAATACAATGAAGCCCATTATATGCTATGCAAGCAAAAACAAATTAAAATGTCATATGTTTCATTCAAGAACTGCCCATTCTTATTCAGGGGTCCATGAATGAAACAAAATTGGCTTATTCGTTGTGGATTTGGCATTCATTTTAAGAAAATGCACATTCCTAGTCACAACCCAAGTTATGTTATTATTGCAGAGAGGTGGGGCATTTGAAGAGGATTGCCCAGCCTGTGTCACATTCAGCAACTTGCTGGATGTCTCTGCAAACCTCCTCTGTCACCCCTGATGCCACACCAGCATCTCCATGCCTGGAATGCCACCTCCTGTGGCCGGGACTGCGTCGCACAGCTCAGCTGGACACCACCATCTTCCAGCTGCTTTGGGCCCTTCCGTTAGACATGCATGCTCGATACAGACCTATATTTAAAGGGCCTTTGGTGGGAAAGGTACTGAGGTGCCCGGAGATGATGTCAGCAGGACTTCTTAACTTAAGCTTGTTAAGTTACGCTCCCTGTCATTGCCTCAGCAACTGGTCTCCTGTCTAGTAGCAGTGCGTGTTGCCACAGCGTTCCAGTGTTCCTAATTCCTTATTTCTCCAGCCTTGCCTCGTCCAGCTTGCCTCATCCAGCCATGTCTTCTCTAGACTTCCTTGTCCATCCTTCCTTGTCCAACCTTGTCCTGTCAGTTTTCTACAGTGTCTTCTGTATGTTTTCATCCACTCTTGGCCTGATTCTCTGGATCTCGACTTCTTTTAAATAACTGCAAAAACTAAAATAGCAAATCTTACAAATAAATAACAAATGTTACAAAGAAAATTATGGAATTTTATTTTCTGAAGTGCAAGAATTTAAAATGGTAAGTCAGAAATGTAATTTCTGTTATGCCGTCTCTCATTTGAAGCTTCAGACATTTGAAACTTTTAATAGTTATTAATTTTCTCAAATATATTGAATATGAGTTTTTAAGATTAGATAGGTCTCTTCTTCAGATATGACTTGTTTGGATAATTCCAATCAAATATGTTGCATCATTTATAGAATCCATTTCTCTCCTGAACCAATATGGCTACTGGAATTCTGCACTAAAGAATATCTTAAAGTGAAAAAAAGGTAAACAATGACATTGACATATGTATTTTTTAATTCTTTTGCAGGAAATAGATTTGTTATAAGTCTGGCCATTGCAGACCTAGTTGTGGCAATCTATCCATACCCTCTGGTCTTGACATCTATATTTCACAAAGGATGGAATCTGGGATATCTGCACTGCCAGATCAGTGGTTTCTTGATGGGAATAAGTGTCATTGGATCTATTTTCAACATTACCGGCATCGCTATCAACCGCTATTGCTACATTTGCCACAGTCTCAAATATGACAAATTGTACAGTGACAAAAATTCTCTGTGTTACATCATTCTGATCTGGATGTTGACATTGATAGCCATTATACCAAATTTGTTTGTTGGCTCATTACAATATGACCCCAGAGTCTACTCCTGCACCTTTGCACAGTCTGTCAGCTCAGCATATACCATAGCAGTGGTGTTTTTTCATTTTATTCTTCCTATATCCATAGTTACCTTCTGCTACTTAAGAATATGGATCTTAGTTATTCAGGTGAGAAGAAGAGTTAAACCAGACAATAAACCTAAACTGAAACCACATGACTTAAGGAATTTTGTCACCATGTTTGTGGTGTTTGTTCTGTTTGCAGTCTGCTGGGCTCCTTTGAATTTTATAGGCCTTGCAGTGGCTGTCAATCCAGAGACAATTATTCCTAGAATTCCAGAGTGGTTGTTTGTTGGCAGTTATTACATGGCATATTTCAACAGCTGCCTTAATGCTATTGTATATGGATTACTAAATCAAAATTTCAGAAGAGAATACAAGAAGATTATTGTTTCTATTTGTACAGCAAAGATCTTCTTCATAGAGAGCTCCAATGATGCAGCTGAAAGGATTAATAAAAGCAAGCCATCACCAATGCTGACAAACAACAACCAGGTGAAAATAGACTCGGTGTAATACTGGAAGCATTTTATAATTTAGCAAAATATTCACCACTGCAATCAAAGATCTGATAAGATTACTGTGATGTAATGTAATGACAGTCCAACACTACCAATTGAGTTCTATGTGCTGCATTTGTGAACCAAAGTACCACAGCCTTGTATACAGATATTGTATGATACTTTATTACTCATGTTTTAATCTACCGACAGCAACTAATATTTTTTTAGTTGCAAAACTGTTTTAAGTGCTTTGGTTCTATGCAGATCATATTAGCTTATCTTTTCTTTTACAGTTAATAGAATAATGTAATACTTGATAAAATGTTTGTGTTCCATAACAAACCAACAGGAACTAATGGATATGTATATCACTGACTCATGGTATCAGAAAAAAAAATCACTCATGACACTTCAAACACATGCCTATGTGGGCATATTTATGAATTTAGCAGATAAACAATAATATGTGTGATATGTTTTATACATTTTTATATGCAAAACAGTCTGTAATGGCCCAATTAGATAACAGTATATAGTTTGGCAATCACTGTTTAAACTGCACAGCAACCAGAAGTCACTGTCTCAGACTAAAAACAACTACGAAGTACTGCCTTCAAATGTAGGTCTTCTGGAAGAAATGCCAGACGATTATGATTACAAAAGAACCCAGCACTGCAAGTATTTCAGCACAATGTGCCTGTGTCAGGGGCCAACCATATCTGACCTAAAAATAAAAATGTTTTATAAAAAAAAAAAGACTCAATAAAAGACTATAAAGCATCAGTACTCAGTGATGAGACTTATGACAGTATGAATGGACAAACATCTCAGAAATTCTCTTGAATAATGGCTCACAAAGCACCAGCCAGTTTAAAAGCCAAACTCAACCTGAAGTCAGCCAGTCACCAACCAGTGATTCACAAAAATGAGCCGATCACAAAATTAAATGCTCAAACACATACAAGATGGACCACAAGGTATTAAAAGTACAAATTCTAAAGATAAACAATCTTCAAAATTAATAAAATATAATAAACATTTTTGTAAAAAAAATTATTGGTAAAAAAGTAGCCCACTCAATCTCCTTATTTAATCCCACAGGAGAAACTATATTACATTTGTGAGAAAACCCCTGTTCTTGTGAAAGTAGTCACAAATCATGATCTCCATTCCAAATATTTTTATTAGGGTGTTCCAATACCATGAAGGTTAAATTTGTCAACCCATGTTGTGACAAAGTCCAGTGAGGTACAAACAGAGTTTCAAGATGGCCCCTCTGATTGCAACTCCAATTATCCAGTATTTTTAACCTGATAATCCATTTTGTCTTTCCTATGTAAAAAAGAGTACAGGGGCACCAGATCACATATATGAATCCTTCTTTATTACAAGATATAAGAACCGATAACACAAATTCATTACTGGTCCCAAAAGAAATGGTACTAAAACATCCCGAATATTAGGAGCTTTTTGTAAAGTGAACAAAGGAGGAGAATGAAGTGCTTCAGGCAGCTGCAAAATGCTGCAGTGTTTCCTTATGGTGTACTGCCCCAAATGAATATGTATTGAGTAGGGCAGAATGCAAACTATTTGGGATTTAGGCAACTTTCATGTTGGATGCATAAGGAGCTCTCTATTAACCCATCTAGCTCTTTTGTATGCTTGGGAAATAATGTACTGTGGGTAATTCCAGTTATCAAAGCTTTATTTCCATACCCCATAATTTGAACTCAACAGTAGAAGAACACAGGTGATGTAAACCAAGAAATTGTCCAGTAGATTAATTATTCCATAGTCTGAGAGTATGACAACTCAAATACTTCAAAATACTATTATAGGATGCTGTCTTGCAGAAAATAGAAAATTGAAAACCACTGCAGACACAGAAATAGTGTTATCTCTAGTACTAATACTAGCTGAGTGGATCAAGTGTAGATTTACATCACATGAATTTAACCACTCCAAAAAGCATGAAGTTGTGATGAATTCCCAGTCCATAACAGAAAGATGTTATCAATTTAATGGTGAAATCACTTAGGTAATGCTCAGGGAGACACGAATATTAAGATGGAAACGGGTCCAGAATAATCTTAATAACAGTAATGAAGAACCCTCTTTCCTATTCTCTCAAATTATCAGACGCGCTTGTTAGTGACCGTCATAATAGGCATCATTGTGTGGTGATGTATACCATTGTCACTCTGCCTTATGCTTAATCATAGGTCAGTCCATAAGTCATCCTCAATACTTTTTTTGTATATTTTTATGTTTAATTCACCCAAGTGGTTTTTAAAATACTGACAAACGTGCTTTTAACTTTAACTTCACCGATACGCCATGCTGTGGAATGAATCACGCCCTTGAAGAAGGACTTGATGAAAGTCCGAAACATTGTACAGTGTCGGGCATATAACAGCAATGTGGTGAATATTAGAGATGTGAATCGTGTCCTCGATCGTCTTAACGATCGATTTCGGCTGGGAGGGGGAGGGAATAGTATTGTTGCCGTTTGGGGGGGTAAAATATCGTGATATATCGTTAAAATCCGCTAAAACCCACCCCCGACCCTTTAAATTAAATCCCCCACCCTCCCGAACCCCCCCCAAATGACTTAAATTACCTGGTGGTCCAGCGGCGGTCCGGAACGGCAGCGGTCCGGAACGGGCTCCTGCTACTGAATCTTGTTGTCTTCGGGCGGCGCCATTTTCCAAAATGGCGCCGAAAAATGGCAGCGGCCATAGACCAACAGGATTCGACGGCAGGAGGTCCTTCCGGACCCCCGCTGGACTTTTGGCAAGTCTTGTGGGGGTCAGGAGGCCCCCCCCAAGCTGGCCAAAAGTTCCTGGAGGTCCAGCGGGGGTCAGGGAGCGATTTCCCGCCGCGAATCGTTTTCCGTACGGAAAATGGCGCCGGCAGGAGATCGACTGCAGGAGGTCATTCAGCGAGGCGCCGGAACCCTCGCTGAACGACCTCCTGCAGTCGATCTCCTGCCGGCGCCATTTTCCGTACGGAAAACGATTTGCGGCGGGAAATCACTCCCTGACCCCCGCTGGACCTCCAGGAACTTTTGGCCAGCTTGGGGGGGGCCTCCTGACCCCCACAAGACTTGCCAAAAGTCCAGCGGGGGTCCGGAAGGACCTCCTGCCGTCGAATCCTGTTGGTCTATGGCCGCCGCCATTTTTCGGCGCCATTTTGGAAAATGGCGCCGGCCGAAGACAACAAGATTCAGTAGCAGGAGCCCGTTCCGGACCGCTGCCGTTCCGGACCCCCAGGTAATTTAAGTCATTCGGGAGGGTGGGGGATTGAAGGAGGTAGGATTTGGCAAGGAAATGTTTAAGTTATTTGGGGGGGGTTTGGGAGGGTGGGGGATTTAATTTAAAGGGTCGGGGATGGGTTTTAGCGGGTTTTAGTGTGCCGGCTCACGATTCTAACGATTTATAACGATAAATCGTTAGAATCTCTATTGTATTGTGTTCCATAACGGTTTAAGACGATATTAAAATTATCGGACGATAATTTTAATCGTCCTAAAACGATTCACATCCCTAGTGAATATACATATTGCTGAAAATTTGGGGGCACCAAGTTCGTGTTTGGTGGTTAAAGAGAAGAAGAAGCAACACCAAGATTAATGGCGATATCCAGATAAGTTTGGTTAATGATTGCTAACCCAGAATTTTTTCCAATCGGTGAAGTTAGTTAAAAGCACGTTTGTCAGTATTTTAAAAACCACTTGGGTGAATTAAGCATAAAAATATACAAAAAAAGTATTGAGAATGACTTATGGACTGACCTATGATTAAGCATAAGGCAGAGTGACAATGGTATACATCACTACACAATGATGCCTATTATGACGGTCACTAACAAGTGCGTCTGATAATTTGAGAGAATAGGAAAGAGGGTTCTTCATTACTGTTATCAATTTAATGGTTCCACAATTAAATGTAGGTACCAAATGGGAAAACCCCAGCCATTTATATTCACAGTGAGCCATGTACAGGTTTGGTACATTGTGACCCAGTGTCCCTTTTATTTGCTAGAAAAATTTACTATTAAACATAAAAACATTTTCTTTGTAAGCAAACTTGGCAAGATGACACAAAAAAAACAGATGGAGCACGAACAGTAACACTCTAGAATGCAATGTTTGACGAATTGCCTCAATTGCATCATCTTGGGATATGTTGGTATACAAAGAAGTAATATCAATCAATAGTCACCAGCATGATAGAGTCAAAAGGCCTAGGGACAGCTTCCAAAGTAATAATCATATCACAAGAATCCCAGATGTAGGATGGACTTTAGAAACAAATGGATGAAAACATTTGTAAATAAAAGTTGATAGCCTTTCTAATAGGGAACCCTTTGAAGAAATAATAGGATGTCCAGGTGTGCCACAATAATTCTGGATTTTTTGGTAATATGTAAAATACTGGGCAAATAGGATGTGGCACACTCAAAAGACCAACTCTCTAGATGTAATGCTTCCATAATTGTGTCTTTGTTGCAAAAAATCATCAATCCTAGATTTTAATTCTGTGTTGAGGGTCATCATCCAAAGCCAAATAAAAACCAGTGTCAACCAACTATCAATTTCTTGTATGTAATCTGTCCAGTTCATAACCATTATCACACCTTCCTTTTCAGCGGGTTTGATGTTGATGGCAAAGTCCTGCCTTAGAGACTGTAGAGCCAAATGCTGCCTCCATGTCAAATTCTGAAAACCATGAGTGATATTCATATTAATGATAGATTTTTCTTGACAATTCACAGATTCATTGTGACGCCCCCTGGGACATCCTACTATTTCTTCAAAGAGTTCATTATTGAAATGGCTATCAAATTTTACAGGCAGATTTTTGCTCCATTTGTTTCTAAAGTCCATATGAACTAAAGGGTCTACATGACCTGGAGGGACCCACTGTGAGGATTTGTACACAAATAGAACAATCATCGTTAGGTGCTGACTGTGTAGAAAAAAATGATTTCAACTGAAGAACACAAACAAATCTCTGTAAACAATTAAAATTTATCAAACAAATTGTAGATGCAAAGGAAAAAAACTTTTGATCAAAAGATTGAGGCTTATTTCTGTTCTTTGTTTATGCTGCCAGTGTTTTTTTACTGTTGAGTTTAAACTATAGCCTATGGTAATGAAGCAAGCTGGGAATACCCACAGAATGTTATTCGTCAAGCATACAAAAGATGTTTTAGTACAATCAGCATATCATTTGTTTTCTCACCATGTAAAGGCCATGTCCTATGTGGAAAATGTGCTGCATGTTTGTACTCTTTTAATTAGTTAAGAAAACTGGAACATTTGAGTTGCATACAGAGTGGCCCTCTTGAAGCTCCACTTCTACAGGACTGGACTTCGTCATAATAAGGGTTGACGGATTTAACCTTCTTGATATTTGTGATATTGGGGTGGAGATCATGATTTGCATCTACTTCAAGAACAGTGATTTATTCACGTTTAATACACCCCTGTAGGGTGTGTGCATTTACAGATGAATTTTAAAAGCCTCTCAAGCACCAAAACTGGGAGGTACACGCACAAGTTGGGTCGGCGTGCGTCGCACAGATTTTAGAAGGCGCCGTGCACAAAAAAAGTCCTCAAAAAAGGGGCGGGGCATGGTCTGGGTGGCTGCATTGGCGTTCCTGTATGTTTCAATGAAACCAGCTCGTAAATGCTTATGCACACAAGCATTCACCGGGGTCCCCTGCTGGGTAACGTTACTTCTGCTATGGATGGCGGGTAAGTCAGAAAACAAAAAAAAGTAAAGAATTGAGCAGAGTTTTAAAGGTCAGGGTTAATAGGGTAAAAGGGAGGCTATTCAACTAAGGGGGTTAGGAAGACCTATCCATTACCTGGGCGAACTGGGAACAAACTGGTAATTGAGTCGGCGTGTGTGTCTACTAAAATCTCCCTGCTTATGCGGTAGAAGCAGCATTTGCATACATAGGCGCTTGCTTACTTAAAATCGCACGCACATCTGCGCATGTTCAGCCTATTTTATACCATGCATGCATGTATGCACATATGTTATAAAATGGCCGTGTCTCTTGGTCCGAGCCGACAAACGTGCGCACATGTGCACCCGCATGCCTGTTTAAAAGTTACCGACCCTATTTTGTTTTCTTGCCAGTGAGAGTGAATGGTTCATTTTTGTAAGTTGTTAGTTGGAAAGAAGGCATATAGATTGAGTTTTGTTTTTCTTTTGGCAGGTCCTTTGTGAACCATTATTCAAGAGAATTATTGAGATGTTATCCTGTCATACTGTTGTAATGCTTTATATTCTTTTTTTGGGATGATTTCATAAAACATTTTTGTTTTTTAAGTGCAGCATGATTGGTCCCTGATGCAGACGTACTGCACCAAAACACTGGCATGGTTGGGCTCTTATGTGGTCAGAATCTTCTGGAGTTTCTGCAGGAATATCTTCATTTTAAGTCAATCTTACATAGACTTTTTTTAGTTTGTGACAGTGGCATCTGGATGTTGTGTGGTTTAACCACTGATTGCTAAGCTATGTACTGTTATCTGGTTGGACAATTACAGACTGTTTTGTATAAAAAAATTTAAAAAATATATCACACACATTATTTTTTATCTCACTGGTAAATGATTAGGAACTCTGCCCAAGCAGGAATGTGTTTGAAATGTTTCGAGCAATTTCTTTTATAATACCAATGAGTCAGTGATTTACATATCCACCAGTTCCTGTTGGTTTGTTATGTTTATTTGATATGTGCGTGGCTGTTTTTGGGCTTCCACATTTTTTTTTTATTTATAACATGTATGCCATATTTGAACCAACTGGAATATCAAAGAAATATTATACAGAAAGGATATCATAGGAATATCATACAGCTCATATCTCTTTTTTATGTTTGATAACTATTTATTTCATTTTGTTCTCATGTTTCTTATCCATCCGCTGATGCCTAAATGCTGCAAACAAGCTTGAATTTAGTACCTCTAGGCCAGGTTTTGTCCATACAGAATGTAATGAGACAGCGAAACGCATGCATATACATTTGAAAACCCCACTGGCATATTGGAGATATGCAGTAATGTCCCACTTTACAGAGAGGTGTCAGTCATTTCTTCAGATCCTCATGAATTTGGTTGAATGCATTCTAGCACATTGCCAAGGCTCCTGCTAGTCATCTGTTTAGTTTAGTTATGCTTTTTATTTTCATTTTTTTCACATTTGTTATTTGCTGTCAATCAATCAAGATAACTTTGTAAATACCCAAGGATATTGTCCCATCATCTCAGCAATACTGATCACATTATCTTTTCCTTCACTGCGATATAATAACATTGCTCTCATGAAATTCAAAGAGAGGCAAAACCTTACCCCCCCACACACACATGCTAAAATGTAAATATATTTACCTACATTTTCTCATGCTTTATAGTGTATAAATTTATGACAAAAAATATTTGCCTTATTGAAAAAACACATTCACTTTTAAACAATGTAATTTTTTTTATGATGCATCTCGTAGCATAGCAGATGGGAAACTTCTGTAGCTGCGTCATCAGTGGTGTCAGTTTGTAAAGGGCATTTCAGCTGCCCTTGTGAACTGAAACCTTTCATGCTTACCAACACTACACATGTACAAGCCTTGAAACAATAATTGAAGCTGCTATATGTCAGTTTGAGTTATCTCAGGAGCTGAAAATAACTTTTAGCTCACAGTATTAAAATGTATTTTTTATATTACTGAAGAACTGTCCATTTATGCTATGTGCAATAAAATATTATGTCAAATGTCTCTGTTTTATTGAAAAGGCTTGTAATTAGAAGTTAGCACCATTTTATAAGGTTCCCTGTTCAATTGCCAGGTCGGGTCTTCCACTCCCTGGTTCGGTTGAGGCTGAGAATGCTGAGGAAGCAGCATTCACAACTCCAGGGGGATAGGGGGCAAGAATGGTGATACCTAGTGGCTAAATTCAGAGCCCATGATTGCAGGATTCCGGAAAAATCTCCAGTGCATGGCCCCCAGCCCAGGATCATCACTGAAAATAGACTGAACTACATGTAAGTTGTGATGGGATAAAAAAAAACTGGGGACAAAATCACAGGGAGCTGCAAATAAAGTACCTAATCCACTAAGGGTTTTTCGAAGAGAAACAAGATGGGAGAAAAGCCTTAATGAATCTGGCCCAGAGGTTTGTGGTGCCAGATCTTAGCCCTGGTTTCGAATGAGCTGGAAGTACAAAGGATCAGTCAGAAATTGCCAGGTCCAAAAAAAAAAAAAAAAGATATATCAGGATTCATAATCCATGGTGTTAAGCCCCAAACAATTTGGGAAAGAATCTCGGTATGCAAAGTTCTAGAAATAAAGAGGCCAATATTCAGTAGGTCGGTTAGTGGAAAAGTTACCTGGCTAAGGTTGGCCGGAACACTTGTCCCGCATATTCAGAGGGACTTGTTTAAAGTTAACTTGCTACGTGTATCTAGCTAACTTTAAAACCTAATTGGCTATGTTTGAATATAGCTGGTTAGGTTTTAAAGTTATCCGGCCTTGTGTGGCTGGATAACTCTCTACTTTCCTTGGTAAATAGCACTGTCAGCAAAGAAACTGCAAAGAAACAGCCGGGGCCAGCAGCTCTACTCTTCCCCTCCCGATCCCCAAATTTTAGATATGGGTCACTGGAGCTATGTACCCCTTAATCCCAAACCTCTCCTTATACAGGTCTCTGGGTGTCCCCTCCCCCCATATTCCTGGTAGCATAC
Organism: Rhinatrema bivittatum; assembly: GCF_901001135.1. NCBI lineage: Eukaryota > Metazoa > Chordata > Amphibia > Gymnophiona > Rhinatrematidae > Rhinatrema > Rhinatrema bivittatum. The sequence continues at coordinate 119,172,609 of NC_042615.1, read as the reverse complement.
AGCAGAGAGCAGTGCCATTCCCTTCCCCAATCTCTCCCACCCTGCCCACACCCCTCTGTTCCTCCAGACTCCCCCCATCACTCCATACAAAATAAAAACCCTGCCAGGAGCACTTGATAACCAGGAGTGGGTAAATTGAGACCTTGTTCAAACAAATGGTAATGGAACCCACGAGAGAAGGAGCTATACTCGACTTAGTGCTCACTAATGGAGATAACATCTCTGATGTCCAGGTAGGCACCCATCTCAGCACCAGTGATCATCAAACGGTATGGTTTAATATCACAAAAAGGATACAGAAAAGAAGCACAAAGACCCAAGTTTGCAGTTCAAAAACACGGACTTTGATGAAATGGGGAAGTACCTGGAGGAAGAACTAAAAGGGTGGGAGAACGAGAGAGATGTGGATCAACAGTGGACCAATCTAAAAGGAGCAATTACCAAGACAACTAATCTATATGTTAGAAAAGTAAAGAAAAGCAAAAGAAAAGTGAAACCTATCTGGTTCTCAAAGGAGGTGGCTGACAAAATAAAGGCTAAAAGAACAGCGTTCAAGAAATATAAAAGATCCCAAAGGGAGGAGCACAAAGAAGAATATCTGGTACAACTGAGGGAGACGAAGAAATTAATCAAGATGGCAAAAAGTCAAGCGGAAGAGAGGATTGCCACGGAGATAAAGAGAGGTGACAAAATATATTTCAGATACATCAGTGAAAAGAGAAAAGTTCAAAGTGGTATAGTGAAATTGAAAGGAGGAAAGGATCAATGTGTGGAGAGAGACGAAGAAATGGCAGAAATATTAAACGAATACTTCAGTTCTGTGTTCACTAAAGAGGACCCTGGTGAAGGACTGTCGCTGCTTAGCAAGGAACTGGAGGGGAGTGGAGTAGATGTAACTCCATTTACAGTAGAAAATGTATGGGAAGAGCTGGAGAAACTGAAAATGGACAAAGCCATGGGGCCTGATGAGGTTCATCCCAGGATACTGGGGGAGCTCAGAGATGAGCTGGCAGGTCCACTGTGTGACCTGTTCAATAGATCCCTAGAAACGGGAGTGGTGCCGAGTGATTGGAGAAGAGCGGTGGTGGTCCCACTTCACAAGAGTGGGAACAGAGAAGAGGCTGGTAACTACCGACCGGTTAGCCTCACTTCAGTGGTGGGAAAAGTAATGGAGTCGCTGTTGAAAGAGAGAATAGTGAAATATCTACAGTCGGGACAATTGCTGGACCACAGGCAGCATGGATTCACCAGGGGAAGGTCCTGTCAGACAAATCTGATTGACTCTTTTGACTGGGTAACCAAGGAATTGGATCAAGGAAGAGCACTCGATGTCATCCACTTGGATTTCAGCAAAGCTTTTGATACGGTCCCGCACAGGAGACTGGTGAATAAAATAAGAAGCTTAGGAGTGAGTGCCGAGGTGGTGGCCTGGATTGCAAACTGGTTGAAGGACAGAAGACAATGTGTGATGGTAAATGGAACTCTCTCTGAAGAGAGAGCGGTTTTAAGCGGTGTACTGCAAGGATCGGTGTTGGGACCAGTCCTGTTCAATATATTTGTGAGCGACATTGCGGACAGGATAGAAGGTAAGATTTGTCTTTTTGTGGACGACACTAAGATCTGCAACAGAGTGGACACTCCAGAAGGAGTGGACAGAATGAGACGGTATTTAAGGAAGCTGGAAGGGTGGTCGAAGATATGGCAGCTGAGATTAAATGCCAAGAAGTGCAGAGTCATGCATATGGGGAGTGGAAATCCAAATGAACTGTATTCAATGGGGGGGAGGCTGATGTGCACAGAACAGGAGAGAGACCTTGGGGTGATAGTGTCTAATGATCTGAAGTCAGCGAAACAATGTGACAAGGTGATAGCTAAAGCCAGAAGAATGCTAGGCTGCATAGAGAGAGGAATATCGAGTAAGAAAAGGGAATTGATTATCCCCTTGTACAGGTCCTTGGTGAGGCCTCACCTGGAGTACTGTGTTCAGTTCTGGAGACCGTATGTCCAAAGAGACAGAGACAAGATGGAGGCGGTCCAGAGAAGGGCGACCAGAAAGGTGGAGGGTCTTCATCGAATGACTTATGAGGAGAGATTGAAGAATCTAAATATGTATACCCTGGAGGAAAGGAGAAGCAGAGGTGATATGATACAGACTTTCAGATACTTGAAAGGTTTTAATGATCCAAAGACAACGATAAACCTTTTCTGTCAGAAGAAAATCAGCAGAACCAGGGGTCACGATTTGAAACTCCAGGGAGGAAGACTCAGAACCAATGTCAGGAAGTATTTCTTCATGGAGAGGGTAGTGGATGCCTGGAAAGCCCTTCCGGAGGAAGTGGTGAAGACCAGAACTGTGAAGGACTTCAAAGGGGCATGGGATAAACACTGTGGATCCATAAAGTCTAGAGGACGTGAATGAAGAGTGGGTGGCTCGCGGGAAAGATGGCTACTGCCTGGAGATAATGCCCTTATTCAATAAACATACACAGGGTTAATGCGACTCCAACAATGGTCTAAGCTTCAACAGCAAGAGGAAATGTGGAAAAGTTGAATTCACAAAAAGTTGAATTCACAAAAAGCAGGGAGTAGCTTGCTTGTTACGGCAGTTACTACCCCAAACCAAATAAGCCTGATACTTCACTTTCAATACATATCCAGCATAGCTCTCTGCTTCAACGGCAGGGGAGAAAGACCGATACTTCACGCATATCCAGCATAGCTCTCTGCTTCAATGGCAGGGGAGAAAGACCAATACTTCACGCATATCCAGCATAGCTCTCTGCTTCAACGGCAGGGGCGAAAACCGATACTTCACGCATATCCAGCATAGGTTTCTGCTTCAACGGCAGGGGAGAAAGACCAATACTTCATGCATATCCAGCATAGCTCTCTGCTTCAACGGCAGGGGCGAAAACCGATACTTCACGCATATCCAGCATAGCTCTCTGCTTCAACGGCAGGGGGAATGAAGAAAAGTGAATCTATATACTGACAACAACCAACAAGGACTGAATTACATAGTCTGGGTGAACAAATAAGCATGGGTGTAGCTTGCTTTTTGTGGCAGTTACTACCCCTAACTAATTAAGCTAGATATTCACTTAGATGCAGTTCCAACACTGCTCTCTACATTAATGGTGGGGGTGGAAGGGAAATAGAACCAAAAGGTTACTAAGAGCCAAGACTAACAGAAGTATGAGAAAAATAAATAAATAAAAAGTGAAAAGCTTGCTGGGCAGACTGGATGGGCTGTTTGGTCTTCTTCTGCCATCATTTCTATGTTTCTATGTTTTTGTATGGAGGGGTCTGGAGGGTGCAGGCAGGAGTACTCATACTTTGGGTGGGTGGGTGGGAGGGATTGGGGAAGGGAAGGGAAGGGCACTGCCATCTGATGAATGTTACCAGGAATGTGTGGGTGTGGGAGGGGGGTTCGCAACGACCTGTATAAGGAGAGGTTTGGGATTAGGAGGTACATGGCCTGAGAGGCCCATATGTAAAATTTGGGGATCAGGAGGGAAAGAGTAGAGCTGCTGGTAAGTAGAAAGTTAACCGGCCACACAAGCCTGATTAACTTTAGACCTGTTCTAAATCAGGTCTAATGTTATCCAGCTAACATGCAGGCCGCTGTGCCGGAGATCTCGGTCCCGCCCCTGCCCCGCCCTGGGACATGCGCGCGTCCGGGGGCTTTACGCATACCACCGGGCCTTTTGAAAATAGGGCTTTGAAAATCTGCCCTTAAGTGCATAAATCATAAAACATGCGTGCATACTTTTACACCTACAATTTAAGCGACAGAATTTAAACCTCACTTGTTTTTTAGGACCTGGCGGTTAGATCTGTGGTTAATGTTGGATATAGTTGTGAGTTGTTGGTCATTTGTGAACTGGTAGTCAGATCTTTCTTTTATTTCTTGTGTAACCCCATCCTCGGGTATATGCTAGACACGGATGAGGCCAGAAAAGATTTTAAAGTCTCTTCAGGGCTAACTCTGTTACTGTCCCCTTTCTCCAGGGTTTGGATTTTTTGTAGATAGGAGGAAAGAATGACCCTTTCAGGGCCCGTATGTGACAGGGGTATCCTGAGTGTTTTTTCTTTTCCCTGGAAGAGGTACATTTTTCCCCCTCCTCTCTAGAAGCTGTAGGTACGAGAAAAAATAAACTGGGGACTTTAATTTCTGTGTCCAAAATTAAAGTCTTTACTGATGAGTAATCAGGTGAAATAATGCTACAATTCACATCAATTCCTTTGGTTTTCACAGTGACTACTACAGTTCTTTTTCTCTATATCTGTGCAAGGATCTCTTTATCTTGGTCCAGGGCACTCACCATCCAGGGCTTGAATTAATGAGGTTCTCAAGTGGGCAAGGATATCCTTGTTGGGATGGAAAACCCCCCTGAAGCTGACCAAATAATTTATTTCACAATCTCTGCACAGTCTCCCAAATATCTCTGTTCCAAGAGTGGAGACTCCAATTGTGGGGTTCCTCAGATGTAACTCAAATTTGGTTTTTACTCACAATTCTCCTCAATCTCACTCACTGTATTCAAATCCCAAGTTGAAATGTGATCCCCAGGAAGTCTCAGCTCTCAATGTTCCTTGCTCAGGGTAGGAAGAAGGGTCAGCAAAACTCTTCCTCCCGGATCTTCTAACCAAAACGTCTCTTTCCCAAAAACATAGTTCAAAACACCAGAAGACACTGCAGCAGGTCACCACCATTCCTCTACTTTCTTGGAAGGTCACAGTGGGGCAAGTCTTCTCAATCCTGGGCCCCCAAGGGAGAGCGTTCCCCCTTGCTCTCACCCCACCCAGGAATCTCACAGGCTTCTTACAAATAAAAAACTGTTAAAAAATAATTTAAAAAAATACCCAAGAACAACCCAGCCAGCCAGTTAGTGGACTGAAAGGGATACTCCCTCAATCTTGCCCAAGAACTACAGGCAGATAGTACTTGAGTCCAAGGAGATGCCCAATAACCAATGATGGAAAAATCCCCATAGCTTCCTCCTTAACCTATCAACTGAATTGCACTGCCCCCACAGCTCTCAGGAGAGAGCTGCTTTTGTTAACTCACAGGAGGCCGGCCATCCCAGCACCCTCACGGGGATGAGCTGCACCAAATATGTGTTCAAATATCTTAATTGTTTAATATAACAAAGTAATAACACAAAAATCAGGGCATATTGAAAAATCAATATAACAAAAAAGAAGAGAGCATAACAAAAAAGAAAAAACAGTAACTCCAGAAGCGAGGCTGACATAAACCGATATAACACTTGGATAGGGAAAAGCAATGGTTGTTGCAAAATTACAGTGACGTAAAAGATGCAAAATAGTCATCCAAAGGTTTTCATACCGCAGACCAAGAAGTAAGATGTTGAAACTTAACAACAACTGTCTTATCATATTTGCAATACATACAGATTGGTGGAATAACTACAGCTCGATTTTAAATGGCCAGCATGCGTAAAAAATGGGGGTTACACACATGGCCGGACCTTGCGCAAGCCATGCATATTTAAAAGGGGCCGGGCTGCACACTTAACCATCGTTACGTGCACAAGAGCCGGGCTGAAGAAAAGGGGTGGGGAGGGCAGTCCAGGGGTCGGGGAGGGGCTGAGCTGGAGGCAGCTGGTAGAGCCAGGAGCTGGTGTAAGTTCTAAAACAAAGAAAAAAAAAGGTAGGGCCTTTTAAGGGGTCGGGGAGGACAGGGGAAGAGGGAGGGAGTATGGGCAGGAGGGTAGAGAAGTTCCTTCCCAGTCTACCCCTTAGTAAGTCACTATTGTTTCAGAATGACAAAATTAGTTTACCAGTAACCGATAGAAAAAATATCCAATAACTACCTATGCGGGGTTGAAAGATGAGAGGGAAAGGCTGCCGCATGTAATATCACTATGCAGTATGTGAGCGGGTAGTGCAAATGCAGAATTTGAGATATAATTCTCCACACTTGTTGCCAAAATGGCTGTATAATGGAACAAAAGAACAGCATATGAAATAACATGGCTTTATGAGATTTACAGGATCAACAAAATGAGAAGAAGATAAGCCAGCATGGTATAGTTTCCAGGGAGTCCACACTGCTCTGAGAGCGAGGAAAAAGAAGATTGCGTCAAAATGGAAGATAGCGAGAATCACAGTGATGAGCACCAAAAGTACGACCAATCAACTTCATCATCAGTACACCAGATTCTGTAAGCCAAAGCTTTTGTAAGCTCGTCGGAAATGGAAAGTTTGTTCCTTTAACAGATTTATAGATCCTGTGATCTAAAATCACGATACAATACATATAAATTGGGGAAAGCAGATAAACAAAAATTGGAGATCAGTTCATGACCCAGACAACTACAGAGTTGCAACCAAGCAAGAAACTGAGACTTAGGAAGGGAATAGGTGTTCATCAGTTCATTAAACAAAAGTAGTTTATGGTCTTTCACACCAGCTTGCCATATTTTCCAGTTTAGGCTTTTACCCTCAAGATTTATTGGGAATGAAACCAGGGAGATGCCAATTGAGAGCGTTTCCATTTGGGAAAAGAGGACGTCATTAACTGATCATATTCAGAAAATGCTTGATGTGTTCCCCATAAGAGATTAGGGTAGCAACATTCCAGGGAGAGCTGCAAAAAGAACAGGAGAAATCAACCCCCGTTCTATAGGCAGCCAACAAGGGCTAAATACATCAGACATCCAAAAATAACCTTGCTGTAAAATATAAAAATCAGAACATTCATCCCACCATTATATTTAACCACTTTCAGTTTAGTGGTCGCTATTCTCGGAGGTTTATGCTGCCATAGAAAGCGAAGTAACAAACAATCTATTTGTTTATAAAAATCAACAGAAAAAAATGGGAATCATAGAGAATACATAGTTTAATCTGGGAGAGAGTACCATTTTAATCGTATCAAGCCATCCCCACCATGTAAATTGCAGGGGGAGATCATCAGCGTAAGGACTCTCAAATCATTTGTAAACTGGATACCTCACAATGAGCGATGGGATGAAGTATAGAATAAAAAAAAAAAAACCCAACCCAAATATTTGAGACCAACTTTCATTTTTTGAAACGGATAATCAGTGATATGCACATGTCTACCCATCATATTTAATGGTAGCAACTCCATCATATGCCAGTTAACCCGATGACCTGAGAGAACAGAGTATGTGGAGATAAGAGGAAACAAAGGAGGAAGTGACAACTCAGGATTCTTAATGTATAACAAAACGTCATCAGCATATGCAGATAATTTATATATTTCTGTGCCCATGTCCATGCCCTGAATATCTGGATTTTGTTGAATGGCCAGTAATAGAGGTTCCTAAGCCAAGTTAAAGAGAAATTGAGACAGGGGGCAACCCTGTCTGGTACCTCTATGGAGCTCAAATCTAGAGAAGAGCCTATTATTAACATTTAAACTAGTAAAGGGATGGTGATAAAGAAGTCTGACACTGGCCAAAAAGGATGGTCTGAACCCAAATCATCGTAATGTAGCAAAAGATAATCCCACTCAACCCTATTCAATGCTTTCTCAGCGTCCAGGGAAAGATGAATAATAAGCGATGGGTCCAATTTAGCAAGCTCAATAATGTGGAGAAATAAACGGGAGTTGTTTGAAATTAGTAGGTTTTTAATGAAACCTGATTGATCAGGATGTATTGTCTCCCATGATATCAGCCAATCAGGAAGTGAAAATTTTGGCAAATATTTTGTAATCTATAATTTGAAACAAGTTTAGAATCTCTCCCTGGCTTTGGTAACACTACTATACTTGCCTCAGAAAATAATGAGTCTGGTACAGGAGATAACAGTATGTCTAAAAAATAAAATACATATGTAACTTAGGAATAAGCTTTGTAAAAGTCCACTGAAAATCTATCCGAACCAGGTGCTTTCCCTCTGGTCAACGCAGATATAGCAATATAAATCTCGTCTGATGTAATGGGTCTGTCCAATCTAGAATACTGTTCTGAGCTAAGAAGATGTTGTACCTGGGAAAGAAATTGATTAATAGAAGATTCGGAAGAAGTTGATTCAGATTTATAGTGATTGTGGTAAAATTCCTTAAATATATCTGAATCAAATGTCAGTGTTCAGCCTTCTTTGGAAGTTATCACATGTATATGTGTCCTGTCTTATTTCTTTTTAAGTTAATTTGCCAAAAGATGACCACATTTTTCTCAGCATAGTATCAAGCTTTTTATACAAATAAGGATTTCCCCACTTGCAGACTTAATAACTTGTTATATTCATTTATTTTATATTATTATTTTTATATACCAACATTTGATCTGAGATACCACATCTGTTTACATTCAGGTATGGCAGGTATTTCTCTATCCCCAGAGGGCTTACAATCTGAGTTTTGTACCTGAGGCAATGGAAGGTAAAGTGACTGTGCCCAAGGTCACAAGGAGTGACAGCAGGACTTGAATCCTGGTCTCCTGGTTTGTAGCCCACTGCACTAACCACTAGGCTATTCCTCCTCCTTAGCTGTGGGATTCAATAATCTCCAAGGATCTGTGAGGCCAAGAGACTCAATAAGGCTGGTAATGACCTTGTGGGCTTTGGTGTAAGAAATCTTGACCCGAGACTGTTTGTCTAACAGAGGATCCAAGGATTGGTTGAAATCTCCTCCAATAATTAGTTTAGAGGTCACCTCCCCATCAACTATGATGAGACCATCTGAAAAAAAAGTTGGATCATCAGAGTTTAGAGCATACAGGTTAAAAATAATAAACTATTCCCTCCCAATTGTGGCCTCTACAGAAACTCATCGGCCTTCAGAGTCAGCAACATGACTCATAATTTGAGCCCTGAGGTGTTTATGAAACAAGATCGCAACATCCCATTTCTTCTTTACCGCAGGACTAAAAAACACCTCCTCCACCCAGTTCTGTTTCAGTGTAAGAGATTTGAAGAAGAAACATGGGTTTCCTGAATAATGGCAATGTCAGTGTTTAAAGATTTGAAATAGGACAATATTTTCTTGTGCTTGATAGGGTGTGAAAGACCATTAATATTTAGAGGAACAATGTGAAGATCAGAAATGGAGGCCATAATGCAACAGAAGAGCATTCAATGTAATCAGGTTTTTGCAACAACCAGTCAACAAATCTAGATGTACATTGGTTGATAACATATCAGGAACTCTCTAAAAAAGAAAAAAAAAAGAGATAGAACAAAATCTTAGGCAACCATAGAAAAAAGCCAATAAACAGAGAACATATCCATGAATACCAATTGCACTTGAAAATCATGGGCCTCCAGCCAGGAAGTATAGCCAACCAAGATCCATCTCAGAATATAATGTTGAACACATCGTCCCCCTAGGAAAGAAAGTGTCAGTAGTTATATTCGCTGTAATAACTGATGAACTATTAGTGAGTTATAGAAAACTGGAAAACATCGCTAACTATTCAACGGACAAGAATGCAGAGCAGATCCGTTACTAAACCAAAATAGCAGAAAATCACCCAATCCTTGTGACAAAGTTCATGTAATCATTTCCTATATGGACTCCTATAAGAAAATAAAGGTATTCAACTTCTCAGGGCCATCAAAGGATTTTGTTTGGTTATGGCACATTACCCACACCTGGACTGGATAGAACAGGCCATAACACACACCCAGAGCTTGTAGGTGTGGCTGATATTCCAGAAATGCTTTCTGCTTTGCAGCTGTCATCTTTGCCAAATCTGGCATGAAAAGCACTGAGTGGCCTTTAAAAGTGATGGGTGCTTTAGTACGGGCCATGGAGAGAATTTCTAAAACCTGAGGATACCAAAGTAATTTAAAGTTTATAGGCCTCGGCTAGCGAGAGTTCTTAAGAGGCCTTGATGGGATCCTATGTGCCCTCTCTATTTCAAAAGCTAAGCAAATTGTAGCTGCAGGCAATCCAGGATCATTTTCACCAGGAAGCTAATCATGTCAGAACCCTCTGTTCCCTCTGGTATACCAAGGATGCATATATTGCTCCGTCTGACTCTATTTGCGAAATCCTTGAGCTCACACTGCAGCCGTTCCAGCTTCTGTGAGGGAGTGAGGTCGTTGTGGAGACCAGTGACGCAGTTTTTATTTCCACCTCCTCAAGCCTCACTTGAAATGTCAACAATTGCTGAGACAAAAGCAGTTTCTATCTTGCCAGATTTCGACCCCAAAATCGCTGAGACGCTGGAGAATGATTACGATGACTAGAAAAACAAATAGAACGGGTGATGATACTTGAATCTAGAAAACGATCTTGGAGAACAAATGGATCAGGCAGCCATATTGTTGCTATGCAAAAGCACCCCCCCGGGCTGTACCAAATGGCTCCTCCCCTTTCTCTAACCTACACTGCAATATCTGTAGTTAATGAAATTACTAAGGGCAAAGAGACCGTTAAGCAAGCGAATCAGCTCTGTGCCTTTTCTGTGTCAGTTTGTCTGCATTTTCTGTTTGTGAGTCTTTCTGTACCTGCTGCGTGACTTTCTGTGTGTGTCGTGTATGGATAATGGGACTGGATGAGTTGATAGTAGGTCTGGGTGAACTGGTGGTCAATAATTATGTTGTTAGTGTGGAAAAGAATAAAAATAAACAAAGTTTTTAAACATTGATTATTTGTTGGTGAACGTACCCCTGTACCTGGGGGGTGAGGTGTCCCTTGACATGGCTGGCACAGGGAAGGATGGCTGAAAATGAAGAGGCCATTGTAGCCAAGTATCAGGCAGGTTGAGCCACTGCCACTACTCAGAAGTGGATCTGGGGGCCTGAGAAAATGGTGGGAGTTTTGGAAAAGCCTATGTTGCAAATTTTGATAAATGGGCAGACCCTGATAAGCACTAGCATTGCCATGGGAATTATAGTTATTTTAAATAAATGTGGGGCAAAGTAAGCATAAAGGTGGCCCGGGAGAGCCCCTACAATCCAAAAAAACCCCCAAAGGGCACATTTGTTTGGGTTAGGAAGAGCACAGATAAACAGACTCCATATAAAAAAAAGATGAATTTTCAAAACATTACACACATAAATATTAGCATATACATACAGAAGTAGCCTCTAATAACATAGTCCATATTTTATAAAAGTCCAAAATACCTGCCTATGTTCAGTTTTACGAGGAGGGGGCATCTAGGGGGCAGAGCCAGTAGTTATGTGTGTAAGTTGCTACTTTAAAAGGCACTTACACATGTATATTTTCCATCTTACTCGCATATTTTTCCATCTGCTAATTATATGATGTTTATTGTGTAGTACTGACTAGGTGGGAGGTCTGAGTGAACTGAGGGGCATTCAGGCTGAAGAATCAGGGGGGTCTTAATGAGCTGCAGGACTGGCTGAACTGGTGGACTAATTGTTAACAACTGTAGTTTGATACACAAGTTATAAAATATACCAACTTACGCGTGTAAATTGGGACTTAAGGCTTGCTTTCACACGTGGTCAATGCATTGATATACATGGTTTCAATGCATCGCATGCATTCATGCATAAGCCTACATGCGCATGTTTGTTGCAGACAAGTGCAGGGAAGTGAATTTTAGAAAACGTGTATATGATATGTGCACATTTTACAAGATACTATAGAAAATCTATTCTTGGCCATATCTAGCACATGTGCAGGGCCATCCAATTTTATAAAGTGTCCAGATGAACGTACAACGATCCTAATAACTTTAGACCGATAGCTAACCTTCCCTTCATAGCCAAGATTATGGAAAAATTGGTAAACTCACGACTCTCAAACTACATTGAAGACAATAACCTACTATTCCCATCACAATACGGATTCCGTAAAACCTTAAGCACGGAAGCCCTCCTCATCTCCTTGACTGATCACATCATCCTAGGCTTAGACAAAGGACAAGTCTTCCTTTTGATCCTACTCGACCTTTCATCTGCATTTGATACGGTCAATCACTCCCTTCTCATCAACCAACTAACAGCCATAGGTATTTCAGGAACTGCCCTATCATGGTTCAGAACCTTCCTCAGCAACAGAGGATATAAGGTTAAGATTCATAATAAAGAATCCTCACTTCACCCCGCATCAGTAGGAGTCCCTCAGGGCTCATCCTTGTCTCCTACCTTGTTTAACATTTATCTGTTACCCTTATGTAAACTTCTCACGGACCTCAATCTCAAACACTTCCTCTACGCTGACAATATCCAGGTCCTGATCCCCATCAAGGAGTCGCTCGCGAAAACATTGTCTCACTGGGAAACCTGCCTCCAAAATATCAAACAGCTTCTCATAAGCCTCAACCTGATACTAAATTCATCAAAAACAGAACTTCTACTCATCACGCCAGAAAACAGCTCTCTCACACCCACTCATCCAGCCTCACCAAATACTACACAAGTGAGAGACCTAGGAGTCCTAATTGACAATCACCTAAACCTGAAAGCTAACATCAACAAAACCACCAGAGACTGCTTTTATAAGCTCCAAGTGCTGAAAAGAATAAGACCTCTCTTCCACACACATGACTTTAGAACGATTCTACAATCAATCATTTTCGCAAAGCTGGACTATTGTAACACCATCTTGCTTGGTCTCCCTTCATCACACACCAAACCACTGCAAATGGTCCAAAATGCCTCCGCCCGTATACTCACTAACACCAGGAGAAGAGAACACATAACCCCTATCCTGATGGGCCTCCACTGGCTGCCCATCCACTTCAGAATAATCTACAAGGCCATTCTCACCATTTTCAAAAACATCCATCAATTAGCCCCAATTGATCTCCATATCCCACTACGATTACACAACTCAACAAGACTGACAAGAGAAGCTTACAAAGGAACACTTCAAGTACCTCCAGCTAAAACTACCAGACACATCACGCTTAGAGATCGGGCCTTCTCCACAGCCGGTCCAACTATATGGAACTCCATTCCCCCAGATCTTAGAATGGAACCCAGCATCTCAATCTTCAAGAAAAGACTCAAGACGTGGCTGTTCACACAGGCCTTTCCTAACTCCAACATTATTTAACTTCCATCAATCAACACACTTCGCTAGTATTAGCATTAATAGCCTCCTCTTACAATGTTGTTATATTTATATAATTGTCTGATCTACATTTCCCTTCTTACTCCAAGTTATTGATTTCCTTGTTACATGTAACTGCTTTTCTGCACTATTGTTCAAATTGTAAAGTTTATTATAATCACACCCCTGTTTCTTGTGAACCAGCATGATGGGACTATCGTCTTGAATGTTGGTATATAAAAAACTTAAATAAAATAAATAAATAAATAAAATAAATATAAGTGCCAAAGTACAAATATCTTGCATCAGAGCCTAAAGGGATATGGTGTGGGAGAGTTGTGGGTGGGGTGTGGGTATTCCAAGATGCGTCAAGAGATTGTGTGTAATTATCTGCACGCCTGGGCACGCGCCCAGGTCCAATGCCATTTAACTTTACTTCTGATATGGAGGAGGTGTATGCTAAAAAAAACCCAAAAGATACAGGCATCTGTGAGGGGTTTGAAGGGTCTGGGGTAACTGGGGGGAGTACAGGCTAAAGAGCAGAGGGGTTTGGAGGCAAACTGGGCAAACTAGTGGACGAACTGATGAAACTGGTCTTTGGCTAAGCGCTCGTCTGTTATATAATACAGTCACTTATGCATCTATAAGCTGACTTATACAGTTGAGTGCACACAAGTTTAAAACTAGGGTACTTACTTCTAGCACTGGAAACATAAACTTGGTGTAGTTTATGCTTTCAGTGCAGCCTTGAATGAAACTGCACTGGACCTTGTCGGGAACAGATCAGTGCTGACCCTGCTCTCGGTGGGAAGTTTTGGCCTCAAGAAGTGGGATGAAGGTCTGGGGGGATACAGCGGGATGCACTGGGGTGTTAATGTATATTGCTGAGGAGGTGGGGAGAGCCTGGCCTCAGGTTTATCTCTCAGGTAGGAGTTTGTCCAAGGGGGGAGCATGACAGCTTGATAAACATTTTGAGATATGGGGTGGGAGATGCAAGGCCCAATAGGGCAAGTTTAATATTAAGTGGGAGAAAGAAGAAATTGGGCCATAGGCCCCTTTAATTCTATTTTTTGTTATGGGCAAAAGTGCTTCTTACCCAGATATCTTCAAAAGATATCTGGGTAAGTAGCAAGTTATCCAGGCACACAAGGCCAGATAATTTAAAAACCTAAATGGCTAAATTCAAACATACAACCACAATAAGTGCAGATAATGTTGCATAGACCATATAGGTATTCAAAAAGTTTTCTTTTATTTTTGTTTCTAGGGAGGATGCTAGGCCAAGAACATCACATACGTCTCGAGAAAATCATACAATAACTTCAAATATAGCTTTATCTACCTATTCATCTATTGCTACTTCTTTTTTAGACTCGGGTCAGACACAACGCAACAATCGCGGTACCCGGTCCCGAGGCCGTCCCTTTCCGTCCCAGATCCAATGAACAACACGATCTGCATGTCAACAGTCAGACCCATGGCAATAAAGCCTAATGCTACATTTAACTTGTCCTCTTGGCCCCTGACATCAGACGAGTTGAAGATTCTTGAAAAAGGTTTATCATTTGTACCTACAGTTAGCTGTGATGATTTTGATCTACAAATTCATCTATATTGGTTTTTTAGGTCTTTGAAAATGAAGCTCTTTTTTTCTGATTTTCCTACGATACAAGATGGGTCACTTGTATATGTTAAATCTAGGTGGGTCCCCCCATTATTAGTTTTTGAGAAAAATTGGTACGAACCGATATTAGGACATTACTGTCCGAAAGAAATTACATCCATTACAATCTGACTAGAAATGAAAGTGCTTCCATTAAATCTTTGGCAAATGATTCTAGTATAACAATAAAATCTGCTGATAAGGGCGGTGGGATAGTTATAATGAATAAGTGTGATTATGTGGCTGAGGTGCTACATCAATTAAATGATGCAACTTTTTACCTACCTTTGGATTCTGACCCCACAGATGATTTAAAGTTTATAATATCGTCACTAGTTCAAGATGCTGTGGCACATAAATTTATTACAACACGAGAGGCCAAATTTTTGTCAGTAGAATATCCGGTTATTCTTGTTTTTTACACCCTTCCCAAAATTCACAAGACTTTGAAAAATCTACCTGGCCGACCGATAGTTTCAGGAATTGATTTGATTCTGGAACCTATATCTAAGTTTGTAGATTACAAAGAGACATCAAAACCTTCAGAAAAAGTTTAAAAACATGGCTCTTTAAACAAGCGTATCACAAAGAGAATGGAGAATAGAACCCAGGCTAGTGTAGGATGCGGACAGTAGAACACCCACACACATCACCCTAATCATTATGTGTGTATTTTATTTTATTTTTCATTCACCACCAAAGGATGATACAATTATTAATCTATTTTTGGTATTTAAAACTGATACAGATAGAAATGGACATGATTTATCACACCCACCAAATAATATTGATTATATAACTATGTTACCGTAACTTGATGGCACCTGTGTAGTTGATAGAACTTAATATATTTAGCAACATTATTTTATGTGCCTTATTGTAAACCAGTGTGACGGTATCTTTCTTAACGACGGTATAGAAAAGATTTTTAAATTAAATTAAATTATTTCTGAAACCTTTTGTCCCTCTAAGCAAGTCCTATGTACGTGATTCCACACATCTCATCACCATATTGAATGTCTTAAGTATACCACCAGCTCCCTGTTACCTTGTTACACTAGATATAGTTTCCCTATATTCTAATATACTGCAGGAGGAAGCTTTAAACATCATTGAAGATACACTTAACACACTCCGGACCCTGGGCGAATACCTACTTCATTTTTTATGGAACTAACTAGATTGGCCCTCACACAAAATTATTTTCGGTTTGATACAACTTACTATAAACAGGTCAAAGGCACCGCTATGGGCGCCACTATGGCCCCAAGCTTAGCATGCCTTTATGTGGCAAATTTTGAGGAGACTTATATATACCCTTCTGAATGGTCAGGTTTTTTGCACTTATAGTTGAGATTTATCGATGATATTTTTTTAATTTGGCTTGGAACTGATGTGCAATTCTATATGTTTTTTGACTGGTTGAATCATTGCAATGATAATTTACAGTTTGGTTTCAATATTCATTCGTCTCAAATAACCTTTCTTGATATTCTCATATTATTCGATAATACCAAATTCTCCAATACCATTTTTATTAAAGATACCGACCGTAACACGTTGTTGAGCTTTGATAGTTATCACCCTAGGGCTCTCAAAAGCAATATACCTATGGGCCAATTCCTAAGTTTATGGTGGCTGTGCGCTTCTAAGCCCAAGTTTATTGCTAAAGCTAAGGAGATGATGGCCTGGTTTCAAGAGAGAGGATACCCAAGTAAGATTTTGAAAAAAGCCTTTAAAAGAGCTCTTTATGTTAATAGGGACCTATTGTTTTGGCCTCAAGTTTGTTCTACAGATAGCACAATGAACTGTATATTACCATTTTCTACTCTTAGCAAACCTGTAACCCAGATTATTCGTAAGCATTGGAAATCATTAGCTCTCCAAGAGGTTTTCCAGAGCTCATTACGCTTCACATATCGGAGAGGGACTAATTTGCAGGACATGTTAACACAATCTGATTTTAGTGCAGCACATACACGCTCTCAAGCCAATGGAGAACATAAACCCTGCGGACACTGTTCGGTATGCCCATGCACTGAGACTATGTCTTTTTTTGAACATCCAGTATCCGGAAAAATTTATAATCTAAGAAATCATACGGACTATAACTCAGAGGGGGTTATTTACCTTATTCGATGTCCGTGTAAAAAACTGTACATAGGGAAGACTATGAGAATGTTTAAAACAAGAATCATTGAGCATAAATCTAACATTAGAAATCTGCGTGAGAATGCACCATTGGTTGAGCACTGGGTCCAGCTGTCACATACATTGTCTGACTTATTCTTCTTTGTTTTAGAAGTTGTCACCTGACCGAGCCGTGGGGGTAACTTCTCAGAACATTTGATCCAGATAGAACAAAGATGGATATACACTTTGAATACTGTTATGACCCATGGCTTGAATAAGGAATTGGAATGGACTTATTTTACTTAATTCTGACTGGTCATGATCTACCTGTTTTCTGATTGGTTGTTCCCCTGAAAATGCTGATTGGACCACTGTTTTCGCGCCTTTTTGACAATGTTTAAAACCCCACTATACTAGTTGTGAACATGCTCCCTGCCAAACACTATGGAGAAGAATTACGGTATGTAAAAAACTCTGTTTTGGAAGTCAAGTCTTTATGTCGTCCGTAGTTTATCTATTTACATAGTCCATTTGTATGTTTCGCTTTCAGAACTGTTGATTAAAGTCATTTGTCCCTCTCGACACAGCCTCGGGAAAACACGGGTCCGTGTCGGGGGACCCATTGAGAAATATTGATGATAACAGTGGAGCTGCCGTTTGTGTTGAAACAAAAATAAAAGAAAGCTTTTTGAATACCTATATGGTCTATGCAACATTATCTGCACTTATTGTGGTTGTATTATAATTTCTGAGTGCAGTCTTGCTCTTGTGTTCCTTCTAAATTCAAACATAGCCAGCTAGGTTTTAAAGTTAGTTCTATACATGTAGCTGGATAACTTTAAGCAAGTATATTCTGCAGATATTTATCCCACTAACCTTAGCCCGATAACTTGTCCACTAAACGTCCTACTGAATATGGACCTCACCATGAACAAAGGGTTTTGCTTTGGTCACCATTCCACTGGATGGATGTTTATGGGTTTTGGATGGATGGCACTTTATGTGCAGAAAAGATACTTAATGCTGTTGGCTGGGACAGACTTAAATTGGCCTGCTGGGCAATAATAGGTTGTTTGATGGAAGCTTAAAATAGAAAGCCTATGTTGACACCTTCGAAATAGATGCAATGTGAACTTACCTCCAGGCTGCTCTTGCCTGATATGCAGCGGATCCTGTCATTCCCCCTTTAAATGATGCAGCTCACAGGCCTTCTTCTTTAGGTGTTCAATCTGTACAGATGAGAAGTTAGAATAATGTGAATGATGCAGGTTCCATGACATCCACAAAGGCAGTTTCCATTCATATCAGCTAATTCTTGACCCACCTTGATAATGGTTTTTCACTCTCCCTTCTGGCATCAATATTTTCTGTTAGGTTTCTTCTCCCACCCCTCAAAACCTTCTCATTGCAAATGACACTTCAATGCAAAGAGCTGTAGCCTTGGCTGCCTTTTGCCCATGCCACCACCCCTGGAGTGTTCTTAGTGCTAAAAAGGCACTGGTGCTGTTCTCTTCAGCTCCTTGCAGCACTGTGCTGCTGTAACAGCTCTGGATATGTGGCGTGTCCATGTGTGTGTCCATGTTGAGGAAGCTCCTTAACACTTGAAGCCTTTTCCCTGGCTTCTCTGCAAAACAGCATACTGTGCAGAAGAAGAGCACCTATCTAGTTCATGTAGTTTTGCACATTCATCCTGTTTGCCCTCTCTGTATTTGATTTTTGACTCCCCTGCTTCCCTCTACATCTAGGAGGCTTTATGACTGAATTCTAAAGGCAGGCCCTGCCAGACCTGACTTATGCACCTGGCTTTCGACCTGACCCCTTGGATGGGGGAAGTACAGGCATTAATTTCTCACAATTATTGCGGCCAGCCTTGCCACAGCCCTAGCTGAGAAATTCAACCTGGCTCTGCCCAGGTTCACAAAAATACCTGATTGAATCTCCATGGACCCCATATGTGTATATATGAGGGGCTGCATAAACTCCTTTGAAAGTTAGACTCCAAGAGTCTTAATAAGACTTAGCAGCAAGGAGCAAAAGCCAGCTTTCAGCATTGATTCTTTCATCTTTACCTATTGTGTTGTTCAAAATGACATATTGACCAAATTTGGTTTCTAAATCTTCTGCAGTCAAATAGTCAGCACATGCATCAGGGTGTCCAGGACAAACACTTTGTTCAGTTCCAATGTCTTCAAAACTAATAGATTTCTAGACCCATGCTTCAGGCTTCTTCCTTTCTGCTGTTGTGAACTAGAGTCATACTTTTATAAAAGCCCCTTTACCATATATGCATTGCTGATAATAAACTTTTCAGATATCCTATTAAACAGTGGCATTGTGCCTGAATGTGGCAGAGGCAGTTCCCAAATGACTTCTCATAAAAGCCCATAAGGGTTTTTGCCGTGCTCCCTATCAGCAATTTATAGGATCTGAATTCCAATCACTCTGTAAAGAACACACAGGTTCCATGTTTTTTACCAGTAATCTTTCCCTTAGACTAGATTCAAAAGTTTATTTGCTCTATAGGGAACTACATAATGAGGCTGGAGTAATTATTGAAACTTCCGTAAGACTCCACTCAGTCTGAGAATCCTATGACTCACTTCAAATGCTAAGCTCATACTGCACTAACCCTAACACTCTTATACAGGAAGGTAATTTTATAACAACCTACATAACTTCTGCATTTCAGAAACACATACATTATGATAATTTTCAAAATGAAAACAAAAGTTCACTCTGAAAATTATCCTAAACAATGTGCAAAAACGAACTCGCACAAAGTTATACCTGTTCTCTGCAGAGCATACCTTTTGCATGTTACTTGATGTTCATGCCTTTTAAAGTTAAAAGTATTCATGTAAATCCCAACTCTAGCCCCAAGAACGCTATCTTTTGTGTGACTAAAAGTATATTTGAAACTGGTTTATGCGTGTGAGAAAGGCAGGTAGCTTGTATATGTGTGTGAGACAGGCAGCTTCCTTGTGTGTGTGTGAGAGAGAGAGGCAGCTGGTGTATGTGTGTGCGTGTGTGAGAGAGGCAGCTTGTGAATGTGAGATAGCTTGGTTGTGTGTGTGTGAGAGAGAGAAGCAGCTTGCTCGTGTGTGTGTGAGAGAAAAGCAGCTTGCTTGTGTGTATGTGAGGGAGAGTAGCTTGCTTCTGTATGCAAGAGAGAAGCAGCTTGCTTGTGTGTAGGAGGGAGAGAAGCAGCATGCTTGTGCGTATGAGAGAGGCAACTTGCTTCTGTGTATGTGTGTGTGTGAGAGAGAGGCAGCTTCTGTGTGAATGTTTAGAGCTTTCTTCCCTCGCTAAGCCATGACAATCTCAGGATGAATGGAAATCAAAAATTCCCAAGTATGAAAAGCAGGGTATTTTTTAATCCTTATTAGTTTTAATTATTGGTTGTTATTTGATGTATCTACTCTTTTGAAATATTTTATTGATGTTTGGGAAATTTTTAAAAAATTAAGTTTTGAAACAATTGTTCTTTTTATTAGTATTTATTTAATGATTTGGTTTTACTATTATGTTTTATATTTCTTAATTTTTATTGCTTGATCTTTTATGAGCAATGGTAATGTTTCTGGTTTTCCATTGTTGCACTGCATAAGAGTCTGGTTTGTTGCATTTTCCAGTTTTATTTTGTCTGCGCATTTCTATTTATTATGGTCTCTTTATTCTGCATTTGAGGAGAGTCTACATGTGTTCTGCATATGTGACTGAGGTGAGGGATTCTGTTAGCATGTAGTTTCTTTTGTAGGGATCTATAGAAGCTTGTTCTATTTTCCTAATAGGAGGTATATTTGGGTTTTGGGGTTTTGCAGTGTTGCCTTATCATAGGTAGGGTTGTGTCTGAGTGCTGACAGTTAGTGCTGTTTTGGTATGGGAGGCTTACTATATTGTAATTTTCAATTTTAGTTTACTCAAGGTTTTCTGAGGGCTAAGCTTATATGCTTGAAAGTTTTCAACATGCTACGATACAGTGGGAAGTAAAATTTAATATTCCCAGATTTGAATAAATTGATGATCGCTCAGCATAAGCGATTTCTGGTAATGCGGCCTTAGCCGCATATTTTATATAGCGCATATGCGGGTTATTGTTAATAACAGCACAGAAAATTTTGATGAACCTGCAGACTTAGTCATACATTGATAAGCCGTGGGGAAAGATGATGGATATTAAATGACTGGTTTTTAATCTTCTCAGTCCTTTTTTTAAATCTTTTCCCATTGCCTTTCAGGGGTTTTTCTGCATGGATGCTTTTGATTAGATCATTATTTCTGCAATAGCTCACATGTTGTACTCTTTGGTGTTTTAACGAGTAGTTACATCTCCTTATCATAATTGGAGTTGCCATGTGTTTGTGGTCATTTAATCATTTTCACCAGTAACTACATTTATTATATAAGACTTCTGTGCAGATGACTGCTTTGTGCTGGGAGCATTTGTTGTGTTCTGCAATGCTTTGTTTCTTTATTCTTTTTTGCAAATGCACATAATAATGTTTGTTTTCACTCTTATGTTGCTTGGTGCAGGCCCCCTGGAGAGGAAACTGAGTTGTCACTGGAGTTAAGCTAATTTTCTTCTTTATTTAGAAATGGATTATTCTGGGAAAATTTCTTTCTTTCTTTATTTAATGTTGGCTCATGGAGTTTCTGAGACTCTTTGAAGACTCCGTGGAGGCCTACCTTGTTATATTTTCATCATATGATCTTTACCTTGTTTATTTGTTTATTTATTTAACAATTTTCTATACTGACCTTCATGGTAATAACCATATCAAATTGGTTTACATAAAACAGGGAGGAACTTTAGCAATAAATAATAAATAATCTTTATGGGGCTGTGTGTGGTCATTTCTTGTTACATAAGTGCTTCCTTTCTCGCTGTATATTATGATGGGTGGGGGCGGAAGTCAGCTTGAAACCCTTTCATCTCCTCCACTATAATTTGTATATCCTCCCCAAACATTCGCTGAGACACAGGCTCATCACCTACAGTGGGTGCTTCAGATGATGAGCCTGACTCAGGAGCCCTAGGCAGGGCAGCAAATGATAGTGGAATAGAGGGGGATCCTGGTCTCCAGTTTGGGTTCCAGCAGCTCTATGTCCCTGTAAAAACACAGGAAGGAGGCCCTACTGGGTGGGGAGGGGGATGGTGTCTTCTTGGGGCTGGGATCTGCCAGTTGGATGTAGAAGAGCTGGAGAGCCACCGATGGATTCCCTGGTGGAGAATGAGTAGCAGGAGTGGCTTGCTCATTCCCAGCAGTGGCATCGGCTACCTATGCAGGAGAGGTTAGCACTTCATCGCCATCTTCCACCTCCTGCTTTTTCTCCTGTTCCTTCTTCTCTTATAATGACGAGGAGTTGTTATCTGTGAAGACAAAAGCAAATATATATCATTAGGTGTGCACAATCATACAGGCAATTAGAGGCCATTTTTTTCCTGGGAAAGCTGTAGGTGGGCAAAAGGAATTGCTCCTAGCTACAGGACATCTATTTTGCATAGGTGGTGGCAAGGCCATACTATAAATACTTGATACACAGAAGCTTGATTTGAGTGATATGTAACTTTTGATATAGGCAGAGTTGGACTCTGTGTCAGAGTTTTAAGTACAGGGTTTAAGTCTGCATAGCAAGGCATCTAGGGCCATGAAGCAGTACATACTTGTATATGATAGTGGACATATACATGCAGTTGACATACATTTAATTGTGGGTGAGAATATCCTTAAAGGTTTCCAGCTAGGCTGAATGTGCCTTCCATGTAACGCTTCATGACAGAGCTGCCCATGACTTAGAGAAATACCTAGATCTAAGTACTGTATATGAGAATGAGGGGTGTTTAAGCTGAAGGCAGAGACAGGGTCATGCTGAGTAGTAGGCTGATAGTGTGGCCAGTGATGGAAACAGGACATAAACAGTCCTTGTGAAATTCTCCCTGAAGGTCAGATCAAGATTGTACCTCTGGCCCCATCCCATCTAGCTCACAGCCGATCCAACTACCTACTCTTCCACCAGAGCAACTCCTGGGACTTCTTCTTCAGGTCTTCAATCTGTATAGAGAACTAAAGGTCCAGTCCCCGGATCTTACCCCAGTCACATGGCAAGGGCAAGGTCAGGTCAGCGCCTTTTTGGAAAATGGCACCCGGCCCCAGTACGGGATCCGTTTTTAGATATGAGGGTGTGGGAGGGGGTTGGGGTATGGGGTGGAGGCAAGGACACTACTATTATTTTTCTTTTGGGGTGGAGGGGGGGTATGACAGTGGGCCTGGGGCCACATTTTCTGCTTTACCTATGGAGATGGGGGAAGGAGGGGCTGGGGCCATCGCCATGCAGGTCTTTTTTTTATTTACATTTTGGGGAAGTCAGGGTACCTTGGGGTTGCGATAGAGGATAGCACTGACCCATGCTCAACCTCTCCATCTACCACAATTGTATTTATTTTTTCCTGCCTCTTAAAATATGCGGCAGAAACCTTGGGACCCATGTTAGGATCCTGAGCCTCCTGCCTCACATCTAACACATTTCAAATAGGTGTTGTTCTTTTATTGCGGCTGACCATTCTGTTTGTACCCCGGATTAGTCCAGACAAGTGGGTTTATGCATCCCTACCAGCAGATGGAGGCAGAGAACAAAACTTTGGGCACTGCTACATAACCAAGAGTGCCACCTGCAGTCCCTCAGTATTTCTCTGTCTCTGGCAGATGGTGGAGGTGCAAAGCCTGTAGTTTGGAGTTTCCAAAAATATTTTTAGGAGATTTTGGTTCCCTGAGGTGCTAGGTTCCTTCGTGGGCCATCCCTTGGGTTGAGCAGGGCGAGCGTGGGGTTGGCAATCCCTGTTCTGACTCAGCCCTTGTCTTCAGGGGGGTGAAAGCCAGGGTTCCTGGTCCCCTCACCCCCTCTGTGTCCCTGGCACCCTCGGCACTTCAGAAGTAGGGAAGTATTTTAATTTTCTTCCCTTGCTTGGCCCTGTTTGTGAGTGGCATTATGTTTTAAGTTGTTTGAAAAAAAATCAAAAAGAGCTGTTTCCAGGCAGAAGAGGAGCAGGGCTGAGGCAGTTGAGTGGCTGGATTTCTCTGCCAGAAGGCAGGTAAGGGTGTGTGTGTGTGGGGGGGGGGGGGGGGGCAAATTTGTTCCTTGGCTGCGTTTCGAAACGGGGTCTATTTGATTCCCCTCTGTGTGTCTCTTTCCTCCCTTGCTCCCCATGTGTCTATCTTCCTTTCCCGCTCCTTTTTTCTGTGTCCTCCTCCTTCTCTCCCCTTTCCTCACCCTGTGACTCTGACTGTCTTTTCCCCATCTCTATTCCTGTATCCTTGGCTGCGGTTCGAAACGGGGTCTATTTGATTCGGCAGCATTTTGCAGGGAATATGTCCCTGGGGGGCAACAGGAATACAAGATCAGCTGGGCCGGTTCTGGAGGCCTGGGGGGGGAGGGGGGGTCAGAGAAGTCAGCGGCCATTTAGTCAGCATGTGCTGGGAGTCAGGCAGCTGTGGCAGAGCCTAGGAACTCCCCTCCCATGCTGTTTCCCGTGGATCAGGACCCTGCTGATAGCAGGGGAAGGGAAGAAACACAGGGGGATGCGGACCCAGACCTGGACCCTTCTTCTTCGGACCTGGAAGCTTTTTCCACTGATTTTGTCCTTCTGCTCCATAAGGCCTATTTGGCCAGAAAGGGAGCAGAGACCAAGAGGCTTTTGTGTTCCTCTTTCTCTATCTCCTTTCCTCTTGTGTCCCCTTGTCTCCTTTGTGCCTCTTCTGTCTCTTCCTTCTCTTCCCCCTCTGTCTCTCTCCTTCCCTTATGCTCCCGTTGTGCTTCTCCCCTTCCCTGTGACCTTCCTTCTATATCCCCTCTGTGTGTCTCTTTCCTCCCTTGCTCCCCATGTGTCTATCTTCCTTTCCCGCTCCTTTTTTCTGTGTCCACCTCCTTCTCTCCCCTTTCCTCACCCTGTGACTCTGACTGTCTCTTCCCCATCTCTATTCCTGTATCCCTCGGCTGGTTCACTGCAGCCCTCTCTCTCCTGTCTTGGCCCAGCATTCAGTGAGGAAGGGGCGAGACCCAGAGAGCATCGCTCCATAAATCTGTGGAGTCACTGGGGACTGAGGGCTGTGCTGTGCCCTGCCTCCTCTCCCCATCCCATCCAATCACAGCACAGGAAAGGAGGAAAGCAGGCAGGAATGCAGCTCAGCTCTCGGCTCTGTCATTCCCTATAACCAGGAAGCTGTGGGAAAGAGAAGGAGCCTCTTGCAAAAACTGGATTTTCAGTGTATGGTCAGTACTCCCTAAGATGAAAGAGCAGTGGGCCAGCCCCATTTTGTAGGTGTCTTCAGGTACTTGCCTGTATTGCCTGGGGAAAGAGCACAGTGATCCTCTCCCTGGGGGGACCAGGATAGTGAAGACTTGCCCCATTGTAACCTTCCTAGGAAACAGAGGAATGGTGAGGAGCCACTGCAGCATCTTCTCATTTATCAGACATTTTTTGGGACTGAACACACCTTGCTACATGCTACATACACCTTGCTACATGCTACATGCACTTTAACACACATTCTCTGCAGGCAAAACTTAGTTTTCTATAGCAGTGGTTCTTAACCATTTTTCTGTCAGGAAACACCTGACAGATGATGCTCACAGATGTGATACACTGAACACTTGGCTATCATGGGGAATTCCCTGACCCCCAACAATGGCTGCAGAGCAGAACTAGGACATGCACTGTACAACTCTCCATACAAAAAAGGTATTCTGATTCTGCTATCATCTCAGTTACAGAAACACAAATTCCCTCTACTACCAGAACATTAACCCTGGTTATGAAAAAGCAATTCACTACAAATCCGTGTCCTATTGCAAAAACAACAAATAAAACTAATACATATGCTTACATGCTAGTAAAATACCTCATCTCGGTCACACACGCACAGAACCAAATACAGAAATACCACAAATTACAAATAAGGAGATAAAAACCAGAATAGAAACCCAAAAAGCCATTCTGCATGCAGATCAAAACTGGAGAAATGGAAACAAAAATACAGCATCTAACATATTCCCAGGATCTGCAATTATGCACACAAACTAATCCGTACAAAGTTATACCCGTATTATGGAATGTGCTCAAACAGTAACAACCCTACCTATGTAGTAACAACACTACAAATATTAAACCAGGTCCTAAAATGCCAATACACATTCTATTAGGAAAACAGAACAAGCCAAGCTGCTATAGATCCTTACACAGAAACTACAAGCTTGCAGAATACTCTTTCCTTGGTTATATATGCAGAACCAGACAGAGCCTCACCAAATACAGACTAAAATGACCATAAAGGTTCATCCCAGGATACTGAGGGAGCTCAGAGATGTGTTGGCAGGTCCACTGCATGATCTGTTCAATAGATCTCTGGAAACGGGAGTGGTACGAGTGATTGGAGAAGAGCTGAGGTGGTCCTGCTTCACAAGAGTGGGAGCAGAGAGAAGGCTGGAAACCACAGGCCAGTTAGCCACATCTTGATGGTGGGAAAATTAATGGAGACTCTGCTGAAGGAAAGGATCATGAACTATCTACAGTCAGGAGGATTGCTGGACCCAAGGCAGCATGGATTCACCAGGGGAAGATCCTGTCAGACAAATCTGATTGATTTTTTTGATTGGGTAACTAAAGAATTGGATTGAAGAAGAGTGCTCAATGTGATCTATTTGGATTTCAGCAAAGCTTTTGATACGGTCCCACATAGGAGGCTTGTAAATAAAATGAGAAGTTTGGGAGTGAGTGCCAAGGTGGTGGCATGGATTGCAAACTGGTTGACAGAAAGAAGACAGTGTGTGGTGGTAAATAGAACCTACTCTGAAGAGAGAATGGTGTTAAGCGGAGTGTCGCAAGGATCGATGTTGAGACCAGTCCTGTTTAATATCTTTGTGAGTGACATTGCGGAAGGGATAGAAGGTAAAGTCTGTCTATTTGCAGATCATACTAAGATCTGCAACAGCTGTATCTCATAAGGGACAGAGACAGGATGGAGGCAGTCCAGAGAAGGGCGACCAAAATGGTGGGGGGTCTCCATCAAATGACTTATGAGGAGAGGTTGAAAGTCTTAAATATGTATACCCTGGAGGAAAGGCAGTGCAGGGAAGATATGATACAGACCTTCAGATACCTGAAAGGTTTTAATGATGCACAATCAATAAACCTTCTCCATTGAGTCACAAAATGAAATTCCAGGGAGGACAACTCAAAACCAACATCAGGAAATATTTCTTCACAGAGAGGGTGGTGGATGCCTGGAATGCTCTTCCTGAGGAGGTGATGAAGACAAAAATGGTGAAAGATTTCAAAGGGATAAATACTGTGGATCCAAAAAGGCTGGAGAAGGAAATGAAGAAAAGACTGCATGGGGGTAACTTGCTGGTATGGCAGTTACTACCCTTAACCAATAAGCCTTCATACTGTTGATGCTACTCCATCAGTTCTCTCTGCTTCAACAGAAGAGGGATAAGAGGAAAAGGGGAATTCGATTCAGGCAGCAAACAACAAGGACATTGAATTTTGTGGTTAGGGAAAACAAATAAGCATAGGAGTAACTTACCGATGCAGCTGTTACTACCCTGAAAACTAGCCTGAAATTCTTGATGCAACTCCAACATTGCTCTCTGCTTCAACGGCAGGAGGTAATAGGAATTGAACTCAAACAGCAACCAACAAGGGAACTGACTTTGATGGTCTGGGAAACTGATAAGAATGGGGGTGACTTGGACGGTATGGCAGACTTGATGGACTTGATGGACTATTAGTCATTTTCTACTATCATTTCTATGTTTCTATGTTAATGTTTTTGTTTTTCCATTGTTACAGTATGTACAAAGTATGGCTTCTTGTTGTTTTCAATTCAGTTTTTGTCTGCAGATTTCTATTTATACATTCCTGAAACAAAATCAACGAATATAAAACAATTGTAAAACTATACTAATCAACAGAATAAATATTTCAAAACAGCTGAAGAATAGAATAACATTTAACAATTAAAAACTACTAAAAATTATTAAAAATTCTCCAAACACCAATAAAATATTTCAAATCAGCAGACATATCACATAATACCTAATAAAAGGGCAGTCAATCAAGAAAAATAAACTTTAAAAAAGCCACCTCTACTTATCATCTTCAGCAACTCTCCTACTCCTTTTTCTTGCAGGCTAGTAGTATATACTGAAATGGGATGTTCCCCTTGTGACAGTGTCTATACCTCTAAGAAACAAAAGGGATGTGAATCGTTTTTGAACGATTAAAATTATCGTCAGATAATTTTAAAATCGTCAGATAATTTTAATTTCAGCTTCTTAGAAAAATTAAAAAATAGTTGTTTTACAGGTCCATACGTAAATTCCATTGCAAGCTCGGTCCCGCGGCCCCTGAAGCAGGCAGTGAATGCCGAAACATGGCCCATGTTGGGCAGGCGGCACGCAGACCCGAAAACCAGCGGCAATAGCGGCAATTGCTATTAAGATAAGATAAGTGAAATTAAATGCAATAGTTCACGGGTCGATCCGCACTACGGGGGATCTAAGCAATGGACTGTGAAAAAACAAAAACGACGCAAAAATTCAAATAAAAAATAGTTGTGAAAAATAAAAGAATAAAACACGGGAGCCAGCCCAGGGGGGGCAATCAAAATTTCAAGGCTGCCTCGAGGCCGGCAACCGCACAAATATCCACATAACAAGAAGTTTCCTTGTTATGTAGCGTGTTATAGTAGGACGTCACAGAAAAGCAGTTTCAATGGAGTGATTCCCCTGAGGCAGGACCTTTGGCGGTCCGAAACGCGATTGTGTCGGGACTGAGATGGAGACGCTAATTGTGATGAGTATCACTATTTAAATTATTTGGGACTGTGACTGGCTAGTATAGCTTCAAAATAAGAGCCGTTAAGGACATGTTACATCTTGAAGTTCGTCAGTATACTTTGGGATTTTTATTCAAATATGATGAAAAAGACAAAAATTGAAAAGTTGATGAAAATAAAGTAAAGTGACCTGATACCACAATAAGAGTCTGTCATCCTTCACTGACTCTAGGAGCAAGGGTCCCACAAAATTTGAAGTTTGATGGCTGAATAATATGTTTATGAAATAGATACCAGTTTAACCATTTATTTGGATCCGTTGGTTACTAACGAGGTTACTGGAATACACATTTTGTGTTTGTGTGTGTTTTGTGTGACTGATTATGTAATGGTGCAGGAGACACTCATTTTCCTTCTATAGGCTATAACAGTGGTTCTCAACCGTGTATCGCAACTCACCAGTGTGTTGCCAAGCATAAGCAGGTGTGTTGCACACTTTACAGTCCCCGCTGGCCTAGTTTCTCTGCCTGCCCCAGCAAAATGGGAGCCCTTCCTTTGCATGGACTTAAAATACTGATAGCCCAGGCCGAATGTGACAGGGGAGATGGAGTCAGTGGCCCCAGCATGGTCTCTTCTTCCTGCCTCCTGTGGCCCAGAAGAGGAAGTGGTGAGCAGCGGCCATATTCGAGAAGAGACCATGCTCGGTAAAGTGTGTGCAGTATTAGCTCGACGAAGAGCAGTGCAGCCCAGAGCAAAAAGAGGAGCATCGTCAGCCCCCACAGCTGATGGGACTCCTTTCTCAAGGCTGGAAGACAAGGAGGCTGTTGCTACCGCTAGTTTGGTGGGGAGAGAGAAAGAGTGACTGCGTGATCGAGCATATGTGTTTCAGATCATGTATGTGTGTGTGTGTGTGTGTGTGAGAGAGAGAGATAGCATGTATGTAAGTGAGTGATTAAGAGCCTGTGTGTGTGATTGAGAGCCTGTGTGTGAATGAAATCCTTTGTTTAAGAGACAGCATGAATGTAAGTGTGTGACTGAGAGAACCTGTATGTGTGAGAGAGAGCATGTGTATGTATGATTAAGAGCCTGTGTATATAAGAGAAAGAAAGAGAGCATGTGTGTAATTGTGTGATTGAGACCCTATGTATGTGAGAGAGAGAGCATGTGTATATGTGTGTGATCAAGAGCCTGGGTGAGAGAGCTTGTGTGTGTCAGAGAGAGAGGAGAAAGTTGCAAGCAACCCCACTCCTCCTAATTCACATCAATCGATCGTTTTTAGGTATGGAGTGCAGAGCATTTTTACCCTTATTTTTAATTATTGTGTCTTTGTGTCTGCTTTTTGAAATATTTTATTGGTGTCTAAAAATGTTTTACATGATTTTTTAATTATTGGATATTCCATTCATCAGATGTTTTGAAGTAATGTGTTATTTTTGTTAGTATGGTTTTACTGCTATTGTTTTATATTTCTTGCTTTATTTTATGAGGACTGGTGATTCCTCTGTTTCCTTGTTGCACTGCATACAGAGACTCTGGCTTGTTGTGGTTTCCAGTTCAGTTGTCGTCTGCATGTTTCTATTTATGCTTTATGATCTCTTTGTTAAGTGAGAGTCTGCACATGTGATTGAGGTGAAGTATTCTGCTGCATGTAGTTTCTAGGTAGGGCTCTATAGCAGCCTGGCTTATTCCATTTTCCTAACAGAAGTATTGGAGTTTTAAAGCCTGGTGTAATATTTTCAGTATTACCTTTTCTTAGGGAAGGTGGTTACTGTTTGAGTGCTGGAAGTTGGTGCTGTTCTGGTATGGGAGGTTTACTGTTTATAAAATGTATGTTCAGAGAGAGTATTCTTATTTTTCCCTTGAGTCATTCTTAACAATAAAAGTAATATGGGGCGCTTTTTTTTTTTATTTCCGCCGTAGATTCTAATGAGTAGTGTGTCACACATGTGAGTGTTGTCCGTCAGGTGTATCATGATGGGAAAAAGTTTGAGAACCACTGGACTATAACATTGTTTGTGGCAGAGCCATTTTGAGGAAGTAAGACCTAAGTGATGACTTAAAACTCTGATGTGTTGTGCCCATTACAGTAAGGACATTTAGGGGAACTAGGTATAGAATGCTTAGCCAAAAACCTGACGCAAAATTAAAGCAGCTGTAAGGGTAGATGGGTGGAGGACAGAGGTTAGAGGAACAAGCTGCAGGTCAATAGGTTGGTGTGAGAGCGAGTGTAGTAGGCTGCCTTGAAAGGAGCATGCATAAGAATACACACACAGAAGTTAAATTTAAAATAAACTTTTATAATAGTTAGTATAATTGTAAAACTATTTATAAACATCTTTAAAACAAAAAGGGAGTCAGGTAGGAAAAGCTAAGAAGAAAACTGCATAAATTAAAAGGCCTGTAAACCTGTAGAGGACAGGTCCTAAAAGATCTAGGGGACTGAGGACTATTGTGGTCACCTCATGCCCACCAGTTGACGAGCAACTGTGAAACCCTCTTGAGCCTGAGTGAGATGCTTTTTCACATCCATCAGTAACCTGAAGTGAGCACACAGCTCACAGATACCCTCTGAGCTGTGCCTCTGATACCACTAGAACATGGCCTCTGGGCTTGGAGCTGGTGATCCATCCACAAAACTCATCTCTGAGCCATGGGATGAAGGCCAAATTCTGAGGGAAGTTGCCCTGAAGCTGCTCACCTCCCTCACCCAGCAATATCTGGGCATCCTAAGGACCTGTGTCCAGGGTCCCAGGTCAAAATGGGAAGGAAGTCCTACAAGGGAGGAGAGAGTAAGCTGCATC
This sequence comes from Rhinatrema bivittatum, assembly GCF_901001135.1. Taxonomy (NCBI): domain Eukaryota; kingdom Metazoa; phylum Chordata; class Amphibia; order Gymnophiona; family Rhinatrematidae; genus Rhinatrema; species Rhinatrema bivittatum. Next base: position 119,141,199 of record NC_042615.1, on the reverse strand, counting down.
TGTTTAGGCTGAGGCCTGGGGCTGCCAGCTGGCTGCTGTGCTGCTGCAGGGACTGGTGGTGGTGGCTGCTGGTAATCTGTTGCTGGCACAGCTACTGGTCCAGCAAGAGGAGAGATGCTGCTCCTCCTTATCCTCTGAACTGGTGGTGAACAGAGACAAATGTGTGTGGCAAGCCATCAGATGGTGTGCACAGGAGTGTGATATGCAACATCATACAAACTGGTAGAGTGTATTCATTTTATGGGAGAGGAGATGGCAATGGGAAGCTATACTATCTGTGGGATACCCATCTGCTATAGGGAATTGCAAGGCCATATATATTTATTTATTATTTTATTTAAATTCTTTTACTATACTGATACTCAAGACGCGGTCTTATCGTACCAGTTTACAATAGAACAGGGGGAAACCAATTAACAACTATATAGAAGGTAAAAAGTTACATCAAACATATATATAATATACAATATATATAATATTATATAATATACAATATATAATATATATATATATATATATATATATATACAAACATATATATATATGTTCCCAGAGATACGCTGGCTTCTCTATAGCAGTCCTTTACAGTATGGTGCCTACCTAATGATATGGGCTCTGAGGTAGGCCCAGTGATTGGGAAGTATATGTTGGAGTCTGTCTTGGATTCCAAACCATCAACGGCCGTGATGTAGCCACAAGGTAAAAGATTTGTGTTGGAAGGGAAGCATAGACATAACTGGTAAGGGTATTAGGAGTAGTTTCTAACACCCTACTTACTTCCATAGTTGGCATATGAGTGCATTGAAAGTTGTGCTTCATGATTTAGCAGTCCATGATCCCGGGGTTTAGAAGGAAGATATTAATATGCATGATGGATTCTTGCAGCTATTGGCAGATAGATATTGTATAAAACTGCACCCCCCCCCCTTGTGGTGAAGTCTCCCACACAGTTTTGCGGAGGATATAGTAATGTAGTCATGAAATCTTGTTAGATCTTTGGGTGTTCCGTGAGGTGCACAGCCCAATAGGGATGTGAATCGTTTTTCAACGATTAAAATTATAGTCCGATAATGTTTATATCGTCTTAAATCGTTATAGAACACGATACAATAGAAATTCTAACGATTTATCGTTAAAAATCGTTAAATCGTGTTAGTGCGCACTAACTCGAGTTAGTGCGCACTAACTCCCCGTTAGTACGCACTAACTCGATTTAGTGCGCACTAACTGAAAATGATACAAATAAACACTTTCCAGGTCACTGAAGGTCAGTTAGGAATGAATATGTGTTCCTATTGGCTGGCTGCCCTCTTATCTATTGATGTTACTAAGGTTACCACTGAGGTGATGGTTGGGGGGATGGGAAATGGAACTGGAAACTAACGAACACCAACAGAAAATGAAACAAAGTGTTCACACTTCCCAGGTCAGTAAAGGTCACTTAGGAATGAATATGTATGTATGTATTCCTATTGGCTGGCTGTGCTCTTATCTATTGATGTTACCAATATGGTTGGGGGGATGTGAAATGGAAACAGTTGGAAGCTTGACAAAAAAAGTAATGTAATGATCAGCACTCACGTGACTAGAACTTGTTTGTTTATTATTTTTGTTAGCAGGCACCTGAAATGCTAGTGCATGTTGAATTTGCCAATCACTGTGCATTTTAGAAAGGTGGTCCTGGCTGGAACTGTACACAGTTCAAATATATGTAATTGATTGTTGGTAAGTGTATTTTTTAAGTAGCCACACTGGCACCAGTATGTTTACTTTTCCTCCTACTTAACTCACTAGCTCAGCTTTGTAAGAAGGGCTTCTCTGCTTGTGTGTTGTTTTTGTTTGGTGTGAGGAGAGCAGAAACATCAGATCTTTATTCAATCTACTACAGTCATCTCTTACAGTGCCCTATCCCTATTAATACCAGGAGTGTTGTGATCTTCCTGCACACAGTGCCCTAACCCTGATACCAGTCTGAGACAGCTCCCTCCCTGCATTACTAGTGAGAGGCTGGCTTCACAGACAGGGGGGAGCTGCCTGACCCTCACTCCTGACTTCCCCCATGTCCCAGCTAGTGAATGGTGTGTGGGTGAGGGGGGGGGGGGAGGATGGTGAAGTCTGAGACAGCTCCCTCCCTGCATTACTAGTGAGAGGCTGGCTTCACAGACAGGGGGGAGCTGCCTGACCCTCACTCCTGACTTCCCCCATGTCCCAGCTAGTGAATGGTGTGTGGGTGAGGGGGGGGGGGGAGGATGGTGAAGTCTGAGACAGCTCCCTCCCTGCATTACTAGTGAGAGGCTGGCTTCGCAGACAGGGGGGGAGCTGCCTGACCCTCACTCCTGACTTCCCCCATGTCCCAGCTAGTGAATGGTGTGTGGGTGAGGGGGGAGGGGGAGGATGGTGAAGTCTGAGACAGCTCCCTCCCTGCATTACTAGTGAGAGGCTGGCTTCACAGACAGGGGGGAGCTGCCTGACCCTCACTCCTGACTTCCCCCATGTCCCAGCTAGTGAATGGTGTGTGGGTGAGGGGGGGGGGAGGATGGTGAAGTCTGAGACAGCTCCCTCCCTGCATTACTAGTGAGAGGCTGGCCTCACAGACAGGGGGGAGCTGCCTGTCCCTCACTCCTGACTTCCCCCATGTCCCAGCTAGTGAATGGTGTGTGGGTGAGGGGGGGGGGTGGATGGTGAAGTCTGAGACAGCTCCCTCCCTGCATTACTAGTGAGAGGCTGGCTTCACAGACAGGGGGGAGCTGCCTGACCCTCACTCCTGACTTCCCCCATGTCCCAGCTAGTGAATGGTGTGTGGGTAAGGGGGGGGGGGGGGAGGATGGTGAAGTCTGAGACAGCTCCCTCCCTGCATTACTAGTGAGAGGCTGGCTTCACAGACAGGGGGGAGCTGCCTGACCCTCACTCCTCCGGGGTATTGTGATCTTCCTGCACACAGTGCCCTATCCCTGATACCAGGGGTGTTGTGATCTTCCTGCATGCAGTGCCCTATCCCTATTAATACCAGGAGTGTTGTGATCTTCCTGCATGCAGTGCCCTATCCCTATTAATACCAGGAGTGTTGTGATCTTCCTGCATGCAGTGCCCTATCCCTGATACCGGGATGTGTGCAAGAAGATCACAACACCCCCGGTATCAGGAATAGGGCACTGTGTGCAGGAAGATCACAACACTCCTGGTATTAATAGGGATAGGGCACTGTGTGCAGGAAGATCACAATACCCCTGGTATCAGGGTTAGGGCACAAGTTCTAGTCACATTGACTGATCACATTACTTGTTTTGTCAAGCTACCAACTGTTTCCATTTCCCATCCCCCATATACTGTCAGTAGGAAACTTGGTAACATGAATAAATAAGAGGGCAGCCAATAGGAATACATATTCATTCCTAAACTGACCTTAACTGACCTGAAAAGTGTCAAATGGTATCATTTTCAGTTAGTGCGCACTAACTCCCAGTTAGTGCGCACTAACTCGAGTTAGTGCGCACTAATCGGAAAAAACGATTTTTAACGATTTTTTAACTAAAAAATCGTGCCTAAGACGATTTTCTTGCCCTGCCACACGATTTCTATCGTTAAGACGATATGGAAAACGATTCACATCCCTACAGCCCAATGGTCTTCCTTGTTATGCCTAGTAGTTGGAGGGATGAATAGAAGACTAATGTCACGGAAGCATAAAAGGTTTTCAAAACTTTGCCTCAAAAATGACAAGGAATGTGAGGAGAGCCTGTAAGGACTCAAGGGAAACATTGATGTGATTAAAGTTATAACAATTGCTTTGTGATGCTACTGAAACTTACTGAAACTTACTGTCCATACCCGAGAGTTGTGTCAGAAATAACTGTGAACAGATATAATTCAGGAGGGACTGAGGAAAAGATAATTGGGATGGGGAGACTCTAAGTTTGAATGCCCCTTCTCACTGTTCTTAGGGGAGAATTTTCTTTTCTTTTGGTTTCAGCAGCTAGATATAGCAGTTCAATAAGCTGGCACAGACATCCACTAGGAAATATTTTTATAGTGACCAGAAGAAACCTTGTGAAAAGGTAAATGATCTCTTTTACTGATTTGTTTAAAGCATAGGGTAGTTGGGAGATCCATGTGTCAAGAGCTCAACTAGCAGCAAATGCAAGCCACACCCATAAGCAGCCAAGCCAAGAGAAAAGATAAGTGTGTTCATACCACAGAAACAGCAAAGCACAAGTAATGAAAAAAAGAAGGAAATGAGAGAAGAGAAACAAAGAAAGTATTAAAAAGAAAAATCTCACATAAGCAGACGAGAGACACAGCATATTATACTTACCTGAGGACAGTATCCACTCATCTAGAAAACTAAAAAAAGACACAAAAAGAAATCAATTCTTACGTCACATTTCAAGAAGGCAAGCAGAGTTGAAACACAAGTAGTTCTTTAAAAAAAAACAAAAAAACCTGATACAGTTATCTGCAAAGTCTTAAGAATTCAGGAATTTCAGTTTCACTAGTCAAGCATCCCAAGTTAAAAGTACAGAAAGAATTTATTGTAAATGCTTTTCATGATAAGAAGTTTATTTGACTAAAGAAAAGTTGATTTGCTAGCAAAGAAAAATTGCTGTTTAAAATAAAAGTTGCACATTTGTTAAATCTTTCACTTTTATCCTTGCTTCTCCTCTAAACCCTGAGAGTCATTGCTTGGAGAGTTGCGGACCGCAGTCCTTGCGGGAGAACCAGCTGGGAAGAGGACATGACACCGTGAGGGTCTTCACTGCAAGGGGTTGCAGCTTAAACAATTGAGGGAGACAGGAAAGCGACCAATGTACCTGTCATTTTGAAGCCCTGCTTTCCTTGCCTCTTCTCTCTAACCTCTCACCCAATCTGGCATACTCACTCACACATCATACCTGGCACCAATTCTTTCTCTCTCACACACATACAAACACTGTTCTCATCTCTCTCTCATACACAAAAAAAAAAATCTGTCCCCCACCCAGCTGATCTGCTTTCCTATTCCAGCCTCTCTCCTCACCCCTACTATCCTGTTCAAAATACTATGTCTGATCCAGGCTCACCCCCCCCCCCCTCCCCCGTTCTGTGCATGCTGCCCGGGAGAGAGGGACTAGATCAGAAAGCAGAGGGTCTCTTCTCTGCTGGATGAGATTTTGCACAGCTAGAAAGCAGCTAATCTTTAGCCAGCCTGCTGCCCCTAGGCAGTAGGCACAGATCTAGTGTGTCTATTGGCAAATCCAGGCCTACAGGTCCAGTTACCCGAAAAGTTTTCCAGACAAACCCCCTTGAATATGAACTTCTAAGAGGAGAAAGTACAAGTGTTAAAAGTTTGCCATAGGCACAGAGATTGTTTAAAAACATCATCTTGGACGTACAAATAAAATATATTCCACAAATTTAAAAAGGACAAAAGAAGAACAAGCATCTGCCAGCATGGCTAAATAGTTTCGTGAAAGAGCCCACCAAAACCAGAAAGGCATCTTTAAAAAAAAATATAAAGCAGGACCGAATGAAAATAGAAAGGTGCATAAGCACTACCAAATTAGATGTAAAACGTTAATAAAGCAGGCCAAGAAATAATTTCAGGACAAACTTGACAAAAAAAACCTTAGAGGGAGTCAGATGGGCAATTACATGACCTGGGAGTAACAGGGACACTCATAGAGGATAAGGCAATAGCAGATCTACACTATCTCCTTTTTAAATGTTAATGCAGCAGCCTGGGTCCACCTTGGTTAAGGTCGAGCCCATCCCTTTCTCCAGAATATTTCCCAGTTCCTCACACTTCTAAAGCCCTCTTCCCTATGGCATCATCTTATCCACGCATTGAGACTCTGGAGTTCAGCCTGCCCGTGGGTCTCCGCATGTAGAATGGGGAGCATTTCTGAGAATGGTACCCTGATGTTTTGGATTTCAGTTTCCTACATAAAAGCCTAAATTTAGCCTCTAGAACTTTCCTCCTACACCTTCTTATGTCATTGGTACCCAAATATGCCTTGACAAACAGCTGCCATTTTTTTTTAAATTTTATTTTTAATGGAATTTCAATTTAATAAAGCAGAAAATAAGTTTGTACAGAAACAAGGAGATTAACAAGAAACAAACAAACGAATACAAGACAATAATATATTCAAGCCTTTCTAAATCTGATCTCCTACACAAAAGAAACGTGAGGGGAAGAGAATAAATAAGGGAAAAATAGGAAGCCATAAAGGAAAGACTCTGGCAAGTTACAAAGATTCCTGAATATAAATTACAAGATTTTACTAGGTTTCTTCAGAAACAGGAGATGTTAACATCCTTCTGGTCTCTAAAAAGGATTTAAGTTGGTCAGGAGAAAAGAAGAGAAAACATTCTGAAGGTATTTAATAAAATGTTTAGAGGGATAACGCACAACAAAAGAAGCCCCAATGACAAAGTGTCCTGCTTAAGAACCAAAAAAGCCATCCTTCTTTCTTGTGTCATCCTTGATAAATCCAGAAAAATCCTAATCTTTTGACCTAGGAAATCCATATATAGATTCCTGAAATATGCACGCATCACTTTGCTTAAATCAACTTCAGGAAAAAAGGTAACAAGAAAGGTAACTTTTTCACTAATTTCTGGCCCAGATGTTTCAGAAATTCAGTTAAATTGAGAGAAGAAATGGCAGGATCATTTTGACAAACATAATAGACTGAGGAGAAGATAGCAAAAATGTCAATTTATTCACAGCAGGAAGCGTCTCAGAAGGCATGCTCAATACTTCCCAGGAAGGTTTTCCTTCAATTTTCGGGAAGTTCAAATTATGAAGATTGAACCTCTGAGAAAGATTTTCCAGCATCTCAATCCTTTGGGACAGCATCCCTGTTCTTGTCCCACATCAGCTTGGACTCCCTGCAATTTCCCCATGTCTTCTTTAACGTCCAAAAGCTATTTCCCAAGTGCTAGCATTTGTGTCCCAAGCCTGGAAACCCGAGGCTCCAAGTTTAAGGCAAAGGAATCTATTTTGATAGCGGAGGAACACTGTATTTGGCCAAACTTGGCCATCATCTTTCACAAAGAGTCTCAAGTCACCTCTGCTGGTTTTTGGAGAAACTGTGAGAACTCGATAGCAGAGGAACCTTTTTTTCAGTAGCCAAACCAGAAATAGCAGACACTTCAGCGTACTCACTCTCCGAAACATCCGGGGCTCAGCGATGTAAATCCTCGATGCTGGGAGCTATCTCAAGTTCCCGTAAAGATGAAACAGAAAGCAGTCCCTCCTCGGCCCCTTCCTGCACATGCGCGGAGGGAACAGCATCGTTCTGCATTGGTGCTGGTTCCTGGGGAGGGATCACTTCTGGCTGATGGCAGGTAATCTTGTTCTCCAGTGCTGAGACAAACCTCTTCCCCAGGCTGGGCCGGTACTCCCTCACCTTGCCCTGCAATAGGGACATGAGCCCCCAGGTAAATCAGGAATTGGGGATGCAAAGTTAGTAATGACCTGCTGACTGGGAAGGAAAGTATGCTCGGATGGAAAGACCCTTACCTTCCCCTTACGCTTGGGAGCCATGCAGAAATAATTGAAAAAAGAAATCTGAGAGAGCAGGTTCAGCATCTACCAACCCATGACCATTTTGCTCCTCCCTCTAGCTGTCACTTTTAAGCAATAACCATGACTTCCTCCCCAAGAAAGCTAGAAATGCTACTTCTGTAGTATCCTCAGCCCCAGAATAGCTGAAGAGCCAAAGGGCTGACTGGAGGATCAATCAGGGACCTCCTGCATGGTATGCACAGTACTATCATTAAGCCACCAGATTGATCCCATAAATTACTTTTCAGAATTGGCACATACTGGGATAGAGACAGAATGGAGGTGGTCCAGAGAAGGGCGATCAAAATGGTGTAGGGTCTCCATCAAATGACATAATTAGAAGCTGAAGGACGTAAATATGTATACCCTGGAAGGGAGGTGCAGGGGAGATATGATACAGACATTCAGATACCTGAAAGGTTTTAATTTTAAAATAGCAATTGTCCTTCTAGGACATTGCTATTTTATGAATACTTTGTATATATTGATACTATATATATATTTGTAAATTTTTGTAAATTTTGCTCATAACGTTTTGTTTGATTATCTCCCGCCCTTTTCTCCCCCCCTCATTTGTTCATATGTTAATTCGTTATATCTGTTTGATGTAAATCGCATCCTCATTTGTTTATATGTTACTTCGTTTTATCGGTTCGATGTAAAACGCCTTCCCAGGCGCCAATTTCAGTTACACTGTAAACCGATGTGATATCCCTGATGAACGTCGGTATATAAAAATTTTAAATTAAATAATGATGCACAAACTTCAAATCTTTTCTGTCGGAAAGTAAACAGTAAAACTAGGGTTCATGAAATGAAACTTCAGGGGGGATGACTCAGAACCAATATCAGGAAATATTTCTTCATGGAGAGGGTGATGGATGCCAAGAATTTTCTTCCAGAGGAGGTGGTGAAGACAAAAACAGTCAAAGAACTCAAAGGGGCATGGGATAAACACTGTGGATCCCTAAAGGCTGGAGGGCAGAAATGAAGAAGAGAGTGTATGGGGGTAACCCACTTGGTGAGACAATTACTACCCTTATCAGAAGCACAGGAATAACTACCCTCAACCAATAAGCCTTGATACTTTTGATACAAGTGCAACATCACTCTCCCCTTTCACAATGGAAGAATAAAAGGGGGAATTAGATTCAAACAGCAACCAACACAGACCCTGGCTTTTACAATCTGGGAATGCTGATATGCAGACATATGGGAAATACATAGGACTGCTTCTATGGCAAAGTCCAAAAGCAAAGCATGTCAGCATTGCCGGAAATTTTTGGAAGGCTCCTCACCCAGTAAAAATATTACTAGTGGTAATTTTGTATGGGTTTGACAGTTCCATGGTTTTTGATTGTAAATATTTCTATCCTTATAAGGATTGGGGGTAACTACATGAACTACTCTTAAGAGAAACCTGGAATGACTACACAACACAGTAGAAGCTTGCTGGGCAGACTAGATGGACCATTTGGTCCTTTTCTGCCTTCATTACTATGTTACTATGTTACTATGTATGTGCACAGAATTTTTTCATGACTAAAATTGTGCAACATTTTAATTGAAAAACATGTTTGCAGAGAAATAGATTTGTAAATTACAGAACATTTGCCTAGAAAAAAAGAAACAGAGCAAAATGAAAGTCAACATCAAGATGCAATTGATCTTGCAATGCAAGATATTTATGCTACAAATTGCTTGTGAACATGGAAACAAAACGGAAGTAACAATCACTCAGAAAATGTCAAAGTGTTTACCCAGACATAGCAGTCACGGATTAAGGTGACTGTTTACGTAATGATTTATTTTACCCTTGAGGTTTTTAGCAAATGGAAAATTAACAATTCTCTTATTCTTTCCTTTGTGACCTCGTTTCAGTCAGAACTTTTCAGTTCTGTTGTGTTAATTGCTTCTTCCTGGATGCCGACATCAGAAAGCCAAAAGAAAAAAAGTATTATTCTACCTAGCATGAAAAGAAAAACCCAAGTCTTCCTACAACAAAAGGAAAACAACAATAAAACAAAAGTGTATGCTTCAGCCACTTTAAATTGTATTGTAACAAAAAAGCCTTTCCAGTTCAAAAGTGCAAGATTGTTTACTCAATGCATTGATTCCTTCATCTAGGAATCCATACAGATATTTACTTGTATATTGTCCATAACTACAAAAACGGAGTTTGAGGACGCAATGTTCTTAAGAAAAAATGAATGGGTAACATCTGGAACCCTACCATTTTTTATTCCATATGGTCCTATTTGTTCAAGAAAAGGGGAAATACTTGACAGAAATATATTTTCTTCTCCAAAAGCTGCACTGTATTTGTTAACAAGAATGGGGGCAAATCTAGAAATGTAAATATAGATTCAGAAATTATTATCTATAATAATCTGAATGTAACAGTTTGAGGCAGTTGACTGGTCCCTTCCTTGGACCCCCCTTTAGTATGTTCCTGTGTAGATATCTTCCCCCCTAAAGTTAATGTCCTTGTTAAGGGATTGTAACTGTATCTTCCAAGCCTAAAGACATTTCTTTGTGTGAGTTTGGTAAGGAGGAATCTTCAAGCAAAAGAGACCCCTAATGAAAGAGATAGGGAGATCTCTGCAATGACAGTCTTTAGAGAAGTAAGAGTAGAAATTCTTATCCTTGAACGAAAGAAATTCTTTTTCCATTGGAGGAACAAGGAATGCACCTTCTCCTTGTAACAGAGTAATACAGGGGTACAATTCAGTTTATCCCCGGTCCCAATCTGGATACAGGCACAGGAGCTCACTGGGAATAGATCATGGGTCATGGCAGCATTCATGCTTCCTGGGTCCTTCCTGTGCACAGGGGTGAAATAATATCTTTTTCAAGGCCTTTAGGGTTTACTCTCTTCACTGAGGCTCTTCTACACACCAGTCTTGTCACCATTCAGCCAGAAACCTGTTACATTCACTGGTTACGGGTGGCTCACCCCTTTGAAATCCCGGCTCTCAATGTGGCCGACAGGCCGTCATACACTCTGATGTGGCAAGATGCTGCTAGCAGGATGCCATCTCTTTTTCCCCATGGGCAGCCCTTAGATGTGTGCGCACATACCGTGCCATCCTTTGATGGGCCCGCGGCAGGAACCTGAGCTGCTGGTGCACCCTGATGGCATCATGCGAGTGGGTATTTAAGGTTTTTATACCGTCATATCGGTAAACCATCATAATGGTGTACAATATGTTAAGAGCAGGAGAATACAATAATTAATTAAATCACAAAACAATCAACAAAAGACACAAATAGAGAATAAATAGAAGCATCTTAAAATTATTAATACATGATTATTTTTGTAAGAATCAATAGATTAATAAAGAAAGTTAAGAATGAAATGAATAAAAATAGGTAAAAGTGCTTAATGATCTGCATTGAGTCTGTTTGTTTTTTCCCTGTCATTGTGTTTCTGCCTAGGCGCATTTAAACAGCTTTCAATTTTTTGATGTCTGCTTGTAATCTTATTTCTTCAGGTATGGTATTCCATAGTTTTGGGCCTGCTATGGAGATTGCTCGTTCACAGACTTGACTTAGCCTGGCTGATCTAATTGTCGGGACAGTTAAAAATCCCTTGTGTGCTGACTGCAAATTTCTCTGGGGGACGTGTAAACGTATTGTTGTGTTTAGCCATTCTGTGTTTGTACCGTAGACTATATTATGAATACTACAAGCGGTTTTGTATTGTATGTGGTAATTAATTGGCAACCAGTGTAATGAGATGAGCATGGGAGTTATGTGGTCAACCTTTTTAATGCCTGTTAAGACATGGGCAGCAGCATTCTGCAAGATTTGAAGTGGTCGAATGGAATTAAGTGGTAAGCCTAATAGGAGAGTGTTGCAATAGTCAATATTTGCAAATATCAGCACCTGGAGAACTGATCTGAAGTTATTAGGTTCTAACAGCGGTTTTAGTTTCCGGAGAGTTAATAATTTAGAATAACCATCTTTTAATTTGGTCGCGATATGTTTATTCCAGTTCAGTTCTGAGTCAATTGTAACACCCAAGTCTTTTGTGAATGAGGAAGGTTTGATTTTTATATCGTTACCAGGAATCAGATAAGGAAGCTCTTCTTGCCTACATTTTATTTTTAACATGATTATTTCTGTTTTATTCATGTTAATTATCAACTTCATATGACATAAAAGTTGTTATAAGGCAGTTATAAGGCAGTTATAAGGAGAACGAAAAATACAGGAAAACGCAGCCAGAATAAATTTATTTATTTATTTATTTATTTATTTTTAATTTTTTTATATACCGACATTCTTACATCCGATGTAAATCATACCGGTTTACATTAAACAGAATAGCAGGAAATAAATTTCCATAGTCTAATACAAAGAACATTTCTAATTAAAATTATTAACAAGCGAAAAGAAAAGGTAAAGAATTGGAATAAAGTTTAAATAAAAGAAAAATATAAAAGATTTTTTTTTTTACAAGCACAAGGGTTGCATAGCACCACAATATTATAAATACATAGTACAGTAGAGAAATAGACCAAAAGAAAGTACCACAATAAACCTTCCCAGAACTAATTCATCACTACCCAAAAATGTATCTTTATTTTTGTTATTGTAACCGTTTTTAGCTGGCACTTGTTAGAATGTACGATACCCACATTATTTGTGCCTATTTGTGAACCGTTGCGATGGTGCATAACTTAGCGACGGTATAGAAAAGTTTTTAAATAAATAAATAAATTAATTAACTACTATGATTTTATATGTTTGTTCAATCTTATCATTAATTGGTACAAGAAATTGTATGTCATCGGCATACACATAAAAATTCAATCCCAAGCCATTTAAGAAGTGACATACAGGTAAAACATATATATTAAAAAGGGTGGCTGAGAGAGCCGAGCCCTGTGGAACTCCGGTTTCAAGGGAAAATTTGTTGGAAAGAGAATTTTTTATTTTAACCTGAAATGACTGATGATTAAGGAATAATGAAAACCATTTTAAAACAATATCATTAATTCCGATTTCTTTTAAACGTTTAATTAGAATACAGTGATCAACGGTATCAAAAGCTGCTGATAAATGTAAAAGTATTAAAAAATAACTCTGTCCAAAATCAAAGCCTCTTAAAATCATATCTGTCATTGCGATTAAAAGCATTACTATGTTAAAAAATTTTCTAAAACCAAATTGATTTGGAAATAGAATGTTATTAGCCTCTAAAAATTCAGCTAATTGATTTTGTATTACTTTTTCAGTGCTTTGTAAAGTATTCTGAATTTGATGGGGAGCCAATGTAGATTTTTCAAGTAATATGGACTCTTTTGTTTGTCTTGGTTAGAATCCTTGCTGTTGCATTCTGCAACATCTGTAGAGTTTTGTGGAGTTAGCAGGGAGGCCAAGTAGTAGTGAATTGCAGTAGTCGAGTTTACTGAGAATGATTGCTTGTAAAACTGATCGAAAATCTTGAAAATGGAGAAGGGGTCTCAATCTTTTTAAGACTTGTAGTTTGAAAAATCCATCCTTTATGATGTTGTTGATGAAGGATCTGTAATTCATTTGGTTATCTAGTATAACTCCCAGGTTTCTGACTTGTGGGGATAAGGTTAATTGAGAGGCCAGGTTAGTGATAGGTTGTGGTTGGTTTCCATCTTGGGAGATGAGAAGTTACTCTGTTTTGTTTTGATTAAGAATCAGATTGAGACTTGTCAGCAGGTTGTTGATGGCCTGTTGGCATGAGTTCCAGAAGACCAGAGTTTTATGAAGTGAATCAGTAATAGGAATCAGAATCTGAACATCGTCGGCATATAGGTAGTGGATAAGATTTAGCTTGCGGAGGAGCTGGCAGAGTGGGAGCAGGTATATGTTGAATAAGGTTGGAGAAAGTGAAGAGCCTTGTGGGACTCCCAGGTTGCAGTTGACTGGTTGAGATTCCTCCCTGTTGATCTTAACCTTATAATGCCTGTTCTGAAGGAAAGATTTGAACCAGGCGAGGGCGACGTCTCTGATGCCAATGTCTGCCAGACGATCGACCAGTGTATTATGATTGACCGTGTCAAATGCTGCTGTTAGGTCCAGGAGGATGAGTAGACAGGGTTGTTTTTTTTCAAGGTTCAGTAGGATGGAGTCCGTTAATGAGATTAGGAGAGTTTCTGTACTTCGAGCTTGGCAGAAGCCGAATTGCGAGGGGGAAAGAATGTTGTTGTTGCTCAAGTATTCTGTCAGTTGTTTATTTGTAATTCGTTCCATGATTTTTGCGATGAGGGGCAGATTTGCTATTGGACGAAAATTGGCCGGGTTATCTGGAGAGAGATTTGGTTTTCTTAGGAGTGGTTTAATGATTGCCATTTTGAGAGGGTCGGGAACTAGCCCTTGAGATAAGGAGCAGTTTATGATTTGGGCGATAGGTTTTGAGATGGTTTTAGAGCAAGTGATGAGGAGGTTAGTTGGGATGGTGTCCTGAGGATGAGAAGAAGGTTTAAGTTTTTTTAGAATGTTTTCGATTTCTAGTGATGAGGTCAGCTTGAATTCCCCAAGGCTAGCCTTTTGTGGTGGTATGGCAGCTAGAAGTGTTGAAATCATAGTATCTTTGTTTTCCTTGGCTTGAGATAATAGGTTTGGGATCTTGTTTTTGAAGTAAGTCGCAAGTTCCTCTGCTTTGCTTGCAGCTGTATCATCTGGTATAGACGTCACGGGGGTTTGGTGAGGGACGAAACCAGGGAAAAAAGCGCCTTGGGGTCAAAGAGGAAGTGGTGGATTTTTTGTGAGTAAAAGTCTCTCTTTGCTTGGAGGATGGAAATTCTGTATTGATGCATCATGGACTTAAATGCTGTGAGGTTGGTAGATGATGGGTTTTTACGCCAAAGCTGTTCTTTTTTTCTGAGCTCCTGTTTCATGGATTTCAGTTTTGGAGTGTACCACGGTTTTTTGTTGTCTTTGTTTGCTTGAGAGGCTTTGGTGATAGTTGGGCAGGTAGTATCGGCCACTTTTTTGGTGATGTTGGTCCAGGAAGCTACGGCTGAGTCTGCGTCTGTGAGGTCCAGGTGGTTAAGTTCTGCGGATAGGCTATTGCTGAGCGTTTCCTGGCTGCAGAGCTTTCTGAATTGGACCGTGTTGTTCTGCTTTTTTTGGGTGGGTAGGTTGATGTATCTTAAGTGCGGTGGTGATGAGCTTATGGTCTGACCAAGGAACTGGTAGACATGTTGAACGGGAGGAGGGAGTAAGGCCGTGGTTAATGAAAATGAGGTCGAGCGTGTGACCTGCTTTATGGGTGGGTTCATTAACTATTTGTGTGAAACCCATGAAGTTGAGTGTATCGAGGAAGGTTTCAGAACTGGGTGAACGAGGAGATGAGTCCACGTGGAGGTTAAAATCCCCCAGAAGTATAGCTGGTGTGTCGGCATTGATGTGTTTCGCTATGCTTTCAATCAAAGGTGATGGGTCTGCTTCAAGGCATCCTGGGGGGGCGTATATGAGACCTATTTGCAGGTGTGAGGATTTAAATACAGCAAATTCTAGAGATTGTGAGGATATTGCAGTCTGTAGAGAGATTCCTAGTTTTTTGTTAGCTGCGAGGAGGAGACCACCTCCTCTTTTTTTCAGCCTGGGGATGGAGAAAATGTCATACGCGTGCACAGGGAGTTGGTTGATTGTAGCAATGTCTTCTGGTTTTAGCCAAGTTTCAGTGATCGCACAAAGGTCGGTATGTGTTTCTAGAAGATAGTCATGAAGGAGGTGAGTTTTTTTTGTAAGAGACTGTGCGTTCAGCAATGACAAAGTAAATAGTGAGAGGCCCAGCAGTTGGTTCAGGGGCGAGATAATGATAAGGATGAATCTTTTTTGTATAGTGTGTGGTATAGCTTGTTTTTTTGCAGGAGTTCTCTTGATATTATGAATGATGGTGATGGGTGAGGCAGCCATGTTTGCTTTTTGTGGAGGGTGTGTTGAAGGTAAAAATTGTAGGGTGAGCTGAGGGATGTATAGAACCTAGAGGGTGGACTCTGAATAGAAAACTGCGAATGTGTTCTTTGATGGAGAGTATGAATCGAGGTTCGTAGGTCTAGGGAGTAGGGCTGGTGCTGGAGTGAACTATATTTAATGGTGAACTGGTCGGATTTGTAACCTACTCAAATCTTACAGAAATTACCCTTCTGTTGGGTAATGGAAATATGGCCGCCGTGGGAGAGGCGAGAAGTTGCCCTTGACTATCTGCAACAGGCTGCTACTCAGGGCTGCACGAAGGGGCGCACAAAGGGGCTGGCCCCTTTGTCACATACCTTCGGCGCGCGATGCTCGGCGCGCGGCGCCTAGCAGAGCCCCGTTTAAATCCCAGCAGGGCTGGCTCTGATTGGTGGCCGCTGGATGGTGGGCAGGACTCGGCGCGTTTCCTTTTTTATTTTTTTTTTTGCTGCTTTCCTTTTTTTCCCTGTTCTGCCGGTGCGGTCGCGCGATCGGGGCTGAGACTGTCCGGGTGGGGGGTAGATTTACTGACCTTCCCCCGACGGGGCTTGGCGCCGATCGCGCAGGCCTTCCCCAGCTGAAGCGATCCAGCGAAGAGAGAAGAGAAGGGAATGGCGCCCGCAGAGCCCCGTTTAAATCCCAGCAGGGCTGGCTCTGATTGGTGGCCGCTGGATGGTGGGCGGGACTCGGCGCGGTTCCTTTTTTTTTTTTTTTTTGCTGCTTTCCTTTTTTTCCCTGTTCTGCCGGTGTGGTTGCGCGATCAGGGCTGAGACCGTCCGGGTGAGGGGTAGATTTACTGACCTTCCCCCAACGGGGCTTGGCGCCGATCGCGCAGGCCATCCCCAGCTGAAGCGATCCAGCGATCCTTTGTAGCGCTCCTTCGACGCGCGACACCAGGTGCATGATGCCACGGCCGAGTACCTATGCTTTATGGCCCACCTGGCATTTCCAGGTGACGTCGGTTGAGGACGGAGCTAGTGACCACGGGGGGGGGGGGGGGGGGGGGGGGGGGCGGGAACAAGTGCGGCAAGCCTCAGGGCTTCAGCGGAGCAAGAATGGAAGCTCAGTCAGAGTGAAGATATTAGGCCTCTGGTGGTAGGAGAGGCAGACAGCAGGAACAGCACATCAGCAAGTAAACTTGACGGAGCGATGCTTCATCAAGCATCAACTACACCACAACCTAAAGAGTTCATTCCCATGCCACTCATTATAGTTTGCTGAGGCCATGAGCTCGACAGACTCCTCCTAGGCCTCAGCCATTGCTGGGCTAGCTAACCAGCTCAAACAGCAGCAAGACCAATTGAATATAATGGCAGGTTGTCTTCAGGGCATGCCCATCCTGCGCCTCCTGTTCCTGTCCCAAAGCCTCCGGTGATAACTGCTACTTCCACGCTTTACCTGCCTCCGTCGCTGAGGTATGATGGAGGTCCCACCAAATATAGAGGCTTCTTGAATCAATGCTGGATACAATTTGAATTGCAAGCACCCCTCTTTCCATCTGATTGTATCAATATTACATACATTTTGTTCTTGTTGTGTAGACCTGCTCTAGCCTGGGATTCACCCCTCTGGTAGAGAGATGACCCACTCATAAAGGATCTGAACAACTTCTTATGAAAAGTTTGCATGATTTTTGACGAGCCCAGTCACACCTCGTCCACAGAGCTTCTTCAGATCAGGCAAGGTTCCCCCTCAGTTGGAGAATATGCAGTTCATTTTTGTATGCTGCTATCTGAACTGCAATAGGGCTCTGATAGCTTACTTGCCATCTTCAGGCATGGACTGTCAGAGTGCATCAAAGATGAGCCTGCTAGCCGGGATCTACCAGATATGTTGGAGAGGCTAATTAATTTGGGCATATGCCTGGATCTTAGATTTCAAGAAAGGGCTCGAGAGAGGGGCCTAATTTGGCATCCTAGTCACCTTGCCCCTAGTTTCCAGCATCCGGTGGTTTCCAGGTCACCTCATAAATCTACACCTATGAAAGAGGAATCCATGCAAACTGATCTCCTCAAATTGTCCATTGAGAAGAAATAAAAATGGCAGCACCTCAATCTGTGCCTATATTGTGCTGCACCAGGGCACTTTGCAAGTCACTTCCCTGCCAAGCCAGGAAACTCCAGGACCTAGGTCTGGTGGTAGAGGCCACCCCAAGTTGACCATGCACTTCTCCACAAATTCTAGTTCCAGTACGTCTCTTATTTGGGGATATCCTTGTTGATACACAAGCCTTCCTTGATACTGGTGCAGTGGCAGCTTCATTCACTGTCATTCCACAATGGTTTCATCACAAAGTTCTTCATTGGGCCCATGACTCCCATTTGGCAGGTCACTTTGCATAACCCGAACCTTGGAGTTAATTTTCTGTCACTACTGGTGGCCTCTGATGAAGAAAGATGTGAAGTGATATGTAGAGGCCTCCCCCATATGTGCCATGAATAAGGGTTCTTGAGCTTAGCCTTGGAGGATGTTACAGCCACTGCCAACCCCCAAGGAACCCTGGACCCACTTGGCCACCTACTTTGTCACTGACCTCCCTCTCTCAAGTTGAAATACCATTATTTAGGTGGTGGTGGATCACTTTTCAAAAATGGCGCATTTCATACCTCTCCCTGGTCTTCCTTCAGCGCCTGAATGGGCGGACCTCTTCATTCAGCATATCTCCCATTTGCATAGCCTTTCTCTCCATATTCTCTCAGACCAGGGAGTACAGTTTACAGCCTGCTTCTGGAAAAGTCTGTACAAGAAGTATGGGATTTTACTTCTGCCTATCACCCCTAGAACAATGAGCAAACTGAGTACATGAATCAGACTCTCAAAGCTTTCCTAAGGGCTTCCATAAACCAACGCCAGGACAACTTGGCATCTCTCCTTCCATGTGTGGGGTTTTGCATACTAAACTTGTGACAAAAGATTATTGACCAGGTCCTCACCTTTTTATATAGTATTTAGTTATCATCCTTGTATGTCCAAGTCTGACCTAGTCTCCACCACCTGCCCTGCAGCCAACTTATTGAGGTGCAAACTCCAAAATCTCTGGCAGAAAATGCACCATTTCGTGGAACAAGCAGCAGAACATTCTAAGAAGCAGGAAGAAAACAGACACCACCCAGCACCTCCACTCAAACTGGAATCCTGATATGGGACTTATGCTTTAAGATGCCTTTGCTGAGGTTTGCCCCAAGATTTATGGGATCATTTCCCATTGTGCAGCAGGTAGGGCCAGTTGCCTACAAACTCAAGCTACCTCCTTCTCTCTGGATTCATGATGTGTCCAACATATCCATGCTGAAACCCACCATCTTATTTTGGCCATCCAGACCACCTCTCAAGCCCACCTAAGTTTCAGCAGAGGAGGATACCCAGTATGAAGTTGAGGAGCTTCTGGACTCCGAAAGATCAGGAACCAAATTCAGTACCTCATCACATGGAAGAATTTTGGACCAGAAGAAAACTCCCGGGAACCTGCCTCAAACCTCCAAGCCCCCCAATTGGTACAGGATTTCCACAGATGCGTCTCCAGAAAGCCCAAGCCTAGAAATCTGGGAGGGGGCTTTGGAGGGAGGGTACTGATATGTTTGCCAGTCTCAGGAGCCACCTGCGACTGGCATCACTCACTCCCATTAAGGCTTGGCTCTCAATATGGCTGGCAGGCAGCCGTGCACCTCCGACTTGACAAGATGCCGCCAGCAGGACATCTCTTCTTCCCCACGAGCGGTCCTTAGGCACGCATGCACCACACCATCCTTAGAAGGGCCCGCGGCAGGAACCCGAGCTGCCGGCGCACCCTGATGATAATACATGCACCAAAGCCTTGCCTCAGCAAAGGATCACCTGCTTAGAAGCAGTGTGTGTTGCTTCTGCATTCCTGATTGTCCTATGTTTCTGATTGTCCTGCATTCCTGCTTTGCTCCTTTTTTGCCCAGCCTGCCTCATCCAGCCTTTTCTTTCCTAGTCCTTCTTGCCCACCCTTGTCCTACCCCAAATGCCTCATCCAGCATCTCCTGTGTGCCTTTGTTATCCTCGGCCTGACTTCTGGATCCTAACTTCTTGCTTGGACCTGACCACAAGTGCCTGCTGCCTGGACCTGACCTCTTGCTTGGATCTGAACTCATTCACTTGCTGCCTGCCCTGACCCTTGGCCTGTTCTGGTCCCTCCAGATTCCTGCCTGTCCTGACCCCTGCGTGCCCTTGGACTCTTGCTCTCTCCACCACCCTAGGGACCCAGCTAAGTTCTGCCAGCCACCAGAACCCATGCGAGATGGGACAGTGCTGGGTCTGTCCTGGCTGAAGAGTTTCTTTGCTGACTAGAGGGGAGAGTGCTGAGCCTACCTTGGCTGAAGAGCTCCTGGGCTAGTCTGCTGATCTGGATGACCTTATATCTGCAAGCATTATCTTGTAGGGATGTGAATCGTTTTTTGACGATTTAAAATATCGTCCGATATATTTTAAATCGTCAAAAATCGTTAGGGCCACGATACAATACCAATTCCCCCGATTTATCGTCAAAAAATCGTAAATCGGGGGAAGGGGGAGGGCAGGAAAACCGGCACACTAAAACACCCTAAAACCCACCCCCGACCCTTTAAATTAAATCTCCCACCCTCCCGAACCCCCACCCCAAATGCCTTAAATTACCTGGGGGTCCAGCGGCACACTAAAACACGGCACACTAAAACCCCCTAAAACCCACCCTGCCCTTTAAATTAAATCCCCCCCCCTCCCGAACCCCCCCCCCCCCAATGCCTTAAATTACCTGGGGGTCCGTAGCGGCGGTCCGTAGCTTAAATTACCTCCGTAGCCTTAAATTACCTCCGTAGCGGCGGTCCGTAGCTAAATCGGGGGAAGGGGGAGAGCAGGAAAACTGGCACACTAAATCGTGTAGTATTCAGCCGGCGCCATTTTGCAAAATGGCCGCCGCAAAATGGCGCCAAAATGGCCCCAAAATGGCCCCAAGCTGGCGAATCGTTTTCCGTATGGAAAATGGCGCCGGCAGGAGATCGACTGCAGGAGGCCGGCAGGAGATCGACTGCAGGAGGTTGTTCAGCGAGGGTTCCGGACCTCCACTGAACGACCTCCTGCAGTCGATCTCCTGCCGGCGCCATTTTCCGTACGGAAAACGATTCGCGGCAGGAAATCGCTCCTGGACCCCCGCTGGACCCCCAGGAACTTTTGGCCAGCTTGGGGGGGCCTCCTGACCCCCACAAGACTTGCCAAAAGTCCAGCGGGGGTCTGGAACGACCTCCTGCGTCAAATCGTTTTGGTCTATGGCCGCCGCCATTTTGCAAAATGGCCACCGCAAAATGGCAGCGGCCATAGACCAAAACGATTTAGTGTGCCGGGTTTCCTGCTCTCCCCCTTCCCCCGATTTAGCTACGGACCGCCACTACGGAGGTAATTTAAGGCTATGGAGGTAATTTAAGCTACGGACCCCCAGGTAATTTAAGGCATTTGGGGGGGGGGGGTTCGGGAGGGTGGGGGGATTTAATTTAAAGGGTCGGGGTGGGTTTTAGGGGGTTTTAGTGTGCCGTGTTTTAGTGTGCCGCTGGACCCCCAGGTAATTTAAGGCATTTGAGGGGGGGGTGGGGGATTTAATTTAAAGGGTCGGGGGTGGGTTTTAGGGGGTTTTAGTGTGCCGGCTCACGATTTTAACGATTTTCACGATATTTTACACACCCAAACGGCAACAATACGATTCCCTCCCCCTCCCAGCCGAAATCGATCGTTAAGACGATCGAGGACACGATTCAATTCTCTATAATATCTTGCAGCCTCCTTTATGCACCCTCTACTATCCTATCCCCATATTAGAAACATAGAAACATAGAACTGATGGCAGAAAAAGACCAAACGGCTTATCCAGTCTGACCAGCAAGCTCCCACACTTATTTTCCCATACTTATCTGTTTCACTGACCACCAAGTTCAAGGCCTTGTTGGTAACTGTTTGATTTGAATTTCCTGCCACCCCCTGCCATTGATACAGAGAGTAATGTTGCAGTTGCATCAAAAGTGAAGCATAAGGGTTAATGATTAAAGGCAGTAACTACCGCATCAAGCAAGTTACCTCGATACTTGTTTACCCAGCCTTCACAGATCAATGCCTTGTTGGATGTTATCTGAATGTAAATCCTCTTTTCCACATTTCTCCCTGCTGTTGAAGCAGAGAGCAATGCTGGATATGCATTCAAAGTGAAGTATCAGGCTTAATTAGTTTAGGGTAGTAATTGCCGCAACAAGAAAGTTATCCCCACACTTATTTGTTTACCCAGTCTGTGCAGTTCAGTCCTTGTTGGTTGTTGTCCTCTTTTCCATATTGCCCCTTGCCATTGAAGCAGAGAGCAATGTTGAAGATGCATTAACTGTGTGAAGGCTTATTGAGTAAGGGTAGTAATCACCAGGTAGTAGCCACCATTCCAGCAAGCCACCCCATGCCTCTTCTCTTCAATCCCATCATCTAGCCTTTATGGATCCACAGTGTTTATCCCTTTGTCCCTTTGAAATCATTCACAGTTTTAGTCTTCACTACTTCCTCCGGAAGATCATTCCAGGCATCCACCACCCTCTCCGTGAAGAAATACTTCCTGACTTTGGTTCTGAGTCTTCCTCCCTGGAGTTTCAAATCGTGACCCCTAGCTCTACTGATTTTGTTTCCAACAGAAAAGGTTTGTTGTTGACCATGGATCATTAAAACCTTTCAAGTATCTGAAAGTCTGTATCATATCACCCCTGCTCCTCCTCTCCTCCAGGGTGTATATATTTAGGTTTTTCAGTCTCTCCTCATAAGTCATTTTATGAAGATCATCCACCTTTTTGGTCACCCTTCTCTGGACCGCCTCTATCCAGTCTCTGTCCCTTTGGAGATATGGTCTCCAGAACTGAACACAGTACTCCAGGTGAGGCCTCACCAAGGCCCTGTACAAGGGGATCATCACTTCCTTTCTCTTACTAGATATTCCTCTCTCTATGCAGCCCAGCATTCTTCTGGCTATAGCTATCGCCTTATCACATTGTTTTGCCTGACTTCAGATCATTAGACACTATCACCCCAAGGTCTGTCTCCTTCATGCTGCAGCCTTCAGTCATGATTCTTGTGCCTCAATTCTGATTCCTCATTGTCCTTCTGCTTCTATGGTGTGATCTTTAGTCATTGTCCTTCTGCCTTCATGCTGGTGTCTCATTGTCTTTTTGCCTCCATACTGGTGTCTTTAGTCATCATCCTCCTGCCTCCATGCTGATGCCTCATTATCCTAGTGCCCCTATGCTGGCATCTCATTGTCCTCCTGCCTCCATGCTGGTACCTCAATGTCCTTGTGCCTCCATGCTAGTACCTCATTGTCCTTTTGCATTACATACTGCTGTCTTCAGTTCTCATCCTTTTGCCTCCGTGCTGGTGCCTCATTGTCCTTGTGCCTCCATGCTGGTTTCTCATTGTTCTCCTGTATCCATGCTGGTCTCTCAACGTCCTTCTTCCTCCATGATATAGTCTTCAGTCCTTTTATTTCTGCCTCTGTGCTGGTACTTCATCAATCTTGTGCCTCCATGCTGTTGTCTTATTGTCCTCCTGCCTTCCTTCTGTGGTCTTGTGGATGTCCTGTCTCCATGCAGCGGTCTCCATTCAAGGACCTCATGACTCCATGCTGTGGTCTCCAGTCAAGGTCTTCTTGCCTCCATGCTGCAATCTCTAGTCTAGGTCCTCATGACTTCTCCTTGTCATCCTGCCTCCAATGTTACCTTTGCTGCCATGGCCCATTTCTGTGCAATCTTTCAACATGGTCTGTCCGGGCCTTTTCAAAGAATTTGCTGTCTTGGCCCATTTCAGTGCACTCTTTTTTTTTTTTTTTCCAAAGTTCGATCTTATTATTAAAGATGAATTTTACAGCAATAGAAAAAACAGAACAAGCAACATATTATATAGTACATAAGAACATAAGAACATAGAGGTAGATCTTTAAACAATACGCGATCACGTACTTTTGTTGGCGCACCAGGCGCAAACAAGGCTGCCGATTTTGGGCAGCCTGCGTGCGCCGAGCCGCGCAGCTTGCCTCCATTCCCTCCGAAGCCGCTCCGAAATCGGAGCGGCCTCGGAGGGAACTTTTTTTTCACCTGCCCTCCCCTTCTCTTCCCTTCCCCTGCCTAACCCACCCCCCCCGGCCCTATCTAAACCCCCCCTTACCTTTATTTTGTGATTTACGCCTGCCCAAAGCAGATGTAAATCAGCGCGCGCCAGCGGAGTGCTGGCGAGCTATCATCCGACCCAGAGGCTGGTCCGGAGACCTCGATCACGCCCCCGGGCCGGCGCCACGCCCCCGCCCCCGAAACTCCGCGTCCCGCCCCCGAAACGGTGCGTCATTAGGCCCCACCCCGACACGCCCCCGACACGCCCCTTTTCAAAAACCCCGGGACTTACACGAGTCCCGGGGCTCTGCGCACGCCGGCGGCCTATGCAAAATAGGTGCGCCGGCGCGAGTAGGGGGTTTAAAATCCGCCCCATAAGAAATTGCCATGCTGGGTCACACCAAAGGTCCATCAAACCCAGCATCCTGTTTCCAACAGAGGCCAAACCAGGCCACAAGAACCTGGCAATTACCCAAACACTAAGAAGATCCCATGCTATTGATGCAATTAATAGCAGTGGCTAGTCCCTAAGGGGCAGATTTTAAATACTTGCGCGATCGCATACTTTTGTTCGCGCACCAGGCGCGAACAAAAGTACACTGGATTTTATAAGATACGCGCGTAGCCGCGTGTATCTTATAAAATCCGGGGTCGGCGCGCACAAGGGGGTGCACATTTGTGCAACCTGCACGCGCCGAGCCCAGCGCGGCCTGCCTGTTCCCTCCGAGGCTGCTCCGATTTCGTAGCGGCCTCGGAGGGAACTTTTCTTTGCCCTCCCCCCACCTCCCCCACCTTCCCCTCCCTTCCCGTACCTAACCCACCCCCCCGGCCCTATCTAAACCCCCCCTACCTTTGTCGGCCGGCAGCCCCGCTCCGTCCTCCGGTCCCGGGGGCTGGTCCGAAGGCCTCGACCACACCCCCGGGTCCACTGCCGAAACGCTACGGCACGCCCCCGAAACGCCGCGTCGTTTCGGGAACGCCCCCGGACACGCCCCCTCCCTCCCCTTTTCGAAAGCCCCGGGACTTATGCGCGTGCCGACGGCCTATGCAAAATAGGCGTGCTGGCGCGCGCGGGCCTTTTAAAATCCGCCCCTAAGTAAGTTTCATTAATAGCCATTAATGGACTTCTCCTCCAAGAACTTATCCAAACCTTTTTTGAACCCAGCTACACTAACTGCACTAACCACATCCTCTGGCAACAAATTCCAGAGCTTTATTGTGCGTTGAGTGAAGAAGAATTTTCTCCGATTAGTCTTAAATTTGCTACTTGCTAACTTCATGGAATGCCCCCTAGTCCTTCTATTATTCGAAAGTGTAAATAACCGAGTCACATCTACTCGTTCAAGACCTCTCATGATCTTAAAGACCTCTATCATATCCCCCCTCAGTCGTCTCTTCTCCAAGCTGAACAGCCCTAACCTCTTCAGCCTTTCCTCATAGGGGAGCTGTTCCATCCCCTTTATCATTTTGGTTGCCCTTCTCTGTTTCTTCTCCATCGCAACTATATCTTTTTTGAGATGTGGTGACCATAATTGTACACAGTATTCAAGGTGTGGTCTCACCATGGAGCAATATAGAGGCATTATGACATTTTCCATTTTAATAACCATTCCCTTCCTAATAATTCCTAACATTCTGTTTGCTTTTTTGACTGCTGCAGCACACTGAGCTGACGATTTTAAAGTGGCTTTTTAAGTTCATTTTTCTTGATTGACTACCATTTTAATTATTGGGTAGTATGTGATGTGTCTGCTGTTTGAAATATTTTATTGATGTTTGGTAAAACTTTCAAAATTTGCACAAATCTTTAATTATTGGATATTCTATTCATCAGCTGTTTTGAAATTATGTTATTAGTATGATTTTACTATTATGACTAATGATTTATATATCTTGATTTTATTGGTTGTTTCATGAGGAATGGTGAAATTTTTGTTTTTCCATTGTTGCACTGTATAGAGTCTGGCATGATGCGTTTTACAGTTCAGTTGTCTGCACATTTCTATTTATACTTTATGTGGCTTTATTCTGTATTTGGTGAAGGTTTATGTTCTGCATGCAAAGACTGAGATGAAGCACTATTTCCTGACTAAGAATGCTTTATGACCATTGATTATTGTACATTGCTATTTATGTTATTGTTGGGTCTACCTAGTTATTGTTGGGTCTACCTAGTTACCTAGTTATTGTTTTTGCTTTTTGCATTGTTAATTGTATTTTTCTGTTACTTGTAAGGGCTTCGCCCAACAGTTTTTGTTTTTTGTGAACCGATACGATGTGCGAACGGTTATCGGTATAGAAGAGACTTTAAATAAATAAATAAATAAATAAATAAATAAAATTCTTTTAATATATGGTTTCTCTGTAGGGATCTGTAGTAGCTTTAGCTTGGCCTGTTCTGTTTTCCTGATAGGAAGTATATTGATATTTTAGATTCTGGTGTAATATTTGTGGTATTCTTTTTCATAGGTAGGGTTGTTATTCTTTGAGTGTTGGCAGATAGTACTGTGTTGATACGGGAGAACCATGCCGAAATATATCACAATAGGTATGATGCCATATTAATTTCAGGATGCAAAGTTTTCTTGTTGGCATCACAACAGTGCATGAAATTATCACAATAACGTATATATTAATTTTTTCTCAGAATGTCACTTTTCATGTAAAATATGTGTTCAATGCATAATTTAAAATTGTGTATGGGGAGGTGGGGGTAGGGCGCCAGGCTGTAAGGTTTGCCTAGGGTGCCTAATACCCTTGCACCGGCCCTTTGCACAGCAGCAACGCTCCACCCTACCCAGGCATAGTTCATCATGTTTCAGGTCCTAGCACACGTGTTAGACTCCTTGGTCCGTGTTTCAAGACGGGTTGGATGGACAGTACACCCTGGTTGACAGTCGCGCTGCATGCTGAGCCTCGACTTGACTTGCCTCCTTGTCTTTCCCCTATCAACACCACAGCGACCTGACTACCTCCACTCTGCCAGCCTGTGTTGCCCCTATCAAAACCACAGCGACCTGACTACCTCAGCTCTGCCAGCCTGTCTTGCACCGATCAACTTTCTGCCACTCTGTCTTGCTGCCATACACCAGATGATTCTACTCTTTGTGGTGTTCTTGCCACTATCATGGTTCCTCAGTATGTTGATGCTAGTCTTTCTTCTGCTTTGTCCCTTTATTGGCACCTTGTGGTTTTTTCTTACACCCATTCTGCTTGCTGTGTTCCCCCTTCATTGTGCTGTAGGATGTTGATGCCACTTGCTTGCCACTTTGCCTGTCATGCTGCCTTCGAGGATTCATGCAACTGTTATCGGTGCTTTCTTTTGAAGCTGTGCTATGTTTTTGACACTCTCGCTGCTATAAGACCCTCACCTTAATACACAAAACCCTACACAACCCTGACATGCAATGGCTAAACAATTCCCTACGCTTTCATACTCCTTCCAGACTCACCAGATCCTCAAACACCGGCACCCTATTCATTCCCCCTGCCAAACATACACACCTTAGCTCCACCTGAGACTGCGCCCTATCCATCGCCGGCCCCTATCACTGGAACTCGATGCCCTCTGACATTCGTCTAGAACCCTGCACCCAAACCTTCAAAAAGAAATTAAAAACATGGCTCTTCGAACAGGCCTTCTCATACATAACACATCGCCACTCCTAATCGCCGACTATTTTCCCCTCCTCTGTACATCCCCCTCCCCCTACCCTGTATATACTCCCCCCCAACAAAAGTTATGATTGTACGCTATGTTAAATTTCTCCAGTTAACTTTTTCTCTACCTTTCACCCTCTCTCCTATCCACCTGTCTCTTTCCTCCTCTTCATTCTTAGATCCTCATATTTAATCAATTAATTGTTTTATTGTAACTTTTCTTCCATTTCTGCTCCCTCTGTTTTATGTAAACCGATGTGATGTCCATACGAACTTCGGTATATAAAAGCGTTTAAATAAATAAATAAATAAATAAATAAATAAATAGTTTGCACCTCTGTTAAAGCACTCTATCCAATCCTGGGACCCCTTTGCCCCTTTACAGTGCCTTAGGCTATTCATGCCACTTTGGTGCCACTTTACCACAGTCTAAGTACCTTGGAGCTCTTTTCTCGTTCTGATGATTGCTCCCCAGAAGTTTCATCAGAATTGATAAGAAAACCCCAATTTTGCAGCCAAAAATAGGCTGCAAATACTTCCCCCATTGACTTTAATGGGAAAACAGAAAATGAATAAAATGAACAAAACAAATTGGTTTTTCCCCCTTGAAATGAATGCAACAAATTTGGGTTCTGGCGAAACGAATAAGAATCGAAACAAATTTTTTCCTTCTGCACATCCCTACTGCATCTTAAATAAAGAAACTTGAGAAATCCACTAACTGTGAGTAAAGGCAAAGCCTAACATCTCTGAAGACACCCATCCAGTGCTTCTAACCCCTGGGGAGTAGAGCATGTTTATCTCTCTGTGCAGAGACAGTAATTTTGTAATCTTGGCCAGATGGAAGGGGTGTCCTGTCCATGCAAAGCACATCCTATCAACCTGGAGATTCTATTTTTCCAAGCCCTGGAGGGTAGGAAAATGGCTCTGGCATCAGTCCTTCCTGCACAGATTGAGAAGGAGACTATAAAAGGAAAGATTCTGTTCTGCTATGGACAGTGTGTTGTGCCATCTTTCATATATTTTATTTTCAACAGTAAAGATTTATTTTGGACCCTAACACAGTGACTTCAATGACTTTATTTGGCATCTCCAGCACACACTGGGACATACAAGTATCCCCTTGCCCAGGGACAAGGACACATGGGAGCCACCCTTAGCACTCGGGGCCTTGGGATTAATCTCTTCCCCCAACTCGACAAAGGATCCAGGTCCCGAAAGGAAGCGTCAGTATTCAAGCTAGCCTCGGAAGGTTCCAACCCCGAAGAGTAAAAACAAATACTTTTATGGCCCTATAGGGTAGCAATCCAGGGATGGGCTTACACAAGGAACTCCTGGCTATAAAAACTGCCTTTGAGGAATGGCATAATCTTCTGAAAGGAGCTCATCACCAAGTCCTTGTTCTCATGGATCACAAAAATTTAGAATTCCTAAAAATTACAATCAATATGAATTCTAGGCAAGCTCAGTTGTCTCTTTTGTTTTCCCAGTTTGATTTCTTATTAATATACCAACTAGGCTCCATGAACAGTAAGGCAGATGCTTTGTTCTGGAGGGAAGGGAAGAATCTGCAGAACTGGAAGCTCCCACCATAATCATTGATTCTAAGCTGTCTCTGTAAGCTCTTATTAAAAAGTAGCTCAGAGTGCTTTCTTTTGGCTATTGAGGCAATTAAAATGTATTTTATCATGCATTGGATTTAGAGTTGTCTCTGGGAATGAGCAGTGATTCCCCAGACCTAGAGACAAACTAGTCTGATTCCAGCCTTTCTTAAAACAGTATATATCTTTATTATCACTTCACTCTACACAACAGTAGACTGTCTTCCCTTCCAAACAATTTACTTAATTACTCACAGTTCAGCTTTGTCTCAGCTCAGTGTTTGGACAGCAATATTGTACAGGAGCTGCCTTCCTCCTAGAGACCTAGGTCTGGTCTGCTTATCCCCACCTGGATCCTAGCTCTTATTCCCTGGTCTCTGGTTATGCCCTCTGAACCCCATGGGCCCCACAGGGTCCCAACCACAGAACATATTCTCCTTAAGGAATTTAAGGTGGACTAGGCATCTAGCGTTGTCTTGAACAGGAAATAGAGGAACACTAGGGGCATTGCCCCACATTGTCATACAGTCTTTGGTGCTGATGTACTTGGATTACGGTAATGCACTTTATGTAGGATTTCCTAAATATTTAATTCAGGTGCTTCAATTAGTGCAGAATGCTGCTGTGAGACTGTTGTATCAGTTGAAATGGTCTGTATGTGCCAGGTGTATAGGAAGCAGCTCCATTGCTTGCAATTTTTAAATGGTTAATTTTGATTTTTAAAGCTATCCATGATGATGATTGTTTAGCAGGTAAAATCAATTGGTATGCACAAGCCCAGAAGTTACACTCCTCAAATCAGATGTTGCTTGATGTACCAGCTAGTATTGTGTGTTGGTCTAATAAGTGCGGGGCAAAATGTTTTACTATGTAGAGGCTTTTCTATTCCCACAGTCTTTTGCAGAATGAATTAGACATTGTTTTTAACTCTGATTTTATTTGTTCTTGTTTTCTTGTGTATTATATATGTTGTATGATTGAATTTATTATGTATATTTATTTGTAATCTGCAATGAATTTTGTTAGAATTGTGGAATATAAGACAATTTAAATAAATAACTCCATCTTCAGAACCAGAAATTCTGACCTAATGGAGGTAATATGTGATTACCTACAGCAAGATGAGTTTGCTATTGTGTCGGAGGTGGACCCTTGGGTTGAGGTGGGGTTAATGCAACCCATAGGTAAGGACCTACGGGTCCCCACCGTCAGCAGGAGGAGTGGGCTGAAGCTAGAGGCCGCTGGAGCTTCACCTATACCAGCCCTCATTCTCCTCGGGTTGAGCCTTTGGGTGCCAGAGCCGGCAGGACTTAGGTGGGCCTCGAGGTTAGTTAGAGATGAGAAGAGATTCAGCCCAAAGACAGCAGCCGGTAGATGGTGTAGTCCTACCCTGGACTGGATTCGGTACTGGAACTCAGGCGCCAAAGGAACAATGAGTAACTGGAGGCGCTCAAGCAAAGAAAGGCCACGTCCAGAGGATAGGCGAGAGAAGGTGTCACTGACTGGCTAGGATCAGAGCCGGTTGCAAGTGGAAGTTTTGGCAAGCAATGTAGAACTCTGGACACAGAGAGGTCTGTAGCATAGTCGTTCAAGGCAATGGTCAGGATATGAAGAAGGCAGGCGTAATCAATCAAGGCAATGGTCAGGGCACAGAGAAGGCAGGTATAGTCAGACGTAGTGGAGGTCAGGACGCGGAGAAGTAGAAGAGTGGTCAGGCATAGCGGAGGTCCGGGGCTGGAGAGAAGCTGAAGATTAGTCAGGCATAGCGGAGTTCCGGGGCTGAAGAGAAGCTGAAGAGTAGTTGGGTGTAGCGGAAGTCCGGGGTTGGAGAGAAGCTGAAAATTAGTCAGGCTTAGCGGAGGTCCGGGGCTGGAGAGAAGCTGAAGAGTAGTCCGGCGTAGCAGAGGTCCGGGGTTGGAGAGAAGCTGAAGTGTAGTCAGGCGAAGAGGTGGTCGAATCCAAAGAGTCAGTCCAACACATAGATGAAACAAGAACAAGGAAGACAGGAACCAGGAACCACAGGAATCAGGAACAGAAGAGACGATTCTAGGATCAGCAACGAGTACGAGGAGTACGAGGAAACCTGTTGCAAAGGGAACGCTATTGAGTAAGGCTTGAGTTTTTATACGCTGAAGAGTCTGACGTCAGCATCCGGGTCCGTGGCCAGGTTCCTGCCATGGGCCCTTTAAAAGAACTAATGATGCGCGCACGCGCACCTAGAAAGGGGCACGGCGCTGATGGCAGTGTCTCTCCGCGGGCCACGTGGAGAGACCCGAAGAACAGGGATATCTTGGCTGGCAACACTGGGTAGTGTGGCAGGGCCGAAGGCACTGGAGGGAACCCGAGGTCGGAGCTGGCAGCCCACACCACCAGTGAAGAGGAGCCAGGAGCTAGAGTCCGTCTGAAAAAGTGAGAGGACTGCACCACAGGGCTGCCACAGGCGGCACGCGTATCATTTGCACAGGTCTGATTGAAGAAATTGGAAAAGGGAGAATAGAATACTATATGGAGCTGGTGAAAAACATTCTTTATAGCAGTGGTTCTCAACCTTTTTTTGGCTGGGGCACACCTGAAAGATGGTTCTCACATGTGTGACACACTGAACATGTGACCATCACGGGGCTAAATATAAACATACACTCTGCATCCACAGGAATCCCCTCAACCCCCAGCAATGAGTGCAGAGCAGATCTAAGGCATTACCCTGTACAACTCGCCATACAAAAAAGATATTCTGGTTCTGATGACATCTCAGTAAAAGCAAAACAAAATCCCTTTACTACCAGGCACAATAGCCTTCCTTATGAAAAGACAGTAATTTACCACTAATGCATATCCTATTGAGAAAACACAACAAATAAGATTGATACAAATGCCTACATGCTAGTAAAATACCTCACCTCGGTCACACACCCAGAACTGACCTTCACCAAGTACAGAAAAACCACAAATTATAAATATGAAGACAGAAACTGGAATGGAAAACCAAAAAAGCCACTCTGCATGCAGTGCCAACCTGGAGAAATGGAAAGAAAAATATAGCACCTAACAGACTCTCAGGATTTGCAATAATGCACACAAACTAACCCGCACAAAGTTACACCTGTATTATGGATCACACTCAAACATTAACAATCCTATCTAAGAAATACAACAATTAAACCAGGCCCAAAACACTAATAATTTCCTATTGGGAAAACAGAATAAGCCAAGCTGCTATAGAGCCCCAAACAGAAATAATTGTAAAGCTATACTAAAAATGTTACAAATCAGCTGCTGAACAGAATAATATCCAACAATTAAAAACTCATAAAAATGATTAAAACATGTCCAAATATCAATAAAATATTTCAAAACAGCAGCATAGCATAATACCCAATAATTAAAATGGCAGTCAATCAAGAAAAATAAATTTAAAAAGCCACCTTTACTTACCCTCTCCAGCAACTCTCCTACTCCTTTCCCTTCCAGGCCAATAGCACTCACCAGAAGCAGCAAGGGCTGCTGAAGCTCTGTCCTCACAGTCCTCTTCCTTAGCATCCACAACCAGTCACTCACACACACACGTACACCCATACACAATTAGACCCCACGATCAGTCTCGGTCTCTCTCACACTAGTCATCTTCTTGACCAGTCTCTCTCTCACATATGCACACTAAACATCTTCCTGACCAGTCTCTCTCTCTCTCACACACACAGAAACACATCACCTCCCTGACCAGTCTCTCTCTCTCAATCACTCTCATGGTCTCTTATATACAAGCTCTCAATCACACACAAATGGTCTTGCACCCATTCACACCAAGGCACCCATTCATACCAGCTCTCACCCAGGCTTCCATTCACACCCACACACACAAGCTCTCACCCAAGCACCCATTCACACCAGCTCTCACCTTGGCACCGATTCACACCCACCACACCACATGCTCTCACCCATTCACACCCACAGACACAAGCTCTCACCCAGGCACTCATTCACACCCACAAACACAAGCTCTCACCCAGGCACCCATTCACACTCACAGACAAAAGCTTTCACCCAGGCAGACACACAAACTCTCACCAAAAACTTCTTCCTTCACTGCAGGGATGGGATCTAGTTCTGCCGCGGCTTTACTCCTGCGGGCCTTCTTTTTTTCACCGCCACAGGGATGGGCTCCCATGGTGGCCTCGGTCGGGGTCGGGTTTCCTCTTCACTGCCACAGGGATGGGCTCCCGTGGCAGCCTTGCTTGGTCAGGGTCGGGTTTCCTCTTCGCCGCCACGGGGATGGGCTCCCATAGCGACCTTGATTTGTTGTGGTCAGGTTTTCCTCTTCACTGCCATAGGAATGAGCTCCTTTGGGGGCCTTGCTTCGTCGGGGTTCGACACTGCCATTCCTCCCACCCCACCCCTGGGCTATGTGATTCCTGCCTCACCAGTCAATCAAAGGCTTCCTCCCTTCTTCCTACTCCCACTGGGAGTAGGAAGAAGGGAGGAGGCTTCCGATTGGCCTGTGCGGGGGCAGGCAGAATGAAGGAGGCTTCCCATTGGGCAGTGGGGATAGGAAGAAAGGAGGCTTCCAATTGGCCCGTGGGGGCTGGAAAAAGGGAGAAGGAAAGTACAACGGGGCAATGGGACACCAGGAGACGCGACACACCTGCCAGTGTTTGGCGACACACTGGTGTGTCGCAACACATTTGTTGAGAAGCGCTGCTATATAGAATGGATTGATTCTGTGTACCTGAGGGCACTTCACGTTTGGAGGTTCTACAAAGCTGCCATGATTCCCCATTGGCAGGTCATCCTAGTTGCCATAAAATTAAGGAACTAGTTGCCCATGAATTTTGGTCACCGGGATGGTGCCAGGATGTCACCTTTTATGAAGTATGTGCCCAGAAAAAGGTATCACATCATTGTCCTCATGGATTACTCTTGTGATTACCAGTATTCTAGAGACCTTTGGAATGGGTATCAATGGATTTCATTTTTTATTTACTATCTTCACAAGAAAAGATCACGATTCTGGTGGTGATAGATTAATTTACCAACATGGTTCATTTAATATCCACTATATATCCCTCTTGCTGCAAAACAGCAGATCTCCTAGTTTGAGCAGTGTGTCTTCATAAACTCTATCTCATATTATCTCTGACCAAGGCTCCCAGTTTGTTGCATGCTTCTGGTGAGAGATAATTAAACTTCTGGATACCTAGCTCCATTTGTCATCAGCATATTATCCGCAATCTGACAGGCAGCAGAATGGCTAAATCTGCTGTCCCAAGGTCACAAGGTCACAAGGTCACAAGGAGCGACAGCGAGTCCCGCTGTCGCTCCTTGTGACCTTGGGCAAGTCACTTTACCCTCCATTGCCTCAGGTACAAACTTAGGGCTAGATTTTCTAACGGCGCAGGCCTCTGTGAATCGCGCGGTACCGGGGGGGTGAAGCGGGGTGCGGGCCACGGTGCTATCGCTGCCGGCTTTCTCAAACCAATAGTGCCACCATGAAAGGTGGTGCTATTGGGCGTGTTACTGACGGTGATAAGGGTCCTTACTTTTCCGCCATCAGCAATGTCTTCGCGGCGCCCGCCCTGTGCCGCCCCGACTACTCCCCTTCTGGTGCCGCCGCTGCCCAGAACCCGCCCCGATCTAGGTATTGCACGTGAAAAGGGACTTTTTGCGTGCGATCCTGTTAGAAAATGACCCCCTTAGATTGTAAGCCCTCTGGGGATAGGGAAATACCTACAGTACCTGAATATAATCTACTCTGAAGCACTGAAAACGTGTGAAAAGTGGAATCTAAATAAAATAATAAAAAAATAAATAAATCAGACTCTAGAGTAGAATCTCCACCGCTTCTGTAATTTACCCCAGGGGAACTGGGCATGGTTACTCCCTGTGGAAGAATTTACATATAACTCCAAGCACTCAGCAACTTAGGCCTCCCCAGTTTTTGCAAACTATGTTATTCACCCTCACTTCCATTCGGGGGAGGGTCAGCAGTTCAGAGTCCTTCAGTGGCACAGTGGGTAAATGCCTTAACAGAGGTACACATGCAATTCCAACGTGAATTGGAATGGGCTAAAAAGTTACAGAAGAAATTTATGGATAGGAAATGCTAGTAAGGGACAAAGTTTGGATCTCCACAAAGCATATAAGGAGCAAAGGACTCTCAATTAAATTTGAGCAAATGTTTTTTGAACTATTCTTGATTTAAGAGCAAAGAAATCAAGTGGCATTCAATCTTCAGCTTCCAGCCTATTTGTGCATTCATCCAGTATTCCATGTGACCCTTCTGAATCCTTATAAACCTAATGCCATCCCCCAAAGACAGACCCTTCCTACATTGCCAGTTATGTAAAAGGGCATCAAGAGTTCATTGTCTGGATATCAGAATTATCAGACTTGCATTATTTGATGGACTGGAAAGGGTATGATCCTGAAGACCACAGTTGAGAACTGGCCAAAATGTTCATCCGAAAGAACTGATGCCCAAACTCTACAAGGTAAATTCAGAAAAGTCAACATTGAGGGTCACAGGAAGGGTTATTGGGTGGAGGGCATTCTGTCAGGGGCAGCATGGATCAAACCTGAGGCTCTGGGTATTTAAGACCAGGTGATCATGCAGTGGAGCCACAGGAACTCTGCCTCACCAAGCACTCTGCAGAAAATACTAAGTGAAGCAAAGTTAGGGAGACCCACCTCTGCTGGCTTCCTATTGCATCAGTATTACGTGTGTCCCAAATAGAGAGCTGTATATAAGGAGCTCTAGCCTGAAAAATGTTTACTGGTTCAACAGTCACACAGAGTTTGCTCCTGTTGCCTGGCTATTTTCCTGTGCTTCCTTGTTCCTGCTCAGTTCCTGATTGCTAGCCACACTTCTGGTTCCTGCTCTGGACCTGGTTTTTGGCTACACTTCTGGTCCTTGCACCAGTCCTGGTCTTTGGGTCCTTCTTTGTCTCTGCTTCTGTCTTTAAAGTTCTGATGGCTGCCTGCATCCAAGGGTTTAACCCATGGGGAATGGTGGCCTCCTCAGGGAGAAGACAGCAGCTCTGGGCCACTCGGCCTCTCTGAAGTATGCCATTGCCTAGACACCTTACTCCCACATTGTTTCCAGAGAAGCAGGCCATGTCACCAGTGCAGTTAAATAAACATCCAGGATAGCTACAACTAACATCAAACAAATGATATATTTGGTATATTTTTGCTATCAACATTTTCTCTTACTTTTCATTCTTCTAAGTCAGAACAATTTATTGTTGACACTGTAACCTATAATGCATTTTGAGAAATGTTTACCTGTGGTAACTAAAGGTTAATGTACACATACTCTAAATGGAACGGAGCATAATTTCTCTTTCCCCCAGCTATTTGTTTCAGTAACCAGCCTTGATCCTGACATTCTAGAACAGAGAACAGACCTATAATTTCTCTCTGAAAGTCATCAATGAGTTCAAGCAGAAGAATTTTTGCCAGCGCTTTAAATACATGAAAATGACAGTTCAAGAAGAAACCTGGAGCGGATTGGAATTTACAAAGCTTGACATTTTTTTATCCAAAGACAATTGCAAAATATGTGAAGTGTAAAACAATTGAGTCAGTCCTTACAGTTTCTTTAATTTCATATATCTTTATTTGAAAAGACTCCTCGATTTAAAATGGGTAAGGTAATACAATTCACTTGGAAGTCCCCCGACACAGATACCATGTTTTGCCCGACAGGAGGGACAAGATAGTAAAGTTCATATGCTAAAAAAGAAAACAAATATATACAATGTAAGGATAAAATGAAAAAGTGGTACAGTACATGCAGCAAAAAACATGACAATAAACATAACTCTCAAGAGTCCATTTTATTTTACATAGAAGGCTTTTACAAGTGCTCAATTCATCCTAAGTTATTTAAAGGCGCCGCAAAATGGTGCCAAAAAATTAACCAATCCCTTGCAATTCATGGATACGGGAAGTGACCAATCCCTTGCGCATCAAGAATGCCAATCAAAGCAAGTGTCTGATGTCATATCTCACAATAATATTCAATGTGTAAAGATACCTAAATAATATTTAAAAAATGATAAAACAATTAACCCCATCACAGTTTAGAGTTACAGTTTCAAGAATATAAATATTAAAAACAAAAGTAAACATAAATAGGGGAATACTATAAGCAGTTTATAGATAGCTCCTCAAAGCATTTATGAACAAGGATTATCATCTTGTCTTAGAGTAACAACATCTCTGCATAGCAATGTGTAAACAAAGAACCAGAAAGTAATGCCTACATCACTTGTCAAGAAGGCAATGGAAATGATGTCATTCACTAAGGAGGGGGCAAATTCATAAAAAATGTACCCATTCTATTTCTGAATTAAGGCCATGTGGAGATAGAGTCTGAAGTGTAAAAATCCATTTCTACTCCCTCCGAAGTAATATCTTAGAGAAATCCCCACCCCAGGAGGTGGAGAGGGTTAGAGCATCACTGGCAAAAAATTGAAGATCAGAGATAGAATGTCAACCAATGCATAACTAAAGGATCCTCTTCCCGTGAGGTCCGAATTCAAGAAAGGGAAAGACAAACTTAAAATAAAAAAAATAGATCAATTCTTTGAAATATAAATTTTGACAAATGAGTCAAAACATACTAAACATACTAAACATACTAAACATACAAAACAGAAGTGACAGGTTAACTTTGAACCAAAAAAATGCAAAATAGAAAATAACAGGAGCAATGGAATAGTGTGATCATGAGTAATTATGAGTTTTTTTTCAGATGGGGTCTTTTTAGTAAAGACCCCATCTGAAAATGGGGTCTTTTTAGTAAAGCCAACTGCAGCCTGTCTCTAAAATCAGACATAGTTCTTTCTCTTGTTTATTAACCCCTTTTTTTGAAGGGGTTAATAAACATGTGGATAAAGGTGGATAAAGGTGAACCGGTAGATGTAGTGTATTTGGATTTTCAGAAGGCATTTGACAAAGTCCCTCATAAGAGGCTTCTACGAAAACTAAAAAGTCATGGGATAGGAGGCGATGTCCTTTCGTGGATTACAAACTGGTTAAAAGATAGGAAACAGAGAGTAGGATTAAATGGTCAATTTTCTCAGTGGAAAAGGGTAAACAGTGGAGTTCCTCAGGGATCTGTACTTGGACCAGTGCTTTTCAATATATATATATAAATGATCTGGAAAGGAATACAATGAGTGAGGTTATCAAATTTGCAGATGATTCAAAATTATTCAGAGTAGTTAAATCACAAGCAGACTGTGATACATTGCAGGAGGACCTTGCAAGACTTGAAAATTGGGCATCCAAATGGCAGATGAAATTTAATGTGGACAAGTGCAAGGTGTTGCATATAGGGAAAATAACCGTTGCTGTAGTTACATGATGTTAGGTTCCATATTAGGAGCTACCACCCAGGAAAAATATCTAGGCATCATAGTGGATAATACTTTAAAATCGTCAACACAGTGTGCTGCAGCAGTCAAAAAAGCAAATAGAATGTTAGGAATTATTAGGAAGGGAATGGTTAATAGAACGGAAAATGTCATAATGCCTCTATATCGCTCCATGGTGAGACCACACCTTGAATACTGTGTACAATTCTGGTCGCCGCATCTCAAAAAGATATAGTTGCGATGGAGAAGGTACAGAGAAGGGCTACCAAAATGATAAAGGGATGGAACAGCTTCCCTATGAGGAAAGGCTGAAGAGGTTAGGGCTGTTCAGCTTGGAGAAGAGACGGCTGAGGGGGGATATGATAGAGGTCTTTAAGATCATGAGAGGTCTTGAACGAGTAGATGTGACTCTGTTATTTTCACTTTCGAATAATAGAAGGACTAGGGGGCATTCCATGAAGTTAGCAAGTAGCAAATTTAAGACTAATCGGAGAAAATTCTTTTTCACTCAACGCACAATAAAGCTCTGGAATTTGTTGCCAGAGGATGTGGTTAGTGCAGTTAGTGTAGCTGGGTTCAAAAAAGGTTTGGATAAGTTCTTGGAGGAGAAGTCTTTAATGGCTATTAATCAATTTTACTTAGGGAATAGCCACTGCTATTAATTGCATCAGTAGTATGGGATCTTCCTAGTATTTGAGTAATTGCCAAGTTCTTGTGGCCTGGTTTGGCCTCTGTTGGAAACAGGATGCTGGGCTTGATGGACCCTTGGTCTGACCCAGCATGGCAATTTCTTATGTTCTTATGTTCTAGAAACTCTTTGTGAATCTCTCTCTCTCTTTCACAGAATAAGCAGGTCTCTGCCTTTCTTCAGGCCTTCATTAGGAAGAATCATTTAACATGTCCCCAGAAACTCCTTCTGATGCTTCTCTGGCTGTATCTCGTGTGTAGGAAACTGCAAATATTATTTTAAAATTATTAGTCCTGATTGAAGGTGGGCGAATTCCATGAAATAAGTACTGCTTCTATTTGTAGCATGAATCTGGTAGATTTTTACCTCCTTTCCTGATAGATCATACATGGGTTTCATTCACCCACTATAGGCCTCAACACTTCCAAACTGATGTTTATACTTATATAACTCTAGAATAGTAATATTATATTGCCAGGGGATAGAGTGTATTTTTAAAATGTATTTAGTTTAGGCCACTGGTCCTTTAAGAAATCTAAGAATGGCAGAGATGGTTAGTGGCTGCATCAGAATAACAGAGAGAAGCCTGGGAGAACTCTTAAGTGAGGCATTTACTTACAACAGGGATGCAGAACAAGCAAGATTAAATCTCTGATACCACAAAGAGACTGAATAGCAGACATAGACTAACATTAGCAATTGTGGCAAAGAGAGAGAACATATGAACATAAGAAATGCCATATTGAGTCAGAGCAAGGGTCCATCATGCCCAGTATCCTGTTTCCAACAGTGGTCAATTCAGCTCGTATGTACTTGGCAGTATCCCAAATTGGAGATAAGAGTCCATGCTGTGTACACCTGGGGATAAGCAATTGCTTTTCCCAAGTCTACCTGGATAAAAACAGTTCATGGACTTTTTCTCCAGAAACTTATCCAAATCTTTTTTTAAATCATGCTACATTAACTGCCTTTACCACACCCTCTCGCAGGTGTGTAATTCAATATAAAAGACTGCTGATAGAAACCTATGTGGGAATATTAAATGATTTTTTCTAGTGAGGTGATCTGAAAGACGCAGATGCAGAGACAGGGCTGGTATTAGGCACAGTAGGGTTCAGGACAAAAAACTAAGATGTGGATCCAGCTAGTACCAAGTACCCAGAAGTTCTGCCTCAATGACATCACTCAGCTTCAACCATATGGCCCCAAATGGTGCTGGACTAATTCCACTCCGCCCCCCCCCCCCCCGAAAAAAAAAAATTGACCCTGAGGAGAAGAACTTGAAAGAGTGTTGTTAAAGTATATAAAGAAGCAGAACGGAAAATGTCATAATGTCTCTGTATCGCTCCATGGTGAGACCGCACCTTGAATACTGTGTACAATTCTGGTCACCGCATCTTAAAAAAGATATAGTTGCGATGGAGAAGGTACAGAGAAGGGCAACCAAAATGATAAGGGGATGGAACAGCTCCCCTATGAGGAAAGGCTGAAGAGGTTAGGGCTGTTCAGCTTGGAGAAGAGATGGCTGAGGGGGGATATGATAGAGGTCTTTAAGATCATGAGAGGTCTCGAACGAGTAGATGTGACTCGGCTATTTTCACTTTCGAATAATAGAAGGACTAGGGGGCATTCCATGAAGTTAGTAAGTAACACATTTAAGACTAATCGGAGAAAATTCTTTTTCACTCAACGCACAATAAAGCTCTGGAATTTGTTGCCAGAGAAGGTAGTTAGTACAGTTAGTGTAGCTGGGTTTAAAAAAAGTTTGGATAAGTTCTTGGAGGAGAAGTCCATTAATGGCTATTAATCAATTATACTTAGGGAATAGCCACTGCTATTAATTGCATCAGTAGCATGGTTCTTCTTAGTGTTTGGGTAATTGCCAGGTTCTTGTGGCCTGGTTTTTGGCCTCTGTTGGAAACAGGATGCTGGGCTTGATGGACCCTTGGTCTGTCCCAGCATGGCAATTTCTTATGTTCTTATGTTCTTATAAGGTAGGCCTAAATAAGAGAGAAAGCAATTAAACATTTATTTAATTGTTTAAGTTTGGTTAGTAGATTAAAAGAGCCAAATAGTAAACCATTCACATAAACCTCAAGGTAATAACTTTTTTTTTTGTAGCGCACCATAGAAATTGATAATAAATGATCATTAAGTCTATCTTTTCCTTAGAAATTGGATATCCAGGATGTGCCATAAACACGAGGGCATTTGTTTATAGGAACTATAAGTTACCCTCCCCCCTCCAAGTGATTTCTTATGATCTCAACCTTTATGAGTATAAAACAGAATAGATAAAAAGCTTTGGAATTTGTATCTAACTCTCGTAATTTCAAGAAGTGAGAGATGGCTTATCCTGTATATAGAGGCATTTGTATTTCATGTATGCTATATTTGCATACAGTAGGGACTGCTCTTAAAACAGCCTGTTATGAATAAATGTCACAGATTGGGAGTTTTCAAAATAGATGCTTGCTACAGGGGAGAACATAATCTTAAAATTCCCAGAATAACTGAGAAGATAAAATCAAAAAGTACTTATGTGAAGTTTTATAATTCTTTTGATTTCTATGGAAATCCATGTCAGAAGCTTGAAAATATAATCATAAGCAGTATATTCTGTTACAATTAATCTAATGCATTTTTAAGACATTAATGTCCAAATTTTAAAATGCGCACACGCGTAAAATCCAGCAAATATGCACGTGGCCGGACCATGTGCGTGCCGAGAGTAGTTTTGAAATGGTCTGGCCACGCGTGTAGCTACCGGTATGCACAGAAATGCCAGTAGATCAGAAAGGGGCAGGCTCGGTGGCAGGATCTGGGTAGGGAGGGGGCTGGCTGGGACAGCGGCCATTAGGCCCTGTCCCGGGGAAGCACACGCCAGCAGCTGGCCGGCGCACAGATCTTACTTCATCTATTCAGATGAAGTAAGTTCTGAAATAAAGAAAAAAGGTGGAGAAAGGGGTTTTATGGGTCAGGGAGGAGAGGGGAAAAGGGAGGCAGAGTAGGAAGGGGGATAGGGAAGTTCCCTCTCAGTCCATTCCTTAATTGGAGCAGACTGGGAGGGAACTGGGAACCAATCGATCGCATCACTGAGCATAGTTTATAAAACTCCCCACCTGCACGCACGAGTCCTGACC
The DNA here is from genome assembly GCF_901001135.1 of Rhinatrema bivittatum. Taxonomy (NCBI): domain Eukaryota; kingdom Metazoa; phylum Chordata; class Amphibia; order Gymnophiona; family Rhinatrematidae; genus Rhinatrema; species Rhinatrema bivittatum. The sequence goes on along the minus strand of NC_042615.1, from coordinate 119,099,114 downwards.
TGCCTGCACATGCACAGGAACCATATTTTATAACATGCATGTACCGACACACCCATGTTATAAAATAGTCGCATCCATGTGCGCATGCTGTTAACTGCGCCTACATGGACGCCCACGCAGTTCTTTTAAAATCAACATCTAAAATAGGTTTAATATTTATTTAATAGGGAAAGATCAATTCCTATGGTGAACTTCTGTATATGGAATTATGCTCTGGTCTGTGCAGCTTAAGCTTGCAATTCCTATGTAGAAGTTAATGACATACTGCCTACATCACCTGATTAGATGACCTCATATTAATTTTTCATCTCTTGTAACCTATAGAGTCACAGTTTTCATTGCTGAATTTGAATTAATCAATGGTAGTTTCCTCTTTATTAAATCTGGTAGAGCCAAGAACCCCTTAGAAATATGATTCCTTAATGAAAAAGTCTGCCCTCAGGGAGACAGAGAGAATCTACTAAGTGCATGTGAATTGTGCAAGCAGATTTAAAATGGAGAGTGATCTTTGTTAACAGATCTGTTTTCTGAAGAGGCACTTATTTTTCTGGTGTGTTAGGTAATTCAAGATTCTTAATATACCTTTCTAGAGCATTTTAGTAAAGTAGCCTATTTAAATTTTGGTAAAGTTTTATTTAAACTGTTAGGGTAGTGCATATCTTTAGGTCAGGGCAACTGCATCAGAGAGATTAAATACAAATCCATGCACTGAGTAGGGAAAAGAAAGACATTTTTTTAGAGTTAGTAAAGGTTGTATTGCTCTGAGAATCAAGCAAGCTTCCATGGCATGCCAAGGAAAAGACTACACTATACAAGCATCCAATATCATCCGTGCCTACTCATCAAAATACCATGTGGGATTCATTTAGTGTTTTCTGTTGGCCATGTGACCTTGAAATCTAAATATCAAACATACAATTCTAGTCAGAATATCAAATTTTAATTATGATGAGTTTTCAAAACTCATTAAATTATTTTTCTAGAGTGTCCTTTAGAGACATTTATTAGTGCATAAGCATTGTGGGTATCATAAATGTATATTTCTTGTTATCATAAATTTTCTTAGAAAAGTCATTTTGTGTTGACATATTGTCTAATGGCTACAGCAAGTTGATATTTATCAGATCTTGATTTGTAGTAAGTGCAAAAGTGTTACTTTGTAAATACAAGGCTTAGCTCAGAGATCCCCAAACTCACACCATATGTGCACTGTGTACGGCCTGTAGATTGTAAGAGAATAGACAGAGTAGACGCTGGCTTGGGTTTCATAAATTTTTATTTATTCAAAACAGAAAAAAACAATTCTGTTTATCCTGCAGACTTGAATCCCGAGTTATTTTGGAGTGAGTGCTGTTTTTCTCCCTCTGCGGGTCTGTTTTTCTCCCTATCATTGATCTTCTCTCTCACAACTTGCAAATGCTGCTAGGCTCCACCCATTGCTGACGTGCACTTCCTTCCTGCCTGCCTATATTCACCGTGTCAACTCTGAAGGTGGCACATGCAGAAGAAGTCTGCTCCTTTGTGCTCTCCTTCGTGTCTACTTCAGAAGATCTTCCTTTCAAGCTCACTGTTTTTGGCTCCCTATATAGATTTCAAGGTCTATGACTTCTATCTATTCAAATTTTCTTTTTTCTTTTTCCTTATTCTCACTTTCATGGCGCCTTACCATTCTATACTGGTTGTGACTGGTAATAGCATTTACTCATTAGATTCTTATACACCTCCTCGCACATATATCAGAAGAACTAGTTGTCTTGTTGCTATCAAGCCTTCTTTTTATTTTAAAGCACATACACTACTTTTCTCTAAATATTCCTGTCCAAACCATATCAAATATGCACATATCAATGACAGATCCTAAAAGGTGAATGTTAAAAACCTGGTGCGTGCCAAAACCGGGAGATATGCGAATATGTTGGGCTGGTGCATGCCAAATGGATTTTAAAAGCCACCCAGATACGCATGTATCTCCCGCTGCGTGCACAAAAATATTTTTCCAAAAAAGGGTGGATCATGGCCATGGTCCGGGTGGAGCATGAGTATTCCTGGATTTCACATTTAAACCAGTGCATAAATATTTATGTGCACAAGTGCGCGCAGGGTTCCCCTGCCGTGTAACTTCTGCTCCGGATGGCCTGAAAGTCATAAAACAAAAAGAAATACAAAGATCAATGGGGTTTAAGGTCGGGGCTAACAGGGGAGAAGAGAGGCTATTTAACTAGGGGGGTTAGGAAGTCCTATCCCTTACTTGGGCAAAGTGAGAACAAACTGGGAAAATGGGCAATAATGTCAGCGAGCGTGGCCTTTAAAATCCCCCCCACTTATGCAGTAGAAGAGTCATTTGTGCACATAGAAGCACACCCACTCAAAATTGCATGCACATGGATGCACGCTAAGCCTATTTTATACCATGCAAGCATATATGTGCGCATGTCATAAAATAACTGCGTCCATGGGCATGAGATGGCCTGCGCGCCTTTTTAAAAGTTACCATCCTGTAAACAAGTCTTCTCTTATCTTGGAACCTCATTATAAATCAAGACCTTCACCTTCTTTATATTACAGAAACCTGGTTAAAGCCAGATGATGTTTCCAGCCTTAAGCATTCCTGACAACCTAATTTTGTCTTTTTTCATAAAGATTGACCTAAGAAAAAAGGTGGAGATATTGCAATCATTGCTCATGAATCTCTTAACCTCAAAGTTCTTAATGTTCATTTTTTTTTCAGCCACAGAATTTCTATTTTTACAGTTTCATAAGCAACCTGTCACAAGCATTCTAGCTCATTAATTAATTAATTAAATTAATTAATGAATGTGCCATCAGAAGTACAGATCTATTATTATTAGGTGATTTCAATCTCCTTTTTGATGACCCCATCAAAGCAATTGTCACACAGTTTCTTTCTTCAACATTTGGTCTTTTACTCAAACATTCAGTTCAGCAACCCATTCATAATGATGGCCATACTATAGATTTGATCTTTACTACTGAAAAGGTTCAGATATTAGCCAATACCATTACTCATACTTCTTTTCCATGGACTGATCATACTTTAATAACTTTCTTCCTTCATCTAAATTTCTCTGTACAATCCACTGCTAAAGTACTCTTGATCAGGAGTACAAAAGATTTGACCCCCAGAAGATTGATTTTCCAGATTTAACTATAGACACCCAAGTTTCTGGAACCGTGAGCTCTCTTCTACTCTTGACACAGTGGCCCCTAGCTAAGGTAGCATGACCAAATCTAACTTTGAATTATTAGGATACCATCAATGTCTTAAAATCTTCAAACTCCAAATTCGACAACTTGAAAGGAAAGGGCAAAAGAACAAAAATTTAGAGATTGAACTTAAGCTCAAATGTCACATAAAAACATTATTTACTAGAGATGTGAATCGTGTGCCCGATCGTTTTAACGATCAGGTTCGGATGGAGGGAGAAAAAAATCGGATCGTTAAAGATGTGAATTGGAATCGGTTCCGATTCCAATTCACATCGTTAATTTTTTAGTGAGGACTGAGCAGATAAAAAAAACCCACCCGACTCTTTACAAATGACCCCTTTGCTCTCCCACCCTCCCGAACCCCCTCAAAATGTTAAATTACCTGGTGGTCCAGTGTGTGTGTGTGTGGGGTCCCGGCGCGATCTCCCGCTCTCGGGCCATCGGCGCCATTTTGGCTACCACTGATAAAAATGGCGCCGATGGCCCAATAAAAAAAAACCCACCCCGACCCTTTACAAATTACCCCTTTGCTTCTCCCACCCTCCCGAACCCCCCAAAAACCTTTTACATGTACCTGGTGGTCTAGCGGGGGGTCCGGGAGCCATCCCTTCAATCATACCCTCGGTGCCCGTGCTGCTGGACTGGTTTCAAAATGGCGCCGATCGCCTTTGCCCTCATTATGTCATAGGGAGCGACGGTCATTCCCTGTGACATAGTGAGGGCAAAGGCGATCGGCGCCATACTGGCAGCTCTGTTTTCCTCATTAGAAATATAAGAACCTTATAGTAAGTCTTGCCTCACAAATCTGCTTCACTTTTTTGAAGGAGTTAATAAACATGTGGATAAAGGTGAACCGCTAGATGTAGTGTACTTGGATTTTCAGAAGGCGTTTGACAAAGTTCCTCATGAGAGGCTTCTAGGAAAAGTAAAAAGTCATGGGATAGGTGGCGATGTCCTTTCATGGATTACAAACTGGCTAAAAGACAGAAAACAGAGAGTAGGATTAAATGGACAATTTTCTCAGTGGAAGGGAGTGGGCAGTGGAGTGCCTTAGGGATCTATATTGGGACCCTTACTTTTCAATATGGGGTAGATTTTCAGACGAGCGCGAATAGCCTACTTTTGTTTGCGCTCCAGGCGCAAACAAAAGTACGCTGGATTTTAGTAGATACGCGCGTAGTCGCGCGTATCGGCTAAAATCCTGGATCGGCGCGCGCAAGGCTATCGATTTCGTATAGCCTGCGCGCGCTGAGCCGCGCAGCCTACCCCCGTTCCCTCCTAGGCCGCTCCGAATTCGGAGCGGCCTAGAAGGGAACTTTCCTTTGCCCTCCCCTCACCTTCCCCTCCCTTCCCCTACCTAACCCACCCGCCCGGCCCTGTCTAAACCCCATCCTACCTTTGTCGGGGGATTTACGCCTCCCGGAGGGAGGCGTAAATCCCCGCGCGCGAGCGGGACTCCTGCGCGCCGGGCCGCGACCTGGGGGCAGGTACGGAAGGCGCGGCCACGCCCCCGGACCGCCCCGGGCCGTAGCCACGCCCCCGTACCCGCCCCCAAAACGCTGCCGACACGCCCCCGAAACGCCGCGACGACCGGGCCCGCCCCCGACACGCCCCCGACACGCCCCCTCGGAGAACCCCGGGACTTACGCGAGTCCCGGGGCTCTGCGCGCGCCGGGAGGCCTATGTAAAATAGGCTTCCCGGCGCGCAGGGCCCTGCTCGCGTAAATCCGCCCGGTTTTGGGCGGATTTACGCGAGCAGGGCTCTGAAAATCCGCCCCTATATTTATAAAGGATCTGGAAAGAAATACGACGAGTGAGATAATCAAATTTGCAGATGATACAAAATTGTTCAGAGTAGTTAAATCACAAGCAGATTGTGATAAACTGCAGGAAGACCTTGTGAGACTGGAAAATTGGGCATCAAAATGGCAGATGAAATTTAATGTGGATAAGTGCAAGGTAATGCATATAGGGAAAAATAACCCACGCTATAGTTACACAATGTTAGATTCCATATTTGGTGCTACAACCCCTAGAAAGAGATCTAGGCGTCATAGTGGATAACACATTGAAATCTTCAGTTCAGTGTGCTGTAGCAGTCAAAAAAGCAAACAGAATGTTGGGAATTATTAGAAAGGGAATGGTGAATAAAACGGAAAATGTCATAATACCTCTGTATCGCTCCATGGTGAGACCGCACCTTGAATACTGTGTACAATTCTGTCGCCGAATCTCAAAAAAAGATATAATTGCACTGGAGAAGGTACAGAGAAGGGCTACCAAAATGATAAGGGGAATGGAACAGCTCCCCTATGAGGAAAGACTAAAGAGGTTAGGACTTTTCAGCTTGGAGAAGAGACGGCTGAGGGGGGATATGATAGAGGTGTTCAAAATCATGAGAGGTCTAGAACGGGTAGATGTGAATCGGTTATTTACTCTTTCAGATAATAGAAAGACTCCATGACATTAGCATGTGGCACATTTAAAACTAATCGGAGAAAGTTCTTTTTCACTCAATGCACAATTAAACTCTGGAATTTGTTGCCAGAGGATGTGGTTAGTGCAGTTAGTATAGCTGTGTTTAAAAAAGGATTGGATAAGTTCTTGGAGGAGAAGTCCATTACCTGGTATTAATTGAGTTGACTTAGAAAATAGCCACTGCTATTACTAGCAACGATAACATGGAATAGACTTAGTTTTTGGGTACTTGCCAGGTTCTTATGGCCTGGATTGGCCAGGATGCTGGGCTTGATGTACCCTTGGTCTGACCCAGTATGGCATGTTCTTATGTTTTTACTTTCTAGGGCCTCTTTATAAATACATTTTGAATAAAAAGTTAGTACATCCTAGGACTTCCACTGACACATCTGTTTTCATTCCACTAGAGGAGGTAATTTTTCCCTATTTGAATTCAGTTTGAGGGGGTTAAGTATGCTCTGATACTAAGGGGTGTTTTATCCACAGGGTCTGGCAGGTGTATGCCAGCATAAGATAGCTGTAGATAGAAAATTGTTAACTTCTACAACATTCTGTGAATTATATTAGTCAATATGGATAATTACTCAATATTAAACTACAAGTAAATCCAAATTGGTGTTGCGCCCGTCAGTTGCAGGCGGCTGGGACCTTTGCTGCTCACCTCCTTTCTCTGTGCAGCTCCGAGTCTGGGGAGAATGGTGGTCTCTGCTTCCACACGCCGACCCTCATGGCGTGCCCGGGACAGTGTGGGCGCTCCCGGCAGCCATCTTACATCTGGGATTACCTAAGGCACGTGCCTGCCCCCTTCTTAAACACATCATGGTGGGAACCTTGGGGGCGTCCCCACCGCATGACGTCATCCGTTTACCATACTTAAGCTCAGCTGACTTCTTGCTATACGAGATAGCAAGGATTCCTGTCCTGCTATTTCTGCCACTCTGGGACTTTATCTCGCTGTCCTTTCTGGGTGACCTAGGTACCCCCTCCTTGGGGGCCTTGCCGCACTCAGGGCTATCCGTTCCTTGAAGAGCCATTACTACCTGCCTCACTTCGTTACCAGTGAGTTCCTGCATCGTTCTCGGACGACCCTTGCTGTTCCTGTTCCGGACCTCCTCTGTGTCTGATCTTCCATCTACTTCCTCGGTACCGGTGTGAGTACAGAACCTGCTCTTCTACCTTCATGGCACTGATTCTTGGATTACCCCGCTTGTGGGCCACTACCGTATCCCTCCTGTCTTGTGCAACTATTCTACTGGCTTCCGGCCTACCCACGCTGCGGACCACTACTGGAGTTGCCAGCACAAGCTATGCCTAGAGAAGCTATTCACTGGACTATTCCGCACTGCGGATTACTATCGGACTGATCAGCTTGCAGATCATACTCTCTGGTCTGACTCTATTGATCCTCTCCTCAGATCACCATTGGCTGTATAATAAAGTCGTTTCCTCTGTTGTCCATCACTGCTAAGACCTCGCCTGTTGTGGTGAGTGCCCACAGGGCTCCTCCCTGTGGGCGGAGTCTTCACTCGCCACATCCCAAGGGCCCACTATTAGTTCAAGACACACAGAACGTAACAATCGGCTTACCCATATTTAATTTTAATATTTGTAATATTTTAAATATTTTCAGAATATGAGTTCATGACCCTTAATTTATTTAAATTTTTTAAAGCCAGTTTATCTGCAGACAATGCATTCTAAATCAGAGGTCTAGCTATAGAAAAAATGTTCATGGGATTCTGCTAATCATATCTGCTTAATAGAGGGAACATCTAACAAAAATCTTAGATGTTGATCTTAAGGAGTATACAGGGCGATACATCTTCAAGACTGTATTAAAACATCTCAGAGCAAGGACATTTATTGCCTTATATAATAACAACAAAATCTTAAACTGACCATGGAAACAACTGTCAAGTCACGTTATTATCAACATTGGCAACAAACTCATTGCTCAAAATAGCATGATCTTTTTCATGGCACTGGAGAGTATTGAAGTGACAATGAAAAAAAATAATCTTTCAGCAAAAAACAGTATAGAAAGACATTATAATTTCACATTGTATAGTTTTCTGCAAATATGAAAAAATAAAAGCAAAATAGCTTCTCAGATAAAAATTACACTAAATATTTAACTCTAGAAATAGAATTTAATTGTAGCATGAGACACAACAAAGCATTTGGTGGGTGGGAATTAAAAATGCACTCCTCTGGAGGACTTGCTTAGGTAGGGTGATTCTATCTGCTTCTGTCTGCTGATCCTGTGTTTACTGGATGAGAAAGGAGGTGGCTGTGCAGTTAATAGTGAATGATTACGGGGAGTGAGAGCTCTGTAGAGGGAACTGCAGCCTTACAGAATTCATGTGGCCAATTAAAGCACAAAACCTGATGTGAAAACAATTCTTTTGGTGGCACTTAGGAAATATGAAATGTTGTATAAACATTTGCAGGAGCCTGTTTCTTTAAGAGAATACATAAGACTAAGGAGGATCAAGTGGTATAGAGGAGAGCAGAGGAAGGGAAAAGATAGCAGCTTTCCTTTGATTGACAGGCAGGAGTTTGTTCTGTCCAGGGTTCAACAGCCACCAGGAGAGCTCTTCTAGCCTGTCCAGCCTAGCTATCATATAATAGGAAGATTTACCAGTGTGTTCTTCTTTTGGCTGGGACTACTATATACCAAATGGATTACATGTATTTATTTATTTAAAAACATTTATTACCCTCCCTCCCTATGTTCAGAGCGGGGTATAATATGAACATACATAGTCAAGTGAACAGAAGAGAACAGGACATTACTTAATACATCGGGGGGGGTGGGGGTGTGACATAATTCTTCAGAAAGAAGGGAGCAACATATAGGCACCTGGGAAGTTCATTCTATCAAGATAGAGGCCGGAAGGAGGACAGTAGTCGGTTAGTTGGCATCGTCCACAGAGGGGCATGTTGGGGTTGGTCCATTGCCATTTAGGTTAAGGAGCACTTTTTTGAAAAGGAAAGTTTTTAGAGATTTTTAAAAATATGTTCTCAGAGACATCTGACTTCCTTAGGTAGGCTGTTCCATAGAAGTAGTCCAGCAGAGAAGAAGGCACATTCTCTGCTTTCTTCAAGGTGAGTAAGCTTTGGAGATGGGATATCTAATAGCATTAAATTAGATGATCTGAGGGGTTGGGAAGGAGTGTGGATTTTTATTGTTGAGGAAATCCATGGGGAGTTGTGAATTGAGGAGTGTATGATCATGGCAAATTTATAATGTAAACGGTAAGATATTGGGGGCCAGTGTATTGATTTGAGTACAGGGGTGATATGTTTGCTCATGGGTGTGCTAGTAAGGAGCCTTGCTGCCAAGTTTTGTATGATCTGCAGAGGAGGGAAGACCTGTTAGGAGGGAGTTACAGTAGTCTGTACCAGAGAATAGTAGTGATTGAAAGACAGACCTGAAGTCAGAGCGTTCAAGAAGGGGATTAAGGTGACGGAGAAGATATAGTTTGTAGAAGGATGATAGTTCTTATATGGTTGTGCATGGAAAGAGAGAGGGGTCAATTGTGACTCCCAGGTTGTGTACACTTGGGAGATGGTGATGGAATGGGAGTCAAAAGAGAAATTGTTGGGTATGTTATCGACAGGATAGTGTGATAAAATAATGATTTCTGTTTTGGAGATGTTGAGGGCTAATTTATTGCCATGGAGCCATTTTTGGATGGTTGTAAGACAGGAAAGATTCTGTAAGGGCCAAGTTTCTTTCAGAGGCTAGAAGAATTGAATGTCAATGGCATAAATTTTATAGTGAACTGCAAGGTCATCAAGGGTGCGGCATAAAGGAGTTAGGTAAAGGTTAAATAGGGCAGCAGAAAGAGCAGAGCCTTGGGGTACCCCAGAGCTCAGAGGTGTGATGGAGGAAGTAAAAGAGTTGTTGGGTCCTGTTGTTGAGGTATGAAGAAAACCAGGCCAGCACAAGGCCTGTTATACCAATAGAGCACAGACTTGAAATTAGGATGGCGTGGTTAACAGTATCAAATGCAGTGGAGATGTCAAGTAGACATAGGAGGAACACTGAGCCTTGATCAAAACCCTGTCTCAGAATGTCAAAGCTAGAGAACAACAGTAATTCAGTGCTGTGGTGTTTCCTGAATGCAAACTGGTATTGGTTGAGGACATTATTAGAGTCAATGAAGTTGCAGAGTTGTTGAAGAACTGCTATTTCTAATCCTTTGGCCATGAAAGATAAGGAGGAGATTGGGCAGTAGTTATAGATGATGGTAGGGTCAACTAAATGTTTTTTTAATTGTGGGCCAACTGATGCTTGGTTTAGAAGGTCAGGGATGACACCATGCTGTAGTGGTGAGTTGATGAACTTTGTAATAAACGGAGCAATATCCAGTTTAATCAGTTTAAATAGTGCAGTATGGCATGGTTTAAGGGGATTGGATGATGGTTTCAGTTTATTGATAATCTTAGTGGTGTCAGATGTTGTAATGTGGTCAAAACATTCCCAGGTTGGGCCTTCAGTGGTTAATTCATCAGGTTCTTTGATTTATGAATTATTGAAAGTGCTGCTTACAGATGCTGTCTTAGTGGTAAAGTGAGAGACGAATGTCTCCACAATGTTCATCCCCAGGAGCGTAGGTGGGAATGTAGAGGGGGCTGAGTTGATGTTAATTACTTTCTTTACAAAGGCATATAATTCTCTGGGGTTGTTTCGTGTGGCTGACAGTTTCGAGTAGGTATACAATTTCTTAGCAGAGTTGATAGCCTCTTAGTATGATGCAAGTTTATCATTATATAGCTTTTTATTGGTGGGTAGGGTTTTTTCATCATTTTCTCTCTTATTTCCTCAGTTCACATTTTTGGGTTTGGAGAGTGGTACTGTTCCACAGTACAGAATTAGATCTTTTGGTTGAGAAGGGTTTCAAGGGGACAAGCTTGTCAAGGGTAGAAGTGAGGAATGAGTTTCAGTGTTCAAACAATTCGTTGGGTGAGTTACAGGAGTTTTTATACAGGATCGGTGTGAGGTTGGATGATAGGGTCTCAGAATCTAAGGGTCCACGTTTCATGACAGAGGTATTATTTCTATAGGAGGTTTGCTCAAAGGATTTTGATCTGAGGGTGAAGATGACGAGGAAGTGATCACTCCAAGGGATTTCAGTTATGGCTATATTTACTTCATTTATTTGGAAACCAGAGGGGATAACAAAAATCATGTCAAGGCAGTTGCTTTTCTTGTGAGTCATACTTTGGTTGCCTGGAAACTCCTGAGGGTAAAACCTACATCCTGAAATTGGGCCTAAACACTGAAGGGACTAAAATCTTTCCTGTTCTCTTTATTCTGTTTTTTGCTCAGGTGTGATAAAAGTAGGCATTAGTATCTATTAGTCATGGAAAAGCATATGGGGCAGATCTTTAAACCTACACGCGGGCATAGATTTGTACACGCAACCCAGCGCGAACAAATCTACGCCCAATTTTATAACATGCGCGCGCTGCCACGCATGTTATAAAATCGGCCCTATAGGCCCTATAGGCTGACACATTGATGGTAAAAGCTGGCCCCAGTTAAGATCATCTGTATTTGGCTTGGCTTGGCAATTATAGTAGGATATATCTTTTGCTTTTTGACACTTCAAAGCAGATTTTTCTGTTTTATTTTATTACAAGAAATACTATGATCTGTTTTTTCTTTAATTGGATCATCCCTTGTTTAATAGTTTATTTGATGTTTGTTAAAAAAATTAGTTTTTCCTTTTTTATTGTTTTGATTCATATTGCAAGAAATTTGTCAGGTAATATTGGAAACATTTACTAATAAAATTTAAAAAATGCTTATTTCAGATTTTATCATTCAGACTGCATATTTAAGGGCCTATTTAGTAAGCTGTAGTAACTCAGCAACATGCATTAACTACCAAATTCAACAAAAGATGCAAATATTTCAATATCACAAAATAATGGATGAGGAAAATATGAATAAACTGAGTCACAAAGCAGCTCAATAATGTAAAAAAGGGGAAGATGTGCTTAGTTTTTATCTGCTGGGTCAGGCTTCAGGTCGGGCGACACGTGGGAAACTTCCTTTTCCAATGGGTCATTTTTTTTTCCCGGCAGTTTTCGCCAAAAAACCCCAGAAAAACCCCCCTACCCCAACCCTTCAAATTTACTTAAATACAAACACCCCCCCCCCCCCCCCAACCATCCCGATCCCCCCAAGACTTACTAAAAGCCCTGGTGATCCAGCAGGGTCCCGGGAACAATCTCCTTCTCTCGGGCTGTTGGCTGCCACTAATCAAAATGGCGCCGGTGGCTCTTTGCCCTTACCATGTGACAGGGGCTACTGGTGCCATTGGTTGGCCCCTGTCACATGGAAGGAGCAATGGATGGCCCACGCCATTTTCTAAGATGTTTACTGGCAGCTGATGGCCTGAGAGCAGGAGATCACTCCCGGGACCCCCGCTGGACCACCAAGGACTTTAGGCAAGTTTTGGGGGGGTCGGGAGGGTAGGGGGTTTGTAATTAAGTAAATTTGAAGGGTTGGGGTGGGTTTGGTTTTTTTTTTAATAAATGTGCCCTCCCCCCCCCCTCGCTAAACCAAAAAACTAATTTTCCCTGAAATTTCAGGGAAAACCCAATCGTTTTTCGAGTCCTCTGACCCATGCCAAATTGGACAATTTTTTTGAAATTTTCCAATTCGGCAAAAATGAATGCTCATCTCTTTAATATTCAGCCACCATTCTGCTTGCAATGATAGCTGGATATACTTATCTAGCTAACTTTGTAGGATATTCAGCGGCACAGCCTTAACATTGAATACATCCGACAATCTTAAAGTTAGCTGAATAAGTAAATTTGGCTAACTTTAGGGCTGTCTGTGGCAAGACCAGAACTAACCAGCTAACTTATCTGGTTAACTAAACTCCACCCCAGTACGTCCCTGTTACACTTTAATTTACTGTGCAGCCTCAAATTACCTTGATTCTGACTACAATGACACCTCCCCACCTGCAGAGTACTCCAGTATCCTCTGTTCAGAGCTATCCAAGCCATCTCCTCAAATGCCTCCGACTCAGCTTGTCTTGCAGCCTCCACTCCACCAGGAATTCTCAGGGAGCTTGGCCTCCAGCCTTGCCAAGTTCCTCCTCATTGCCTGTACCACACCCAAGCTCTAGCCCTTTGTAACCCAGTTTTGCCACTTCACCCTTGTCTCTTCATGGAGTCACCCTTGGCTCTTTGACCTGCCTTGCATTGTGGCCTCCAGGCCTTCTAGCTCTTTGCCTTAAGGTCTATCTGGGTCTTGTCTTGTGGCCTCTGGGTCTTCTTGCTCCTTGCCTTGTGGTCCTCAGACCTTCTGCTATCTTGTTCCATGCCCTGTGGCCTCTGGGCCTGCTCCCATTTTTTACCTTGCTCTGTGGCCTACGCTAGGCCTTGCCTTGCTTTTTGACCTTCGGACCTGACTTTACCTTGCTTCTTGTTCTGTGGTCTCTCCAGGAACTTCCTTGATAAACAGGCCATTGGGCCTTATGCCTAGAGGTATACGGGCCTTCTATATCACTGCCTTAAGGCCTTTATGTTCTTTGTACTGTGTTGTCTTGTCTCTTTCTTGTCCAGTCCTGTCCTCTTTCTTGTCCTCTTTCTTGTCTGTCCTGCCTAGTCCTGCCCTGCCCAGTCCTAGCCTTAGTATCCTTTCTCTGTCTTGCCTATATATTGTCTTGCCCCAGCCTGTACCTAGTTATAGTCCTTGCACAGTTCCAGTTTGTCTGTATCTGTGTTCAGTCCCAGTCCCAGCTCTGTGTCCTCTCCCTGTACCCATTTCTCAGGCTCAGCCTTATTCCATAGTACCCAGCCTGTCCAAGCCTTACTCCAGGTTATCCAGCCTGCCCAGCCTTGCTCCCCCTTTCATAGACTCACCATGTTGCACTGCAGCAGTAAAGACCTACTAGCCCCCAGAACCTAAGGGCTCAACCTGTGGGGAGGGGGCTGGCTAGACAGAAGACTAGCCTAGTCCTGCCCAGCATCCAGCCTTTCAGTCCTGTACAGCTCCTGGGGTGATATACCCCGAGTCCAGAAATCTGACACTCCCCAGAATGACCCTACTTTATTCAGCTAAAGTTTAGACAGATAATTAGTTTTCTGGCTAAATTTTAGCTGGCTAAACATTGACATTTAGCTGGATAATGCATAAGTTATCCTGGCTAAATACAGCTGAATATGGACCTCAAAGCCTCTGAATGTTCACTGCACCTTAAGAACTTTATCACCCACCTGATAGCATGGCAGGTTAATCTCGTTCACTTTGGCCTGGTGATTATGGGGCATTGCTACACAGAGAAAGAACTTTTAGGCTTTACCATGCATATGCATGCTTTTTTCGGCTCGACGGCCTCCCTCCCTCGTTAGCTCTTGTCCTCCCTCCCGCTGGGGCTCGCGCGGCCGGCGCTGCCCATCGGGGCAAGAGCCCGCTCACACCATCGTGGGTTGAGCCGTGCGGAAAGGGAGAGGGCGAATCAGGTGAAACAGACCGACCCCCTGACTCCAAGAGGAAGAGGAGAACCACAAACTTTTCGGAGAAAGGAACCGCGTGGGGAGTCTAACCGCGCCCCCACCTCAGACGGCCTATTGGAAGCCGGCTGGAGCCTTTTATATTCAACAGCGCTCCCGGCGGCGTTCTTTTCGGCTCGACGGCCTCCCTCCCTCGATAGCTCTTGTCCTCCCTCCCGCTGGGGCTCGCGGCCGGCGCAGCCCATTGGGGCAAGAGCCCGCTCACACCTTCGTGGGTTGAGCCGTGCGGAAAGGGAGAGGGGGAATCAGGTGAAACAGAACGACCCCCTGACTCCAAGAGGAAGAAGAGAACCACAAACTTTTCGGAGAAAGGAACCGCGTGGGGAGTCTAACCGCGCCCCCACCTCAGACGGCCTATTGGAAGCCGGCTGGAGCCTTTTAAATTCAACAGCGCGCCCGGCAGCGTTCTTTTTGGCTCGACGGCCTCCCTCCCTCGATAGCTCTTGTCCTCCCTCCCGCTGGGGCTCGCGGCCGGCGCAGCCCATTGGGGCAAGAGCCCGCTCACACCTTCGTGGGTTGAGCCGTGCGGAAAGGGAGAGGGGGAATCAGGCGAAACAGACCGACCCTCTGACTCCAATACGAAGAGGAGAACCACAAACTTTTCGGAGAAAGGAACCGCGTGGTGAGTCTAACCGTGCCCCCACCTCAGACGGCCTATTGGAAGCCGGATGGAGCCTTTTAAATTCAACAGCGCTCCTGGTGGCGTCGAGTGCCCGAAGGGGCGCGACCTAAGGGGCAGGCCCCTTAGTGCGCCCCTTTGTGACCCCAGGACCCAAGGCCCACTACGTTACACGCAGTTTCCCCCTGCCCCTCGTCTTCTCCCTATCACTTCACTCCAGATCTCTTCAGACAAACAGCCTAATTGCATTTCAACAATCACCATATTCCTCTTTACAATCATCCAGATAGTCCCGCCAGTCGTCACATCTCAGCACTCCTGAGCCTGCTCCAGGACTCATCCAGCGTGATCTAGCACTTATCCCTCTCAGCACTGAGCACTCAACCCGCCAGCATTCTCTCTGCCTGTTCCAGCATTCATCCAATGTGATCCAGCAATCATCCTTCTCAGCTCTCATCCCGCCAGCATTCTCTCTGCCCGTTCCAGCATTCATCCAATGTGATCCAGCATTCATCCTCCCCAGCACTGAGCACTCAACCCGCCAGCATTCTCTCTGCCTGTTCCAGCACTCATCCAGTGTGATCCAGCAATCATCCTTCTCAGCTCTCATCCCGCTAGCATTTTCTCTGCCTGTTCCAGCACTCATCCAGCGTGATCCAGCAGTCAGCCTTTCCAGCATTCACCAAACCTCCCCACGTACTCATCCAACTTACTCAAGCTCTCAACCACTTCTTATCCAACACAGCAGTTCAGAATGACACAGAGACTTCTGATCCCTATTCTTCAACACAACCCCCCTCACCACAGGAAAAGCCTCTATGCTACACCATTCTCGCAACTACACATCCCTCATCCCAATTATGATTTCACCTATTACGCAATTACTAGGCCTAACACTATTTTCCCTTACGCTATTTAATGCACAATCCCTCACAAAAAAATCTCTGATTCTCAATGACTATCTCATAGACTCCAATCCAGACATTTGTGCCATAACAGAAACCTGGCTCAAACCAACGGATATCGCAATAATAAATCAACTCCCCACCCACCTCTATGATTTCTTCTCCCTCCGTCGTCTCAAAAAACGGGGAGGGGGCATTCTTCAGGCAGCCAAAAAAGATCTGAGATTTTCCCAACTCCCAGCAAAATCGGATTCTAAACTAGAAATAGGTCTTTTCAAAACAGCCCAACTCCAAGTCCTACTCGTCTACGCCCCACCGGGCCTTCTTGAATCAGATACCTGCCCATAGTAGAAATAATTGCAACACACTTGAATCTGGAATCCTCGGCTATAATTTTAGGAGATTTTAATTTACATGTCGACAACCCTACGCTCACTACCAACTGCGAGGCTTTTCTCACTGCTCTCTCAGCCATGGGCTTCAAGCAGATAGTCAACAAGCCCACCCACAAAGCTGGCCACACCCTGGACCTCATCTTTGTAAACACTGGGATCAATTACACTTCCCCCCCCCCCCCCCCTACTTGTTCTCTGGTCCCATGGTCAGATCACTCTCTAATCACCGCCACCTTCACTCTGACAGAAATCAGGAAAACTCTCCCTTCGAAATCCTCATTTCTCTACAGAAGACCTTGCTCCTCCGACGACCTCAGCAACCAGCTCACTTCAGAGCTTCCACACATCGACCTCTCTGATCCTAACTCAGCTATCCTTTCCTGGAGGGGAAGGTGGTGTGGGCGGAAGGAAAGTTCCCTCCAAGGCCGCTCCGATTTCAGAGCGGCCTCAGAGGGAACGGGGAAAGCCATTGGGGCTCGGCGCGCGCAAGGTGCACAAGTGTGCACCCCCTTGCGCGCGCCGACTCCGGATTTATAACATGCGAGCGGCTGCGCACGCATGTTATAAAATTGGGTGTAGATTTGTGCGCGCAGGGTTGCGCGCACAAATCTACGCCCGCGAGTAGGTACGAATATCTGGCCCACTGTTTCTATTAGCAAGGCAGAATGCTTTCTTTTGCCTGTCATTATTTTATTCATATGAGGGTCATTGAAATTATCATTATGAATAATGTCTTTCCGGTTTCTTTGAAAAGGACAAGAACTGACTGTATGTCAAAAACAATGAATGTCAGTTTTACCATGTAGTTAAAATAACGCTTGGCTACCCTTTCAGTAGACAGCTATAGCTCGGCATAAATCATTCAGCTTATAAAACTTTCATACTGCAGCTGGAAAATCTGTTATCATGAGAATTATTCTCTTTTATGTGCTCAGTGCACATTGACAATGTGAACTTTAATGAATGTTTGAAAAACGACATATCTATCTAAATACATATCAACAAAATATAACAATGAGTGTTATCTATATAAAATAAATCTAATCCTTTACTTAAACATGTTTGATTTGAATACTGAATAGTGCTACACTGGTTTTATTCTCTCAAGCTGCTTATCTTTTCCAGATATGTAGTCATTTTACAGTGCCCTGAGACAAATCTACCTTAGAGTATAAATTATACTCACTACTGGAAACGAGCATATGCCACACATTTAGAGTAAATGTTTATAGCAAGACCAGCATACAATTTTATTATTTGATTTATATTCCACTTTTCAGCCATTTCAAAGTGGATTACATTCTAGAATGCCGATGTAAATTCTATAAATAGCTAAGGCAGCATTTCCTCGATGGTCATATTTAATGTTTTTAAAAGAGCCACGGAATCATCCAACATAAAGTGCTACAGTACTTATAGAATTGCTCTCTCCTAAGGAGATCAGACTAGAGGGAGCAAGGAGAAGAGTTTATCTTTCTCTGCCCATCTCCTGTGGAGCTTACTGCCTTTGGCGATCGGTCTTGAGAGAGATTATTTTAAATTTAAGAAACAGATTTAAACATGGCTATTTATACAGGCTTTTAAAAATTAGATTTTTTTTAACATATTTTGAGTATAGTCAGAGTATATATTATTTCTGTTTGGTTTTATTATTTTGAATGAGGTCCATATTCAAATGCATTTAGCCGGATAATGAAGAAGTTATCCAGCTAAATGAAAATGTGGCCACTTATCTGGCTTAATTCTAGCTAGATAACTGTTAGTCCAGGTAGAATTTGGCAGGATAAGTGAAGGGCATTCTATGGGCAGTCCAGAGGCTTTTCAGGGAGGAGCTTATCTGGCTAATTCCGATATTCAGAATTACTATACCTAGCACCCCCTCCCCCCCCCTTTTTTTTTTTCCTGAAAATGAGATCAGAAAGGAAACAAAGAACATTTGGGGGGTCATGTGATGTGGTGAGCCAGTGAAGACGCTGGTCAGCTGAGCTCTGAATGCCATCCCTCCTAATTTCCCTTTTTCTGGATGATTTGGTCAATTACCTGCACAATCACTAAATTAACTGTATTGACAGCTTCATCTATAAAAAATCAGAAGGAATGATGCTGACAGTGGTGAGAAAAGATAATGATAAAGCTAAATCCCTCAAGGCCAAAATGGTAGACCTGACAGATTCAGACAAGTTGAGCAAAGCAGCAGTGATGGAGCTGACAAAAGTAGTGGTCATGGCTCTGGTGTACAAATTTGCTGCAATTTCAGAGCAGATTTCCCAGTTCAATACATCAATTGACCATATAGAGACCCACATGGATGCAGCAGAAACATGATTAAGTGTGGGGGAGAATGAGGTGAGCAACCTCAAATCGAAAGTTCAAAAGCTGGAGAAAACGATTGTGAGAATGAAAACAAACTAGAGGATCTAGAAAATAGATCCAGATGAGGAAATCTACATTTTGTGGATTTTCCAGAGTCGGTGGCAGATTCAGTTATCAAAAACACTGGCAGAATGGCTGGTAAAATCTTTGCATTTAGCTGACCTTGCTAGAGATTTGATAACTGAACGAACACACAGGCTTGGTGCATGTGGCAAAGGCAGGCCATGGCCAAGGTTCATCACTGTTGCGCAGGAGATGGACCCTTGCACCAAGGTGGGGTTGACGCTTCCCACAGGGCAAGCCCTACGGGTCCCCACCATCGGCAGGCGGAGCTGGCTGATTTATGGAGGCCGGTTGAAACTTCACTAATACCAGCCCTCATTCCCCGCAGGTTGAGCCCTTAGGGACCAGAGCCGGCTGGACTTAGGTGGGCCTCCGTCTGAGGTCTTTTTAGGGATGACAAGGGAGTCAGCCAGGGGCCAGCAGTGGTGGTAGAAGTCGGTGGTCTGGTCCAGACGAGGCAGAGTCCCAGAGACCCGAGTGCCAATGAGAACAGGAAACAGACAGCGGGCGCCCGAGTAAGAACAGTCTGAAGCCTGAGATGCCAAGTCCAGAGTATGTTCAATGGTAGCGTTGTAGAGCAGGCTGAAGTCAGGGCAGGCGGCAGGCTAGGAAGAGTGGCAAGACAAACATGGATCAAACCAGGAGACAGATGGAGAATAGTCAGACAAGACAAAGGTGAAACCAGGAGACGGGCAGGAGCGTAGTCAGACGCAGCAGAGATCAAGCCAGGTATCAATCAGAAGTAGACAAGCAGGGTAGACACGGTATACAGGGGCAGGAACAGATACCAGGATCAGGAACATGAACACGGATGAAGCAGGAACAAACCAGGAACCAGGAACATGGAGGAAACGCAGGAACGAGCAACTAAGCAAACGACAAGCATGGAGACCTGTTGCCAAGGCAAGGAAGCACTGACTGGGCCCGGCCATAAATACCAGGACCCAGTGATGTCATCATCCGGGGCCACGGGGTGGTTTCCCTCCACTGCCCCTTTAAAAACAGAGCCGATGCAGGCAAATGGGGGTAAGTTGGCCCAACTGTGGGCCTGCTGCAGCTGGCACATGCAACAGTACCTCCCTTTTGCCCCCCTCTTGGAGGTCTGGGTTTGCCCGGATGAGCACGATGAAACTTTTGGAGGAGGCTTTTGTACAGGATGTTGTGTGCTGGTTCCCAAGAATTTTCTTCTGGGCCTTAGCTCTCCCACAAGAGGAGGTACTCCCACCGATGTCCCCTATGGCAGACATCAAGAACTTCTTCAACCTTGTAGGTAGTATCTGACTCAGCAACCAGATGAGATGGTTCAGGTACCTTGCGGGAAGGCCAGGAGAGGATCACCGGCTTCAACAAGGACACATGGAACGTGTTATGGATGCCAAGAGTCAGTGGTAAACGGAGTTGATAAGTGACTGGTCCAATACGATGGGTGACCGGAAAAGGTCCAATGTATCTGGGTGCAAATCTTTGGGAAGGTATTTTGAGACGAATGTATCGCAGACCTTCTGTCCAGGTAGAAATTCAGGAGCAGGACATTGATGAGCGTCCGTGGACTTCTTAGCCCGAAATGCTGCCTGATACAAATGAAGGTTTGTCTGATTCCAGAGAGCTTTAAGGGCGTCGGCAGTAGTCTGAGCAGCTGGTGAGGGCACAGTCAGTGGGATAGGTAACGGAGGCCATGGCTGCCTGCCATAGACAATGGTGAAAGGCAATACCCCTGTAGCAGCGGCAATGTGAGAGTTGTGGGAAAACTTCACCCATGGGAGAAGTTCTTCCCAGTTGTCCTGTCGATCATTGATGTAAGCATGTAAGAAGGCTTTTAAGGAGTGGTTCATTCGTTCAGCTTCACCGTTGGCCTGTGGATGCTAAGCACTAGTGAGGCTGATATTGATGCCGAACTTGCTGCACAAGGAGCGCCAATAGCGAGCGACGAACTGGAGTCCTCTGTCTGAAGCTATATCCTTGGGTAGGCCATTAGGTGGAACAAGTGAAGAAAAAAGAGACGTGCTAGTTCTGGAGCTGAAGGTAGGCCAGGCAGTGGTATAAAATGGGCCATTTTGGAGAATCTATCGATAATGACCCAAATGACTGTGTTCCCTTTTGAAGGAGGTAAATCCACAAGAAAATCCATGGGTAGTCCATGGTTCCTCCGGAGCAGGAAGTGGTTGGAGAAGGCCCCAAGGTCAACACACTGGGGGCTTCTGCTGGGCATACGTGTTGCAAGATTCAACATAGGATTTGGTATTGGCGATCATGGTAGGCCACCAGAAGAATCGCTGGAGAAGTGGGAGAGTTCGCGCCCATCCTGGGTGACCGGCGAACTTCGAATCATGTGCCTAATGGAGAACTCTCACACGAAGCTGGCGAGGAACAACAGTTTTCCCAGTCAGTACTGGATAGGTAGCTGATAGGCAGATACATGTGGGATCAATGATATGACTGGGTGCTTTGGGAACATCTTCGGGTTCAAAGGAGTGAGACAGGGCATCCGCCCGGAGGTTCTTCTCCTCAGGGCGATACCAGAGTTCAAAGTTGAACCTGGAAAAGAATAACGCCCAGCAGGCCTGGAGGGCATTAAGGCGCTGGGCATGACTCAGGTGTTCAAGGTTTTTGTGGTCTGTAAAAATCGTGAACTTATATTGGGCACCCTCTAGCCAAGGGCGCCACTCCTCCAGAGCAAGCTTGACTGCAAGCAACTCCTGATCGCCGATACTATAATTCTGTTCTGTGGGGGAGAACTTGCATGAGAAAAAGGAACATGGCGTTAGGGTTCCCTGCATCGAGTGCTGGCTCAACAATGCTCCAGTTCCTATTGCAGAGGCATCCACCTCGACTATGAAGGGGTGATTTGGGTCTGGGTGTCGCAAACAAGGTCCAGCGAGAAGGCATCTTTAAGATGTTGGAAAGCAGCTAGGACCTCAGGGGACCAGTTCTGGGTGCTGCTGCCTTTGGGGTCATAGCCTTGAGAAGAGCTGCCAATGTTGAGTAGTTAGCAACGAAATGGCGATAATAATTTGTGAATCATAGGAATCGCTGTAGTGCCTGGAGGCCCACTGGCTGGGGCCATTCTTGTTTTCCTTTAAGTTTATCTGGGTCTATGGAAAACCCTTGCCGGGAAATGATATATCCTAAGAAGGGTAGACTGGATTTTTCAAAGAGACATTTGTCCAACTTGGCAAAGAGATGGTTCTCACGAAGATGTTGGAGGACTGTGAGAACATCAGCACAGTGGATAGATAAGTCCTTGGAAAAGACAAGGATGTCGTCAAAGTATGCGACGAATTTGATGTACTGGAGGTCTCGGAATATTTTGTTGATCATTCGCTGAAATACAGCAGAGGCATTACAAAGGCCGAAAGGCATTACAAGGTATTCGTAATGCCCATCCCTGGTATTAAAAACCATTTTCCAGATGTCCTCAGGGCGTATATGCACCAGGTTATAGGCTCATCGTAAGTCTAGCTTAGTAAAGATGGAAGCCCCTTGAAGTCAATCGAACAACTCGGAGATCAGAGGTAGAGGATACTTGTCTTTACGAGTTATGGTGTTCAGGCCGTGATAATCAATACATGGCCTCAAGGATCCGTCCTTCTTTGTGACAAAGAAAAATCCTGCTCCAGCGGGAGAAGTCGAAGGTCAAATGAACCCTTTTGCCAGGTTCTCTCGGATATATTATGTCATGGCAAGAGTCTCAGGCTGTGACAATGGGTAGATCTGGCCTTGAGGGGGTGTAGTACTTGGTAAGAGTTCAATAGGGCAATCAAACTTATGAAGAGGTGGAAGGATGTCGGCCTTCTGCTTCGAGAAGACATCCTCAAGTCTGCATATGGAGCTGGGATACCAGAGGTAGTGGTCGCAAGAGAGACTATAGGAAGTGGTACCACCTTTTTCAAACAGGTCTGATGGCAAGCTGGGCGCCACTCATTGAGCTGAAGAGTTCCCAGTCAAACTGGGGGGAGTGACACTGGAGCCAAAGAAATCCTAGAGCCACCGGGTGAATATATTTTTCTAAGATGAGGAGTTCCACCTCTTCTTCAGGGACAGCACTGGCGAGAAGATGAACTGGCTCTGTCACCAAGGAGATTCGGCCGGGCAAAGCTCACCATAAATGGAGGTAATACATAAGGAAGTTTCCAAGGAACGGGTAGATACCTAGAAGTTGCACTAGATCCTTGAGAATAAAGTTCCCCCCTGCTCTGGAGTCTATCAGAGCAAGGTCAGGGAAGGAACGAGAGTCCCATGTTAAGGTAACTGGTAGAGACAACCGAGGGGCCAGTGAAGTAGCGCCCAAGTTCAGGACCCCTACTGAACTTAGGCCTGGAAGTTTCCCGGACGGACTTAACAAGTCTGGAGACGGTGACCTGGATCCCCACAATAAAGGCATAGGCCCGACTGCCTCCACTGGAGGCGCTCCTCCGGAGACAAACCCCATGGCCCAACTGCATAGGTTCTTCCACTTTAGAGATAGGTGGAGTTCCACCAGAGGCGGAACCCGTTGTGGGTGGTGAGCGGGAGCACTCCATTGTGGGTCTTCGAGATGTCCGAGCCTCACGGTGGTGCTCTTGGAGGTGATGGTCAATGCAGCCTACCAAGTTGATAAGGTCCTCAAGGGAGGACGGGAGCTCGCGGGACGCTAGTTCATCTTTGAGTTGGGAAGATAGCCCATCCAGGTAAATAGCTCGGAGGCTAGCAGTGGTTAGTCCCTAAGTAAACTTGATTAATAGCCGTTAATGGACATCTCCTCCAAGAACTTATTCAGCCCTTTTTTGAACCCAGCTACACTAACTGCACTAACCACGTCCTCTGGCAACAAATTCCAGAGTTTTATTGTGCGTTGAGTGAAAAATAATTTTCTCCGATTAGTCTTAAATGTGCTACTTGCTAACTTCATGGAATGCCTAATGGAATGGATCTAAGTTGCCTAATTCATCCAAAATGAATGCACATCCCTAATCATACCCGTAACTGATACCATCGAAAACGCAATGAAAACTTCAGCTACATACCTAGACAAAATAAGAAATATGCTAAACCATTTGAAGCTATGTCTTAACATGGAAAAAACTGAATGTCTCCTTCTTGAGAAAAAACAAACAGGAATCAACACAAAACACACAATACAAATCGACAACTCAAACATCAAATTAAGTGACAATGTGAAAGACCTTGGAGTATGGTTAGACCCTGAGCTTAACCTCAAAAAACACATCTCAATGAAAATCAGAGAAGGCTTCCACAAGCTGGCAATACTCAAACACCTAAAACCCCTGCTGTTCCAACCCGAATTCAGAACAATTCTTCAATCACTCATATTCACCAGCTTTGACTACTGCAACTCGCTAATGATAGGATTACCCAAATCTTTAATCCGACCACTCCAACTACTTCAGAACGCAGCAGCCAGAATTCTTACAGGCCACAAAAGATCCGATCACATCACCCAAATTCTAAAAGACTTACATTGGTCACCCATGAACAGAAGAATCGAATATAAAACCCTGACAATAATACACAGTGCAATTCACAACAGTGAAAACACTGGCCTAAATAACTTATTTCAGTTACACGTATTGCACGCAACACTAGATCTACGAACAAATTAAAACTTGACATCCCAACAATTTCAAACGCCAAACATGCTACAGTAAGAAACAGAGCCATCTCCATCGCAGGTCCCCACCTCTGGAACTCACAACCAGAACAACTAAGATTACAAAGTTGCATCAAAACTTTCAAAAAAGACCTTAAGACATGGCTATTCAGACAAGCCTTCAAAGACAGGATCAGCTAATCAATCCGTCTCAGTCATCACCCTTTCATCATCACCCTTTCATCTCCCATATCCTCACGGTTGTTTAAGAATCTCAGACATATCTACTAAACATACCTTTATGGTTATCGAAATCCTTACAGCGATACACCCAAGATACCCCTAGAATAGATGCTAACTCGAACTCTTTCACTTCCATTACCATGATCTACACCATAACGTAATCCCTTCAAATATATCCTAATCGATGATTTGCCAGATTTTTGTGTTTAGTGTTATTTTTAACCATATTTTACCTTGTTAAATCCCGTCATATACTAGATGGTCATTTATAACCCCCGACATTGCCAGTTTAATGTATTGTGATTCTATGCGTTTCTTCAAATGTACTATGTTGTTACAATTGTAAACTGGAGTGAAGGCATCTAGCTAAACCCCGGTATATAAAAACGATTAAATAAAATTGTTTCTCAAATCTCTAAGCCTTCTGGACAAGGTACATTTCATCTGATTTTTTATTTACTGGTGACTTGGGGTGGGGAGAAGGATCTCCACCATTGTCATCTGTGTCTTCTGCAGAATTTTGCGGATAGGCACTGCCACATTTTCCTTTGTGGGATCTACAAATTGGAAGATGTTATACATTATTGCCAGTAACTCTTCTTCCTTTTGTAAATCAAATGGAATGGTCTCTGCTATTCTTGTTAAAAAAATTGTCAGAGGAGAGATGCTCTGGAGGAGATTTTCTCCTTTCCTAATGAGAGGAGTAAACTGGGAGATCTGAGATCTGATGACTCCTCCTGATCATAGTAGTCTTTAGATACATAAGTGTACCCCCGGGAAAACTCAGAGCCAGAATCAAAGGTTCACAGCTTAGTATGAGTTTGCATCTGGTTAGAAGACAAGGCCTCTCTGAGGATATTTCTTGCCTGTTGGCATCTTGTCTCTAATGAATTTCTGTGCCTTGTAGAAGTTTCTCTTCCACACATACTATTGCACTGGAACTTTGCACCCATGCAGTGATCTTTAATGCCAATGCCTTTCTAGGAACTGGCATTGGAATCCTTCCATCAGATGCCATAAGAGTTTCCAGCAGGAGCTGGTCCTCAGTTTGCAAGGCCACCCATGATGTTGGTGCCTATGCATCGGTGATCATAGTCCTTCAATTCCATGCTGCTTGGATGCTTTTTTCCAATTCTGCCTCAAATATTGACAATGTCAATACTGCATGGGAGGCAGGAGGAGTGGCCATATTTTCTGGGCTATTTGAAGAGCAGTGACTGGCCACTGTGCCCTTGGAGGCGGCTGCAAATCCTGAAAATGATGCAAGGATGAACTGCCTTCTCTATAGGAATGTTTCAGGGGATTTAGGCTGAAACTAGAATCTCCCTGCTTTCAGTATTGCACACCGAAGGGGATTGATGCTGATGCTTCTTGGCCTTTGCCTGATGCCCATCATTGGTATTTCTTGATATTGATTCTAATTAGTTAGAATCCTTCACTGGGGAGAACTAAATGATGATCTCTCTCCCTGGCCTCTATAGGTACACAGAAAGAAGGGAGATCAATGTTTTCTTGATGTTGATCCACTGCCATTGACCAGTGCAACTCCTGGGTCCATTGATGCTAATGTCAATGTCTCAGATGCCTATAGACTAGACTTACTTTTCCCAAAGAGCTTCTCCATAAGCTCCTGGCAAGAACAACGTCTAAGGGAGATATCTTCTAACACGTGGAACAATTCAAGGCTTGTCAGCAGAGCTGCGCGTTGATGAGCCTGAAGGCAAGGTGAGGCAGCTATGGATGGAGAGTTTTGAAGAGCAATTTTTGCCGCTTCAAATATTTTGCCCTCACCCTGCTTCATTATAGAACCACCCCAGCTAAATTATAGTTTATTTGAAGGTAGATTACTTAATTGGGTTAAACTGAAAAAGAATATCAAACATTCTATTGCAGTTGTAGCTCTAGTAAGATAATTTTCTCTATTGAACCAATCACATGGCTGAACATTTCTTCCTATGCACTTCATAAATAGGAAATGACTAAAAGGAATTGCATTCATCATTCTCTTTATCCTAAAGGACAATTAGCAATAGGATAAGGTCTATAACTACTGTGTGATGGTATGGCTTATACAACAGAGTATATTTTTAGATGTTTGGGATATATACCTACAATTATTGTCGCACAGAGTAAGAAACATATTAGCAAATGATATGCCCTGTATATGATGAAAGCATCATCCTATAGTGATGCCACAATCACATCACTTCACATTAGATCTGTGATACCTGTAGACGCTGATAACATTCTCTAAACAATTGATTAAAACTTCTAAGTTACATTTTGAAACACTATGGCAGGATGCAATACTCAAATTCATCATGGAGACGTTAATGGACCTATATTGGGCATATTGGGTAGACATGATTATAACAGTTCACAATGCTCAAAAGTAGAGCTCAATTCACACTAACCATATGCATGCAATCAGTGTCATACAAATGTTATGATGGTCTTGCCTTTCAAAATTGTGGACTTGGTAAATCACTATAGTGCTTTCTTATTATTAATTAGCTGCTTATCACTCTTAGAGGTTCATTTGGCTATAGTACTGTGATAAAAGCATGACACATTACTGTCAGCAGTGTGTCTTATGCTACAAATCATTTCCCTGTGTTGAGATCCCATATGCACTAAGAGGGTTGGATGGGGAGAGGGGGCAGTGTTTGATAGTTGAAGTTATTAATGTTAATTTCTATCTTGAGAGGCATTTTCCTATCTCTTAGTATGGCAGTGGTCAGATGCAGCCCACTATCATGTGTTGTGCATATGTATTCTTTAATTTAAAATTTGAACATGTGTGACGTATATATGATTTAACTTCTTGCCCAAAATCAGGATCGGCCTCTACTCTTATTAAAAAGAAAGAAAATGAGTTTTATGCTCAGTAAAAAGTTCATTGCACACTGTAAGGACAATGAACTATTGAAATTATATGAATGTAAAAGCAATGGAGTTAACACACTTGAAGACATGCACAATCCTTGTAACAGAGATGTACTTTGTGTTTCTCCAGTAGCTGGTCAGTTTTTTTTCAGATTTGGGAAGGTCCATTTGAGCTGGTGCTTTCAATTCGAGAATTCTCCCTTTGTTTATTATTGTTTTGCAACAAATTGTATTAGGCTTAACCAACTGAAAAGTAGGCAGAATTATAAATTATGAGCAGCATGAAGCCTAACATAAAAGAAAAATCAATAGTGAGCTATAATTAGGATTTATCTCTAGAGTCTGATGTATAAACTGAAAGACAAAAAAAGAACAAATGCTTACATGCAAACTGCATTAGCACTTAGCAACAAGAGCACTGGATTTCACTGAGAGATTTGTTGATAAAAGTTCTCAACTATTCTGGAGAGATCTTTCAAACTACAGATACAGTTATTCAGTATATGTATACTTGGGGTAAATTTTCAAAATGTCATGCATGGAAAAATTAGCATATGCGTGTGTAAATAGCATCTACTTGCGTATTCCATAGTTTATAAAAGTAAAAAATACACATGCATTTTCATATATATGCATAAAAAATAGGCAGTCTAGGGGTGTTCCCAGGTGCGCCGATACTTACACGCATGCTGCAATTTTAAAAGACATGTATGAGTTTTC
Source organism: Rhinatrema bivittatum (assembly GCF_901001135.1). NCBI lineage: Eukaryota > Metazoa > Chordata > Amphibia > Gymnophiona > Rhinatrematidae > Rhinatrema > Rhinatrema bivittatum. The sequence goes on along the minus strand of NC_042615.1, from coordinate 119,071,070 downwards.
ATTTGTCAACTTATGTATCTTTATATCGGTTAATTATCTGGCATAAGTGATATTAAATATGTATATTATGTAATAGTGACTGGGTGGGAGATCTGGGTGAACTGGAGATAGTTCAGGCTGGAGAACTGGGAAGGTTCTTATGTATCCTTCATGTATTTGGACAGTGATGTCCAGAAAGCAGATTTGCTGAATGGATTATTCTAGTCTCATAAGAATATAAGAACATAAGATATGCCATATTGGGTCAGACCAAAGATTCATCAAGCCCAACATTCTGTTTCCAACAGTGGCCAATCCAAGTCACAAGTACCGGCAAATACCCAAACATTAAATAGATCTCAAGCTACTATTGCTTATTAATTAATAGCAGTTTATAGATTTTTCCTCTAGGAACTTAGCCAAACCTTTCTTAAACCCAGTTACACTAACTGCCGTAACCACATCCTCTAGCAATGAATTCCAGAGCTTAACTATGCGCCGAGTGAAAAAGAATTTTCTTTGATTTGTTTTAAATGAGCTACTTGTTTACTTCATAGTGCCCCCTAGTCTTTCTATTATTTGAGAGAGTAAAGAAGCGATTTACATTAATCTGTTCAAGTCCTTTCATGATTTTGTAGACCTCTATCATATCCCCCCTCAGCTGTCTCTTCTCCAAGCTGAACAGCCCTAACTTCTTTAGCCTTTCTTCATAAGGGAGCCATTCCATCCCCTTTATCATTTTGGTCACCCTTCTTTGTACTTTTTCCAGTGCAACTATATCTTTTTTGAGATACAGCGACCAGAATTGCCAACAGTATTCAAGGTGCGGTTTCACCATAGAGCGATACAGAGGCATCATGACATCCACCGTTATATTTGCCATTCCCTTCCTAATAATTCCTAACATTCTGTTTGTTTTTTTGACCTCCACAGCACACTGAGCCAACAGTTTCAATGTATTATCCACTATGATGCCTAGATCTCTTTTCTGGGTACTAACTCCGAAGATAAAACCTAAATTGTATAACTACAGCAAAGGTTATTTTTCCCTATATGCATCACCTTGCACTTGTCAACGTTAAATTTCATCTGCCATTTGGAAGCCCAATGTTCCAGACTTACAAGTCCTCCTGCAATTTATCACAATCCGCTTGAGATTTAACTACTCTGCATAATTTTGTAGTGGTGTGCATTCGTTTGCAACGAAATAGGCTGGCACCATCTTAAAAAATGGAGTAGGCCAACCATTGCTCCTACCATGTGACAGAGGCCGACCAATGGCACTGGTAGCCCCTGTCACATGATAAGGGCATAGGGCCACCGGTGCCATTTTGATTATTGGCAGCTGATGGCCAGAGAGCAGGAGATTGACCATCTCCCTGGACCACCAGGGACTTTCAGCAAGTCTTGCGGGGGTTGTATTTAATTACATTTGAAGGATTGGGGGCAGGGGTATTTGTTTCTTTTAACACGAAATAGAAAAGAAAAGTTTCCGATCTGGGAGTGGACCAAAATGGCCCACCCCAGACCTGAAAACGAAACAGCAATGAAAAAAAATGTATGCACACCACTATAATTTTGTGTCATCCACAAATGTCATCACCTCAATCATCGAATCCCTTTCCAAATCATTTATAAATATATTAAAAAGCACTCCACTGTTTACCTTTTTCCACTGTCAAAACTGACCATTTAATCCTACTCTCTGTTTCTTGTCTTTTAACCAGCTTGCAATCCACAAAAGGACATCATCACCTCCTATCCCATGACTTTTCATTTTCTTAGAAGCCTCTCATTCGGTATCTTGTCGAACGCCTTCTGAAAATCCAAATACACCACATCTACTGGTTCACCTTTGTCCACATGTTTCAAAAAAAATGTAGGAGATTTGTGAGGCAAGACTTCCCTAGGGTAAATCCATGCTGGCTATGTCCCATTAAACCATGTCTATCTAAATGTTTTGTGATTTTATTCTTTATAACAGTTTCCATGATTTTTCCCAGCACTGAAGTCAGGCTCACCAGTCTATAGTTTCCCGGATCACTCCTGGAGCACTTTTTAAATATTGGGGTTACATTGGCCACCTTCCAGTCTTCAGGTACAATGGATGATTTTAATAATGATAGGTTACAAATTAATTGAAATAGGTCTGAAATTTCATTTTTTAGTTCTTTTAGAACCCTGGGGTATATACCATCCGGCAGTGGTTCTCATCCTTTTTTTGGCCGGGTCACACCTGACAGATGGTTCTCACATGCGTAACACACTGAACATGTGACCGTCGTGGGGTTAAATGTAAACATGCACTCTGCATCCACAGGAACCCCCTCAACCCCCAGCAATGAGTGCAGAGCAGAACTAGGGCATTACCCTGTACAACTCGCCATACAAAAAAGATATTCTGGTTCTGATGACATCTCAGTAAAAGCAAAACAAACTCCCTTTACTACCAGGCACAATAGCCTTCCTTATGAAAAGACAGTAATTTACCACTAATGCATATCCTATTGAGAAAACACAACAAATAAGATTGATACAAATGCCTACATGCTAGTAAAATACCTCACTTCGGTCACACACCCAGAACTAGGGATGTGAATCGTTTTTCAACGATTAAAATTATCGTCCGATAATGTTAATATCGTCTTAAATCGTTATAGAACACGATACAATAGAAATTCTAACGATTTATCGTTAAAAATCGTTAAATCGTGTTAGTGCGCACTAAATCGAGTTAGTGCGCACTAACAGTGCGCACTAACTCGATTTAGTGCACACTAACTGAAAATGATACAAATAAACACTTTCCAGGTCACTGAAGGTCAGTTAGGAATGAATATGTGTTCCTATTGGCTGGCTGCCCTCTTATCTATTGATGTTACCAAGGTTACCACTGAGGTGATGGTTGGGGGGATGGGAAATGGAACTGGAAACTAACGAACACCAACTGAAAATGAAACAAAGTGTTCACACTTCCCAGGTCAGTAAAGGTCACTTAGGAATGAATATGTATGTATGTATTCCTATTGGCTGGCTGTGCTCTTATCTATTGATGTTACCAAGGCTAACACTGAGGTAATGGTTGGGGGGATGTGAAATGGAAACAGTTGGAAGCTTGACAAAAAAAGTAATGTAATGATCAGCACTCACGTGACTAGAACTTGTTTGTTTATTATTTTAGTTAGCAGGCACCTGAAATGCTAGTGCATGTTGAATTTGCCAATCACTGTGCATTTTAGAAAGGTGGTCCTGGCTGGAACTGTACACAGTTCAAATATATGTAATTGATTGTTGGTAAGTGTATTTTTTAAGTAGCCACACTGGCACAAGTATGTTTACTTTTCCTCCTACTTAACTCACTAGCTCAGCTTTGTAAGAAGGGCTTCTCTGCTTGTGTGTTGTTTTTGTTTGGTGTGAGGAGAGCAGAAACATCAGATCTTTATTCAATCTACTACAGTCATCTCTTACAGAGCCCTATCCCTATTAATACCAGGAGTGTTGTGATCTTCCTGCACACAGTGCCCTAACCCTGATACCAGTCTGAGACAGCTCCCTCCCTGCATTACTAGTGAGAGGCTGGCTTCACAGACAGGGGGGAGCTGCCTGACCCTCACTCCTGACTTCCCCCATGTCCCAGCTAGTGAATGGTGTGTGGGTGAGGGGGGGGGGGTGGAGGATGGTGAAGTCTGAGACAGCTCCCTCCCTGCATTACTAGTGAGAGGCTGGCTTCACAGACAGGGGGGAGCTGCCTGACCCTCACTCCTGACTTCCCCCATGTCCCAGCTAGTGAATGGTGTGTGGGTGAGGGGGGGGGGGGGGGGGGGGGGAGGATGGTGAAGTCTGAGACAGCTCCCTCCCTGCATTACTAGTGAGAGACTGGCTTCACAGACAGGGGGGAGCTGCCTGACCCTCACTCCTGACTTCCCCCATGTCCCAGCTAGTGAATGGTGTGTGGGTGAGGGGGGGGGGGAGGATGGTGAAGTCTGAGACAGCTCCCTCCCTGCATTACTAGTGAGAGGCTGGCTTCACAGACAGGGGGGAGCTGCCTGACCCTCACTCCTGACTTTCCCCATGTCCCAGCTAGTGAATGGTGTGTGGGTGAGGGGGGGGGGGGGAGGAGGTTGGTGAAGTCTGAGACAGCTCCCTCCCTGCATTACTAGTGAGAGGCTGGCTTCACAGATAGGGGGGAGCTGCCTGACCCTCACTCCTGACTTCCCCCATGTCCCAGCTAGTGAATGGTGTGTGGGTGAGGGGGGGGGGAGGAGGATGGTGAAGTCTGAGACAGCTCCCTCCCTGCATTACTAGTGAGAGGCTGGCTTCACAGACAGGGGGGAGCTGCCTGACCCTCACTCCTGACTTCCCCCATGTCCCAGCTAGTGAATGGTGTGTGGGTGAGGGGGGGGGGGAGGATGGTGAAGTCTGAGACAGCTCCCTCCCTGCATTACTAGTGAGAGGCTGGCTTCACAGACAGGGGGGAGCTGCCTGACCCTCACTCAAGCAGAGAAGCCCTTCTTACAAAGCTGAGCTAGTGAGTTAAGTAGGAGGAAAAGTAAACATACTTGTGCCAGTGTGGCTACTTAAAAAATACACTTACCAACAATCAATTACATATATTTGAACTGTGTACAGTTCCAGCCAGGACCACCTTTCTAAAATGCACAGTGATTGGCAAATTCAACATGCACGTGTCTGCTAACAAAAATAATAAACAAAGAAGTTCTAGTCACGTGAGTGCTGATCATCACATGTCAAGCTTCCAACTGTTTCCATTTCACATCCCCCCAACCATTACCTCAGTGGTAACCTTGGTAACATCAATAGATAAGAGCACAGCCAGCCAATAGGAATACATATTCATTCCTAAGTGACCTTTACTGACCTGGGAAGTGTGAACACTTTGTTTCATTTTCTGTTGGTGTTCATGAGTTTCCAGTTCCATTTCCCATCCCCCCAACCATCACCTCAGTGGTAACCTTGGTAACATCAATAGATAAAAGGGCTGCCAGCCAATAGGAACACATATTCATTCCTAACTGACCTTCAGTGACCTGGAAAGTGTCTATTTGTATCATTTTGAGTTAGTGCGCACTAACTCGAGTTAGTGCGCACTAATCGGAAAAAACGATTTTTAACGATTTTTCAACGAAATAATCGTGCCAAACACGATTTTCTTCTCCTGCCACACGATTTCTATCGTTAAGACGATATGGAAAACGATTCACATCTCTACCCAGAACTGACCTTCACCAAGGACAGAAAAACCACAAATTGTCTTACATGTCTTACTATTTTTTAGCCTGTTACCCAAAAAAATATCACTCTATTTATTGTTTGGTTTATTTATTATAATACCAGTTCTCCCAGTTTTAGTTGTTCCAAGTCAAATATTCCTTGTTCTATGTAATAGCATTCTTACATGCATGTTAATGTTAAAATGTAAACCGAATTGATTTGTAGCTCTGCTACATGAATTTCGGTATATAAACATGCTAAATAAATAAATAAATTATAAATATGGAGACAGAAACTAGAATAGAAAACAAAAAAAAAGCCACTCTGCATGCAGTGCAAATTTGGAGAAATGGAAGGGAAATATAGCACCTAACATAGTCCGAGGATCTGCGATAATGCACACAAACTAACCCGGACAAATTTACACCTGTATTATGGAACACACTCAAACAGTAACAACCCTATTTATTTATTTATTTATTTAACAGTTTTTTATACCGACCTTCATAGTCGATAACCATATCGGATCGGTTTACATTTTAACAAAGGGTAAACTGAGGTAACAATTCTGGTAAATAATAGTTAACAAAGGAAAAAGGAATAAGTCAAAGTTACAATTAACAAGGAATGAAAAACTTGGAGGCTTAAAGACAAGCTGGAAGGAAGATAGAGGCAGGTAGAATAAATAACATGATACGAATAATTTAACGGGTTAGAGCATATGCTTTAACCTGGAAATGCCAGTGTCCATTGTTCAGGAGGAAGTGTGTCAAAGTCCTTGTAAGAAGTGAGGCTCAAACTAGTGATTATCCGGTGGATCTGGGAAGGCTTGGTGAAAGAGCCACGTCTTTAGTCTTTTTCTGAAGGTTAAGAGGCAGGGTTCCAATCTGAGATTTGCTGGGATATTATTCCAGATAGCTGGGCCTGCAATTGAAAAAGCTCTGTCTTTGGTCGTAGAGAGGCGTGTGGCTTTAGTAGGGGGAAATTTCAGCGTGCCTTTGTGGATTTCTCTCGTTGGTCTGTTAGAGGAGTGGAGTTTGAAAGGGATGTCCAGGTCGAGTTGGAGTTGCTGATGGATGGTTTTGTGTATTAGGGTAATAGATTTGTACAGGATTCTGAAATTTACTGGTAACCAATGTAGGCTTCTGAGGACGGGGGAGATGTGTTCACCGCGGCTGGTGTTGGTCAGCAGTCTCGCTGCCGCATTTTGTAACATCTGCAGTGGTTTGGTGGAAGATTTAGGGAGGCCTAGAAAGAGGGCACTGCAGTAATCTATTTTGGCGAACAGAAGAGTCTGGAGGACTGTCCTGAAGTCTTGGAAAAATAAGAGTGGTCTCAGTCGTTTCAAAACCTGTAGTCTGTAGAAACTGTCTTTGGTAGTTGTGTTGACCATTTTTTTAAGGTTTAAACGATTGTCTATTATTACCCCAAGGTCTCTAACGTGCGTACAGGTGATGTGAGCATTGTGTGGTGAGGGTGGAGGAAGATTGTTTTCATTTGAAGAGATGAGGAGAAGTTCCGTCTTTGAGGCATTGAGGACCAAGTTTAAGCTGTGAAAATCTATCTATCTATCTATGAAAAGGCAACACTATAAATATTAAACCAGGCCCTTAACACTAATACTCTTCCTAATAGGAAAACAGAATAAGCCAAGCTCCTATAGAGTGCCACACAGAAATAATTGTAAAGCTAAACTGAAAACATTACAAAACAGCTGCTGAACAGAATAACATCCAACAATTAAAAACTCATAAAAATTATTAAAACATGTCCAAATATCAATAAAATATTTCAAAACAGCAGACCGCATAATGCCCAATAATTAAAATGGCAGTCAATCAAGAAAAATAAACTTAAAAAGTTACCTTTACTTACCCTCTCCAGCAACTCTCCTACTCTTTTCCCTTCCAGGCCAATAGCACTCACCAGAAGCAGCAAGGGCTGCTCTGTCCTCACAATCCTCTTCCTTAGCGCCCATAACCAGTCACTCACACACACACACACACACACACACACACACACACACACACCCCCCCCAATTAGACCCCATGACCAGTCTCAGTTTCTTTCACACCAGTCATCTTCTGACCAGTTTCTCTCACACACATATGCTCTCTTATATACAAGCTCTCAATCACACACAAGTGCTCTCGCACCCATACACATCAGCTCTCACCCAGGCACCCATTCACACCCACACACCCAAGCTCTCACCCAGGCACCCATTCATACCCATACACACAAGCTCTCACCCAGGCACCCATTCACATCCACACCCACAAGCTCTCAACCCAGGTACCCATTCACACCCACACACACAAGCTCTCACCCAGGTACCCATTCACACCCACACATACAAGCTCTCACCGCCAAACCTCTTCTTCCTTCACTGCAGGCATGGGCTCCAGTTCTGCTGCGGTTTTACTCTAGCGGGCCTTCTTTTTCGCTGCCATGGGGTTGGGCTCCCATGGCGGCCTTGCTTGGTTGGGGTCGGGTTTTCTCTTCGCCACCACAGGAATGACTTGCCATGGTGGCCTTGCTTCATTGGGGTTCTACACTTCCATTCCTCTCAGCCACCCTCAAACCACTCCCTCCCCGGGCTATGCAATGCCCTTTCATCCTGCCTCACTGGCCAGAGACTTCCTCGCTGCTTCCTACTCCCACTGGCAGGTAGAAGGGAGGAAGCTTCTGATTGGCCTGCATGGGGGCAGGAAGAATGAAGAAGGCTTCCCATTGGGCAGTGGGGGCAGGAAGAAAGGAAGCTTCCCATTGGCCCATGGGGGCTAGAAAAAGGGAGAAGGAAAGTACAACTGGGTGCAGTGGGACACCAGGAGCCATGACACACCTGCCAGTGCTTGGCAACACACTGGTGTGTTGTGACACATCAGTTGAGAATCTCTGCCATCTAGTCCAGGTGATTTACTACTTTTCAATTTGTCAATCTTCCAGGTTCATTGTGATTTGGTTCAGTTAAATCTGAATCATCACCATTGAAAACCATCTCCAGAACAGGTATCTCTCCAACATCCTCTTCAGTAAACACCGAATTTGTTTAGTGTTTCCATGATGGCCTTATCTTCCCTATGTGCCCCGCTAACCCTTTAAGTCCAATCGACTTGCAGATTTTCTGCTTTGGATATATATATTTTTTTTTTTTAATTATTATGAGTTTTTGCCTCTACAGCCAACTTCTTTTCAAATTCTCTCTTAGACTTCCTTATCAATGTCTTACATTTAACTTGCCAATGCTTATGGTTTATCCTATTTTCTTCTGATAGATCCTTTTTCCAATTTTTGAATAAAGATCTTTTGGCTAAAATAGCCTCTTTTTCACCTCAGATTGATAGTAGGGTGCAGTTTGTTGAATTCTTGGTGGAATTCTTTCAGGACTTCCAGTCCATGTGTCCAGATGATGAAGATGCCATCAATGTATCTTAGGTAGAGGAGCAGCTTCTGGGTGTAGGAGTTGAGTAATCATTGTTCTAAGTCTGCCATGAAGGACACATAAGAACTACATTATACTGAAAACCCACTAACTGCCATAGATATCTACATGCTTCTAGCTTCCATTTTCTCCCTACCATCAGATCTATTGCCTACAGCCAAGCCCTACATTAAAACCTGGCTATTTAAAAAAGCCTACTATTAATGATCTGAGTCCTATACCATTCTTCATCATTTCACACAGTCTCTTATATTTCGATTATATTCTTTTAATACAAAGTTATACATGGTTTTGTATTTGTTCAGTTTCTATGTTATATTGTAAAGCGCAATGCTGAATTATTGTTTTAATGTAAACCGAGGTGATGTTACTTACGTACCCTGGTATATAAAAATCTGCAAATAAATAAATAAATACATTACAATCAAAGAGGGACTCCCATCTGGGTAAATTACAATAGACTTTCTTGGAATTATAGTACCCACCCAATGATGTAAGGAAACAAATCAACAGATCCAGACAAATACTCAGGCACACTCTCCAATAGGATCAATCCAAAAAAGAGAATAACAGAACACATCTGATTGTTACCTATAGCTCCCAGTTGAAACCACTGAAACATATCATCAAGTATCTGCAACCCATCCTGGACAACAGTACACCCTCTCACAGGCCATGGGTGGCAAGCCTATCCTGACTTACTGGCAGTCCCCCAATCTCAAACGGATAAAATGTAAATAAAAGAAAAGCATAAATGTTTCTCCTCCCACCCTACATCTTTTCTGGTTCTCCACCTTATTATTTTGTTGTATACTTCTAGGATTCTGGCCTTGTTCTCTCAACCAGTCTCTCTTGTTTATACTGGGGGCTTTTGTCCCCCCCAAAAAATGTAACCCTTTTTTTTTAAAGGATTTGCACTATATCCTGAGGGTCCATAAATTGAAATTTGTTTCTGGGGCTAACTCTTCTGTTACTTCCCCAACTTTCAGAATCCCAAGGATTGGGTTCTTTGGGGGGAAGGTTAACCTTCTAGGCCCAGGCAGTGGGGGGGTTTTTCTCTGGTTATGTGTTAGGGATGTGCATTCATTTAAAATGAAAATGGAAAATGTGACAAATAAGGCTAATTCATTTCAATCAGGAGCTCCCAAATTAATTGGGGCCCCCCGAATGAAACAAACATTATTCATTCATTTTGTTTTAAACAAATGCATAAGGCCTAGGTCTAGGCTCAAAGGCGGGGGCCTCACCTATGACATAGGCCGAGGCCCAAAGCAGGGGCTGAGGCATATGCCTTGGGTGAGGCCCCGGCTTTGAGCTTAGGCTGAGGCGCCGGCCTCGCACTTGGGCATAAGCCGAGGCCCAAAGCAAGGGCCACAGCCGCCGAACTTCCTGGGTTGGGCCTGGACTGGGCCTGGTCCAGCTGATTTTCCAGTGTCAGGACCTGGCCTCCGGGCAGGGCTGTGACATCCAAGCCTGGGTCCAGGCTCCTGCTGGCACTGCTGAGTTACACAGAATGGTGTTGCCCAGCAGTGCTTATGCTACTTTGAAAAGGACTATACAGTTAACACCCAGAGCCTAGAAGGTTTACCTTTCCTCATATGGAGGGCCCTCCAAATGGGGAAAAAAGAGCAAGACACAGTACTATTAGAGCCTCAATCCTAGTATTGAGTGTGCTTGGCGAATCTCTGATTACATGAGCCGGGGGGTTACGTATATGTTATAAATGACCACCTATACTCTATAATTATTTATTTTATTTATTTATTTAAGGCTTTTCTATACCGAATTTCTTGATACAGATCAAATAAACTCGGTTTACATCGAACAAAAGTTTTAACAATAACATAGCCAATAAACATATTAGTATGAGGCAGATATTGGCAGTGTCAAAAGTTACATTTTAACAAGGGCGAGTAACTGGGGATAGGGAAAAGAAAAGGGGGAAAACAAAAGTATACAAACAATAGGATACTTTATACAGAGAGTGAGGGTGGCTAGTATAGCCAATCTCTAAGGCTATAATTATGAGATATCTTGCTTAGATTTCATATAATATATTAGTCTAGCTAGTATATTTTATTTTATTCTATTATTTATTACTCATCATAAACTGATTCTTCTTTAAAGATAAGTTATTTCAAATTTTCTCTTCCAGCACAGACTATTCTTACTTTTAATTTATCCTGAAGAGGGAAATTTTCAAAGCTATTTATGCAGGTAATAAGTATTTTACCCACAAACTGTATATTGGCCATCTGAAAATGGCCCCATCCTCAATACAGCTAAAAGTACATTGTTCCACAACATGCTAACTTTTAGCCATATTGAGAGAAGGCATTTCTGGGGGGTGTTTTGGTTGCCAGAAGCAAATAACATACATAGACCTATATTCATCAAAATGCTATAAATACAGTGGAATTAGTGCCCTCAATTTAAAAATGGGTGTGGTTAGGCTAATTTCCTGTGTATTGCATTACAGAGGAAATTATCGCATCGCGCACTGTGTCAATGCGTTGTGCGTTGCATCAGCATGCAGCACACTGCGTCAGCACATCGTTTTTCATTTTATTATCGCTCTTTTTGTTGTTGTTTATATTTACCAGCTTCCTGTAGCTGCCTCTTTGAGGGTGTGTCAGGCATTGAAGAGAGAGGAGAGGAGATGAGTTGTTAGATAGTGGTTAGAGTAGGAGTTTAGATAGCGATTTCTGAATGCAGTGTCTTCTGTTCTGTTGTCATCTGTTTCCCTGTACCTTGGTCTTTTGTCTTCTTTGTTGGAGTAAAAGTTTTTGTCAGTTTGTCCTGTTTGTCTACCTGTGTTTGTGTCAGGAGGAGGAGTGGTAGTGAAGCAGAGGAGGAATGGCGAGGCATGGTGGTAAGCTGGCAGAGGAGTGTTGAGGAGGAGTGGTGAGGCATGGTGATGTTGAGTGGAGAGGATGGAGCATTGGAGACAGGGAGTAGCAGGGCACATTCATCTCAGGGCCTTGAAATTCAACCTGGAGGACAATGACATGATAATTGCTGGGGTCTTGGAACATTATGCCATGTTGTTTTGGAACCGTGCGCCCAAGACCTTGAAGGTAGCCAAGGGTCAGATCTGGCGCACTATTGCCCGGGCAATCTCCAGGCACAGCCGCGTGAGACACAGTGGGGAGCAGGTGGTCCACAGATACCGGAACATAAAGGCACAGTTAAAGACCAAGTGGTGAACTGCAACAGGTACACCCAGTAAACCAGCAGAGAAGCCCTGTGTCCAATAGTGCTGATGTCCATGGAACAGCACCTCATCCAATAACTGATACCGAATGTGTTCGAGGGCATAGCTGAGCAGCTGGACACCAGATGAGCCAGAGCCAGTAAGTTCATCTCACCTGTAAATGGCAAGGCTGCTACAGTTGTACACATCATTTGGCATAAGATGTTCACATTGATTGACATGCAAAGTGTGCACTCATGCCAAACAGTCCATGTGTGTACCTCTTGACTTTGGTACTTATGTGTCTTCTTTAACAGCTCTTGCCCAGGTCTCTTCCTGTCCCAGCCGTCCAATCCCAGGGGACAGCCGGTAAGAGCCAGGGATGAGCCCTGCAGCAGCCTTTTTCCATGCACCTTGCTTATGGACACTAAGACATGGTACAGTGAGGAGAAGGAGGAAGAGCAGCAGCAGCCTCCTCAGCACAGCAACATCCTGCAAAGCCTTGGCTCAGCCAACCCTCTGAAAGAGATCCTAAATCTTTCCAGCTTCAAGAAGGAACCCAGCCTGCAGAGGCATACCATTGACCTAGCACAACCTCCCTCCAGCACACCACATGGCCAGCACAAGGGAGCACACATGGAGCCACAGCCTCCCTGCCCTGCTCAACATGAACTATAAAAATGACAAACATCACATGAGGCACAACCTAGAGGATAGCGGCTCTTCCAGCCTGGTCACGAGTCTTGCCAGCCATGTGGATCAGCAAGACCTGCAACCATAAAACCATGAAAAGGTGGAGAGTAACCTTGGAAATGGACCAATCTGCAAGCTCTTTGCCCCAGGAGTGCCCAGCCTATCTGCTTTAAGAGTAGCCATAGATAGCATTAGGACTGTAACTGATTCTAACTATCGCTACCAGCAAACTACTCTGCATATTTTCTGGGTGCATATATACATATATACAGCAGAACCACATGACTATCCATGAGCTACAATGGCCAAGGGCCTTGCAGCATATCTGACTAAGGCTACCTGTGAAGGATCAGTCAACACAAAGAGCTTCTAACACACCTTAGTGTTGGGTTCAATGACGTGAACCTTTTCTTAGGAGAGATGTGGGTGCCCTTAGTCATTAGAAACTATACTGAGACTGTGACATTTCAGAGGTGACTGGAAAATACAAGTGAAGGCAGGATACCCAGGGGTGGTTCTATAATGAAGCAGGGTAAGGCAGCAGCTTCAGGTGGCTAAACCTCTGAAGCAGAAAAATTGCCCTTCAAAACTCTCCATCCATGGCCACCTCACCCTGCCTTCAGGCTCTTCAATGCACAGCTCTGCTGACAAGCCCGTAGGGCCCTCAGTCCCTGTGGGAAGCAAGAAAGAAAGAGCATCCTAGCAGTAAGCCAGGCGGGAGGATTATGGGGTTTTTGTTGGTCATTGAGGCCCCATGCCCTTGGAGCTGCTAGGACCAACACCAGGCCCTGCACAATCTTTTAGCACAGAGCAGGAGCACCCCTGGATGCTCTGCAATCATTCTGCTGTTTTCTATTTTTTTTACCAGCACAGTAGTGATGACAGCACTAATAGCAGCAGCAGCTTCATGCACTCGTTGCTGTTGCCACTGTTCTGCTCAGGCACCTCTTTCAATTTCCACCACTGATTTGTATAATGTACTCTCTACCTAGCTTGATGCACTCTCTATCTAGCTTCAATCGAGCTAGGAAGAGAGTACATTGTACAAATCAACTCCTTGTTTACCTTTCATCGCTCCAAATGACAGAAAATCTTCAGTGATGTCAACTTTGCTGATCATACCTCTGCCTGTGTATATAAAACTGCCCCTCCCCAAACCTACCCCACTCCCCAAATCCCACCCTGAGTTAAAAGTGCACCTCTTACAGTAGTATAAATAGTAAAGTTACATATTAGTATCTCTCTCTCTCCCCCTCTCCAGCATGTGCAATAAAAACCTTTTTGGTCAGTAATGCACCTGCGGTGGATTAATCAGCCTACGATGTGAAAATTTATCGCAGATTGCGGAAATTACCTATGCGATGCAAGAGCACGGAAATTAGCCTAAACATGCCCCTTTTTTTTTTTTATCTTGGGTGCTATTTCCCCTATATTCATAGTTCATAGTTCTGTTGGTGTGCACTAACCACAAAGTTAAGGAAAAATAATTTTAAAAAAAGCAACAAGCCATTTTATAAACAAAATCAAGCGAAAAGCAACACAAAACAAAAACAACACACAATAAAAACACTGTCCACTTCTTGTAAATATCGATTTCTATGCTGAAATTACCTGTCTAAAAGTTGCTCTCCTTCAATGTAGCTAAATGTATCAGCATTGTTCTGAAATGCACACACCTTTAACCATATTTAGGAGATGCATTGCCATGGCCATTGTGTGGGAAGGATTAGAAAATACTCACCCAACTCCTCACAGTGTGTCTCTTTTTTTCTTTTATTTTCCTGTACAACTTTATTCATACTTTTCTATTTCTTGTTCCTGGTCTATATCTGGTTGATGATGCTTATTTTGTTGTTATGCAATTTATAGGTTAATTATACCTATATCTATCTATTTATCTATATCTGCAGAGAACCCTAAAAAATGTTTATTATTAGATATCATTCTTACTAGCTGTGTGCCTTACATATGAAACATAAAGATTGGATAATAAAAAGCCAATTCATAAAAGGCTGCAATGCTGCCACCAAAGCTACCAAATACTGCTACAAAAACTTAAACAGTGCTACAAGGCAGCTGGAGATCTCTAATCACTGGCAAAAAAAAACCCATCCAATGTAGCCCAAATGATATTTATAGTGAAATGTTTTTTTTAAAAAGTGTTTATGCTGTCACTTTCTGAGGACAAAGCCCTCAGTTAACATTTAAATCCCATATTCATCATAATGTCCAATGTGGAACTGTACTAAAAATATAGACTATTTGGACTATGATGGATGGATTTTTTTGCCAGTAATATTAAGACACTGTCAGTCTCTTGTATTGTTAGGGTTCAGCAATCTGGCTCATAGACATGATGAAGTAGACCTGGGCTAGAAGCAGTGGGGTAGGTTGCCCTTGAGCTGGACAGGAAGATCTCATTTCAGATCTTCTCTCTTTGAATTCTACCACTCTTTTCCTCCTGTTGTTAGTAGTTAAGATGTCCCCAAACAACAAACCACATTAAGGTATCATTTAAAACACTCAGGGGTCCATATTCAGAGGCATGTGGACGGATAACTCACAAGTTATCTGACAAAATGCCGACATGATTTTTTGGGGCATTTATTTGTCTAAACTTTAATCATATATTTCATTATCTGGCTAACATAGGGGTATTCTGGGGCATTTCTGAGAGGAGTTGTTAGCTGGCCAAGTTATCTGGTTAACTCCAATATTCAGATAATGTATCTGGCTAACTCTGGTCATACCAAAGAGCTGTCCTAAAGTTAGCTGGATAAATTAATCCTGCTATCTTTAAGATAATTGGCTATATTCAATAGCGTGGCTGCACTACTGAAATATCTTTCCAAAGTTAACCAGATTTGTTTATTTGCTAACTTTGCAATCCAGCTCGTGACTGAATATTATCCCCTTAACTTTTATTTTCTGGGCTTAATAACCAGCAACTGTGTACCAAATGTTTAACTAGGGTACTACAATGTATCTGAATTACTCAGAGTTCACAGGTTTCTCAGCCAAGATATTGGTTACCACATCCAAACTGTACCATAAGATTTAGGATACCATCTCCTACCACAACAAGCATGTCTCCTTCTCCCATCTTTTACACACAGCTACCTTACGTCTAGCTAGAATGTGGGATTTAATTCCGTAAATCACTTCTCACTCCTTCATCCAAGGCTCAAGTGAGGCATGAGGCTCATATCCCTAACACACTTCTTGGGGGTCACTAACTCATGGCACCAGTCATCCCTACCAGTCGTACACTCCATCCTTGTCTTCTATACACAAATCTTGGAGTTCCTCTAAGGGAAATACACTTCATGGGCCACCAGACCTCTCTTATCCCAACCTAAGCCAGTCTCTCTGATAGTGCTTAGGATTTCCCCAGCATCTTCCACACTCTGGTATTCCTCTGAGGCATTCCTCATCAGGGAGACCATCTTCTTCTCCATTCCTTCTGAGGGAAGAAACACCACGTACCCTTCAGGCCTTAGGCCTCCCACTTTGAAGAGAAGAATCCCTGCAGGGTCAACTCTATATGGAGGGCTCCCTGGGTCCACCAACCCAGCATGCTGGCTTCTCCAGCCTCCTAATCCTGTAGAGATTCTTCAGACTCCTTTACATAGAAACATAGAAATATAGAAATGACGGCCAAAGAAAAGGACCAAACAGTCCATCCAGTCTGCCCAGCAAACTTATGGTAGTATCTATCGCACTGTACAGGTCACCCCTCCCCCTACTAATCAGTTTCTTAGACCTTAAAGTCAGGGTCTTTGTTGGTTGCTGTCTGAGTCCAATTCCCTGTTATCTTTTGCCATTGAAGCAGAGAGCAATGTTGGCATTGCATCAAAGGTAACAGGCTCTATCCCTGAATTCCTGCCAAATGGAATCAAGTTATATACTCTCCTTGACCCTTCCTCCCCTAGGATTATCTTTCAGCCCTCTTAAGGGGAAACCCTCCCTTGGGAATCCTCGTCTGACCATTCCCACTAGAATGCAATACAATTAGGCATATCATCATAATTGATGCCATCCAGTGGTTGCTCAGTAGTACTGCAAGCCCAATATCAACTTCTTTTTATCAAACTCAACATAAAAGACACCCCAGGTCTTCCCCACCTAAAGTTCCTCAAATATCAACTTGAGGATAAGAACTCAATTTATTGATCCCATCACAATATTAAAACCATGCAAATAGAAATAAATATTTCAAAATAGCTGTTGAATAAAATAGCCAATAATTAAAATCTCGTATATATTTATTACATTTCTCAAACATTAGTAAAATATTTCAAAACAGCAGACACATCAGATAACACCCAATAATTAAAACTGAGATGGATAATAAAAATCCCCTGCTCTGCAGACCTGGGTCCTTTGGATTTCTAATCACCTTGAGATTGCTATAGATTAGTTGGGGGGAGGGGTACATGTAATTTATCCTCTCTTTCTCATATATACACACACTTTCATTTTCTCTTACATATTTATGCTCACAAACATGCTCCCTCTCTCTCACACACTCACACGTGCATGCTGCTTCTCACACATGCTCCTATCTTACACACACACACACACACACACATACACACATATACCCTCTCTCACATAAACATGCTCACACCCATATGCTTATACACACACACACACGCTACCTATCTTTCACACACACACACACATGCTCTCACATACACCCACACAAACACATACTCACACATGCTCACACACATATGCAATCACATGCCCCCTCTCTCTCATACACACACACACATGAGGGATTCTTCCTCTCTTCTTCAGCTGGCTCCACTGATCACCCTGGTCCTTGGTCTTCACTTCAGCCTCCATTGGATTAGGATCTGCTGGTTAGCCCACAGACTCCGCTTTACCTTGACCAATAGAGGGTTGGGATTCGTCAGTGGTCCCCATGGCCTCCTTTTCACCTTGGCCACTAGCGGGTTGGGGTGTACCAGGTGGTCCACAGCCTCTCCTTTACTTCAGCCACTAGCAGGTTGGGATCTACCGGGTAGCTTGCAGCCTCTTCTTTACTTCAGCTACCAGCGAGTTGGAATCTATTGGGCAGCCCTGCAGCCTCCACTGCACGTCAGTCGCCAATGGGTTGTGGTCTGCCAGGCAGCCCTGTGGCCTCCTCTTTACTTCAGCCACCCAGGACCCTTCCATTGGGGTCTTTTCAGTGGCCCACAGCCTCTTTTGCCTTTGGTTGCCAGTGAGCAACCACCCTGTGCAAGTGTATGGTTTGCACATTGTGTTGTATCAGCCCTGGTTTTTTGTTTTTTTTTTTTTTTGTTTTTAGTTTTATTTTTATTGATTTCAAACAAATAACATTACACGAATGTATACAGAAAAAATCAGAAAAGATTATTTTCTCAAATATTTAATGATTATAAACGTTATTACAAAGAATAGACATAATTATCTGAATATTATAGGCATACTGCGGGGGACATTACAATTGAGCAGTATATAGGCAAGAAAAAAAATAGGAAAATAATTGCAGTCATATTACGTCTTACTTAATGTCCAACACCTTCTGGAGGATTCTCAGGAGTGTGAGTCTAAGTACCGTCTCAGCTGACCCTCTTCTGTAAAGATATATCGATTATTTTGAAAGACAATAATACAGCGACAAGGGAATCTCAGGTAAAACTTAACGCTTCTGGTAATAACTTCATTTTTCATCTGTAGAAAAATTCTCCTTTTTTCCTGCATTTTTCTAGTAATATCAGGAAATATCCTGATTTGCTTGCCGTACAATAAGTACTGCTGTTTGCGAAAATATGATTGAAGAATTAAATCCCTGTCTCCTTGCTGCACAAATGTTACCAAGAGTGTGGCTCGCCTTTCAATCATTGTTTCAAAAGATTTTTCAGTTATATAAGAAAGATTTTCCAAGGATTTTTCATCCTGTTCCCTTATGTCTTGTTTAAAGGGAAGATATATCATTTTTGAAACCAAAGGCAATAATGTTTCTGTATAACCAAGTATATTTATCAGGTAACTCTTACAAAGGTCTTTTGGAGATATCCATCTTGTCTTGGGAAAGTTAAGAATTCTTAGATTATTTTTCCTCAATTCGTTTTCAAAAAGGTCTATTTTCTTTGCCATATTCATATCCGATACTATCAGATTACTCTGGACTTCTTTAACTTCCTTTACTTCAGATTCAATCACATTTATTTTAACTCCTATCTCGGCAATACTTTTTCCTTGAGATTGAGCTTTACTTAAATTTTCTTTCACAAGCATAGTCAAATCAGTAACAGCTTTATTTAAAGTTATCAAGACCTTCCATACTTCCTCTAGTGTAATTTTTACCGGCATTTCCAACGAAGGGGGCATCTGAATCTGTACTTCAGGCTCTTTTTCTCCCTCCTCCGAAGGGCCGCTCACACCATCCGACCTCGGAACCTCCTCATACCGGCCCTTGGAGCCCAGATGTATTTGGCTCACCGAAGCTATCGGCTCCATGCCTTTATTTCTCAGGGCAGTCGGCATCCTCGGTGGTAGATGTTCCCTCGACAGTCTCACCACAGTTCCCCCCTCGCTCTCTGGGTGCCCTTGTGGTGGAGTCGGCGGCGTTGGAGCTCCGGGGCTCAGGGATGTTTCCTCTGCCTTGGCTCCTAGCGGCTGCTCCCCACTAGATTCTCCCATGGCTCCTGCTTCAGGTTCAGATTGCGTTGTTATTCCGAAGGCTTCTTTGATCCTCGGTTGCCTCGAAAGTACGGGGGTAGAGGTAGTAATTTCCCGCACTTTAGCTTTGCATTTAGCTCTGTTTACTGCTTTGAGCCTTGGCCTATTCCATAGGTGAGGCCCTGGCCTCAGGCCTAGGCCTTAGGCCCAGGCCCAATGGGTGACTTTTTTTTTTTTTTAATCTAATTTCAAATCAAAATGAGATTCCGACAAAATTTCATTAGAATTTTAATCATTTAGTTTTGAAAACAACCTGAAACAAAATAGGAAATTTTGTCTCATTTCCTATTTTGTTTGTCCCGAATGTGCATCTCTCACCAAGAGTGGCACTAGAAGAGCTTATGAAGCTGAAGCCAGTACAAGAAGAGCTGAAATTAGGAAGCAAATGCCCGACATGATGCTTCAGGGGCTTATTCTGCATATTTTCGCCACAGTTTGCCAAAAAATATATCTGTTTTTTACTGTCAGCTTCTTACAAACTTGTGGCATTTGCTAAGTGAAAGGAAAGTATTTCTTCTATTTGTTTTTATCTGCAAAAATAGGATTAATGATTAGTTATGACCAGAAGCATGCTAAGGTTCATTATAAGGTTAAGACCAATGCACAGATGATATGAAGGTCCTCAATATACATTTATATTCATATTGGTTTCCTGCATGACAATAGTGGACTGGATTAGAAAAGCCCTTAGCACACAAAAGCCGGGAGATACGCGTGTGTCTTGGCCCAGGGCACATCGTACGGATTTTAAGAAGTGCCCACGTACATGCAGATCTACCAGTACGCACACAAATCCAAAAGTTTTAAAAAGGGGTGTGGTATGGGCATGGTCTGGGTGGGACTTGGGCATGTTGAGGAAAGCCCAAAAGATGTGCGCCGGGGTCTCCACTGCCAGTCAGCGAGGTTTTAAGGGTTGGGTCTAACATGGGAGAAAGGAACCTTTAAAACTGGGGTAGGTTAGGAAATCCTAACCTTACACCGGGTGAACTGGGAAAAGGGTAAGTAGCCTCGGCATGCACCCTTTATAAATTTACCCCTACTTACATGGTAGACACAGCATTTGCGTGCACATGCGCATGACTTTATAGAATTCAGCGCTCATGTACGCACGTACAGCCATTTTTATCATATACGTGCAGATGTGCAAGTATATTATGATGTAATTTCCAATTTTGGTTCTATGTAAACCGAAGCGGTATGTACTAGTACATGAACTTCGGTATATAAAAGCCTTTAAATAAATAAATAAATAAATAGATAAATAAAATCGCCACGGTCCATGTGTGAGTGCTGGCATACGCATGCACGTGTGCGATTGCACATGGGTCTTAAAATTCACTTCTAATCGAATGCTTTTTGATATTTAGCTATATGTTGTCAATTGATTGAAGAAACATTGCATAGTCCATAGGCATTCAAAGACTGTTCTTTATTATTCTTATACTCCGGCAACTCCACTGTTTTACATCAAGCTTTGCTATCAGCGTAATTCAATGGGTCCACTGACACGGTCCCGTGTTTCACCGAGGCTGCGTCGGGAGGGACAGTAGGTATAAATCAATAATTCTGAAATTAAATATATAAGATGGACTATGTAAATAGATGAACCATGAACCAACCAAAAATCAAATTTGACAATTTCAAATGTGAAAAAGTATTAAAGCATGTCCTCATAGAATTTGACAGGGAGCGCGTCTATACACATTACACAAGGGTTTTTAACAGAGTAAAAGGCATGAAAACAAATGAACCAATCAACTTTCTGCAGGGAATGGCCAATCAGGGGCCAAGTTGGTTACAGCCAATCAGAGTTAAGTAAAGTAAATCCATTCCAGTTCTTTATTCAAACCATAGGGTGCCACAGTATTCAAGATGTATATCCACCTCTGTTCTTTGCGTATTAAATATTCTGAAAAATTGCCCCCACGTCTCGGGAGGGGGGGGGGCAACAACCTCTAAAACAAAAAAGAATAAATCAAATAAATGTGTGACAACTGGACCCAATGGTCAACCAGTGGTGCATTTTCACGTAACTTCTTGGTGTTAGACAGAGATGGGGTGTGGTCTGGGTGGAGCATGGACATTCCTGGATTTCACCTTGAAATCTGCAAGTAAATAATTATGCACACAGATGCACAACAGAGTCCCCTGCTGTGTAATTTTACTTCTGCTATGAATGCATAGAGGTAGTAAAACAAAAAGATATAGGCAGATCAGCAGGGTTTTAAAGGCAGGAGATAATAGGGGAGAAGAGAGGCTACTAAACTAGGGAGTTTTAGAAGTCCTATCCCTCACCTGGGCGAACTGGGAATGAACTGAGAAAACTGGTAATGGTGTTGAGGCGCGGATCTATTAAAATCCCCCCACTTATGCAGAAGAAGCAGCATTTGTGCACATATATTTAAAGTTATGTGCACATGTTCATGTGGTCAGGCTATTTTATAACACGTGCATATACATGCATCTCTGGGTGCGGGCTGACGAAAGCACGTACATGTGCATCCGCACACCTGTTAAAAATTACCACATTTTGTAAATTGTAAGAGACAGAGTGTATATACGTGTTTATTTATTTATTTATTTATTAAGGCTTTTATATACCGACTTTCTTGATACAAATCAAATCAATTCGGTTTACAATGAACTAAGTAGAATATACAATTAACCAATCAACAAGAGATACAGAGCATACAGTTACATTATAACAAGGAAGCCTTAACTTGGAGTAGGAAAATAAAGAAGGGGTGAACGGAGCAATAAATATATAAAGTGCAATAAAATAGAATAAATACTATATACAGAGGAGGGGGCAAGGAGCCAACCTCTCTTTAATGGATATTATGCATGAGAATTTGGAAAATTTTGTTTACAGAGATGTGTGGTGTACAATTCTAGATCAGGGAATGGAGTTTGTAGTGGGGAAGGCTTGGCTGAACAGCCATGTCTTTAGTTTCTTTTTAAAAGTTGTTAGACAAGTCTCCAGTCTGAGGTCCGGAGGCATGGCGTTCCACATGGAGGGGCCTGCAGTAGAGAATGACCGGTCTCTGATGTTTGCGTGGTGCACTAATTTGATTGTAGGAACGTGTAAAGATCCCTTGTAAGCATCCCTTAAAGGCCTGGCTGTCGAGTGCAGTCTGAGAGGATGAGACAGATCAAGCGGGGTTTGATGGTGGATATTTTTATGAATGATTGTGAGAGATTTATGGAGGATCCGGAAGTTTACTGGGAGCCAGTGGAGATCTTTTAGAATAGGAGAAATATGCTCTCTCCGATTGGTGTTTGTCAGGATCCTTGCCGCTGCATTTTGTAGCAGCTGGAGCGGTTTAATGGTAGAGGCTGGAAGACCATGCAGAATGGAGTTGCAATAGTCGATCTTAGAGAACAGAATGGCTTGGAGGACGGATCTGAAATCGTAGTGGAATAGGAGCGGTTTGAGCTTTTTGAGTACTTGTAACTTGTAAAAGCACTCCTTAGTAGTGTGTTTTATAAAATGCTTTAGGTTCAGGTGACTGTCGATTAGGACTCCAAGATCTCTGGCGTGTGATATATGTGGAATATTTTGTGATTGGAGAAGTATGGGACTACCTTCTGGAGTAATTAGTAAGAGTTCGATTTTAGAAGTGTTGAGCACAAGGTTGAGGTTGGATAAGTAGTGGTTTATAGTTTGTAGATGAGCGTTCCATAACCTGAGTGTTGAGTCCAATGATTTGGATATAGGGATTAAAATTTGAAGGTCATCTGCGTAAATATAAAATTTGAGTTTGAGGTTTGAAAGTAGGTGGCAGAGGGGGAGAATGTAGATATTAAACAGGGTGGGTGATAGGGAGGAGCCCTGGGGGACGCCAAAAGGAGCATTAGTATAAGGTGATTCCATGTTTTTAATTTTTACCTTATAGCCTCTATTACTGAGGAAAGATTCGAACCATCTGAGGGCTGAGCCTGTAATTCCTATGTCTGAGAGTCGGTTTAGGAGGATGTTGTGATTTACCGTATCAAAAGCCGCAGAGATGTCGAGGAGGGCTAAGAGAAATGACTGTCCTTTATCAAAACCAATATATAGTTGATCCAGGAGGGAGGTGAGGAGGGTTTCCGTATTGTGTTCTTTTCGGAAACCATATTGTGACGTGTGAAGTATATTGTGGTCTTCTAGGTAATTTGAAAGTTGCTTATTTACAATTTTCTCCATGATCTTAGATACAAATGGGAGGTTTGATATGGGACGGTAATTGTTGAGTTCTTCCGGGTCCAGGTTGGATTTTTTGAGTATGGGTTTGAGCGTGGCCAATTTGAGTGCGTCCGGGAATGTTCCTTGTGTAAGGGAACAATTGATGATATCAGCTAGATATTTGGATATGTATTCTGGGATGAGAATCAGTAACTTAGAGGGTATTTGGTCCAGAGGGTGGGTCGAAGGTTTCATTCTTTTTATCAGCGATTCTACCTCTAAGGTGTGGGTCGAATCAAAGGAATCCAATCTTATGTCTGAGTTAGGTAGGAGAACTGTGTCCGGAAGAGTAGGATTTGTGTTGACAGGTAATCTGGCTAGGGTATTGGTGATTTTATTTTGAAAGAATAAGGCCAAGTCATTGGCCTTTGATTGAGCTGTATCGTCAGGGATATTAGGAAGAGCTGTTTTGGTAAGTTCCGAAACATAGGAGAAGAGGGCCCTCGCATCATAGAGCATATCGTGGATGCGGTGAGCATAGAAATCTCTTTTTGTTCGAAGTATTGCTGATCTGTACTGGTGGAGAGTAGTTTTGTATATGGAAAGAGTGAGGGGATTATAATTCTTCCTCCATTCTTTTTCTTTCCGTCTTAGATTTTGCTTCTGAGTGCGGAGTTCATTTGAGAACCACGGTTGCTTATTTTTATGGGAGGGGTTTATAATTTTTTTTGACAGTGGGCATAATTCGTTAGCTATCATTTCAGTGATGTTTTGCCATGAGGTGATAGCTGAATTGGGATTTGAAAGATCCAAGTTTGGGAGATTTCTGATCAGGGATTTGCCAAGATCTTCTGAAGAACAAGTTTTCCTGTAGTATAGAGTTGTAGGCTGATGAGGTGTGGTCAATCCTGTTAATGACCTGAAGGTGGAGTTGATCATAAAATGATCTGACCATGGGACTGGTAGGCATAAGGGGGGTGAGAGTGGGGTGAGATTAGAATTTGTGAAGATAAGATCAAGAGTGTGACCCGCTTTATGTGTTGGTTGGTTAATGTGCTGTTTGAAGCCCATGTCCGAAAGTGCTGATAGGAAAGCATCACAGTTGGTCGATTGAGGACTGGCATCAATGTGGAGGTTAAAATCTCCAATGATTATGGCAGGAGAGTCTAGTTTTAAGTATTTGGCTATAACCTCTATCATGGGAGAGGCATCTTGATCTAAAAGTCCGGGAGTCGCGTAGGTGAGTAAGATTTGAAGTGACTTAGATTTGAATAGGCCTACCTCAAGTTTGGGTATAGTATAGATAGGTTGTTGCTTGAGGTTAAAAAGTTTTTTTGCAGCTATTAGGAGACCTCCTCCTAATAGCTGTTTGTTGTATTGTTTTTATATTTTGCTATTTTATTGTTTTATTTATATGCTATTGGTAGTTTTATGTGGTGTGCATTGCTTTGGGTGATTCTTTCTGAATTGGGAAGAGATTCATCTTATTAAATAAATAAATACATGGCAGGGAGTCTCTATTGGAGAGTGGAGATGCTGCCATCGTGAAAGAGGTGATTGTTGGTGGAATAGCTGGCCCTAGGCAGCAATCTCAGACAGTGTACTCTGCCAGGAAAGGACAGGAGTGCTGCCCATTCCATCGGCAGTGGACCCCCCTCCCCCTCCAAGTATGAATCGTGCTGTTGGAAAAGCTTCAGTTCACACTCCTAATAATATTTCCTTACTTGATGTCTGGAAAGCGGTGAATCAAACTGAGAAAATGTTATCTGAAAGTATTCCACATTTGTATGACTTTTCTAAAGGAACTGAATCTAAATTGATTGAGTAAGATAAGAGGCTGAATAGTTTGGAAGATCCTGTGACCATTATGGGAAGCCATGTTGCTATTTTACAGACTTCTAGTAGGGCTAACATTAAAGATAGTTTGTCTATTCATAGCAAACAGGAATAGACTCAATATGTTGAAGGCAAAGAATTTGCGTATTTTGAACTTCCCACTCTATGGGCTAATATCTGCTTCTGAATTATTGAAGAAGTATTTAGAGGATATCCCAAGAAAATAACATGGCTCATTCTAGGATGTACTATCTTCCTAGAATGAAGAGAAGTGAAGGTGGAGAGGACGGGGATCTGGATACTTTGGTTATCTGTGGAAAAACTTGATTTGTCTGGTTTTCGAGAGTCCTCTCAAGATATCATCAATACTAGGGCTACTCTACTTATTACCTTATGCACTGAATCAGGTAAAGATTTATGTACTTAAGCAATATTTTGTGGTCCAAAAAGTAAAACTTTTCCCTAGTGTCTCTAGAGCCACTCACCTGAGAAGGAAGGATTTTAATCTGAAGAAACAACAAGCATTGGGGCGGATTTTCAGAGCCCTGCTCGCCTAAATCCGCCCAAACCGGGCGGATTTAGGCGAGCAGGGCCCTGCGCGCCGGTGAGCCTATTTTTACATAGGCCTACTGGTGCACGCAGAGCCCCGGGACTCGCGTAAGTCCCGGGGTTCTCTGAGGGGGGCGTGTCGGGGGTGGGCCCGGTCGTCGCGGCATTTCGGGGGCGTGTCGGCAGCATTTTGGGGGCGGGTACGGGGGCGTGGCTATGGCCCGGGGTGGTCCGGGGGCGAGGCCGCGCCCTCAGTACCCGCCCCCAGGTCGCGGCCCGGCGCGCAGGAGGCCTGCTCGCGCGCGGGGATTTACTTCTCCCTCCGGGAGGCGTAAATCCCCGGAGAAAGGTAAGGGGGGGGTGTAGACAGGGCCGGGCGGGTGGGTTAGGTAGAGGAAGGGAGGGGAAGGTGAGGGGAGGGCGTTAGAGGATTCCCTCCAAGGCCGCTCCGATTTCGGAGCGGCCTTGGAGGGAACAGGGGTAGGCTGCGCGGCTCGGCGTGCGCCGGCTATACAAAATCGATAGCCTTGCGCGCGCCGATCCAGGTTTTTAGCAGATACGCGCAGCTCCGCGCGTATCTACTAAAATCCAGCGTACTTTTGTTTGCGCCTGGAGCGCAAACAAAAGTAGGCCTATTCGCGGAGTCTGAAAATCCGCTCCCTCGGCTCTAGGAACAACTTTAAAAAAAATTTCCTTGCAAATATATTACAGTTTCTCATCAAGAGAACAAGTTTTTTTATCCTATTTATTTAGATATATTTTTATTTAATTAAAATAGATCAAAATGTTCTTAAGGGTTTGAATGACAGTTTGACTATTGGTAGTAAAGATCTGGGTTCTAAAATACAAAGGAGCAGCAGAGGATTTGCCTATTATTTTCCTTGTAGATTTATTTTGTTTTCGCCCCTTGCTTGTGAACTTGACATTATGCATGTATATATGAATACTTTACTGTTTTCTTTGATATTTCTTGCATACTATAATATTTTCTTTATTTTATGTCACTATAATAATGATATAAAAATTAATAGAAAAAAATATAGTGGTACAATTATTTCATGCAATCTATAGATCATAATTTCCCGAGAAGTATGCAATCTGTTTGGTCAAGATCAATCTTAGTGCAGTATATTGCTCAATCATGGATAACTGAAACCACCGTTCAAATGTTGCCCAAGTCTTGTTGTACCTATCTGTAATTCTGCAAAAAAAGGTAAATGGCCATAAAACTGGGTCTGTGGTCTACCCCAAAATCACTTACTTAAATATATGACATTACAAGTACTCAATGTTAAACTGAATTACATTTTTTATAATGTGACTTCTGTAAAATTTAGTATTCACTAAAATGGCGTATTATAGACTTCAAAGAACTGAATATCAGGAAAAAAAGATACATGTGCTATCATTTTTTCAACAAATCTATATTTAAAGATGAGAAGTAACTCATCTGTCTTTTATTTAGCAATACCCTGCACTTACTAATAATTCAAAACAATCATGCTTAATTAACATACATAGGCATTTCCTTGTCAAAGATTCCAAATCACTGAAAATAAAACCTTTCACATTTTATAGCAAAGCAAAATGTTGAAGCTGAAAACCATTTTCTTTCGATAGGGCATAGAGAATCCACATAGAGATAACATTCTTGTCCTAAAAACCTTACTGAAATGGTTATTCAATCTAAATGAAAAGCACAGCCAAACCCCGAGTGGAAATCATTGCCATTGATTTTCAAATCTGTTGTGCCAGTTAGAACTGCAAGTCAAAGGTATTTGACTTAACAGATTGTGACCCTTTTTCTAGTTCTGAAAATGTAATCCTTTGTAGAGCAGTACAAAACAGAAGGACAAAGTTAAGTCATTTTGGTTAACTGCTTCCAGTAATATTGTGTTTGTTTTATATGACACAGCCCTTATATAAAATCTAAAATATGGTCTGTCCATTTTTTATTTTATCAATTTTAACCAGATTCTTCATTTCTCATACAGTAGAGCATATACTTTTCAAAAAGGGTTGCTATGAATAATGGAAGTTTCAACTTTTTGGCTGAAACTCAGGTGCATGTCTACACAAAGCCAATTCACAGATAACTGACAATTTCCTAAATATCAGTATGTGGCCAGATGCCGAAGATTTTTCCATATAATATATAATATAATTTATATAATATATATAATATAATTCCATATAATATATAATATAATTTTTCCATATAATGATTGTTTTGAATCGGCTATTTATGTCATTATCTATTGTTTATAGTTTTGTTCTTATATGTATATAGTGATTATGCTGTATCTATTTATTGACTACATGGACTCTGCCCAGTATAGTCAGCTCTATACCCTTCCAAGTTTTAGCCTCCTTTTTATCAGTTACATGTAAGGGCCCCGCCCAAAAGTTACGCTGTTTTACAATGTTATATGTAAGGGTTTCCGCCCATCTGTTACTGTTTAATTGTAAACCGATGCGATGTGTGAACGGTCATCGGTATAAAAGAGACTTTAAATAAATAAATAAATAAATAAATAAATAAATAAAAGCTATTGAATATAGGAACTTTGGGTACAACATTCTGTATTGTAATTATTTCTTGCTTATGTAATTCCAGGTTGGGATAAAAATAAGAGGTTGTCTGATTCTGGTTTCTGAGCCTAAAACCAACCTAAGTGGGTTAAAAAAAAAATTTCACAAAAATGGTCCATTAGATGGTGTAATGGACCAGGCCTAGAGGTAATGGCTGCATTTTCCCATGCTGGACAGGGAAAAGTGTAAATTCCTTCTTTTTCTTCTCTGTGCTCATTTGACTATACTACAATAGCCATAGTTTTTTCACTCTTCTCTTCCTTTGCCTGGCAGACTCACACTTATGAACCCAGGCCATAGGCCTTACTCAAATGGTATCTTTAAAAACAATAACTTTTATTCTTCTGGGGGTTTCCCAGCAGCCAATGGCACAAAAAAAGCACTGGTAAAAATCTTTTTAATCAGTCTTTTACTTTTACTGTTTGTTTCTTTTTTTTAGTTTTTCTTACTTTTGTATATTATAATTTCAAAGTCCCAAAAATAAAGTACTGCTCATATTACAATATATCTAATTTAATTCCACCACAACACACACATCTACCTAATATTAAAAAAAAAAAAAAAAAAAAAAACTTGTTCTTGATTTCTTAAGGGAGAAAAAGCAATGTGGAAAAGGAAAAACTTCAGACAGCAATCACAAACATTTTTAACTTCTGTAGTGCTCAGCTTCAAGAATGTCTCTTAAGGCTTCCATCACGGAAAAATCCCTTTCTCTAATCACACATTTCGTTTATTTATTCCATATTATTTTATGCATTGAGGTGCATTCCAGTTTTCAAAACATGAACAAATATAATCAGCATCCACAATATCCAAACGTTATCTGGATGACCATTTAAAATTTCTAGAAAAGTTTTAATCTAATCCAAACAGCAATTACAGTACTTATTTTCAAGAAAATGCAGACAAGGACATGTTTCAATTCTGTAAATGTTACTTCAGGGTTAACTTTCAGACACAAACTTCCAGTGATTCTCATCTGCACAAGCCTCTGTGGCCCTAATAAGGATGAATCACAGAAGTCACACACCAGAGATGAGCAGCAGAAAAACCAAACATACTTTTACATTTTCTCTTCATCTAGTAACATTTCTTCCAGATCAGAAACAGAATCTTATATGACATAAATGGCTTAATCCCTTTTCAAGAAATTGAGAGACTTTGCTAAGGAAGTGAGGTCACATGTTTATAAATCTTTCTGCTGTCTTATTATTTATTGACTTTAATTGAAGCTGTAAATATTATTTAGCCTTCAATTCAACTATCAGTAAAAGAAGTTGGAAACTGCTTCTCATCATGTTTTGTGGCTGAAAAGACTGCGTTAATTGTTAATGCTGGGTACAGAGGACAGAGAGGGGCTTGGATTGCAAGAATTGGGTATTGTTTGTCCCCAACGTAGAATCCTGGAGCTCAGGGTCTTAATGCTAGCCGAGGAGATACAGAGAGTAAAGAGGAGTTGTGTGCAGAAAGCGTCCGTTCTCTTTTCTCCATTGTTCCCCTGTGAGCCAGCTCAAAGACCTGACCCACCCAGGGGTTACATATGAAAGGGGGAAAGTCACATATAATCAAAGGCAGAGGTTAAGTGATGACATTTCTAGTACCTACCTAATATATTAATTTGGGTGGAAGGCCTATAGGAGTGGAGGGGGGTGCTGTACTGCATGTTAGGCCTTGGTGGGTGGCAGTGTCTGACAGCAGCTCAAGCTTTTAATGTTTATAGAAATAGGGAAGTGGTGGGTAGAGGGCCAGCATCAAACTCAGGATATTTTCACCATTTAGGAAGCTGGAACTCCTACTGTGATAGGTCAAAGGCCAGGCAGTGCCACTTTGAAACATGTCTGCTGCCGGGCCCCCACTGAACCATTGAGATTAGAATTGTGAGTTGGGGGTGTCCAGGGGGGTGGGAGAACTGGCCTCCAGGGGCCAGATTTGTTAACTGAAGGAAAGGAGTTGAAGGTTGGGGGTGGGGATCTTGTGCTGACCTTTAAACTTGCACAAAGTCTTTTTTAAATCTATGGCAGCTCCCAGGGTTGGCGGACGGGGAGGTGGGTCAGGGGACCTATGCAGACCTCTGGGAGGCCATTGGCTCACTTTATGTGATGGTGGTCCCATAGTCTCAGGGCCACCATCATGCATTGTATGGGGAAATTTACCACCACAGTATTTTTCTCCATGGAGTTTTACAACGGGGAAAAATGCCGTGAAAGTCACAAAGTGGCAGGGATATTTAGCGCCGTTTTTTTTAATCCTGTTGTATTTTTCCCTCAGGAAAAAATACCACAGCTTAGTGAATGCCCCCCTTTGAATTTCTCATATCACTTTGTATCTCCATTCTCAGGACATGATGTCTTCATGTAACTATCTCTCGTGCAGTATCCTTGCATTATAACTCCCACTTGCAGGATACAAATTCTTTCCGAAGTATTTTTCTTATCCCAGGTTAATAGAAGCAATTTCTTTTACACTATATTTGAACAGAGTATTCCATTCATAGGGGTGAATTTTCAAAATGTCATTAAGACATACACAAGTAAGCAGCATCTTCTTGTGCATTCTGTATTTTATAAAAGTTGAAAATACATGTGTGCACTTACAGGGCTGGATTGTAAAAAGGTTACACGCGTAACCCTTTGAAAATCTGGCCCTATATGTGTAAATCAGATCAATGAATACCAGTCCACCTCTAAATCAAGACCCTTAGGAGTACATTTTCAAAAACAGCGTGTGCGCGTACTTTTGTTCGCGCACCACGCTCGAACAAAAGTACGCTGAATTTTATAAGATATGCGCGTAGCCGCACGTATCTTATAAAATCCGGGGTCGGCGCGCCAAGGGGGTGCACATTTGTGCAACCTGTGCACACAGAGCCCAGCACGTGCTGCCTGTTCCTTCCGAGGCCGCTCCGAAATCGGAGCGGCCTCGGAGGGAACTTTCCTTCCGCCTCCCCTCACCTTCCCTTCCCTTCACCTACCTAACCCAGCCCCCCGGCCCTATCTAAACCCCCCCTACCTTTGTTGGCAGATTTACGCCTGCCAGAGGCAGGCGTAAATCTGCGCGCGCCAGCAGGCTGCTGGTGCACCATCACCCGACCTGGGGGCTGGTCCGGAGGCCTCGGCCATGCCCCCGGGCCGGCGCCACGCCCCCCGTACCCGCCCCCAAACCGCCCCTGACCCCGGACACGCCCCCTCCCGCCCATTTTACGAAGCCCCGGGACTTACGCGCATCCCAGGCTATGCGCGCACCGGCAGCCTATGCAAAATAGGCACGCCGCGCACGAGTGCCCTGTGCGCGTAAATCCGGCCGGATTTATGCGCGCAGGGCTTTTAAAATCCGGCCCTTAGGATATAATCAGTGAATACCAGTCAACCTCAGTGAATACCAGTCAACCACCCCAACACCATGTAAATAGTTATTAACCCTCATTGCATTGTTATCTGTTTTTGCTTTTTACTTTCCCAAACTTCCTAATCCCTATGTAAACCCGCACTTATATTATGACCTATAGATGTTACTCTTTTTTGCTTCTATCCCATATTTTAATTTGTTAATATGTATTCCCATCTCCTTCGTTACCAGACAAGTTACCATGTTATTTATTACAATGTTAGGCTTGAAAGTTTCCATGTTAAATGTTACAATATAAAATAAGGCAGTCCCTGCCCTATTCACCGAGTTATATGTAAACCGATGTGATATCTCGATCGAATGTCGGTATATAAAAGCAAATAAATAAATTAAATAAATAAACCTCTAATTGTTACCCATAGGATCTGATTTATGCTCATGGATCATTAGACAATAAAATTAGATTATTTTTGGACACTTGTATGCTTCTGATTGGTTGGAAAGTGTTTCAGCATGGTGGTTCCTTTTTGCTAAGAGGAAATGCCATTCGCCAGGTCCCCCTGATGCAGGAAAGAATTCTGAAACATGGACCGTGTTGAGGACATGTCTAATATTTGAAGTCTTCATTTATTATTGTGGGACAGGTAGAGCAGTAGTTAAGTCACAGTAAGTCTTAGGGAAACAATTCTTAAACTGTCCATTTTGAAACAAAGCTCTGCAGGTACTATTTACCCTCAGACATTGTACCAAGTTTCAAAGAAAAAGTGTGTGTGCACTTTTCCTTTGATACTTGCTTGGGTGCAAAGTACATGAGGACTTTTGTTCCTATTTTTTTGTGCAGGTAGGTATTACTAGGAAATGACACGCGTTGACTCGAAAATACAATTATTTTCTGATCCCATCCAAAGCCACACCCACTTCTTCTTATCCCCCTCCCCTTACCCTGGGAAAGCTTCACCCAAATGTGGCTAAAAGTATGTGTGATGTTGAACACTATGCATCCTTTAATCTGCATTGATCGAGGGTGATTTTCAGACATCCAGTTTATGCACAGAAATAGCTATTTATCCAAGTAAATCACTTTGAAATTGCTTCTCCCCTCTAGGACATACCCATGCTGAAGTTAGGTTTGGAAAGACTAAGCAGTTAAATAAAAAACATGTGGTTGGCTGTGATCTGCAAATACAAGCAAAATTAGCTTGCAGAGTTCATAGTATGAGGCTGAGGAGGATGAGTGGTGAAGTGTTAGCCTGTAATCAATGACAATGATATGATGAACAAAGAGAGACATGAGGTCAGACAAACGATAATTAATGTAAATGGAGTGGCCTTGAGCTATAATTTCTATACATGACATAGCAATTGTCTTCCAGAGACAAAATACAGTGTGTTTCAACAAGCACTAAATTACCGTATCTATGTAATAATAACAGGAAGTATCCTTGGATAGCCAATGAGCATTGAAAAGGAATTAGATGCTCCAGAGAGGAGATGGGGTAATTATAAACAAGAAAGGAACAGTGGCCCCATATGCCATAAATCTGTCTTCCGGTTTATGACTGCCTTATGGTGAGGATTTATTAAGCTCTCTGAACAGCAGAACTCACTGTTAACATGCTGTGAGGGAAAAGACTTTTCACTCCTGAAAACCTGACTGAGACAGCAAGTAAAGTATAGTTCATTGATTATATCTCATTTGCTGAAAGATATTTTTAATGGTAAACTGTAATGCTTAATCTACTGAGACATGGAAAACAAAACTGCATATACTTCAGCACATGCAAAATTCAGCAGAAAGTAAAAAGAGTCTTAAACAATATCTCCAAATGGCAGCATGACAGGTTTGCAGTCAGAACATAGACAAATGAGAGGTTTATATCTGCTATAAGTTTAAATATACAAGGTAGCACAGTTGTTAGGAATGTGTCAATTTACATTTCATTTGTGGACCCCCAAATTGAATGGAGGGATCCCATGAATGAAACAAAAAACATTTGTCTCATTCATTTTCCTATTCAGTTCTATGACCCACTGAAGTCTATGACTGTGTACTGCTGAGCAAAAAAACAACTAGTAAATATAGCAACCAACTTTTACCTGTGTAACCTTGAGACCTAACAGCCTTGTCAGAGCCAAGCCGAGGCGGGACAAGTTGGTAAGGAAACCACACTGAAGGCAAATCACAGAGAAGCATCTTTCTACACTATCATATAAAAAGTGTAAAAGAGGCATTCTGAGATTCAAAGGTGAAGGGGAGGAATATGTAGAGGCTGATGAGAAAACACAAAGGGGTGGATTTTAAAAGGGCTACACGCGTAATATACGTGCCTAACCCTTTAAAACCCCTCCTGCGCGTGCCGAGCCTATTTTGCATATTCCCCGCGACGCGCTTTTCATAAACCAGCTACAGATGGGAACCTCTTTAAAATGAAATGGAATGATAATGCTGTTTAAAGCATAGATATGAAGTAAGTTTCAGTGAATCCATGTAGATGGTTGTGAAAAGATGGATCCTATAAGAATAATGATGATTATTGGCCTTGTGAGAAACCCTAGTAAATAAATAAATGATACTGGCAGATGATGTTTATATGTTGAGGCCAGTGGCGTAGCCAGAATTGATTTTTTGGGTGGGCACAAGGTTAACATGGGTGGGCTGTAGGCATGCAGGTCTACTAGTTGTTTTTTTACTGATAAATAATGCCAAATTATGCAGCATAGCATTCACATCTACGCCTAAGTATGAGGTTTACTTAATGATACAAACATAATTCACGGTGATTTGTGGTACTTTAGCCTTCTTATTATTACGATTTTATACACGGCTCCTACCTGTCCATAAATTTTGAGAGAGCGGTTGTGTTGCTTATATTTAAATTGCTAACATCTCAAAATATAGATATATATTTTTACCTTTGTTGTCTGATCTTTGTATTTTCTAATCAGTTGGTCCTGGTCTCTTTTTCCCATTTTTTCCCTTATAGCTCATTTCCTAATTCCTTTTCAGTGTCTTTCTTCTATTACTGTCTTCTTCCCTTCCACACACACACACACACACACACACACACACATACACGCTTTCTCTCACAGACTCCCTCTCACACACTCAAGCTGTCACTCTCATATGCTCTCCCCCCCCCCCACAAGCTCACATTCTCTGCAGACACACATACAAGTTCTCACTTTCTCACCCCTCCCCAGGCTTATATTCTTATGCACACACAGACGGACATCCAGGCACCCATTCTCACCCACACACATAAACCCAGACTCCCATTCTCACCCACAAACCCATGCTCCCAGTCTCACCCACACATATTCAAGCTCCCATTCTCATCCATACATATACACATTTAAGGTCCTATTCTCACCCACACATACACACATACAAGCACCCATTCTTATCCACATATCAAGCTTCCATTCTCACCCACCCACACAACCCCAGGCTCTTCATTCTCACCCATATATACACACATTCAAGCTCCCATTCTCACCCACCCACAAACCCAGGCTCCCATTCTCACCCATATATACACACATTCAAGCTCCCATTCTCACCCACCCACAAAACCCAGGCTCCCATTCTCAACCACACATACACACATTCGAGCTCCCATTCACCCACATATTCAAGCTTCCATTCTCACCCACATACACACCCAGGCTCCAGTTTTCACCCACACACACTCCCATTCTCATCCACACATACACATTCAAGCACTGCACAGCTTCCGCTTTCTCCCCCAGAGCAGGAAGATCAGCTGCCTCTCCTGCTGCCACCGGCCTCCTGCTATCTTCGGGCTTCGGGCCGTACTGCCCGCCGAACTTCCTGTCGGGGGGGGGGAGCGGAAGCACAGCGCACAACGTCCATTTCCTCCCTCCCCCCAAGCAGGAAGATCGGCGGGCAGTACGGCCCGACGCCCGAAGATAGCAGGAGGCCGGTGACAGCAGGAGAGGCAGCTGATCTTCCTGCTTTGGGGGAGAAAGCGGAAGCTGTGCGCGGCGCTTCCGCTTCCCCACCCCCAAACAGGAAGATCGACGGACCATACGGCCCGACGCCCGAAGATAGCAGGAGAACGGGTGGCAGCAGGAGAGGCAGCTGATCTTCCTGCATGGGGGGGAGGAAGCGGAAGCTGCGCGCGGCGCTTCCGCGCCCCCCCCCCCCCGAACAGGAAGACCGGTTGGCCATGCGGCCGCAGCAGCGCTTCCCCATGTGTGCCGTGATGGCGCGCGAGGCATGGGTTCTCTTGTTCGCTGTCGCGGGGATGGGATCCCGCGACAGCCTTGCAGTTCCGGTGCCAGTTGGGTGGGCCTGGGTCTAAGTTGGGTGGGCACCTGCCCACCCAGGCCCACCCGTGGCTACGCCACTGGTTGAGGCCTGTTTAATTTCCTATATTGTTCACATTTACACCCCAGGAATGCATGTTACCCAATTGCATCCTTCCCAATACAAGAAAGTTATTCATGTGGACAACAGAACCAAAGATTCCTAGAGACAGTCCCCATGGACAGCAATGACACTCATTACAGTGGAACCAAAAAATAACAATGGTTCACTGACAGTGAAATGGAATAACACAGTTTGCCAACAGCATGTGTAATGAGTTCTTGGTTATTCCACAGGCCATTTACCTATTGTCAGGATCCCTGGTCTCCTATGATTCCACATCTGTGGTAAGGGCCACAAGATTAGGCCCATGCCGCAGAATTGGCCAGTCCCGGTCAAATCGCCATGGTAGACTGGGTGCCATGTCCTACCTGGGAAGCAGCATTGGTTACAATGGTATCTAAGATTGCAATGCAATATTTCTCACCTTGCTGATTTACTCCACACCAACGCTGCTGCTTCACTGCTGTCACACCACGTCATTGGAAGCAGAGCAGCACCAGCCAATCAGAAAACAAAAGAAAGAATTGGCTCAGTCTCAGTGCAGTATTCACCTAATAACCACCACTGATTGCCCCATAAGGAAAGTGAGGGGTGGTAGACAGGGTGAGGAATGGGCTAGGAACAACAGCAATGGCATCCTCTTTCCCTACCCCCCAATTTCTAACCTTTCTTCTCATGGATAGGAGGAGGACAGTGGCATTAAAGAACCTGGTGAGGGATGCCACCAAAGCATGCTGGATCTGGCTCCCTAGGTGCATACCACGCCTAAGGCCTCCTTTTAAAAATCCCATGATGGGAACTTAGCCACGGCACCCCTGGATGATGTCAGTTGCTTTATAAAAGCCCTTCTCCCTGCCAGATGCCGTTGTCAGCAACGTCGACTCTGCTACAGTGTACCTTGCTTTGCCTTCATCTTCTGCCCTTGTCCAGCCTTCCAGACATTCTCTGGATTGGGTTGGAACCCTATACCATCAGTACTTGGCCCAGAATCATTATCTCTCTTTCTGAAAAACTCAAACTTCTCATTGA
Organism: Rhinatrema bivittatum; assembly: GCF_901001135.1. NCBI lineage: Eukaryota > Metazoa > Chordata > Amphibia > Gymnophiona > Rhinatrematidae > Rhinatrema > Rhinatrema bivittatum. Next base: position 119,033,905 of record NC_042615.1, on the reverse strand, counting down.
GCATGATACCTGATTTATTCAGTCACATCGGTATGCAGTGAGATGCTGGTCATATTATGTTTGCCTGACTCTGACGATAAGGATATCATTCATCTGGGACAGTACCCCTAGCTTTCAATGAGTTGGGACATCCATTTCTGACAAATGTTCAGGAGCCAAAGAGCACACAATTAAAACAGAATCATCTGAATGGTTTGATGAAAGTAATTAGGAGTGTGGATTCAGGAGCCATGAAAATCTGCCCAAAACTGTGTCTAGGTATCCAGTTTAGAAAAAAAATTAGAATTTCTATGCTACCCCACAGTGTGCTCCACTTTCATATAATTTAATGAGACCAACACAGATCCATACTTTTACTTTCTCATTTGTTTTTGGATTGACCACCGTTCCTGCACAGCAATCAGCCTGGGTGTTCACTTTAGAAATAACTCTTATTTGCTGCATGCATTTAGTTCATCCTTTACTCTGGGCAACCAATATTGACACTCTACATGGTGTAGAAAGCACAAAAGATTTTGAATCACAGCTAAAACAATCTGCTCCTGAAGTAGATCATAGAAGAAGTATATTGTCAAATCCTCTCTGAAATGCATAGAGCTTTGGGGTAATGGATAACCCACCCCAGTTTTCAAAATGGTGTTGGCCAGCCCTTTGCCCTACCATGTGACAGGGATTACCCAATGGCACTGGTAGCCTCTGTCACATGGTAGGGGAAAAGGGCTGCCAGTGCAATTTTTCCTAAAGGCATCCACCTGCCAGGAAGCAGGAGTTTGTTCCCTGGCTCCCCGCTAGACTTCCAGGGATTATTGGTGAGTCCTGTGGGGTCAGGGGGACTCCTTATTTTAGTAAATGGGAAGGGCTGGAGCTGGTTTGAGTTTTCTTTGAAGGTACATTTTTACCTCACCCCCCCAAAAAAAAAATAAATAAAAAAAATAAACCACATGAAATGTTGTGCATTTTCCTTTTTTTTTTAATTGCCAAAATGCAACGAAATAGGAAATATTGTCTTTATTTCCTAATTCATTGCAAATTAATTCCCACTCCTAGTGCAGACCCCTCCAGAGGAGGACTCATTTTAAATGAACACTGCCCAGGGGTAGACGTAATACAGCCATAGTGAAAGGGGAAGCAGAAACCCCAGTTGCAGGCTATGGTGGGAGGTGGCAGTAGGGCTTGCACCCTAAGAATCAGGCCCATAGAGAGCAGCTAAGCTTAGGCTTTGTAGGAAGCCACTGTGACCAGCATGCAGGAGGATTAAGGTGAGAGGTTTTTTTTTACAGGTTGATTTTAAAAGTGCTGCTAGCGCAAGAATGCCCACATACATGCATATGTGGGCCACGCACGAGCAAAGTGGATTTTAAAAAGCCACAAAATACATGCATATGTACCCGTGCATATGTAAGGAATAAGGGAGTGGAATAGGAGTGAAGCATGGGCAGGGCATGGGCGTTCAGTGGCAGGGCTAAGATTTAAGGGCTCGTAACCCTGAATTTTAAGTCCAAAAACAGCAGCACACATACGCTAGATAGCCGTGGAAATTTACTGATGCTCCTGATGAGCAAGTCTGTAGATCTCGAGTTTAAGGGCTTATGGAATAGGGTGAGGGGTCTGGGCCAACGTAGGGGCATGTAGGATGTAGAACTAGAGAGGTCTGAATAGAGGCATTGGAGCAGATACTTCTTTGGCACCCCCTCCCCCCAATATATAATTTTAAAATTTCCTAAACATCGATAAAATATTTCAAAACAGCAGACACATCAAATAACACTCAATAATTAAAACTAATAAGGATTTTAGAAATCTCCTGCTTTCCAAATCTGTCATTCTAAGATTGTTGTGACTGGGGGCACACATGCGCGCACACACACACACACACACACACACACACACAATATACTCCCTCTCTCTCGTACACACACATACATGCTTGGCGAGAGACAGAGGGAGCATGTGTGTGTGAGACACACACACACACACACACGCTTCCGCTATCTCTCTCTCACACATGCAGACAAAAACTGAGCTAGACCACAAGCCACATTCTATATACAGAGCAACAGTGGAAAAGCAGAAAATCACTATTCCTCAAAACAATACAATCAAGAAATATAAATGAATCAGAATAGTAAAACCATACTAAAAAAATATACATTTCAAAACAGCTGATGAAAAGAATAATATTCAATAATAAGAAGCTCCTGTACAAAATTTTAAAAATTTCCTAAACATAGATAAAATATTTCAAAACAGCAGACATCAAATAACATCCAGAAATTAAAACTAATAAGGATTTTTAAAAATCCCCCACTCTCCATGCCTGTCACCCTGAGATTGTGGTGAACTGGGGGTACACACACACACACACACACACACACAAATAAAATATGCTCCTCTATCTCTTACACACACATAAACACTTGGTGAGAGGCAGAGGGGAGTGTGTGTGTGTATGTTTGTGTGTGTGTGTGTGTGTGAAAGAGACAGACACACAATTCCTCCGTCTCTCTCTCTCACACATACACACACACATGCTTCATCTGTATCTCTCACACACGATTCCTGTCTCACTCATGCATACACACACATGCTTTCTCTCTCTCACCCCCAGATCCAGGCACCCTATCATACACACACTCTCATTCATACACACACCTTCATACACACACACACATCCACGCACACAACCAGCACTTACTCTCACAGGGCCAGTCTCTCTCTTTTTTTGGCTGCCGGTGGCACCACAGGGCCTCTTCGGCCGCCATCACCGGAAGTGCCGGCGGCAACACTGGGTCTGTTCTTTGCTGCTGGCTCCAGGAAATGCCAGCGGTACTGCTGGCCTCTGCCACTGTTGCAGGTCATTCCCTTTGCTGTCAGGGTTTCCCTGCCGCGTCACTGTTCTGTGCCACCGCGTCACTGTTCCAGACCGCCGCAGGACCTTCCTGCCAGCGGCAATGGCACCCCCTGTTCCCACCCTGAGTGGACACCCCCCCTGCCCCCCCCCCCCCCCCCCGGGTCTGAAAGATCTTGCTATTAACTGAACAAATTGATGGACTAATTGCAAAACTGGGAATGTACCTCATGTAAGCATGTTCTAAAATGTGCTCATATATGCACGTAAAGACCCACAAGGTCCTATGGAAGACACATGCACACTAGCAGTGTTTGAGTAACTTCTTAAAATTAGGAGCATGCTTACACATGGTTGGTGCATTTTAAAACATACTCAATCAAGTGCATGCACAATTAAAAATTCTAGTGTATCCTTGCTCGCACGCCAATACATGCGTGTATGGGCACAAACGTGCTAATTTTAAAATAAATCTCTTATTGTATGAGTTTGAGACTGATGTGGTTTGATAAAGTTAAGGTATCAGGATAACTCGGAACTATGTGTCCTTAAGTCCACCTCACCCACCAGAGTGAGAGGATTTCAACTCGAAGCAGAGGCACCCTGGAAGGAATGGGGTAAAGTAAAGCTATAAAGATTTTACACTACGGAATAACTTTAAACTACCGAGATAACTACTGGGATATGTGTGCTTAAGCCCAGCTCACCAACTGGGGTGAGAGGATTTGAATCCATAGCCATGACACCCTGGAAGGAACAGGTAAACTATAGGCAATAGAGACCGGAGTACCTGACCTGGGGAGCCTCCAATGTTGGAACCAGGGAAACTGCAAGGTGGAGCCAGGCAGTGGGACCATAGAAAAGTAACCCCCCCCCCCCTCCCCCATTGCTTAACAATTTCTTAGGTAACCAGAGAATTCCAGCTGGATTGTGACTAGAAGAGTGGCCAGTGGCACGAACCTGCGACAAGTGTCATCTGCAAAGAGTCAAACTCTCCCTATTAGCCCCTCTGCAATCTTGCTTATGAGAATATTGAGTAGAACAAGCCCATGGTTGATACTTTGACAGCTTATTTGTTACTTTTTATTACAGGAGATGAACTCCTTTTATCAACAGTCTTTGTTGACTATCACTCTACCAGCTTCTAACTTATCACCTTAGGGCTCACATCCAATATGCCATCTTTATATGAAATACTGAGGATTCAAAATCAACATTTTTAACATGGTATTTTTTCATAGACAACACTAGAATAACATTTCTATAGTAAGTAATAAAACGTATATAAAAGATAAAACATATTGCTTTTTTTTTTTGCATTCTTGAACTGTAAGATAAATTAGGACAAAAGTGCCACCTAGTGGCATGTTGAAGAATATATGAAGGAATAAAATTATAGCCTGTACATTTGGCTGATTCACTAAAAGGCCGATGCAATATCATCGCGTAAAAAACATGCATCCAATCTGGGTGCACGTTTTTTGAATGTGCACATATCCACCTCTCCTGGGCTCTCGATGTAATAGGCAAATGAGCTGCTGCCCTGAAAGGGATGCGCTATGGATAATTTGTGCGTCCCAAAGGCTCTGTATCGGGTGCCCAGGAAAGCGGCTATGCATCCACAACAGCCTGGCCAGAGCTCCCTCACCACCACCTCCGGCAGGGCTGTTCCAATCTGAAAAGGGATTGGTCCTTTCACTGACATGTGATAATGAATGGACCAGTCAGCAGTAAGTGAAGGAGTAAATAAATTAATATTAAGTACCAGACACTTAATATTAATTTATTCACTCCTTTAATCAGGCTAGAACTCGGGGATGCTGCTTTCCTTGGTTCCTCCTACTTTAACACAACAATATTAATAGGAGGAATCACAGAAAGCAGGCCACGCCCCCGGGCCGAAACCACGCCCGTGGCACCGCCCCGAAACATCGCGTCACCCACGCCCCGCCCCCGAAACGCCTCGTCACGACTGCCACACCCCCCGGCACGCCTCTCCATGCAAGCCCCGGGACTTACGCACATCCTGGGGCTTGCGCGCGCCGCCGAGCCTATGCAAAATAGGCTCGGCGCGCGCAGGGGGGGTTTGGGGTAGGTTTTCGGGGGGTACGCGCGTATCCTATAAAATTGCTGAGCGCACAGATTATCCAGGGAAAACGGGGTCAGATCAGAACATGCTTGGTGCAAGTTTTTTTTTTTTTTTTTTTTCATTTTACCAGTTAGTGTGATATTCAGCACTAACCAGCTAAATTTGTCCTAGTAGGTGTGGCCACTCAAGTAGTTACCCTAAATGTGTCTACACACATTGGGGCGGATTTTAAAAGGAGCGCGAATAGCCTACTTTTGTTTGCGCTCCAGGCGCAAACAAAAGTACGCTGGATTTTAGTAGATACGCGCGGAGCCGCGCGTATCCACTAAAATCCTGGATCGGCGCGCGCAAGGCTATCGATTTTGTATAGCCGGCGCGCGCCGAGCCGCGCTGCCTACCCCCGTTCCCTCCAAGGCCGCTCCGAAATCGGAGCGGCCTCGGAGGGAACTTTCTTTTGCCCTCCCCTCACCTTCCCCTCCCTTCCCCTACCTAACCCACCCGCCCGGCCCTGTCTAAACCCCCCCCTTACCTTTGTTGGGGGATTTACGCCTCCCGGAGGGAGACGTAAATCTCCGCGCGCCAGCGGGCCGCTAGCGTGCCGGGACGCGATCTGGGGGCGGGTCCGGAGGGCGCGGCCACGCCCCCGGGCCGCCCCGGGCCGTAGCCACGCCCCCGGGCCCGCCCCCGGAACACTCCCGACACGCCCCGAAAACGCCGCGCGGTTCGGACCCGCCCCCGACACGCCCCCCTCCGAAAACCCCGGGACTTACGCGAGTCCCGGGGCTCTGCGCGCACCGGTAGGCCTATGTAAAATAGGCTTACCGGCACGCAGGGCCCTGCTCGCGTAAATCCGCCCGGTTTTGGGCGGATTTACGCGAGCAGGGCTCTGAAAATCCGCCCCATTTTCTGCAGATTTTTAAATTAGTATTATTATTTTTACATTTTTGGTTCCTCCTACTTAATATCGCTAGGAGATTAAGTCAGAGGGTGTACAGTAAAGCAGTTTTTCTGCTTTTCTGTACACCTCTCCGGGTTGCTCTGAATTTAACGCCAGCCACCTCTTCGCTAATAAGGAGGCGCTAGGGACGCACTATTGCCCCTAGCACTTCCTTATTAGCGCGACCTCTCATTTAAATAAGGAGTCACGTGCCCAGGAGAAGTGGCTGGGTGAGCGTCGGCAGAGTGGGCGCTCATCACGAAGCACCCGCTCTCCTGTTATTCTTTTTGTATCGGCCTGATATTTTGTGTGTCACCTAAAGATTTGATCACCTCACTCATTATACCCTTTTCCAGATCATTTATAAATATATGAAAAAGCATCAGTCCTAGTACAGAACCCTGGGGGACTCCACTATTTACCTTTCTCCATTGAAAGAAATTAACATTTCAGGCCTCCTCTCTGTTTTCTATCCTTTAGCCAATTACAAATCCACAATAGGACATTGCCTGTTATCCCATGACTTTTTAATAACCCGATGAATCTTTCATGAGAGACTTTGTCAAACACCTTCTGAAAATTCAATTGCACTATATCAACCAGCTCACCCTTGTCCACATTTATTAACCTCTTCAAACAAATCTAACAGATTTGTAAGGCAACATTTTTCTTTGATAAATCCATGTTGGCTCTGTTCCATTTACATGTTAGTCTGCCCCATATTGGTCAAAAAGTCAAATTTCCTCAAATGTGTATCACAATCCTCTAAACTACAGCTATAGGATTTGTGAAGAAATGAAAGTAAATTACAAGAGTTAGGCTCTTTAATAGTGAGTAGAAATTGCCCTTCTCTATGAAAAATGCAGTTTATACTGAGCTTGCTCTAAAGGTGAGAGGTAACAGTCTCCAGCTGAGAAAGACAAGAGGTAAGAGGTAACAAGAGAAGGTGACGCGAGCTTGTCTCACGCCACCGAGATTAACATGGGCAGAAGCGGCAGGGAGCACAGGCAGGGTGGGGGAGGTGGGGGGGGGGGGGTGAGGTAACTGACGGCAATGGCAACAATTTTAAATTGCTGCATTGCCATTGGCTGCTCTGTTGGTAAGTCGGGGTTTCGGCGCGATTAGAGGCAGTCAGGAATCAGCAGCAAAGCAAGCGGCAGATTTGTGCTTTTTGCTCCACTGGTGATTGCTGGCTGCCTTGGCGTTTTTTCAGTCATTTTAGAATTTTTTCCAGTGGCGCGGTTTTTGGCGGTGATAGGAAACATGAGGAGAGCTCGGGCCAAGTCATCAGCCCCCCCCCCCTCGGGGTGGCCTCCGATCGACTGCGGGCAACCGCTGGCAGCAAGGCACGGGTCACGGGTCCAGCTCACTCCCCTGGGCCAGCAGTGGTAAGTTTACCAAGGCCTGGGGCCCTGCTGAGCGTGGCGGCCACCGCTGGCGGCCGGCCTCCTGCACCCCTGGGCTGGTTCCCTTCGCGGCCTTGCCCTCTCTCCCCGCTAACTCGGGGGAGAGCAGCCCCGAGCCAGATGGTGCCCCAGTTTCCCTGGCGTCTTTCTTATCTGACCGCCCCCGCTTACCTCTTCGCCGTGAGGGGCGGAGGTTGAGATATCGCTCAATGCATCTGGCCGCGATTTTGAGCAACAGCTGGATACCCCGCCGGGCCCCGGTCAGGAACGCAGCGTACCTGCCGATTTCGGGAAGCTCCTGGTCAGCCAGGGGGAACTGGTACTCCCTGTCCTCGCTCCTGCGCTTGGCAGGCGCCGTGGACCGCATGGTGGGCACAGGCCCAACCCCCCGCTGGCCGCCATGATGGAGACGCACATGGGTCAGGCCTCCAGCAGCAGTGGGCAGAGCCAAGCGCAAGGGGGAGGAGAGATGCCCTTTTTCGGCGAGCTACAGGACTTGGTGTACCCTGCTCCCCCCGAGGGGCAGCGATCACGGAAGCCAGCGTGCAGGGAGGGTAGGAAGGAAAAGCAGCCAGTCTGGAGACAGGCTGAAGGAGTTGGGGAGATTAGAGCTCGAGGTGCAGGGGATGGTCTGCCTCCCCCCCTGCCCCGGTCCTAAGGTTACTGTCCCGGCCAGGCAGGGGATGCTGGGAGGTCCCACAACGCCTTGATTGTGGACATTCTGGGACACTACATGGGATCTCGGCTCGAGGTTAGCTCCCAGGCTGCATTTGGAGGGAGCGGAGGGAATCGGGGGTTGGCAGCAGGGAGTTGGATGCCAATTTGGGGATGAGGTTTTTCCAGCCAATGATTGGTTCAGAGACAAGCCCTGGGGAGAGGGACAGGAGCGGTGTGCTCCTCATGCAGCTTTTCAGGGTACAGAATCATGCTTTAGGCAGGGGGCGGATGGGGCAATGGGATCCTCCGCTGTGTCCCAGGGACGTCGCGGCAAGAGGCCTGCAGAGACCGGAAGTTCCAGGTGAGGCGGGAGGACACGAGGACCAGATGGATGGCTTCGAAGGGACGCGTGGTGGAGTTACTGAGCAGCGGTATAGCGGGAGTTCCGGAAACCGGCGCATCAGGAGTGGGAACAGGTATGACCGCTGGGGGTGAAGCGCGCGAAGGTAGAGGGTATGCCAGGAAGAAAAAGAGGTCACGGGTCAGCAGTTCTTCCAGCTCATCTTCATCTTCTTTGAGCTCGAATGATCTAGGTCCTGGACAGCGCACAGTGTTAGCAGAGGGTCCCAGGTAAGACATGGAGCATCCGGCATTGGCTTCTTTAACTGACTTGTGGGAAGAGGTGCCAAAATGCCTAGTTAAGTGCATTTGCAGGCATAAATTTGTAAATATATTCAAGTTATTAGAGGGTAGACGGGGCGGAAGGAAGGCCAAAAAGAAGAATAAAAGAATCGGGGCTGGCCCAAAAATTTCAAAGAATATAGTTAATTGGGTTCGGGGTTTCTTATGTTTGGCCAGCGTGGTGAGCCATTTTGATCCCACCCAATTTGGGGCTTTGCTGTCATATGCAGACAGTATACTCGGGGCATTCAAGGATTACGAAGGTTGGGCTTGGCTCAACTACGACAAAAAGTTCCGTGACAAAATGGCAGGGAATAGATTTATGTCCTAGGGCACGCAGGACATTCATCTGTGGCTTACCCAGATGATGAATAAGGGAGTCAGCGCAGGCAAAAGTGTAGGGGCGGGGAGAGGTGCAAGCTGTAGCACAGCAGGCTACGGCTTTGTAGGGAGTAAGGGTGGTTCCTTTCGTGGATCAGGAATTGTTCACAAGGTCGAATCAGGAAGCAAAGCCAAGGGGGGTGGGTCCAACCTCTGTTGGAGGTTTAACAAGCTCATGTGTTTGTTCCCCGAGTATAAATTCAGACACACATGCGCTTCATACGGAGGTGCACATCCAGCCACCAAGTGCTCGCAAGGACAGAATACTGCCCTTAACAAGGGCGGTAAACTATGAAGTCCTTTATCATAAGGCGGATTCACCGATAGAGCTCTCCGCGTTAAAGGAGAGGTTGCGGTGTTATCCAGACTCAGCAGTGGCTGCATTGTTGAGTGTTGGGTTTAGCATTGGGTTTCATATCCCGTATGAGGGTCCGGGGGGGGGGGGGAGTGGGGGGAGAGCGAGGAATTCTAGATCAGCTTATAGAATGGCAGATGTAGCACAGGAAAAGTTACATGCGGAAATACAATTAGGGAGGGTGGTGGGGGCATTTTGATGCTCGGCTGTTTGATAGGATGCATTTGTCGCCACTGGCAGTCATCCCAAAGAAGGCGCCAGGCAAGTTTAGGTTGATCCTGAATTTATCATATCTGGAGGGATCGTCTGTAAATGACTTTATTCCGCGACGAGAGTGTACGGTGAAATATGCTTCCTTCGATGAGGTGATAGCTTTGGTGTGTAGTGCGGGGCCTGGGGCATTGCTAACCAAAGTGGATATAGAATCTGCTTTCAGGTTATTACCGATTAACCCATTGAGCTTCCCTCTATTGGGTTTCTATTTCGAAGGAGGTTATTGTGTGGATTGTTGTTGCCCATGGGTTGTGTGATTTCTTGCTTGCTCTTTGAGGCCTTTAGCACTTTTATACAATGGGCCACGATGCAGTACAACAGCTGCAAAGCCATGCTACACTACTTGGATGATTTCTTGTTTGTGGGACTGAGCGGGTCAAGCGTCTGTCAGCACCAGTTAGGTTTCCTGGAGGTGGCTAGGTACTTAGGAGTGTCTATTGTGCAGGAAAAAATGGAAGGGCCGGCTACTAAACTTACTTTCTTAGGAATTGAATTGGATTCGATAGCAATGGTGTTGCGGTTGCCATCTGAGAAGGTAACTCAGTTCAGGGATTTGGTGAAATTGGTCCAAGGATCAGTTAAAGTGACTCTGAAGTAAATGCAATCCTTGATTGGTTCCCTGAACTTTGTGTGCAGGATTATTCCGATGGGTCGGGCGTTCATCTGTAGGCTGTCAGCCAGAACTGTTGGGGTAAAGGCCGGTCATCATTTTATACGAGTTACGCAAGTGGTGAAGGACGAGTTGGGGGTTTAGGAGAGTTTTTTAGATTTGTTTAATGGAATATGCATGATGCAGGATGCAGAGAGGTCGAACAAGGACTTGGAATTGTATTCCGATGCGGCCGGAGCAACTGGTTTCGGATTGTATTTCCAGGGACAGATCTGCATGGAGCAGTGGCTGGGGGAGTGGGAATCCGAGGGGCTGACAAGAAATATCACATTCTTGGAGCTTTTCCCTATAATAGTAGCTTTAACGATTTGGGGGAATGGGTTGCATAACAAGAAAATAGTGTAGTGGTGCGATAATTTAGGGGTGGTTCAGGTGGTCAACAGGCAGTCAGCAAGGTGTCCAAGGGTGTCGGTGCTGCTGCGGGAGATGGTCTTCCTATGTATGCGATGGAATGTAACTATCATGGCAAGGCATGTGCCGGGTAACATGAACTTGATTGCCGATGCTCTTTCTCATTTCAAGTGGGATGTCTTCAGAGCCAAGGCTCCTCAGGTGAGTTTGCAGGGGGAGAGACTTTCCCAGAGCACCTTGGTCAAACTTGGTATGACGACATGTGGAAATTGATCCGACAATCCCTTTGTACCGGCTACTTGGAGATCGCATCTGGCAGCAGAGGGGCGGGTGTCTCATTTTTTGCAAACTTGGGGGTGGAAAGGGGGGGCAGTGTGAGAGGGTGACGTGGTACAATTTATTTTTGTGGCAAGGGGTTGGGTTATTCGTTGGCATTGGTGCAATGCCAATTAGCGTGTTTTGCATTTTTTCAGAAACTGGGGGGGGGGAGGGGGCTGCGGAAACCCAATTAGCAGTTTTTTGGTACAACGGGTTTTGGGGGGATGGGGGAGAGGGTACGTGGAGCAAGGGGATACGTGGGAGACCTATACGGTACTTAGACCTGTTGAAAATAGTGGAGCACTTGGCGGTACTGTGCCGGTCTAGGTATGCGGTCTTGCTGTTTCAAGTTGCATTTTCCTTGGCTTTTTTCGGAGTCTTGAGGGTCAGAGAATTGGTCACCTGATCCAAGGTGAGCAAGTATGGGGTGGGGTTGAGGGCCCAAGATGTTTGGGTTTACGAGCACTGGGTGACTTTGCGTATTCGGAAATCCAAGATGGATCAAAAAGGAAAAGGGTTTTGGATTTCATTGATTCAGGCAAGTGACGAGCTTGCTTGCACAGTGTGGGGCAGGCAAGCTCATGTGAGGGTAAGGCCGGAAATTCGGGGTTCCTTTTTGGTTCACGAGCATGGTTTACCGTTGACCATTTTTCAATTTGCTCATGTACTACAATTGGTAGTGGAGGGATTAGGGTGGGAGGCGCGGAGGTACTCACCACACTCCTTTCGAATAGGAGCAGCAACCACAGCGGTGGAGTTGGGGAGGTCTGCTCGGAGGATTTAAACAATAGGACGCTGGAATTCAGCGGCCTTCCAATCATATGTGCGGAAGTGACGAATTGGGGTTGGAGGGGGGGGGATGTTTCTGCTTTGGCTTATGCAGTTCTTTGCTTTGCAGACACGGAAGGGGTTGCATCCCAATTGGGAATGGCCTGGGGTCGTGGGCCATTCTTTCGTTCACTGTGCACAGTGAAGGGCTGCAAAGAGGCCTTATGGCAAACATTTGAATTTGAATACCAGCCGGTGGATTTTGCATTGGTTCAGAAAAGGTGGCATGCGTTGGGGGGAGTTGCTCTCTTTCTTCCAAGGGCGAGTTAAAATTTTGGGTGCTCCAATGCTAATGATTATTCATTTGGGGGAAAACGACATTGGTAAAGTGTCGTGCTGCGAATTGGTAGCGATGATATGAAAGGATTTGCCAAGTATTATAAATAGGATGCCAGGTACGAAGGTGGGCTGGTTCTGACATTATTAGTGCGGAATTAGACACCGTACGGAATCCTTATGGTGCATAGGTGTCAAAAAATTGATCGCCAAATTGGCAAATGGTTGATTCAACAGGGCAGTTTTGGGTAAGGCACAATTGGTCATGGGAGGTACTGGGGGGTTTATTCCTGGGCGATGGGATTCACTTTTCAGACGTTGGTATGGATTTATTCAACAATGCCCTGGAGGAAGGATTTGAGCAACAAATGCATTAGCTGGAGGGCCGCAATGGGGGAACAAAGGCAACCGGGTTGCCTATGTTTGTGGCGGAAAACCCAAGCCCTAAGTTGTAATGTGTTGTATTGGATTGTGAAGGACATTGGAGGGGAGGGGGGGAAATGCTCGTGTAGGCGGGAAGGCCTAAGAGCATGGGGGGGGGGGCGCCGATGCTCAGGCCACACGCTTACCCTCGCTAGAGCCGTGGCGGGGTAAGAGATGGGGGAGAGTCGAAGTAGTCTTACCACTGGGATGAGGTGGTAAGTGAAGAGGGGTACGATGGAAGAGGGGGAGGGGGAATACGTGTTTGGTGTTATGTATAATAAGTTATGGGGGCTCGGGTTGTGTTTTGAAATAAACTGCGGCCTTGTTTTAAAGTCATATTGATGTTGCTGTGTTTTTTGTATGGGGAGGGGGGTAAATGGGGAGTGAGCTGCTGGTCTTGCTTCCCTATGTTAGGTAACAGTCTCCACCTGAGGAAGACAACGGATCTTCTCCTGTTCAGTCAGTTAAAGGGCTATGTTCTAACTGAGCAATAGAGCTGCTAGTTCTAGAATAGTAGTTTCCTAATGTCAAATCTTAGATGTGATTGTTTGCCTCATAAAACCCCAGATAGGCCGGGTATCCTTTATGTGTAACCCCACCCTGGTGTGCAGGTCCAGCACAGGTGGGGACATAAAGTTATTTATCTGCTCTACGGGGCAGGGAGCTTGGCTAGCTCTTCTGACTCTTCTCTTGCCAAGGTATAGCCCCTTTTGACTAGCAGAAAGGAGTCCTCTCAGGTCTTAGTGCAGGGTGGCTAGTCGCATGCACTGAATTCCCAGGGCTAGGTGAATGTTTACACTTGCTGCTGGGTGCTGGGTGCTAAGTGCCAAAGAAAACACAGGGACCACTGAGGGGGTGTCCAAAAATAATACTTTATTACAAACAGTGAGGTTGAATAACCCACATAAATAGGTTTCCAGCTCCACAGTTATGGCTCTTTATCTCTCTCTTTTTACAAGGCTGTGACCTCTATCCATTTAGGAGTCTTGTATGAGGCCAGGAATCCAGCTGCTGTCCTGGGTTAGGGTAAGCAGTGGTCCCTTCAGGTTAGGGCCCCTTTAGTGGATGGGAACCCCTCCCAGGTGACAAAAAAGCTACTCTTGGTACAGAGAGCTAATGTTGCTATCTTCCCAGGTTTGACTGAAGATGCCGGATGGGTGTCCTCCCCTATTTCAGATGATTTTATTACTCACAGTTGGCTGTAGGGATGTGAATCGTTTTTGAACGATTAAAATTATCGTCAGATAATTTTAAAATCGTCCAAAATCATTAGATACGCGATACAATACAAATGCCCCCGATTTATCGTCAGGGGCATTTATATTGTATCGTTAAATAGGGCGCGGGAAAACCGGCACACCCAAAAAACCCTAAAATCCACCCGAACCTTTAAAACAAATCCCCCACCCTCCCGCACCCCCCCCAAAATGTTTTAAATTACCTGGGATCCAGTGGGGGGGGGTCCTGATGCGATCTCCTCCCGCTCTCTGGCCACCGCTGCGTTGAGAAATGGCGCCGGTGGCCCTTTGCCCTTATCATGTGACAGGGCAAAGGTAGCGCCGGCGCCATTTTGTTTCCTGGCTCCCGACGTCACGCGTGCAGGAGATCGCCCCCGGACCCCCACTGGACCCCCAGGGACTTTTGGCCAGCTTGGGGGGGGGCCTCCTGACCCCCACAAGACTTGCCAAAAGTCCAGCGGGGGTCCGGGAGCGACCTCCTGCACGCGGGCCGTATTGCCAATCTTCAAAATGGCACCGGCGCTACCTTTGCCCTCACTATGTCATACGGACTACAGTGCCAAGATCTTTCATTTGTAACTACCTGGGGTTTTTCCCCATTTTTATATCTTACCATCAACTCAGCCCTGCCCTACCATCAAAACTAATGTGGAACTTAAGTCTGGCCACTAAGTATCACCATTGCACAATGGCTGAGAATTTCTGCCTCAAGAGTTACGAACACTGGCTCCAGAGGGTGGGATGGGAGCTATTCAAATATATGTGGGGGGGGGGGGGGGGGAGTGTCAGAAGTGACATGGGTTCATTTTTATGATGTGGGAGAGGATGTGGAGTGGGGATTGCAAGGCTCATAGGGCCTCTTTGCTATTTGATGATGGGGTGTGGGGAAGGAAATTGGGCCACAGTGCCCTGTATTTTTTTTTTTTTAACTTTCCCAGCATTACTTATCCGGATATCTTTTAAAGATATTCGGATAAACAGCAAGTTATCCGGCCATTCAATGCCAGATATCTTAAAAACCTAATCGGATATATTCAAACATAGCAGGATAGGTTTTTAGTTATCTGGCTACCGTTAGTCGGATAACTTTAAGCTGGACATTTATCCAGCTGAAGATACGAAACAAGTTATCCAGCTATCTTTAGCTATAGGAAACTAGGGTATAAAGAAAGGATCAACAGCATAACTCTAACTCAGCAGAATGGGTTAATTTTCTTGCCTCAATGTTTTTGGACAAAAGAGAGCAATTTTCAAATGCCAGTCTTACCACTGTTGGAAATTTTTAATATAAGTATTATCTCTCCAACCTAATTTTTAAAAAATGTATGAGTGCATAGTAAAACAAATTCTAAATAAAATCAAACAATGGTTCCCAATAAAGTTTACAATATTGTATGAAATATTTATTAATTCAAAACTGTTGGTATATGGAAGGATTTAGGTTGCAGATGCATTTTTCTTTCTTTTTTAAGTGGAAAGAATGAATTATGGACATTTATACATCAGAAGTGATTCAATTCTTGGCCTTCTTGTTTTGCAGATCTGTGTGTCCAATTCTATAAACATAAAAAGATAATATTTTATTTGGCATACATTTCACAGAGTTCATATCTTTCCTTATGACCCTGATTCAGACAATAGTAGTCAGCACACAAAATCCCTCTGTGTGAGAGAGATGACCTGGTCACAGTTTCTTGAATTGGATCCACCCTCACTCTCAGCCCGCCTGATCCCCTCCCCTCCTCCCCTGGTCACCTCCCTTTATCCTCGACACCCAGCCACCACCCTACCCCCCCCCCTTTTCCCCCCTTTTTCCCCTTGCCCTCTACACCCCTAGCATACCCTTGAAGAAACCCTTCCCAGTAAATACCACCTGTTTCAATTGTTCCATATTCCTATTTAGTCAAGTGATTCCTGTACATTAGTCATCTGTACATATTATTCCTCTTTTCTGCTTTATTCTCTCCCTTTACCTCTGTTAACTATACCTCTCCCCCCTTCCCCCCCTTATCCCCCTTTCCCACCCACCCCTACCCCTTCCCTTCCCTCCCTCCCCTCACCCTGCCCCCCAGCCTATCCTCCCCCCCTTCTCCCCCCCTACCCTCCCTCAAATCTCTATTCCTTGGTTTCATTTATTGTTTATTTTGTTGTATTTGGTTTTTGGTTTGTTTTTTGCTCCTGCGTTAGTTTTTTCCTACTGTTTTATTGTCATATTGTTATACTGTATCTCCCACCTGAGTTCATTGTAAACCGGCATGATGTGCTTCACGAATGTCGGTAAATAAAAGTTAATAAATAAATAAATAAATAAATACATCACTGATATGACATTAAAAGAGCAAGATAAATAATGTCCTACTTTATTTTGTTGTTTCCAGAATCCAGTCTCTAAATTCAGTCACTTTCGTGTAAACGCCTGGCTGACCTGGGCGACCACATCCTTCCCCCCAGCTGGTGATGCCAATCAGGTACCAAATTTTGTCATACTCACAGACTAATGGACCACCTGAATCCCCCTTTGAAAAACACACATGAATTAATTACAATTGAGCAAACATAAACAAACTGTTATTGGCTGATATCATGAGGTTGTTCCTGATTATTCTCTGGTTATATTATCAGTAGTACTTATCCATCTAGACCTTTACAAAACTATCTACATGGGTCTAACTCAAACATCAATTTCCACAGAAGTATCATTGGCATCAAAAAATGGGAACAGCCCCTCCCCCCAATTTCACTGAATTGCCTCCCAATTTCACTGGAGGAGTAGCCTAGTAGAACAGCAGACTGTGATCCAGGTAACTCTCAGGTCGATACAGTAAAGTGTGCTCCGTCGGAGCGCACTGTCAGCCTGCTCTAGACGCGTGTTTTCCCTTACCCCTTATTCAGTAAGGGGAGGAAAACACGCGGCCCACCCGCGGCACCTAATAGCGCCCTCAACATGCAAATGCATGTTGATGGCCCTATTAGGTATGCGCGCGGGATCCAGTAAGTAAAATGTGCAGCCAAGCCGCACATTTTACTCTAAGAAATTAGCGCCGACCCAAAGGTCGGCGCTAATTTCTTCCGGCGCCAGGAAAGTGCACAGAAAAGCAGTAAAAACTGCTTTTCTGTGCACCCTCCGACTTAATATCATGACGATATTAAGTCGGAGGTCCCCAAAAGTAAAAAAAAAAAAAAAAAAATTTGAATTCGGCCTGCGGCTGTCGGGCCGAAAACCGGACGCTCAATTTTGCCGGCGTCCGGTTTCCGAGCCCGTGGCTGTCAGCGGGCTCGAGAACCGACGCCGGCAAAATTGAGCGTCGGCTGTCAAACCCGCTGACAGCCGCCGCTCCTGACAAAAAGGAGGCGCTAGGGACGCGCTAGTGTCCCTAGCGCCTCCTTTTCCCCGTTTTTCCCGTGTCACCTCATTTAAATACTGAATCGCCCGCACCGGCGAAGGGCTGGTGCGGGCGCCGGGAGAGCGGGCGTTCGTCCGCTCTCCCGCCTTACAGTATCGACCTGCTAGTGATTTAAAATTTTATCCCTTACATTCAAAGCAATGAAGATCATCAGCCCTACTTGACTGAAGGGTTATCATCCCACCCAATACTTGTATTCAAGCCAAAAGCAGCCTCTAATGGCTCCTTCTTTTAAGACCCTCCAGCTAAAAAATAAAAATAATTAAAAAAAAGGTGCAGACTCTTCAGAGAAGGTGTATTTGTATGGCTAAACTCTTTCCCCCTACCATACATATCATGAATGACTACATGGCTTTTCACAGCCAATTGGAAATGGAGCTCCTAGGCCAGCAATGCTACAAATGACTCACCTTCAATTACCAACATAGGCCAATCAAGTAAATATAAAACTTTGGCCAACATCCCAACACAGTATGTCCTATAGACTTGTATCTATTTCCTGCCTGCAAGGACAATATATACAATACCTCAACCCTTTAAGTGTAACTCTATTGTAAACTACTTTATAGCAGCCCTTTAATCTTATTGAAATCTGCTTTGAAGTGGGTGGCCATCCACAAAAGGTGGAATAGCAACTGAATATTAAAATTATAACTTGCAACATACTTGTACCTACTTTCAATATAATTCAATATGAACAGACTTATGGGCCAAATCAAACCATTTATACAGCTGATATGTGACTGTATATATGGAATTTCTACTCTGGAAAAGGATAAACTCATTACTCTGTCTACATTGCTTTTTACAATAGATAGAGCCCAGATATGCAGACACATATTGGCTATGAAACTTACTTGAATTGGGTTATTAGCATATACCCTAAAGTTATGTATCTTTACTTGCATAGAAATATAAATATGAGAGCAGATAAAGACCTCAAGCCCTTCTAGTATGCACATTGTCCTGACTGTACTTGAGATCCAGCTTGTTTCCTCTCAACTAAGCATCATCTATGCTTATTCTAGGCCTTCTTTAATTCTGTTACTGTTTTTGCCTCCATCAGCTCTATTGAGGAGGAATTCCCTGCACTCACATCTCTCTTTGTGAAGAAATATTGCCTTAATGTTACTCCTGAGTCTATGACTTTGGCACCTCATACCATATGAACTTTGTTCAAGAAATGTCTTTCCACTGAAAATACTTCCCTCTTGTGTATTCTTTAGATAATTGAGGTATTTGAATGTCACTAGCATATCTAGAGACCTTTGTTTTCAGTTTTTATTTTATTTCCTGTGAATTTCAATGCTATAACAAAAAAAAATTAGTGGAAAATTATTTTGTTATAAGACACAGGAGAAAAATAGAATGGAAAAGTCAGTTTTCCACTGATTTTTCTTTTCTTATAACATTGAAATTCCTAATAAAAATAAAATAAAAACTGAAAACCAAGGCCTCTAAGCAATCCCAATCTCTGCATTCTCTCCTCTAGAGTATGCATATTTAAGTCCTTGAGTATCATTTCACAGGGCTATGGCAGCTCTTCTCCACACTGCCTCTCCTCTGCCTGTATCCTTTTGGTGTTACAGCCTTCAGAAGGGAAACACCCACATCAGATGAGGTCTCACCAATAATTTGTACAAAAGCATTATCATCTCTTTTTTTATAATGATGGTATTTCTCCCTACTCATCCTAGTATTCCTTGGCTCTTGCCACTGTCTTGTCACACTGTCTTGAAACCAAGACATCAGATATGATCACCCTGAAATCTCTCTCTTGTGCATACTAGTGCCTCACCCCTTATCTGATTTAATGGATTACTGCATTACATTATACTTTGATGTATTGCATCTTAATTGACAATTCATCCTAACAATTAAGAGATCAATATTCAGCTGCTACCCAGCTGAGCTAGTTTGCCAGAAAACCCTAACTATTTAACTTAGCCTGGCTATTCAGCTGTGCACTTGCGCCTCTGAATATACCCAGTTATCTAAAAGTTACCCAGATAAGTCTATCCAGCTAATTTTATCGGATTTAGCCATATAACATATAAAGCTAAGTCAACTTCTCCCAGTTATGCCCATGCCCTGCCCACCACTGGCAAGCTGATACAGTAAAGTGTGGCAAAGCTAGCTCGTCAGTTTATGCGATTTAGACGCGTTATCTGGACGTACTATTCAATAAAGGTATTAGAATGTCCATAGCATGCACGGAAACCGGTGTGCAGAAAATTGTGCCTGCCACATGTAGATGGCATGTTAATGACCGAATTAGCTATTACCCTTGATACAGCAATGCGCGTCCAAAATAATGCATCTTTAACAAGCTTTATTTAACGTGTAATATTTGCGCCTTCCCTGACCCTGGCGTTAGTGCGGTGGTGCTACTTGTGGCAGGCCGACGCATCGGATAGCATCATGGATTATGTGTACATTTTTGCTTTGGCAATCTTTTTCTTATGTATGAAAGCCAGAATAAGAAATGCTAGGCGAGCAATTGCTGAGAACACCCAAGGAGAAGAAAACCCAGCAGTTTTCAGAAACCAGTTGGTATCGTTGCAAGGATGTCCCAGGCCTCCTTCTCACGGCATCTTGCACAGGTCTTGAAGGCCATGATGAGGTGGATGAGGAAGTACATCATGTTTCCTGATGATCCAGTACAACTGCAAGAGATCCGCAGTGAGTTCATGGCCATTGCAGGGATGCCGAATGTGTTGGGTGCTATAGACCTCACCCATAGGGGCGGATTTTAAAAGCCTCATGCGCGTAACCCTTTTAAAAGCCTCCTGCATGCGCCGAGCCTATTTTTCATAGGCTCGGCGACGCACGCAATCCCCGGGATGCGCGTATGTCCCGGGGCTTGAAAAAGGGGGTGGGAAGTGGGCGGGGCAGGGTGGTCCGGGGGCGGGGCTGGAGCCTCCAGGCACAGCGGCCATTTGCCGCTGTGCCCGGGATCGCGGGCCAGCTGTCACCAGCACAAGCAACCTACGCCTACCTGGAGGCAGGCGCAACTTAAAAATTAAAGGTAAGGGGAGGTTTTGGTAGGGCTGGGGGGGCGGGTTAGGTAAGGGAAGGGGGGAAGGTGGGGGGGGCGTAAGGAACGGAGGAAGGCTGCGTGGTTCAGCGTGCGCACATTGCACAATTGTGCGCCCACTTGCGCGCACCAACCCTGGATTTTATGACATACGCACGGCTGCACGCGCCTGTTATAAAATCGGGCGTAGATTTGAGCACGCCGGGTTGCGCGCACAAATCTACGCCCGCGTGTAGTTTTTAAAATCTGGCCCATATTGCATTGACCCCAAAGTCGGAATAGGAGAATGCCTAGGATGAATGTGGCTAAGTGGCAGCTGCTGATCCTGGGCAAATATTCAGCCCCACCACTTAGCTGGATAAGTCAAAATGTATCCAGCTAAGTGGCAGTGAATATTGACCTCTCCAAATTCAATTTATATGACTCAAAAGGAAAAAAACAGAATTCTAGTTATAATTCACTGTCTCCAAGTAATATATATAGTAAATGTAGCAAAAAGCCACCTGTATGCCATTCAAGTGCAAAGGAATAAAGAGGGTAATTTTCAAAGCCATTTACCTCTTCTATCCAACTAAAGGTATGTGTGGGCTTCCATAGCCGCATTCATTTAGCTGGGTTAAAAAGAGATTTTTTTTTAGAGAGGTGTTTAGATTAGGCGGAGAAAAACAGTACATGTGAATTTGATTTTCAAATGTGCATGTGGCTTTGCTATTTTGCTCCTATTTGGCCGCTCACTCAAATAGCAGGCACAAAGTATGTCCGTACTTTTCCTTTTTTTGAAAAGAAAATAACCCAAGAAGCTTTTCTTTGAAATTAGCTGCAAGTACGCACGATAAAAATTAGAGATGTGAATCGTGTCCTCGATCGTCTTAACGATCGATTTCAGCTGGGAGGGGGAGGGAATCGTATTGTTGCCGTTTGGGTTTTAAAAATATCGTGAAAAATCGTTAAAATCGTGAGCCAACCCCCTAAAACCCACCCCCGACCCTTTAAATTAAATCCCCCACCCTCCCGAACCCCCCCCAAATGCTTTAAATTACCTGGGGATCCAGCGGTCCGGAACGGCCCCCTCAATTGAATCCTTTTGTCTTCAGCCGGCGCCATTTTGCAAAATGGCCACCGCAAAATGGCGGCGGCCATAGACAAAAACGATTCGACGCAGGAGGTCGTTCCGGACCCCCGCTGGACTTTTGGCAAGTCTTGTGGGGGTCAGGAGGCCCCCCCAAGCTGGCCAAAAGTTTCTGGGAGTCCAGCGGGGTTCAGGAAGCGATTTCTAGCCGCGAATCGTTTTCCGTACGGAAAATGGCGCCGGCAGGAGATCGACTGCAGGAGGTCGTTCAGCGGCGGTCCGGAACCCCCGCTGAACGACCTCCTGCAGTCGATCTCCTGCCGGCGCCATTTTCCGTACAGAAAACGATTCTCGGCAAGAAATCGCTTCCTGAACCCCGCTGGACTCCCAGAAACTTTTGGCCAGCTTGGGGGGGCCTCCTGACCCCCACAAGACTTGCCAAAAGTCCAGCGGGGGTCCGGAACGACCTCCTGCGTCGATTCGTTTTTGTCTATGGCCGCCGCCATTTTGCGGCGGCCATTTTGCAAAATGGCGCCGGCTGAAGACAAAAGGATTCAATTGAGGGGGCCGTTCCGGACCGCCGCCGTTCTGGACCACAGCTGGATCCCCAGGTAATTTAAAGCATTTGGGGGGGTTCGGGAGGGTGGGGGATTTAATTTAAAGGGTCGGGGTGGGTTTTAGGGGGTTTTAGTGTGCCGGTTTTCCTGCCCTCCCCCTTCCCCCGATTTACGATTTTTTAACGATAAATCGGGGGAATTGGTTTTGTATTGTGGCCCTAACGATTTTTGATGATTTAAAATATATCAGACGATATTTTAAATCGTCAAAAAACGATTCACATCCCTAATAAAAATACCTAAGTATCTAAGTTTTTATCAGGGTAGCAGTGAAGCTTAGGGGGAATAGTTTTCATAGGCACTTCTGCAGCAAATAGTGCTTTAGCACAAGAAATTTCTCTTTAGAAAATCATGTGGGGACTTCCGGCGATGACGTCAGCTGAGCGGCAGCGCTGAGAGCGAGCTCAGCGGCCTCCTCCCCCCCCCGCAAATCACTTTCTAGCGCGGTCCTTGTGCAGCGGGTTTTTTACAAAATAGCTCCGGATGGCTCCCCAATTGCTTGGGCTACTGCAGAAACTTTAAAATCCAACGGGCACAGCACCTGAGGAGCGGCGAAACGGATGTTGCAACACTGCAGCCCTGAGACCGAGCCCCACGGTTTCCCTCACCACAAATCGCCTGCACATGGTCCCATCGCAGCATTTTCACCCAAACTTTGCTCCGGACAGCCCCCCACTTGATCGGCCACCAGAGGAAACACACGGACTGGCAGGTAATGCGACAAAGGAGCAACAGAAACCAAGTTTCTCATCGCCCTCGTGTACCTAAGATGGCCGCCGCACCAGAGAGTCCCAAAGTACAGGCCACCATCTCAGAGGACGTGATCTGGCAGATAACCTGCAGCGTGACTGCAGCTTTGGAGCTAAATCCGGTAGGGTTGCGGATGCTGGTCTTTCCAAGATGTTTAATTTACCCCTGCATAAAGGCCTGGAGGTGGTTATGACGGCTGAGTGGCCTGCAAGGACTTGCATCTTTGTTGATTCCATTGCTAGGAAATTTGGGCTTTCGTCCAGGCCGAGACTGTAGGGGTATTTTTCAAATCTGGGCTGCTAAGGGAGTGGTGTACCTTTTCCACATGTTTGATCCTGAAACCCATGAACTCATGGATTTTTACGCCTTAACTAGAACTTTCCATGTACCATCCAATCATTTCTTTGGATATTTACAAGTCCGACATTACATTCAAGTTCTCCATTGGTCTAAGGAGGAACTAGCAAGTGTTAGCAAGACAGGACACGACCTGTCTTGCTAACACTATCACTGGTTGGAAACGGCTTGGCATGGAATATAAGCGCAGGGATCATCTGAACTTGCTGGCATCTCGCTGGTCGACTATCCTGGGCAGTGAAGTGACACCTGCTCACATGCAGCGTTGGTTCAAATCCCTGCATACACAGGACCCAGATTTGGGGCTTCGGCAGGGCCGGCGGAAGCACTAGGTGAACTAGGCGGTCGCCTAGGGCGCCAGCTTCCCGGGGGCGGCACTGCCCCGGTAAAATTAAGAGAGCCGTAGCCTGCCCCGGTAAAAATAAAAGAGCCGCTGCCGGCAGCCCACCCCAAAAGACCCATCTGACCTCCCCCAGCGGTTCGCGTGGCTCCCGGTCCCTCCCGCTGCTTTTCCTTCCCTGCTGCCGTTGCCGCCGGGCTATCACCACGTTCAAGCCCAGCGGGAACGGCAGCGGTGCAAAAAAAAAAAAAAAGCTGTTGCATCCGCGGCTGCCCTTTTCTTCCTCCCGCCCCCCCCCTGACCCAGAACAGGAAGTGGTGCGCGGGAAGGAGAAAGAGCCGTGCCGCATGAAAAAAATAGCGGCGACAGCAGCATCGGCCCCCGAGCAACTGAAGCAGCTGATAATCGGGAAAGGAGTCAGCAGCACGAGCCTCCCGCGGCCGATGGGATTCTTCCTTCTTGGCCTGCGGGGACTGGAGGAGGAGGAGCAGCTACCGTTTGTGCTGGGGGGGGGGGGAGGAGGAAGTGAGTGAGAGAAAGAGAGAGAAGCAGCCAGCCTGCCTGTGTGTGATTGAGAGCCTGTGTGTAAGTGAGAGAATGTATTTGATCGAGAGCATGTGTGTGTGATTGAGAGAAACTGGTCAGAGAGCTGATGTGTGTGTATATGTGAGAGACAATGAAAGTGACTGCTCAAGGAGATGACTGATGTGTGAGAGTGTGAGACAGTCAGGGATGTTACTGATGTGTGTGTGTGTGTGTGTGAGAGAGAGAGAAAAAGCATGGAAGTGAGAACTCTGGGTATGTGTGTGAGAAAGAGACAGTGATTATGAGAGTGAGAAGCCCATATATGTAAGTAGAACACGGGAGTGGGAAGCCTGTGTGTGTATGGCATGAGAGAAACTGTTCAGGAAGGTGACTGGTGTGTTTGTCAAAGACTGTTTGGGAGATGATTGGTGTGTGAGAGACAGAAACTGGTCATGGGGGCATGACTGATATGGTGTGTGTGTGAGAGACATGGGCCTTAAGGAAGAGGACCATGAGTATAGAGCTTAGCCACTACTGCTGCTTCTGGTGTGTACTACAGCCTGCATGGAAGAGGAGTAAGAGAGCTGCTGGAGGGGGTAAGTAAAGATGGCTTTTTAAGTTTATTTTTCTTGATTGACTGTCATTTTAATTATTTAATATTATGTGATGTGTCTGCTTTTTTTGTTTGAGCAACAAGTATAGCTTTGGTTTATGTTTATTTTATTTATTTTTATTTATTTATTTATAAAAGAGTTTCTATACCGTCGATAAGACAAATCATCTCAATGGTTTACATGGCATAAAAATGTCAAATAAGTGTTCTATTATAAATACAGACTTCGTTATTTTCATTAATGCACAATGTAAGTTAATTGTGTGTGGAGGCGGGGGGGGGGGGGGGGGGCGGCATAGCTGACGTTTCGCCTAGGGCGCCTAATACCCTTGCACCGGCCCTGGGCTTCGGGAGTTACAATATCGACTTCTGCATTTATCGTATTATGATGATTTGTGGCGCTTCCAGATGGGCCTCACGGATTCCCTGCTCTGCATCAAGTGCGGCAAGGAGGAAGGCACTTTGCTGCATCGTCTTCTTCACTGTACGACTGTCAGTCTTTTCTGGACTCAGGTTTTGCAAGTTATCTCTCAGTGTACAAGTATCACTGCACAGCACGCTGGCATCATGGTGGTTACACATCCTCTTCGCAGTCCTCTTCCTTGTCCACTTTCCAAGGCCAAATTTGGTCGTTTAGCGATGTTATTGGCATGTAGGACCATTTTGTCATTTTGGGTGGAACCGAACACTTCTCCCCCTGTTACAGCTTGGTATTACCGGATGGCATCTGAGCTCCAACTGGAACGCATGGACTGTCTTTCGGGACATCGTACAAGAGATAAACTGTACAAGAACTGCTGGCAGGCTTTTTTCAGGGGCCTCCCTAGCGAGATGCAGGCAAATTTACATACTGCTGGATACTCTAATGTTTGGACTTAATTTCTTCCTTGGTCTCTGGGTGGGGGTTGGGGGGATGTAGCGCAGTGGCTGGTGGATGTATGATTTATGTGTGTGAGAGAGACAGTGTTTAGTGGGGGATGGGAAAATGATTATGTTTATTCTAAAGGAAAACACAGCTGTAATAGTTAACTTTGAGACTTTATTAGGAAAAGACAGAGACAAAGGGAATAGAGACAGATACTGGAACAAAGTACAGATAAGTTTGTTCCAGGGAGCGACAGGTCCATACAAATGTATAATTACCAAGTCACTCAAAGTTCCAATAATGTGTAGAACCTTTTATACCTTCCATACTGACCAATCAGAACATACTGAGAGTGTTATTTCTAGATAAGTGCAGGGCTTCTGATTTGGGAATATATTAGACCAATCAGCTAATGGGTCTGGGGTGTTGGCTGGCTGCATTCCAGCATGTAGTCAGAGTCCTTTGTTTCCTTTAATTTCAAACTAGCATTCTTGAATACAGCAGAGATGAGGTACTTCAGAAAGTCAATGCACAATATCACATACAATTAGGCTTGGGAGTTGTATGACTGTCTTTGGGGTGGTAGGGCGGGTTGACATTGGTTGTGTAAAAGGAAAAAGGAAAAACAAAGGACTGGGGCTTGTGAAAGGCTATGTTTTATCTTTAGTTTTACACTCTTTATGGTGCTTGTTCTTTCATATTGCGGCTTGACTCATTCGTTGAAACTGTTTATTTTTGTACACTGTTCAGCGTGCTGCTCTCTTTGCATGGCCTTGTACAACCCTTGACCAATAAAAATTATTCTGACAAAAAAAAAGAAAATCATGCAACTGATATGAATGTAAAATTATATGTACACACATATTGTATATGCATACTTTACATGCAGCGTGGAGAGTATTCTAGTGGGTGGAGTCTGGGCAGGGCCAAGACTCAGGCATAAACTCTTTGCATGGAAATTATCTCCCCAAAATTGCATGCAATTTTCGAAGCAGTACAACTTATGCATATATTTGCCAATTAACTTTTGCAGGATGTTACAAAGCTGCCCCCTAAGTTTCTTGCAAGGTGTTTTTAAAATGATCTTCAACCAGTTTGTTTTATATATTCCATGACGGTTGAAGACAGTTCATTTTGTAGTTTGAAATTAGTTTGTAAACTCATTGAGCAAAGAAAGTTAATAGAGCTCTGCAGTTTAAAACCACAGAAACATTATGGGGTAGATTTTTAAATCTACGTGCGCATGTCTATGTGTCCATGCTTCCCGGTGCATGCATGTCATAAAATCTGGGGGCCAGGCACACATGCAGGCCGGATTTTATAATCTGCGTGCGCATTTGCAGGCGGCACACACAAGGGAGGGGTACTTATGCAATTTTCGCGTGGTGACTCATCCCGGCCTTCCCTACCCCCTACCTAAACCTCCCTTCCCCTTCCCCTCTCCTCCCCACCCCCTAAATCTAACCTACCTTACTTTTTTTTTTTTTAATATTTTAAGTTGCTGCTCCTCTGGAGCAAATGGCCGCTGTACCGGCCGCCTCCAGCCCCGCCCCTCCCCCCCCGGACCACCCCTTTCCTTTGCCCTGGCACTTCTGAGCGTAATGGGAGATACGCGCGTGGCCGAGCCTCTTTGAAAATGTACTTGACGTGCGCAAAACCCGGCCACGTGCGTAACCCACGTTTTTTACGCTCATGGCCAATTAAAAATGTACCCGTATGTATGTGCTGCTTTTTTATCACAGATTTTTCAAGTTAGAGAATTTTGCAGGCAGAATATATTAGGAGCAATTTGGTTATTACCTTACAGGCATCAATTCCACCCTGCTCATAGCCAGCACATGCCATTAAATTGAGTATCCTGTGATTTACGTAGCTGGCCTGGCATTCCTCATTTGAGATTAGAGGAACTTCCGCCTTCTGCAGAACATTTACAACTTTACCTATAAAGACACAATATTCACTTTAGATTACAGCAATAACTTAATTATTTCAAGACATTAAAAATGTTTACTTTTGATAGATTCTTAAAGTTTAATTTTACACTTTAGAGCCTGATTCACTAAACTTTTATCCTGTAGCCACAGAATGGGAGAAAAGCCTTACTGAATTAGGCCTTAATGATATTTTGTATATAATTTGTGTTTGGGGGGTTGTTGTTTTTGCTTTGTTTTATGCTGTTGTTGAACTGGGTTAGGATGTGCAGATAATATTGGCTGATGCCTTGCTGTTAAAGGATGAGTGTGTAAGAGTTGTGACCAATATATTCTTTTTCTTATTGGAAAATTTTTATTAGACATTTAAATTACAAGAAAAATCTAAATTGTTCATAAAACAAGTTCAGTAATTTTGCTTACTTGATAGATTCTTTGGTCCAAATTTGTGAGGAATTAGAGCCAGATAGAATAAGCTTTTATACTGTAAGGGTTTGTGAAAAGGGAAGTCTCATTTTACAGCACAGGGAATGATTTCCCCATATAAATTAAGTCATTAGAGTACTTATCAGAAGATTACAAAGCTAAAGAACCCCAATATCCTTTGATAATTTGCTACAAGTAAGAAGCTGGCATTAGGAATAATGGCATTAGGTCTCCTTGCCAGTACCATCTGTTCCCTGCAGATAGTACAAAACGAACTCAATGGCATGCTTTTTGTTTGGTGCAAGGATGCACAATCGTATTACTCCTCTTCTTGCATCCTTGTACTGGCTTCCTGTTCATTAAGGAATGCAATGCAAAATTCTTACAATGATCCATAAACTTCATAATGATTCAATTCCTTGGTTCAACATTTTATTGCACATTTATAAACCAGCTAGGGTCCTAAGGACAGCAAACAAAAATTGCTGGAGATATCGATTAGAGCAGCCCATCTCAAGTCAACCAGAAAATGGCCTTTTCCATTGTAGGTAAACAATTAAGGTTTAAGGTTTATTTATATTTATACCGTCATTTCAGTGGAACCATCATAACAGTGAACAATAATTAAAGTAAGAAAATATAATACATAATCAAATCATATAAAACTTAATAATCAGTAAAACATAAATACTAAAATAAACTTAAGTTAATCAATTAAAACAAAAAGATAAGATAAAATAAGATAAAAGAAAGGTGCTGAAATAATTCCGTGTTCTGTTGTCACTGTGATTCCAAGTAAGCACATTTAAAAAGCCACGTTTTAAGATCTGCCTTAAATTTCTTGACATCTGCTTGCAGTCTAATTTCTTCAGGCAGAGAGTTCCATAGTTTTGGGCCTGCAATCGATATTGCCCTTTCGCGAACTTGACAAAGTTTTGCCGATCTAATTGTTGGTACTGTTAATAGTCCTTTATTGGCTGACCATAAGTTCCTCTGTTGTTGTATTCAGCCAATCAACTAATCAACATTTGATCCAATTATGGAACTCTCTTCCTCTTCCTTCCATTTCCTGTCTAAAGTATTTAAAAAGGCATTGAAGACACACATTTTTAAGCAAGCTTTTATGTAATCAGAACTGAATCAAACTGATGTACCATGTCTCCTAGTTATCTAGAGATATGTACGGTATACACTCTTTGAGGTCAATTTTAAAAACGTTGCTCTTGCAAAAATGGCAACATAAGTGTGTATATGGGCCATGCGTAAGCAACACGGTTATTAAAAGCTGAAATTTCCACACATTTATACCCATGCGTGCACCAAAGTTAAGGGGATGAAAAAGGGGCGGGGCATGGGCATTTCAGGGAAGGGGAAACTGTATTTTAAAACCGGAGGCCACAGCAGCTCATCACGAGCAAGTCTGTAGATCTTGCATTTTAGGGCTTACAGGACAGGGTGAGGGTAAGGGGTGAGGGGTCCAGGTCAACTGGGAGGCATGCAGGATGGAGAACCAGAGGAGTCTGAGACACCTCGATATTGACTGGGCAAACTGGTGGACTACTTGGAAAAGCTGTGAATGTCCTCACACAAGCATGTTTTAAAATCTGCATACATAGCATGTTAAAGCCAGCAATTTTGGCCATGGCAACTTCCAGACTCCGCTAGGGGTTATGGCTGGAATAAGCCAATCTACCACATCCACATAGAGTATATAGAGCAGTTCCTGACTTTGATACTCAAGAAACTACACCAATATATATCTTTTTCTCAGAGCAGACAGCAACAACAAATGAGTGATTTCTACAACACATCCTGCTTGTCCTCTGTCTTGGGAGCTATCAATTGCACTCATGTCTCTATAAGGGCACCAGGGGACGATGAAGCCAGCTACTGCAATCACAAGAGCTTCCACTCCCTCAATATGCAGATGGCCTACAATTTCAAGTTCATAATAGTGAACATTGTGCCCCCTTTAACTGGGATCCAGTTATGATGCCTACATCCTTTCACAGTCAGAAATTCATGACTGCTTCCAGTTCAGAATGCCTACAACCTTTCACAGTCAGAAATTCATGACTGCTTCTAGTTCAGAATGTACTTACCACTACTACCACACAGAAACTAACCTCTTCTTTTGGAATCCCTCATATCTTGGTGGATTGACAGAACTGGCCCAGGAGGACCGCTCCAATCTGGACCAAGAAACTAACTCAGTGCCCAACACTAAAGGATATCTAACTTTGCTCTTCTTTGTGTTTTCTCCCACAGGTGATAAAGGATATCCACTCAAAACCTGGCTCATGATCCCACTCGATAGGCCACAGACAGCTGCAGAGGCTCTCTAAAACAAGGTCCACTTAAAATGTGTTTCCGCTGCCTAGACAGATCTGGGTGATGCCTTATCAACAAGTCCACTGTGTTATCTTTCTAGCCTGCTTCATGTTTCATAATTTGGCCAAAACCAAATGCATGCCTTCTCCAAAAGGACTAGAAGATCATCTAGATGAAGAAGAGAAGGCACACGACCTGAGTCAAGAGGAACATGCTGTTGAGTCAAGAGGAGCATGCTGTTGAGTCACCAGACTCAACAGCATGTTATACAGGAAAGGAATACTCTGATACAAAGTCATTTTAGAAGGTATACTAAGACATTTTAGAAGGCGCAGGTACATTTATTTACATGGCGCATTTAGTGCTTCCTTGGCAACTCTCTTTTTCTTGGTTAAACTTAGCGGCCTTGGCCTGATCAAGTTTTGTGCTCCTCTGCAGTGGGGGTTCTATCACAGCTGATGCTGCTTTCAAAGGGTCTGGGACTTAGGGCAGTGGCAGATCTGAATATCTGCTACAGGAGCCTGGAGGGCTGTGAAGCTGCTGTGAAGAGGGGCTAAGATCTGTGATGGGCCTCTCCTCTTCAGCTACCTGATAGCACTCAGCTGGGATCATTTGTGCGAGAGCCCTCAAATAGAGCAATCTCTTATATGTGTTGTAGAACACATTGGAAAGCAGTCTACCTGCAGACAGATTTCCAATGAAAGATGGGTCTTTCAAAGCTATAAGTGTGGGCAGGTTAATGAAGAAATATGAAGACAGAATCAGGGAGCCTTGTGGATGTAGACTGGACCCTGTTGTAAGTTGTGCTGAGTAGAAATGGTCACTTCATATGTGCTCTTTCAGGCTAATTTAAAAACAAGTGTGAGTGTGCCCATACATGGGCATATCAGTGTGTGAGCAGAGATACGCTGGAATTTTAAATCATACACGCATTTGCACGCATATGATTGAAAATATGCCTACCACACATACTCGCTCAAACCTACCTCGCATATCTTTCATAGGAATTTGCTGGCTTTAATGCACATATGTAAGTGGATTTTAAAATATGCTCGCACGAGAGACAGTCCCCCTTTTTCCAATTAGTCCACCTGTTTTCCCAGTCAATATCGAGACCTTCTAGACCCCGCCGGTTCTTCCTGCATGCCCTCTAGTTGACTCAAACCCCTCACACTGTCCTGTAGGCCCTAAAACGCAAGATTTGCAGACTTGCTCCTCATCTGGAGCAGCAGTAAAGTTATGCGGATAACAAGCAGCCGCACACTGCAGCCTCTGGTTTTCAAACTCCAGAGCTATACATGTAACAGTTGACCCTGCCCCGCCCCTTTCCACCCCCGTATTTTAGTCACAAGCATATGCATATATACACATGTAAATTGTGGCTTTTAAAATCTGTGTTGCTCATGTGTGGCCCACATATAAGCGTATGGGGCCATTTTTGTGTGAGCAATGCTTTTAAAATCAACCTCTTTGTCTCCCCTGTGCTATGCTTTCAGTAATAGGGAAGCATAAAAGATGTTTCCCTCTATAGACTACACCTGTGTTTGTGGCTAGGCTGCACTTATTTCTTTAGCCTATTGAAGAGATAAGATAGCTCTTCCCATAACATGTAGCCAAAGTCAACCCCTTTTTTCTTTATCAATCAACATTACAGAGCAGGATTGCAATCCCTCCCCATAAATGTCTCCACTCAAAGCCTCACCAGTATCCAGCTGATCTCCACTCTCTTCTATCCTCTCTAATTGATCTACCCCCACCAGAAGATATCCTCCCCTCAGCATCCCTGCTCTTTTAATCTCTGTTCCTCCAGCTTTGATCCTCTTACATCCCCCAGCTCACCTCTCTCTCTTACTTCCCTTCAGTCCTTTTTTCATCCCACTGCTGATCCTTTCAACCTCAAACCCTTATAACCCCCAAATGATCCTCTGTCATCACCTCTGTAACCCTTTTTTTGGGGAGTGGTGATTCCCTCAGGGCACACCTCTAATTTATACTCTTCGGGCTGCTCCGGCTAGATGCCTCCATCCCAAGCTCAGCTCTTGCTCCCTGGGTGGGATTCTTTTTATGGGGAGAGACTTTCATCTATGGCCAAGACTGTGGTGTGTGATCTTATGCGTATTGGTAGCTTGGACATCCCCTGGAGGGAGATGCTGTGAATAAACAGGCAGGACCAGGCACTGGGTATTAAATAATAATTTACTGTTTTGTTAAGGCAAATTAAAGTCCATCTTGAAATGAGTGTGCAGATACATGCTGTTTCCATTAGAGTTAGGGGGTCTCCATCTGGGTAGATGCCCTTTCCTTCAACAAACTGGTTGAGCTTCCCATGGTGGTGTAAATTGTGCACTAAAGCTCTCCCAGCAGCTTATCCAGGATTCCTATATCAGGGGTCCCCTTCTAGCGTAGCAAAAATCCATCCTGCCTGATGCTCCAGTGACTTCCTGAACACTCAGCCATGTATCCTGGTTCCACACTTGTGGAGGTCCAGATGGGGTCTCCTTGACCTTACTTGACTCCTTGTAGTTATGCGCATAGGTGACTCTTTGAGATGAAGTCTGAGGATAGGAACCTGCTGATCCAGCCAAGCTCCCAGTGAGGAGGGATGGCTAAACGCCTCCTCACAACAAAATAGATATACCTTCTTAGTCAAAATCTTCCTAGACTGGACTACTGCTGTCACAGGTGCTTGCTATATTCATGGGGAGAATAGGCTCACTGGTCTTCAGCCTCTGCACTCTGATTCCAGCCAGAGAGGTTGACCTTCATCAAAGGAATAGAGTGAAATGCAGTCCCTTCTGTGGAAGAGTTCTTCCAGTCTTCAAGCGCCTCACACAGCCAAGCCTGTCACAGGTGCTTGCAACATTCAAGAGGTGAATGGGCTCACTGGTTTTCAATTGAGGAGTGCAAGATTCAAATGGATTCAGACCAAAAATACCTGTACTGAAATTAAATACTTAGGATCCACTGCCAGGTTGTGTACAGTGAATCCCCACCAAAAAGAGAAACTGATGAGGCAGGGATGCCTCACCAGGGAGAGACAAAAATATATATCTTTCCTGTTCTGCATCTGCTCTGAACTGACTCTAGCCACCCCTTTAGTCACAAAATGGCTGGTTATGAAGGACATTAGCAACCAATCCCGGCTCTCCTTGGTGGGAGGAGGGCAAGAGAGAATAGATAGCTCCATAACTATTACATCTCTGCATACAGTGATGGACTGGGGGGTTCCAGTCACACCTCCATGTCACCCCTTCCCCATTTCCTCCCCACTTACATCTCCCATCCCCTCTCACCTCATCCCTCCCCTCCAAACCTTCTCTCAAATCCCTCAAATAGGTCCCCACTCAAACCCCTTGATCCTCTCATATCTCCTGTCATGCTTTCATTCCCAATATCTCACCTTCCACAAATAATCCCTCTCCAGCTTATGCAACCCTCAAATTCACTGGCCATCTGATCTCTCCCTTCAATAAACATCCCCCCCCCCTCCAGGGGCTGTGACAAAACTTTCCCTTGAGCCCCAGGCCAAAGATGGATAACACCTGGTGAAAAGAGATGGCAGGCAGAGGTCGGGATGGTGATAAGTGCTCCTAGTGGTGGAATTGCCATGTCGGTCTGGCATCTGTGTCTTCCAAGGATATGCAATAATAAATTAATCTTTGCCTCAACTAAATTATTTGTAAATATCCTTGTGTCCAAATATCTGCAGAGAAGCACCGCTGTACAAAGTCAGGTAATATATACACTACAAGGGGTGGAAAGACTATATATAGGTTCCCAGAGATACAAAAGCTTCTGTAAGCTGTATTGTATACATGATGGCTAGGTAATATTGGGGGCTCATAGGTAGGCTCAGTGGCTGTTTGATATGGGATCACAGAGGCAAGATGTCAAGGTGGAAGGGTATTAATTATGGCTGATTTATCCTGTCTATGCAGAACCCTTTTAACTGGTAAGCAAATTTGCTTTCTCCATTGACAAGCAGATATGAATCAGCCATAATGCAAGGGAAATCCTAAACTGAGGGTTGCATTGTGGAGCAACTACTGAAAAAAACCAACCAGAACCCTTTAAGTGGATAGTGAACTACTAGGTGAACAGGCTGCACAGATTGCTGGAGAAAGTTACTGTCTCCTCAGGACATATTGTCCAGACAGTAGTAGGATGTGAAGGTGTGAACAGACAACCAAGTAGCAGCTTTCCATATGTCTTCAAAAGAAGTGGCCCTAAGGTGAGCCACAGAATTTGCCTTAGCTCTCACTTGTTGAGGCTTACAGTGTCCATAATCTGTAAGCCAGCCAGTATGTAAGGATGCACTGTACAGTCCACTAGCCAATTAGATGGAGGTTATCTGGCCAGGGGCATAGGGTGACTGATGAAGTTGGTCGTGCACCATAAAATTTACTGCTAGAACAGTCCTCCCGCCTACATTACCTTATGAGCACAACTTTCTTTGATGCAAAAAGCCTATCAATTTTATGCTTACAGCAACCCAATCCTTAGAGGGAAAATTAGCTAAAGCCATGCCTTAAAATAATCACCTAATCTACTAACATCAATTACAATAAAATGTGAATGAAAAAAATATTTTCTGCAAGAACATTCAAAACCATTTTTCTGCATGCAAATGAAATTAATAAAGAGAAAACTTCTGTTTAAAATAGAAATGAGAAAGAGAGGACCATAATGCCATAAAACCCAGTGATAAGTACCATAATTTTTGCAGCAAAAATTCAAGTTACACAAGAACTGAACCTTTAAAATACCTTCACCAAATACAAAATAGAAATGTGCCACCAAAAATGCAAAACATCAAGCAATAAAATCAAGAGATATAAAACATCATTCATAATATTAAAACCATTATAATAAAAGGAATAAATGTCAACACAGCCAACGAACATCCAATAATTTTTAAGAACGTGCATAAATTTATTCTAGTATTTCTGAAACATCAATAAAATATTTCAAAACATCTGATGAATAAAACATTCAATAATTATGTTTAAATCTGTTTATTAATAAAGTATGAACAATGTAACAAACATAAGCCAAGGTGTGTGAATTCTGCAACACCTTGACCATAAGATCGAAGGTCATCAAATAAAAACACTTTAACATCTAAAGGTAATATCACTGTTGCTATTATGCATAGTAATTCCTGCAACTCTTTCCAAAAGGTTTGAATAGAGGTACATACGCAAAAACCATGCCCCAGCATCCCAGTTACCTCTTTGCATTTCAAGCAAAATGCTGAGGCTGTTAGGTTACACTTAGATGCCTGGGATTGAGAGCAAAATGCCCAGAGAAGAAATTTAAATTGGGTCTCTCGTAGGGTAGCATTAATAGTTATAGTACGCACCTTGATAAACAATCATATAAGAACTCCTCTGTCAAATCTATAATTCTTCATTCCAGGCCCCCACTACTACCTCTAAGCCTGGACCTTGATAAGGGTTCCTCAGCATTTTGTACTAAAAAGAGCTAGAATAGCGGTCTGGATCTTCAACATCAGAGAGCTCTAACATTATCTCCCGCTGGTCGTCACACAAGGTGAGAACTAGAGACCGAAGATAATGACAAAGCTGAATATAGGCAAACCTTTGCCTATAAGATATGTCATATTTGACATGGAGCTCTTCAAACGGCATAATCGAGCCCTCATCAGTGAGTACCTGTTGCACAATACATATCCCCTTTTGTGCCCATTCCCGAAAGGGTTTAGAAAAAGAACCCAGGCTAAACTCAGTGTTACCTAGTATAGGTAAGAAATTAGATATTTGATCGTCAATTTTAGTAATCCAAAAATACAATGCCATGCTTTTATAATAGGGGCTATAAGGGCACTTCTCTGAAGGTGAGGTGGCAATATTGTGCATGGACTGTGTAAAATATAATGTAGCATAAGAGGGGCAACTATGGAAGATTCAATTAATAAGGTAGTTAAGAAAGACGTCCCCATCAACCAATCCCCTGCATGTCATAAGTTACATGCTCCATTGAAATACCGTGTTTGCTAATTCCAACCAGCCATCCGCTTGAGCTCCCATTAGCCTGGACAAGTGTATTCGAGGCCAAGATTTGCGCCAAAGAAAACTTTGCATGTGCTTCTCAATCCCACTAGCTTCTTTACGAGTCATCCAACAAGGCAGAGTTTGAAATAGATATAACCACTTTGGAAGGATCAACATTTGATATAAATTCACTCAGCCCATTAGGGCAAAGGTAGATCTATCCACAAATCTAAAAGAGTGGAGATATGGCGGAGTACTGACTGAAAATTCTCATGTTGAATTTTAGACAGATCCCTATGGAGGATTATTCCCAAATATTTGAATGCCTCAGACACCCAATGGAAAAGAAACTGGGATCCACAAAGTGCCATCACAGAGTCCATCATAGGTAGGGCTCAGTTTTATCCAGGATGAGCTTGAACCCTGACAGCACCCCATATGCCTGGAACTCTTCTAAATGGACTGGTAGGGAAGAAAGGATGTCTGTAATATGAACAAGAATGTCATCAGCAAAAGGCAAAAGTTGGAACATACACTTGGACCCTTTCCCCACAGGTATAACTTTGATAGTCGGGTTATTCCTAATCACTAGCAATAAGGGTTCTAAAGTGAGGAGAAATAATGGGGAGAGTGGGCACCCCTGACGGGTGGCTCTGTGGAGCCCAAACCTTTTGGACGGGATCCCATTTACCAGGATAGAAGCACAGGGATTACTATAAAGCAAATCCAATAAAAGTGAAAATACCTCTGAAAGTCCATCGCATTAAGCTCTGCCCACATAAATTGCCAATTAACTCAATCAAATGCCTTCTCTGCGTTAAAGCTGAGAAGGAGGGAGGGGAATCCCTTCAGCTTGCTATATTCCATTGATGCCAGTACTTTGTGAACATTGAGAACTGAGTGCTGCCCTTTTACAAACCTTACTTGTGGATCACCTATCAAGTCAGGCAAGTACTTAGCCAACCTATCAGCCATGATCTTCACTAATAATTTGACATCAAAATTTAATAAAGAGTTGGGGGTGATATGATCCCGGTAATAGTGGGTCCCTGCCAAGTTTGGGTAGTACTACAATATAAGCCAAATTCAGATTTAAAGGGAAACGCCTTTGTGTTATAAGATCATTGTACATTTCCCCTAAGGGTAAGAAGATCTTATCTCCCATTAATTTAAAGAATTCCCCAGAATACCCGTCTGGACCAGGGGCCTTCAAAAGTGATGCTTGATGGATTGCCCTCTGTATCTCTTCCAAGTGGATTAGAGCATTGAGCCCATCTTTCTAAGATTCTTGAAGTTTTGGAAGACCAACTCATTGTAAATAGGCATCAATGTTGCCGTCTGTATCTGGAGAGCTACAACAGAGCTCTTTGTAAAACTGACAAAATATGGCACTAATATCTTTCATCGAATTATTTATCTCACCATTGGTATCTTTCACGGGCCTAATATATTTCTGGCTCCCCCAATGTCTTATTAGATTGGCCATCATTCTGCCCACTTTGTTACCATATTGATAAAATCTAGCTTTATAATATATCAACGATTTCTGAGCTCATTGGTATAAAAGGGAATTATGTGCAGTTTGGGTTTCCAAAGTTTGCCTTATTGGCAGGGGTCTCTTGGGCTTCATACCTATGCTTTGCCCTGTGTAACTGGTTTTCCAAGGATAGGATTCTCTTAGATATGTGCTTTCTTTGGGCAGCTACATAGGATATAATTTCCCCCTATAGAACTTCTTTGGCCATGGGCTTTGTTATCATTTACATACTCCGCCCATTTCTTGTGAATAAATTCCTTAAAGCGGGCATCAGTATACCAATATCCGATGAATCGTCATAATGCAGGCAGAGTTAAAGAAAACCCTTCTAAATCCAGCCATACCATAGTGTGGTCGGAGACCATTGGGGACCCAATCTCCATGCATGTAACCCTAGAGAACCTGGTACCCTCAACAAACAAATAGTCCAAATGAGAATGAGAACGGTGAGTCCTGGAAACATGAGTATATTCCAGGACCCATGGGTGTAGGGTGCAATCAAGTCTAAGGCATTACAGATATATGAGACACCCTTATTCAATCAATCTCTGGGTGTACACAGTCCGGATGACATATCAAGGGCAGGATCATGCACACTGTTGAATCCCCAACCAAAAGAATGTGTCCCCGGGCTTTATCGGCTAATTAATGATGTTATATAAACATGTTGATATTGATTTGGCCCTAACACTACAAAACAAGAGATTAAAATGCCCACTAGAGATGTTAGTAACTGGTCTGAATTTGAAGAAGTATCACAAGTTGAAGTCGAGAAAATGATAAATCAAATGAACCCTGCTACCCATGTAATTGACACCATTCCCATTACTGAACTAAAAAAACTAGCCAGCACAATAACCCCAACTCTAACTAAGATCATCAACCTCTCACTAGGTGAAGGCGAAATGCCAGATACTTTGAAAGGAGCTATTATCAAACCAATAATTAAGAAAAAGAACCTCGACCCCCTAAATCTCAATAACTATAGACCAGTCTCAAATTTACCCCTATTAGCCAAACTAATTGAAAAAACTACAAAAACAATTGTCAAACCACATTGAAAGTAATAACATATTATACCCAACGCAACATGGGTTTCGAAAACACTGCAGTACTGAAACTCTGCTATTAGCTTTATCAGATAATATCTTAAGAGGTTTTGATACAGGAACACACTACATTCAAGTTCTATTAGATCTCTCCGCAGCATTTGACACGGTTAATCACAAAATACTACTCAATAGACTGAAAGAAATAGGTCTCACTAATAAAACAATAAAATGGTTTGAGTCATACCTAAACAATAGATGTTTTCAAGTACAAATCAAAAATACACTCTCAGACAAAGTCACACTGCTAAACAGTGTCCCACAGGGATCAGCCCTGTTGGCAACACTGTTTAACATTTATCTCCTCCCGGTATGTCACCTACTAGTGGGACTTGGAATCATACATTACTTATACGCAGACGATATACAGCTACTGCTACCCATTGTGAATACCATTGAAGAAACAATGAAACTTGCCAATATGTATCTTGAAATAATCAAACAGCTCTTAAATCAGATGGAACTGGTAATAAACATCAACAAAATGGAATTCTTACTTCTTGAACATAAAAACATACACCACATTCAACCAACACTCACAATTAAAAATACCCAAGCCATTGAGCTAGCAACAAAAGTACGGAATCTGGGAGTAATAATTGACCCTGAGCTAAACATGAAGCAACACATCTCATTAAAAATAAAAGAAGGATATGCGAAACTCATGATCCTGAGAAGACTAAAACCTCTACTAACACTAAACAATTTCCGCACAGTTCTGCAGGCAATGATATCTGCAAGCACAGATTACTGTAACTCCCTACTTTTAGGACTACCACAATCTATAATTCGGCCACTGCAAATATTACAAAACTCAGCTGCTAGAATTTTGACTGTCAAAAAAAAGAATGACCACATTACAGGAACACTCACCGAATTACACTGGCTTCCAATTGAACAAAGAATTCAATATAAGGCTTTATGCATAATTCACAAACTAATCCACGATGAAAAAGCTGACTGGCTTAACACTGCATTGCGCTTACATGTCCCGCAAAGAAACCTGAGATCTGCTAATAAGGCTTTACTAACTGTCCCCTCTGTCAAAACAGCCCGCCTCACACAAGTAAGGGAAAGAGCACTATCACTGGCTGGTCCTGTGCTATGGAACACCATGCCACTCGAAATAAGGCTGCAGAGAAATTTGAAAATATTCAAAACCAATCTGAAAACCTGGCTCTTTAAACAAGCTTTTTATAAAGATAAAGAGAAGGAGAAAACCAGTTGATTTATAAGGACACACCAAACTAGAACTTGTTACTTGTAACCTACAAATGCATATTAATATTAAATTCAAACCGCCTAATATGTTCCCAACAGACAAGCTTAACTTACACGCATTGTTTATTGTATTAAATTGTTACCATACTATGATGGCACATGATTAATTTGCAATCTATACCACTCATATTTTCATTATCGTGCCTTGCTGTAAACCGTTGTGATGGTTATCTAATTTAACGACGGTATAGAAGAGTTTTTAAATGAATAAAAATAAATAAAACATAGGGTCAGATTTTCGAACCTATGCACAAATCTACTCCCAATTTTATAACATGCGCTCGCAGCCACGCACATGTTATAAAATCCGGGGTCGGCGTGTGTAAGGGGGTGCACACTTGTGCACCTTGTGCGCAGCAAGCCCTAGGGGAACCCCGATGGCTTTCCCCGTTCCCTCCAAGGCCGAAATCGAAGCGGCCTCAGAGGGAACTCTCCTTTCGCCCCCCCCCCACCTTCCCCTCCCTTCCTCTATCTAACCCGCCCCCATCCCTACCTAAATCCCCCCCACATCTTTATTATTTAAGTTGCGCCTGCCTCTGGGCAGGTGTAGGTTGCTCACGCCAGCGCGTGATCCCCGGCCTAGTAGGCCTTCGGAGGCCTCTGGTCATGCCCCTGCCCCGCCCCTTTTTTCAAGCCCCGGGACATATGCGCGTCCCGGGACTTGCACGCATCACCGTGCCTATGCAAAATAGGCTTGGCGCAGGCAGGAGGGGTTTAAAAGGGTTACGCGCGTAACCCTTTTAAAATCTGCCCCATATTACACAGAGTGACACACTGATTGAATAACATACCTACAACTATTAGATATCTGCCTGCTGGGTCTGTAATCAGCTAGTGAAGTTGGAAAGTCACATGTTTCCCAATTAGTATGGCTACTCTTTCTTTTTGAGAAGGGGTCTGAGAAGAATAAATCTCTCCAACCCATCCCTATGGGAACGTCTTATGCTCCCGTTCATCCAGGTGCATTTCTTGAAACATTGCTATGTGAACCTTCTGCCTGCGCAGCCCTGAGGCTGAGGTAAGTTGCGCGTGCCAGCCGACTGCCAGAGCGCGATCCCCAGCACAGCAGCAAATGGCCGCTGTGCCTGGAGCCCCTGATCCTGCACCTGTACCGCCCCTTTAATAAAGCCGCAGGACTTAGACTCGTCCTAGGGCTTTATGCGCGTCACCAGGCCTTTATAAAATAGGCCCGGCACGCGTAGGGCTTTTAAAATCTGGCCTTTGGTCTCTCTGCTATGGCTTTATCATCCCTAAGTGTCCCTTTTATCCCTGGATCATCTAATGGTCCAGCTGACTCCCTCCCAGTCTTTTTACTTCGAATGTACTTAAAAATGTTTTTATTATGAGCTTTTGCTTCCATGGCAAGCTTCTTTTCAAATTCTCTCTTTGCTTTCATTATCAATGTTTTGCATCTATCTTGCCAGTGCTTTTGCTGTACCTGTTTTCTTCATTCAGATCCCTTTTCCATTTCTTGAAAGTTGTTCTTTTAACTATTATAGATTCTCTCACTGGGAGTTAACTTATATAATCCTGAGGAACACAGCCTGCACTTCCAGATGAGAAAAAGTAAGTTGACAATTGGACACATGCTTGATTTAATTTTTGTGAATAGTAGTCTAGCTAACGGTATATCTGTTTTGACTAAATCAGTTCCTTGGTCAGACCATAAATTGATGTTTTCGACTGTACCTCTTAACATGCATAAAAAAGCAAACAGACCATCTCTTACCACAAGCCCATAAAATCAGATGATCTGATTTCACTTCTACTGAATCTTAGTGAGGACTTAAATCTTAGTAATATAGATGCAGCAATTACATCCTGGTCAGAACTGACCACAGCAATTTCGGATAAACTTAGTCCTCCTATTACTAAGCAATTACACATCAGAAGAAATAATGCCCTGTGGCATAACAATAACATTAAAGAATTGAAGAAACTACTTAGAAGAAAAGACTGTGGCGATCAATCTTTAGAGGTCTATAGGGCCCTTCTAGCTAAATATAGAAAGTTAATTAATAAAACCAAGCAAGAATATTATGCTAGTAAAATTCATGATCTAAAGTTCAATCCAAAACTTTTATTCTCATTAGTCAAAAATTTGACTAAGTCTAATGCAGTTAATTATTGGAAGGATGATACTGATTTAAGAAGTAAATGCACTGAATTTGCATGTTTCTTTAAAGAAAGATTCACAATTTAATAAATAACCTTCCCTCTTTTTCTTATCAAAAAATCACTTTGCTACCGATTGATAGTACCCCATGGATCTCCTTCGAGACTGCATCGTCTCTAGAAATTGAATCTATTTTAAAAAACATGAATCCAGCAAATCACCCACTGGACAATCTGCATAAAAGATATCAAAAGCATGGCACACTAAAGCTCGGATTTTCAAAGGCCTGCAGGTTTACGCACGTGGCTGGGCCTTGCGCACGCTGCGCGAATTTTAAAATGGCCCCGGCCACTCATGTAAAGCCCAGTACGCACACAAGTGCTTGGCCTCTTCAAAGGGGCGGGCCAGGGGGCAGGTCTGGGCAGAAAGGGACAAGGCAGGGGGCAGGCCGGGATAGCGCCATTCTCTGCTGTTCTGGGGAAGCGCGCGCCAGCAGCTAGCCGGCACACGCAGATCACTTCTGCTCCAGAGGAGCAATAAGTAATGAAACAAAAAAAAGTAAGTAGATAAGAAGGGGTTAGGGGGTCAGGGAGGAGAGGAGAGGAGAGGGGAAGAGGGAGGAAGGTTAGGTAGGTGGGTAGGGAAGTTCCCTCCCAGTCCGCTCCTTAATTGAAGTGAACTGGGAGGGAATTGGGGGAGGCTCGATTGCATGCACGTAGTTAGGGAAAATTTGCTCCCCCCTGCGTGCGCCATCCTCACATAAGCGCGTGAATTTTTAAAATCCGGCGTGCATGTGCATGACCATCAGATTTTATAACATGTGTGTGCCAACCTGCGCATGTTATAAAATCAGCGCGTCCATGTGAGCTTGCTGGGAACCACACGCAAATGAACAGCCACACGCTGTTTTTAAAATTGACCTCTTAATTTCTGTTCCTGTTGCTAATATAGTGAATCTATCATTGTCAGAAGGAAAAATGCCTGCACTTCTGAAATGCGCCTCACTTAGGCCCCTCCAAAAAACAAAAATAGCGATGTTAAATGTATTATCTAATTTTAGACCCA
Source organism: Rhinatrema bivittatum (assembly GCF_901001135.1). Lineage (NCBI taxonomy): Eukaryota > Metazoa > Chordata > Amphibia > Gymnophiona > Rhinatrematidae > Rhinatrema > Rhinatrema bivittatum. The sequence goes on along the minus strand of NC_042615.1, from coordinate 118,990,787 downwards.
TTTCAAATTTTCCAATGATTGCCAACATCATTGAAAAGACAGTTCAGAAACAGCTGACTTTCTTGAGCCACATAATATACCATATTCTACACAATTTGGTTTTAGAAAACATTATAATACCAAACCTTTGCTATTAGCATTAACAGATGCAATCCTAAGAGGTTTTGACTTGTCCTATTAGATTTATCAGCAGCATCTGATACTGTTAATCATTTTATACTGATTCAGAGGTTATCTGAAACAGGGCTAAGTGGAATTATACTTCAATGGTTTACTTCATATCTTACAGACCATTCGTTTCAAGTCAGAATTAATAACTTTTTTTTTGAGCAAACTAATTTGGATTCAGGTGTTCCCCAGGGTTCCTCTCTTTCGGCAATGCTCTTTAATATATACATATTACCGTTATGTAAATTGTTATCAGGATTAGGAATTACATATTACATTTATACAGATGATGTACAATTATTAGTTCCTGTTAATGATTCCATAGAGAAGACTCTGAAATTAGTAGAGATATACCTTTCAGCCATTCAGAAACTTCTGACTCTCATGAAACTAATCTTAAATTACCAAAATAAATAAATAAATAAATTTTAAATAAGCGAGCATCTTTAAATTTACCTATAGTTTTTATTTATTTATTTATTTATTTATTTAACACTTTTTTATACCGACCTTCATAGTAATAACCATATCGGATCGGTTTACATAGAACAAGGGAATAACAAGAGCAATAAATAAAGTAAATACCAATAGAGGAGAATAAGGCAAAGTTACATTTAACAAGGAGTAAAAAACTTGGAAGCTTAAATAGCTTGAAGAAAGGTAAAGGTAAGTAATTGTAGCATAATTCAAAAGAATATGGGTTAAAGCTTAAGGTGCTTTAACCTGGGAGTGCCTGAGTCCATCGTTCGAAAGGATAGAAGACCATTTGTCCATGTGTGAATAATGACGACTAGTGATTGTCTGGAGGATCAGAGAAGGCTTGGTGAAAGAGCCACGTCTTGAGTTTTTTCCTGAAAGTAATGAGGCAGGGTTCTAATCTGAGGCTTGAAGGGATGTTATTCCAGATAGATGGACCTGCTATTGAAAAAGCTCGGTCTTTGGTCGAGGAAAGGCGTGTGGCTTTGGTTGGGGGGAAATTCAGAGTACCTTTGTGGATATCTCTAATTGGTCTGTTGGAGGAGTGTAGTTTAAAGGGAATTTCAAGGTCGAGATGGCGTTGATGATGGATGGATTTGTGTATTAGGGTGATTGATTTGTAAAGGATTCTAAAATACACTGGTAACCAATGTAGATTTCTGAGGATGGAGGAAATGTGATCGCCATGGCTAGTGTTGGTCAGTAATCTTGCTGCGGCATTTTGTATCATCTGCAGTGGTTTGGTGGTAAATTTGGGGAGGCCAAGGAGAAGGGCACTGCAGTAGTCTATCTTGGCACTACCACAATTGAGTTAACTGCTCATGCTTGTGATATTAGAGTAATTTTTTTTATATTGATTTTAATATGAAGAAACACAATAATCTTAAAATCAGGGATGGAAATAATAAACTTCATATTTTAAAATGATTGAAACTGCTTCTTAACCATAATAACTTTTGATCAGTCCTTTAAACCCTGATTTTTGCTAATTTAGATAATTGTAATGCTTTACTATTAGGACTACCATTTAATACATTGAGACTTTTGCAATTACTCCAAAATGCAACCACTAGAATCTTAACAGGAGGAAAGACATTTGATCACATTATCCCAACTTTGATTGCTTTACATTGGCTATCCATTAAATTAAGGATAGATTATAAAGTCCTTTGTAAAATACATAAATCTATTTATAATGAAAAGAGTGAATGGCTGAATGTTATTATATATTTACACCCCCCAAAACAAATTTGAGATTAGCCAATAAAGGCCTTTAGCAATTTCATCTATTCGTACTGCACAGTTAAGTGGGATAGAGAAACAGGTGATTTCAATTGCCGGGCCGAAATTTTAGAATACTCTTCCTGTTGACATAAGGCTACAGAAGGGTTTTTTAACTTTCAAAAAAAATTTAAACACATGATTGTTTAAGCAAGCATATCAAACTGGAGTTTAAGCATGTTTATAGATTTATTATACTATGATGAACCAGGAACTTGAATTAACTTGTTTATTTGATTATATCTTTTGATTTTGTTTTATTTATCTTAGATGATTTGTTTTATTCTATTTTAACCAAAATGTTGCTAATGTTATGATGTTTTTAGTTGATTGTACTAAATTCTTTGAGTTATTTATGTATTTCTTGATTTTATGAATTCTTTGCTTTGATGTCTACTAATGAGGATGTTAGAGAAATACCCATTCCAGAAATTATTTTCAAAGGTGATGATTCAGATGAATTCATGGTGAACCTGGAAGATGAAGTAGGCCAGATTGACAAATTAAAGAGTTGCAAATCACCCGGACTAGATAGTGTACACCCCAGGGTTCTGAAAGAACTCAAAAATGAAATTTCAGATCTATTACTAGTAATTTGTAACCTATCATTAAAATTGTCCATTGTACCAGAAGACTGGAGGGTGGCCAGTGTAAAAAGGGCTCTAGTGGGTCATCCGGAAAACTATAGATCAGTGATTCTGACTTCAGTGTCAGGAAAAATTGTGGACATTATTCTAAAGAACAAATTCACAGCACATATATATAGATATGGTTTAATGGGACACAGAGAGCATGGATTTACCCAAGGAAAGTCTTGCCTGACAAATCTGCTACATTTTTTGAAGGGTTTAATAAACATGTGGATAAAGTTGAGTTAGTAGATTTATTGTATTTGGATTTTCAGAAGGTGTTTCACAAAGCCACCCATGAGAGACTCCTAAGAAAATTTAAAAGTAATTGGATAAGGCAGTGTCCTTTTGTGGCTTGCAAACTTGCTAAATGATCAGAAACAGAGAGTAGGATTAAATGGTCAGAATTCTCAATGGAGAAAGTTAAACAGTGGCGTGCCTCAAGGATCTGTACTTGGATCAAAGCTTTTTAATATATTAATAAATGTTCTGAAAAAGAGAATGCCGAGTGAGATGATCAACTTTGCAGTTGACATCAAATTATTTAGAGAAGTTAAATCACAAGTGGATTGTAATAAATTGCATGAGACCTTGAAAGATTGGAAGACTGGGCAACCAAATGTGGACAAATGCAAAATGATGCACATAGGGAAAAGTAACCCACATTGTAGTTACATGATGTTAGGTTCCATCCAGGAAAAATATCTGGGTGTCATAGTGGACAATACATTGAAATCATCAGCTCAGTGTGCTATAGCAGTCAAAAAAAGCAAACAGAATGTTAGCAATTATTAGAAAAGGAATGGTGAATATAATGGAGACTGTCGTAGTACCTTGGTATTGCTCCATGGTGAGACCACAACTTGAGTACTGTGTGCAGTTCTGGTTGCCTCATTTCAAAAAAGATATAGTTGCATTGGAAAAGGTTCAGAGAAGGGGGACTAAGATGATAAAAGGGATCGAATGGCTTCCCCCTATGAGGAAAGGCTAAAGAGGTTAGGGCTGTTCAGCTTGGAAAAAAGGTAGCTGAGGGGGGATATGATAGAAGTCTATAAAATCATGTGAGGACTTAAACGGGTAAATTTGAATAAGTTATTTACTTTTTGTTTCAGATAATACAAGGACTAGGGGGCACTCCATGAAGTTAGCATGTAGCAAATTTAAAACAAATTGGAGAAAATTCTATTTCATTCAATGCACATTTAAGCTCTGGAATTCATTGCCAGAGAATGTGATTAATGCAGTTAGTATAGCTGGGTTTAAAAAAGGTTTGGACAAGTTCCTGGAGGAGATGTCTGTAAAGCTGCTATTAATCAAATTGACTTAGGTAATACTACTGCTGGCATTAATAGCATAGGATTTATTTATTGTTTGGGTATTTGCCAGGTACTTGTATCCTGGATGGCCATGGTTGGAAATAGGATGCTGGGCTTGATGACCCTTCAGTCTAATCTAGTATGGCAACTTCATATGTTCTTAGGTTCTTATGACTATTGGATTTAGGCTTTTGCTACAACCTGGAGAGGCATTTGGCCTACAACAGATCATTGGTGAGGCCTTATCTTTTTTTTTTTATAATTCCTATCTGCCCTGTGAGACTCTGGGATGCTTGGCTTTATACTCACCAGCTCTTTTCAATTAATTCGCAACGTGCTAAGGCCTACAGGTGCAGCAGCCTCCGGGGAAGCGCATCCCCCCTCGTCAGTCGGACACGCCCACAACCCACGTTATAGACGGCACCAAATGAAGTAAATTTTAAAATAAGAAAGCAAATTGAAGAGAAGAGGAAACACCCCTACCAGACTGTTATTTGATTCCTGTCTGCCCTGTGAGACTCTGGGACCCTCGGCTTTATACTTACCAGCTCTTTTCAACTAATTTGCAACGTGCTAAGGCCTACAGGTGCAGCAGCCTCCAGGGAAGCGCATCCCCCCTCAGCAATCGGACATGCCCACAACCCACGTCATAGTTGGTGCCAAACGAAGTAAATTTTAAAATTAAAACGCAAACATAGGCGCCACGTGCTGTGCGTCACATGTACAAAGGAGCGCAACAAAGGAGCTCTCCCCTTTGTGCGCCCCTTTGTGTGATCCTTAATACATAACTTCTAAAGCAATCTCTGATTTCTGGGATTTCATCTGAAGATGTTAATCGACACATTCCATACATACTATGATAAACTCCTCACAAAAAAAAAATAAAAACACACAAACACCTTCCAAACCCATACCTACAAAATCTAAATATTGCCACCTAATAAAAATCAATCTCAATACCCCTAATCAATCTACGAACTATATTCTCTTATCATTTTTACTTTTCAAAGCGCATTCAATATTAAATAAAATCCCTTTAATTAATGATCTCCTCTATGATTCAAATCCTTCCTTCATTGCAATAACTGAAACAAGGATCAAGAACACCGATACAGTTTTAGTTAATCAAATTGACAATCCATCTTATGAAACTTTTTCTATACCCAGGCAGAAAAAAAAAGGTGGTGGTCTAATGCTTATCATTAAAACAAATCTCCAGATGAAACTACTCCCAATAAATATAAGCCCACCCTTTGAAGTTGCATTCTTCAACTCCACTAATCTACAAATTTGTCTACCTCCCCCCCCCCCCCCCCCCCCCGTTCACTAGACCACAACTGCTCTCCACTAATCAAATTTTTAATAACCAACATTACCCTAAATAAACTCACTATTGTCTTAGGTAACTTCAACATTCACATGGATACAATCCCTATTTCTTCAACTTACCAAACTCTCATTGATGCTCTATCTACGCTACAGTTAAATCAAATCATCAGTGCCCCTACGCACAAAGCTGGTCACATTTTAGCCCTCATCTTCATCAACAAAGATAATTGGTTATCATATAATACAAATATAACTAATATCCCCTGGTCAGACCACCACCTGATTCAAACCAATTTGACTTCCAAACTCAACCTCACAACATCCCAGTGATTGTGAATTACCATTCCCCCTTTAACATAGAAACTCTCCAAGAAAAACTACAATCTGAATTAACTAAAATTGATCTATCCAACTCAGAAAATTCCATAAACTCGTGGTTCAACATAACCAAATCTGTTGCTGACAACATAAACCCTGTCATCTCAAAGACTATTAAAACCTCTCATCATCATAAACAATGGTACAATAACAACATTAGGACTGCTAAACAACAGCTCAGAAAAAAGGAAAAGGCTTGGCGCAAGAACAAAACATCGGTCCTACTATCTATCTATCGAAATGCTCTAGCGCTCTACAAATCTCTTATTATCAACATAAACAATTTTTTTCTATGAAAATTAATAATTTCCATCACAACCCAAGAATGCTATTTTCTATAGTACAAAATCTCACAAAAACTGCAAACAAACCTTTATCACTATGCACTAAAACTGGAAGCAATGAATTTGCCGATTTCTTTAATATGAAAATAATAAATCTAATTAACAATAATCTTGACAATAACAATCAAAACATTATGATGAATACTAATGAAATCCCAAAATGGTCAAACTTTGACACAGCTTCTTCCCTTGAAATTCAATCTCTCTTTAAAAAAATGAACCCTGCCAATCACCCACTTGACTGTATCCCCATTTCTACTCTAAAAACAATTGAAACTATATTATCTAAAACACTCACAGAGATAGTAAACCTCTCTTACAGAAGGAATTTATCCCGACTCTCTCAAATCTGCAGTAATTATTAAGCCTATCCTTAAGAAGATGAATCTTGACCCAAACAATCCAATTAACTACCACCCTATATCAAGCCTACCTCTTTTAGCCAAGATCATAGAAAAAGTTGTTCACACTCAGCTCTCAGATCACTTAGAGTTAAACAATATCCTTTCTCCAAATCAATTTGGTTTCAGAAAAAACCTCAGCACTGAAACTTTACTACTCTCAATGAATGACACTTTGCTCAGAGGCTTTGAAAATGGACAAACATACCTACTTATCATGCTAGACCTTTCTGCAGCTTTTGATACGATTAACCATACTATTCTTTTGGACCGTCTTTCTGAAATTGGACATCGACATAACCCTAAGATGGTTTTCATCATACCTCTCCAACAGAAACTACCAAGTCTCAATTAACAACACCTTATCCAAAAAATGTACCTACATACTGGAGTGCCTCAGGGTTCCGCTCTTTCTACAACACTCTTCAATATATACCTTCTGCCATTATACCATCTACTAAAAGATCTCGGCTTGATCCACTTCCTCTATGCTGATGACATACAAATTCTAATACCAATCCAAAATTCACTGGATGAAACTTATATGAAAACAGCCACATACTTATCCACAATTAAACAACTACTAACCCACTTAAAACTTATAATAAAAATAAAAAAAACTGAAATAATTATCATGGAACGAAAACCTAGCCCCTCACTTCCACCTCCACTTTTACTGGAGAATCATAAAGAACCAATCTCCCCAGTAACTCATACACGCAACCTAGGAGTGATCATAGACAACAAACTTTCACTAAAAAACCATATTACAACCAAAATTAAAGAAGGATATCACAAACTATTAACACTAAGATGCCTAAAACCATTTCTAACCACAGAAGACTTCAGATCTGTACTTCGACTGCTCATTTTCTCTAACATTGATTATTGCAACTCTCTATTACTTGGTCTACCAGCTTCCTATATCAGACCACTCCAAATCCTACAAAACACAGCAGCGAGAATCTTAACTGGCACAAAAAAACATGAACACATTAATCCCATCCTTATTTTCCTACACTGGTTACCAATTAAATATAGAATAGAATACAAAACTCTAACCATCACACACAAATTTATACATAATGATCAATCAAATTGGTCATCCACTAACCTCATTCCTCTCTTGACTCAAAGAAATCTCCATTCAAACAACAAGGGCTTTCTAAAAATTCCCCCTGTCCGATCAGCACAGCTAGCATCAACCCGTGAAAGAGCTTTCTCCTTCGCCAGTCCCAAATTATGGAACTCACTTCCGATGGCCTTAGAATGCAACCCAACTTAAAAACATTCTAAAAGGATCTGAAAACTTGGCTGTTCTTCAAAGATTACAATGACACCCTAATCCTCTCAACTACCCTACAGCAACAGAACTCCCAAAAGAATTTCAACATGCTTATTGCTTAACTCCTAATGACTTCATAACTCTGATTCATCTCCTGTTATAAATGTAACAATTTTTCCCATAGTTTGTTAACTTATTACCTTTATTATCCATGTAGTTTTAACCTTTCTTTGTTGATGATCTTTGTATTACCCATCCTAATATCCCCTTATTGAAATATGTATTTCTAATTTCCCCTGTTGAAATATGTAAACCGTTGTGATGGCATTACCGAATGACGGTATATAAAACTCAAAAATAAATAAATAAATTGGTGAGGCCTTATCCAGAATACTGTGTTCAGTTCTGAAGGCATATTTCAAAAGTGACAGAGAGACTCTAGAGGTGGTGTGTGGAGTGCACCAAAAGCCATATGAGATGAGATTGAAGAACCTAAATATTTATTCCCTAGAAGAGAGGAGAGACATAGGGGATATGATATAGAGATTTAAATACCTGAATGGTATTAATGGTGAACAAGGGGCAAATCTTTTTCATTTAAAGGGAAATTGTAGAACTAGGGATTATGATGTGAAGCCCTGAAGGTGAAGACTCAGGAACATCAGGAAATATTTTTTTGCAGAAAGGGTGGTAGATGCCTGGAATGCCCTTCTGTAGGAGGTGGTAGAGACAAAAAATTAGTGGAATTCCAAATTGAATGGGATAAATGGAGAGGATACATAATAAGAAAAGGATAGAAATGAAGTACATTGGGATAAACTGCAATGAGTGGCAGTTACAACCCAAAAACAGCAGTGATACATATACTTGAATGGGTAACCTACATGGAAAGGCGGTTACAATCCAAAAACAGCAGTGGTATGACTTCGTTGGGTCTCAAAGAAAATATGGGCAAGTCAGCAGTGTGATGATGTGATAGACTTAGCCATGCTTGGGACAGATATAATAGAAGAGTTGAGAGATCAGGTGGAAGACCCAAGGGGAAGTTCATGTTGGGTTGCATTTGTGAATTTTATATGTACATCTACCAAAAGAGTATGAATCTCAACTGAGCAGTCTGAATGGGCCATTTTGGTCTTTATCTGACATTATTTACTATGTTAATGTGCTCAACCCCTAACCTGTGATGGATCTTGGAACTGGTGCCATAGAGGGGACCTTTTTTGACTTGTGGGCATAGGAAGAGGAAGAATCCTAGCATGGCTGATGCTTTTTTATGGTGCCAGGAGTTCGAAGAGACCTCACGCCAGAAGGTGAAGCAGCTCTGCTACCCACCCTCACCCCAACAGTGCCTTCCACAAAGCTTACAACTTCCATGCATGGTATTGCTTCAACCATGGAGACATACGACAACTGGGATAGCTGGAAGTGTCATAGTCCTAAGTGAAGATAACAGATGGAGTGGGTGTCTGTGATGGACATGCATTTCCCACTCCTGCAGACCTTAAACCCACTTACTGTGGGCTTCTTAGCCTTGGGTTTCTTCATAGCCTTTTTCACTTCATCTTTTTTGGGTAAAACTTGTAAGTTCTGTTGAGGGGCTGCTGAGGCAGCGGCAAAAGAAGAATTGGAAAGATATGAACTCTATGCAAAAAAGATAAGGCCCAAAAGTTACAAGGCCAAAAATATAAATACAATGGGAACACATACGTGCAATAAGTTGGACAAAGAAAGACTGAGAGGCTCACAAGGCAGCAACTGTGTGCAGGAATTCTCAAATATATTCAGAAAATGTTTCTGAAAGTTCGGTCCGAGTTGGCACCGTTAAACGACATCACCCATGCCTGCTTCTTAACGGAGAATCTTCTTTTAAAAAAATTCTATGTATTGACTGTATAATGTTGTCCTTCATTATCTGTTCTCACTTGACAGTACATCAAATAATACATTGCCTTAAATATTCACACTTTGAAATATATTTCTGTACCTCTTTCATTTGTGTAGCCCCATCCACTAATCCAGCAGGTAGAAAACATGCTATTTGTGAATTCTTTTGATGGTAGACATATCGGTATCTGATTATCTAAAATGACAAAGCAATAACATTTGTAATTCAAACAAAGTAGAAAGGGATTGATTTTTAAGAAGTATTTTTATTTTCAAAAAGCATCCTGCTTACCATTATAAGGAATAGGAGTTTCAAGTCTGAACAAAGCAATATCATGGCCAATTTCTGCTTCTCGATAGAGTGGGTGAATAATAATCTGTTTGACTTTATAAAAAGGTGTTGTTTCATTTATATCAGTCTGATTGGAGATGCCAGCATAAATAATCCAAATGTCAGATCTTTTGAACCTAAAAAAATAAATACCGTTCGGGTAAAATCACCTTTAAGAAGAGACTTAAGACTTTGTTGTTCAAACAAGCCTTGCCATAACTACTACCTCAGCCTTGGTTCTTATCCGCATCATGAGTAGACTATCCAACTTGAGGCCTTCACAGTCCTCCCCTATTTAATTTCCTTGCCTTTTGCCCAAGTTATACAAACCCAATTCTCTATACTTGCTTCACCCATTTTATGTTTTCCAGGTTATTTCTACCCTGTTCATTGTTTTATCCAGGTTATTCTTCCCTGTTCATTGTAAAACAAGACTTTGTCTATGTTATTTTGCTGGTTGTAATGTAAACCGAAGTGATAATTAATCTTGTTAATTGAACCTCGGTATATAAAAGTTATAAATAAATAAAAGTAAAATGCGATTGATGGATACTACATGAATGCACTGACTTTCTTTGCTACTGTAATGAGACATATGCAAAATGTTTTATTAGAAAAAGAGACCCAAATCAGATATCAAACTTTTGCCCTGTTAATGTAATCACCAATTGTCATGCAAAGTTTTCTAATGAATGTATTTCTTCACGGAGAGTGTGGTGAATGCCCTTCCAGAGGAGGTGGTGAAGATGAAAACAGTGAAGGAATTCAAAGGGGCATGGGATAAACACTGTGGATCCCTGAAGGGTAGAGGATGGAAATAAAGAAAAGAGGGCATGGGGGTAACCAGGGGTAACTTGCTGGTGTGGCAGTTGATACCCTTAACAAATAAGCCTTGATACTGTTATTGCAACTCCATCATTGCTCTCTGCTTCAATAGCAGTGGGAAAAGGGGAACTGGATTCAGACAGCAACCATCAAGGGCCCCAGCTTTTATGGTTTGGGGAACAAATAAACATGGGGGTAACCTGCTGATTCGACTTTTACTACCCTTAATCATTAAGCCTGATACTTTTAATGCAACACCAACTCTCTGCTTCCACAGCAAGGGTTAAGGGAAATTGAATTCAAACAGTATCCAACGAGGGCCCTGACTTTTACGGTCTGGGAAACTGATAAGCATGGCAGTAACCTGCACAGTGTAGCAGATACTGGCATAAACATAAGCTTGCTGGGCAGACTGGGCAGATCATTTGGACCTTATCTGCCATCATTTCTATGTTTCTGTATAAATGGATGAGTAATTTCATATTTGCTAATGTGTGGTCCATTACTGTATACTTGGGAACCCTCTTTATTAGGGAGGATTTTGGGGAGATACCCACACCATTCTTTTAGGTGATAACTAAGAGGAGCTGAAATAAACCAATATATATCTGGAAGAGGTACTAGAGCAAACTAAGTGTAGTAGAACCTGATGGTATTCACAGGAACTCAAATATGAACTCAAATATTCAAAGGAACTCAAATATGAAATTGCAGACCTGCTACTAGTAATCTGTAATTTATAATCCCAATTTGCCTCTGCCTTAGGACTGGAAGGTATCCAATTTTGTAACCAATTGTCAAAAAGGGCTCCATGTTTGACCCTACTAACTATAGAGCAACAAGCCTGACATCAGTGTTGGGTAAACTGATGAAACCTATTGTTAAGAACAAAATTACTAGTCATATGAATAAACATGGCTTAATGGATAAGAGCCAGCATAGTTGTAAGAAAAGAGGATCATGTTTTACTAATCTATTAGAATTATTTGAAGGTGGAAATAATCATGTGAATAAAACTTAGCCAGTCGATATAGTATTTTTCATTTCTCAGAAGACATTTGATAAAGTCCCTCTTGAAAGGCTCATCATGAAATTAAATGTCATGGGATAGAACAGTGGTCCCCAACCCTATCCTGGGGGCCCACCAGCCAGTCGGGTTTTCAGGATATCCACAATGAATATGCATGAGAGAAAATTTGCATGTACTGCCTCCATAACATGCAAATTTTCTCTCATGCATATTCATTGTAGGTATCCTGAAAACCCGACTGGCTGGTGGGCCCCCAAGACAGGGTTGGTGACCACTGGGATAGAAGGCAATGTATTATTGTGAATTGGTAACTGATCAAGAGATAGGAAAAAAAGTGTAAGATTAAATGGTCAGGTTTCCCAAAGGAAAGTCATAAATAATGGGATGCCTCAGGGATCCGTACCTAGACAGGTTGTGTTTAACTTATTCCTTTATTTATATAGTTATTTATTTAATTCAAGTCGGCGCATCTGTCCCTCACCAGAGAAAGGGCTATCTCCATAGCTGGTACCTCCCTCTGGAACTCCCTCCCCGCCCCCCCCTCCGTATAGAGCCGTCTCTCACCAAATTCAAAAAAGGAGTCAAAACTTGGCTCTTCAAGCAAGCCTACCCCAATACAAACATAACGTAGACCTTAGCCTAAACAGTTCTCGTCATTGACCTTCCTCCGCACCTTCCACCTCTAGCGCCTCCCTACCGCATCCTTTTCCCTGATTCTCTGGTACGCTACCCTCTACTTCCCTGAATCCTGTTTGGTACCCCCTCGACACACGAATTCTTAGTTAAGATAACATTGTATTGTATAAAGTTCTTTCCCCCCCCCCCCCCCCCCCGACATCTCTGCCCCTTTTGCTCACCTAGCCCTCAAATATCTGTTTTAATGCCTCCTTTGTATTTAGTTCCCTTTTTGATTTACCTCTTTGTTTTGTTTTGACTACGATTTGATTTTTTGTTCTTTGTATTTCCTCTTATCAGTTCAATGTAAGCCGGCATGATGTGCCTTACGAATGTCGGCAAAGAAAAGCCTTTAAATAAATAAAATAAATAAATATCTAGCTATTTAACTAAATTTATGTATCTTATGCTTATTTTAGTTATATTTTATTTTCACTTTATTTTAACTTGCTGTAAACCGTTTTGATAAAATTTTATTTTAAAAAGCGGTATATAAATACTTTTAAATAAATAAATAAAATATACCAACCTTCATGACACGAATCATATCATATCATATCATACCTTAATGATTTGACAAAGGGAACAAAGAATTAAATGATCAGATTTGTAGAAGACACAAAAATGTTCAAAGTATTCATATGTGAAGTATAAGGAATTACAGAATGGACTTGTCAGACTGGGGAACTGGGCATCTACTGTAATAGCAGACACAATTAAATGTTGACACATGCAAAGTGATGCATATAAGGAAAATAATCCTAACTATATGTGGCCCCTGGTTGCCACAGAAACATTTGCAGAATGTAATGTGCAGAAAGTGTATTGTAGTAATTTGATTTCCACCTATGGAAAGTCCTAGAGAGTGCAAAAGAACAGGGAAAGTTCCAGCTAGTAAAGTGTTATCTGTTGATCAGAGGGAGTGTATGGTAACACTTTGACAGACAGACTAGTTCAGCCTATAGGGGCTGGGTTTTGAAAAGGAAATATAACCCTGCTCAGATCAAGGGTGGAGGCTTCCCAGAGTTACCATGTGAAGGGAAAGCAGCAGCTGGAACCCTCTCTAGGGGTTTCAGGGGGAAAAGAGGAGAGAGTTTGGCAAAGATACTCCAACAGTGTCTCAGGGAACCTGGGTGAATCAACTGGAAATTGTATTTAAGAGTTAAAAATACTGGAAGGGAAAGGAACTGTGAAGGGACCACTTGGGACCAGAAAAGAAAACCCTGTGCCCAGTTGGTGTTATGGGCCCGACCTGCGGAGGTCCTCGGGCCAGCCCTTCACCTACCCCCGGACGTCTGGTGGCTGCCGCGGTGTTCCTGCAGCCTAGTCAGGCCGGTAAAGTTTCTTCGCGGCGTTCCCTTTGCAAGGGAGACGCCATCAATGTCTGGGCTGGCCCCGCCCCTAGGCGCATGCGCGCGTGGGGACCCAACTTTTTTTTTTTAAACTGTATTTATTAATTTTTTCTGAGGATACAGAGGATAACAATCAGTGAACAAAGAACAAACAACAAAACAATATCCAATACCCCCCTCATCCTCCCTCCCTCCCTCCCATGTTCACCCTTCCCTATGTTCAGTAAAAATAGAAATGAGTCCCAGAACAGGTGCTAGTGAATGTTATGGTGTAGCTTCCATTGCGGTGTCTGCCAGGCTACCGATGCGTTCAGTAGCTATCCCTTCTCTGAGGTCGGAGGTCGTGTCCTGTCTCCAAGGGTCTCTGTGGTGTCCAATGCGGGGAGTAAGATAAGCTGTAAAAGTAGCCCAGATTAATGAGGTGTGTACAGATTTCTTTGGCATAGCTGATGTAAGAATAGCATGCTCCATGGAGCAAAGACAAACCAACTTTTTAAACCAGTGTTCATAACTGAGGCTGCAGGGGTTTAGCCAGGTGGCCAGAATGATCTGCTTCCCCACCAAACCAGCCTTTAAAACGAACAATCGTTCTGGGGTAGACAACCACATATGGATGAAATCATCCTTGCCAAAAAGCCAGAGATTGGGATTTGGTGTCAAGGTCTTTTTCAAAAAGGTGGAACAGGCATGACACCTTGCTTCTAAAAACGGGAAATAAGCACACAGTCCCAAAAGCAATGAAAATAGTTGCTGTCATTGCCTGCACATTTAGGGCATTGAGGAGATTGCGTAATTTTCATTTGATGGGCTCGAATAGGGGTAATATAGCTTTGCCAGAGAAATTTGTATTGCGTTTCTTGCAGGAGTACATTTTCTGATACAACAGACAAGTCACCAAAACAATTCTTAAAATCTGTAAACGTTAAGGAAAAGAGAGCCCATGTCGTCCATCTAACATATAAGGGGTTTAAGAGTGATGAGTCCGACAACCGCATCACCTTTTTGTAATAGTAAGAAACAGTAGAAGTACTTCGGTTCCCAACTTGGACTATGTTCCTTAGTTTTTGGATTTCTGAAGTTTCAGCTAGGAAAGGTTGCATGGACTTTATAAAGTGAGTAACTTGGAGGTATGCATATACGTGCTCGGCTGGTAGTGTGTATTGTTGTTGAAGTGTGTGAAAGGGGAGGATAGCCCCAGTCTCCCTGTCATACATATCATATATGTAGGTAAGTCCCAATTTGTTCCATCGATGAAAAGTTCCACCCCCTCTCCCTGGAAGAAATAAGTCATGGCCAATGATTGTGATAAACGAGGTTAGGGGGTTCAGCACTTGTCCCATCTGGCAAAACATTTGCCAGGCTTTTCTGCATGTACGCAGTAGTTCCTGTGTTTTTATATATTGGGGGATCATCTGGGTAGAGAGTTGTATCAAGGGATTAAGGGACAGCACTCCATACCATTCCAAAAGATATTTATACGGGGTAAACGATGACGTGGCATAGAGCCAATCCCTTACATGTCTGATATTACATGCTAAATTATAGAGCCTCATATTCGGACACCCAAGCCCCCCTCTTTCCTTTGGAATCATATGAACTTGCATGGTAAATGGGCTCGTTTTCCCCGCCACAAGAACAAGTGCAAGGCTTGTTGGATCTGTTGGAGGTTTTGAGATCCAGAGAGGCGCAAGTTGTAGGAGATATATCCATTTTGGCAGCAGAACCATCTTAAAGAGCTGTATGCGGCCTACCAATGACAGGGGGAGGGGAGTCCACCACCGCAGAGTGGCCAGCATAGAAGCTAGTAAGGGCTGGATGTTCGCGGTGTAGAGGCTACCCACCCGTATGGGAATACACAGTCCTAAATATTTTAGGATATCTGTCGCGCACCTGAGGGGGAAAGCTCTCTGCCATTGTGTAAGCAAGGTTCCGGTGACATCCAGGGCTTCAGATTTAACACAGTTGATCTTAAGGCCTGCGAAGTGACCAAATTGGCGCTGGAGGTCGAGTACTGCCTGAAGTGATGATTGGGATTAAGAAAGAAAAAACAGTAAATCGTCAGCAAAGGCAGCGATTTTGAAAATGTGTTTTGGTCCTCCAAAGCCTTTCACCTTTCTACACTCATCAATTTTTTGTAATATGGGGTCAAAGGACAATATGTATAACAAGGGGGACAAAGGGCACCCCTGTCGGACTCCTCTCTGGATCTTTACCTCTCCTGATAAACAATTGTTACCTAATATGCGGGATATTAGGTCGTTATATAATAGGGAGATATAGTGTAGGAGATCACCCCTGATGCCGAACCTTTGCAAAACTGAGAAGAGATAGCGCCACGCTACACGGTTGAAGGCCTTCTCCGAGTCAAATCCAATAGCTAGGGCCTGAATATCTTGATGTTGGCAAATAGTCATGGCTGTAAGCAACTTTATAATGTTTGCATTCGGCTTACGTCCTCTGACAAATCCCACTTGGTGGGGTGAGATCAAGTGTGGAAGAAGAACCTTCAGCCACTCAGCCAGGACCTTTGTCAATATTTTAAGGTCACAATTTAGCAGTGAAATAAGCTGATACAAGGAGGGGCTTGATAAGTCCTTCCCGAGTTTGGGGAGAACTACGATGTGGGCATCAGTAAAAGGAGTAGGGAATCATTTATGTGTAAGCCCTTCCTTAAAGTAATTTGTCAAAGGCGTGCCAATATATTGTAAAAGAATTTTATAAAAGTCATAAGAAAGCCCATCCGGGCCAGGGGATTTTCCCGTATGGGCAGCTGTGATAACTTGCGAAATTTCATAAGTCTGGAGTGGCCGATTCAGAAAGGCGAGTTGGGATGCCGAGAACGTGGGAATAGC
The DNA here is from genome assembly GCF_901001135.1 of Rhinatrema bivittatum. Taxonomy (NCBI): domain Eukaryota; kingdom Metazoa; phylum Chordata; class Amphibia; order Gymnophiona; family Rhinatrematidae; genus Rhinatrema; species Rhinatrema bivittatum. The sequence continues at coordinate 118,974,227 of NC_042615.1, read as the reverse complement.
AACATCTCTGAAGAAAGTCTCCTCTTCCCCTTCAACCCCCAGTGTATCAGATGTATACAGAGTGCTATAAAATTGCCTGAAGACTTCACTAATCTCTATTTCGGTGGATGCGACCCCACCCAAGGGAGATTTCAAATTTGCTACAAAGGATTTTGGCTGCTGTACTTTCGTTAAGTTGGCCAACAAACGGTTTGGTTTGTTACCAAATTTAAAGAAAGACTGTTGGCCTTTCCAGAAATAAGATTTGGCTCTGGCATCCAGGAGAGTGTTCAGGTGGCCGAGTACACTGTAGAACTCTGCTCTGTTACTATCTGAATTTTGTTGAAGCAATGCCCCCTTCGCTTGCTGAAGCAAAGATTCTAAATGTAGTATAGATGTTGTGGAGCACTAGGAGAGCGGTTCAGATTACCAGGGGATGTGTGTGCTTGGACCACGGCTCAACCCCAGAGGAACTCCGAAGAGGTGCAGCGGCAGGCGTTTCAACAGCTAAAACAGGAATTTACCAAAAATCATTGCCTTATACGACCTGATCCAGTAAAGCCTTTCATTGTGGAGGTTGACACTTCAGCCGTAGGTGTTGAAACTATTCTATTACAACCCTCTGACTCTGAAACATTACTTACCTGTGCTTATTTTTCCAAAAACTTTTCTCCAGCACAGAAGAATTATGCCATTGGAGAAAGAGAATTATTGGCAATCAAGGCGGCATTGGAGGAATGGAGACATCTTTTAGAGGGGGCCAAATATACTGTCAAGATCTATACGGATCACAAGAATCTCACCTACCTATCACAGGCTCAACGTTTAAATCCCAGACAAGCTCGCATTGCAATGTTTTTCAGTTGGTTTGACTTCAAGATACATTTTCAGGCCGCAAGAAGAATGTTATAGCAGATGTGTTCTCTCGAAGTTTCATTCCAGAGGATACTCTGGAACCATGTCGCCATATAATTCATCCAGCCAGGATAATGGTGGCAGCCACTTTTATGGTTCTGGTGGGGAAAACAGTAGTACCTAAGCGACTTTGACAAAAAGTTCTTCAATGGGCTCACGACTCCCAGTATGCGGGACATCCTGGGATTAATAGAACTAGAGACCTTGTCTCACGTTCTCATTGGTGGCCACGATGGAGATCTGATGTAAAGAGTTACGTGGACTCCTATTCTATATGCGCTGCCCAAAAGATTCCGTGACAACGGGCGGCTGGACTACTGCAACCTCTATCTATTCCAAAGATACCCTGATCACAGATTGCCACAGACTTTATAACCGACCTTCCTCCGTCCGAGGGGAATACTGTGATTTGGGTGGTTATTGACTGATTTTCTAGAATGGCCCATTTTATCCCACTCCCTGGACTACCCTCTGCCTCAGAATTGGCCCAACTCATCGTACAACACATTTTCCGTATCCAGGGGCTACCCTCTAGTATTGTGTCAGACAGAGGAGTGCAATTTACGGCAAAAGTTTGGAGAGGCTTGTGCAAGAAATTGCAGATTAAGTTAGAATTTTCATCATCTTACCATCCTCAGTCCAACGGATTAACTGAACGTACCAACCAGTCTCTTAAAACCTTCTTACAGTGCTATATGAATCAAAGACACGATGATTGGGCATCCCTGTTACCGTGGGCCGAACTATAACATAATCACCATGTTACCCAAGGAAGTGGAACCTCACCTTTCTTTTTAGTCTTTGGGAGACATCCACGGATTCCCCTCCCCATTGCTACACCCTCATCCTGTCCGACCGTGGACAAACGGTGCAATCAATGACCAAACTCTGGGGGGAGACTCGAAAACTGCTGCTATGAACGTCCAGTAAAATCAAGAAACAAGCTGACAAAAGGAGGAGAAAGGTACGTTCCCTTCAACCAGGAGATTTGGTGTGGTTAAGCACTAAGAACCTCAAGTTATGTACCACATCTCTAAAATTTGCTCCTAAGTATATAGGACTGTTTCTGGTGATTAAACAGATTAATGAAGTCGCCTTTAAACTCCAGTTGCCTCCCACTCTTCGTATCCATAATGTGTTTCACATCTCTTTACTTAAAACAGCAATATTGTCTTGCCCTCCAAGAGAATCAAGAAAATGACTCCCTCTTTGATACTGGACGACACACAATATGAGATTAAAGTAATATTGGACTCCAGGAAGCTTAGAGAAAGAATACAATATTTAATTGCATGGCCTGGACAGGAGCAAGGCTGGACTGAAGGCAGATGACTGGAGATACTGACCCTCCTCCGGACCTGCACACTTCGGAAGACCAGCAACGCAATGGTGGTCTTATGAACAGTTCTCCGACCGTTCCAAGCCCTTTCCGACTTGCCGCAGGGTACGGCAAGAAGTGGCAGGCCAGATGGAGGCCAGGGCAGCAAAGACTGGAACATGGAGATTCAGATGAAGACTCAGGAACGAGGTACTTAGATGCACAGATGAGACTCAGAAACGAGGTACTTGGATGCACTGACGAGACTCAGGAACGAGGTACTTGGATGCACAGACGAGACTTGGGTATACAGACATTGGCAGGGTCCCTCAGGTGCCCTACACAGCCAGTACCACTGGTCTGGTCATGGACCACTCTGTCCTACATTCGCGGGAGCGTGACCAGCACAGGAAGGAACGAGGTACTGAAGATGTAGACTCAGGCAAGGTTCAAGGTAATCAGAAGTCTCAGGCAAGATTCAAGGTATTCAGAAGATGCAGGCAAGTACTGGGTTGAGACTGCAATGCAGCGCGCCCTACACAGTCCACCCGCGGGACTGGTCATGGACCACGCTGGACTCAAAGAGCCTCTAGACGAGATGTGGAGCAAAGAACGGAACATGTCTCAGAAGCTGTAGAGGCCTGCACCAAGGTGCACCCTACACAGCCGCCAGTGGCTGGTTGCGGACCACGCTGACGGTACAGGTTCTGGCAGAGTTTTTGGCACGGACAGAGCAAGCACAAGGGACTCTGTAGACCAGGGACAAGTACAGAAGCGTAAGTCTCCTGGAGGCTAGTGCTGCAGAAGTGAGGAAGGCACTGCACCATGAAGCGCCCTACACAGCCCGCCCGTGGGGCTGGTCGCGGACCATGACATGGCATGCCAGGAAGAGTGGCACAAGGAACCAGGGGTTCAGGACAACTGGACAGGATCACGGACATCAGGATCAGGAGAAACATCTGGACTGTATCACGGACATCAGGTATGAAGAACAAGCATCTGGACTGGAACACAGAATACAGGATCAGGAAACAGACCTCAGAAGTGGATCACAAACATCAGGCGGACATCTGGACTGGAACGAGGACATCAGGACAAGACGAGGAGCTCCAATGAAGAACAGGAAACTTGAAGAAGAGCTGGAACAAGGACGACTCCTGGAGCAAAGGACAGCAGGATCCCAGGAGTGTCTAACTCCTTGCAAAGGCCCAGTTGGAATGGACTCTGAGCCCTTCTGTAGAGCTGAAGAGGACAACGCCCAGGGAAGGGTCAGTAGAGAGACACACCTGGCTGGCCCTTGAAGAACAGGCGAGAGGCACACTCCAGCGCCTTAGGAGAGCTGGAGAGGATGAGCAGGATCCGCTGGTGGTGTCCTTGGCCAAGTGGAGGGCCCGAAGAGAAGCAAAGCAGGCAGCGGAGCAGTCCTGCCGTGGAGCTAAAGGTAGGCAGGCTGCAGGAGCGTCTCCATGCCGCGAAGACCGAAGCAGGAAGAGCAGGGAGCTGCAGGCACCGGCAGGGACGGCACCGGCAGGGACGGCCCTGCTGGGCAAGGACCCGAGCAGCAGCAGGCACCAGCAGGGACGGCCTCCCTGCCGGCTGAGGACCCCGGAAGCGGCTGTAGCTCATCCTGGAGAGCAGGAGCGGCAGTGGTGGTCCCGGCCGCGAGGGAGAGCTCTTGTCGGCCTGACCCTACCGCGCAGGACTGGAGGCAGCCGGGAAGGAGTCCGGCGATGGCGGCACGCCCGTCACGAAGACAGCAGCACCCGCGGCCCGAGTGGCCACGGCAAGGTAGGGGACCTGCCCGTGCTCCTCGCAGGCAGGTTCACAACAATAGACTTGTTGAGCTGTTTGTTATGAGAGTAAACATAAGAAATGATTTCTTCCATGGGTACTGCTTTTGCAGCATCCCAAAAGAGATGAGGCGTAGCTATGTATTGGTGGTTGTTTCTTTCATAATCTTTCCATCTGTCCTTTAGAAAAACTTGGAAATGGACGTCATCTTTAAGAAAAGAAGGAAAACGCCACAGTTTGACGTTGTGGGAGGGGGAGTGAGATTTTGTTTGAATAGAGATCGGGGTCTGATCAGATATAGCTAGAGGTTCAATAGTCATGATAATTACATTAAAAAAAATTGGTTGGGAGATTAAAATGTAATCAATACACGGGCATGACCAAGCGCCCGTTTCGAACCAGATTGACAGAACACAAATGTTGCTTAAACACGGGCCGAATTGAGGAACCACTTGTAGCACATTTTAAAGATCACAATCATGTGCTCTCTGAAATAAAATGGACTATCTTAGAGGTGATTAAAATGCATTGGAGAAAAGGGGATAGGATTAAGCAGCTTCGACAGTGTGAGCAGCGCAGGATTTTCCAATTACAAACAGTGACCCCTCGTGGCCTCAATAAGGAAATAGAGTGGATTCAGTTCATGTGAATCCACTCGTCTGCCAAATCAAACACACAGGTGCAGTATGGTGAACTGCATATAACCAGCTCAGATCTCGCGGCAACTCAGCAGAACGCCGACAAGAGGATCAGGCGGCAGAATGTGGTAAGTTGGAGCTTTGCAGCTCCAGCTTTCAAATCCATTTAGGGATGTGCATATATATATACAGTAATGTAATTGTGCGAAATCAGACATAAAGTATTCATGTATTGTGGTAAAAATGACCATATTTTCTGTTTTAATTATACTCTTAAAAGGTATTCAGTACCGTGTGAAAACGACGGCATTTAAACTTTTCGCTTTCAAAGTTCAGGAAAATAGATTGTAGATACTACAACAGTCTCTGAAGCAGCTTGGTACGAAACGTACATCGGACTGGACTACATGAGTGTCATCTGGACCCGAAACATCTTCACGGATAAATATATCCTCCTGAACAACTCGATCTTTAAAGCATGGCAGCGCTATCGGCAAGTAAGGAAAGTACCGTCTCACATTTATCTTATAAAAATATAAAAAAGAAGAAAAAAACTCGTTGGATAATAATAAAAGTAGGACTCTAAAGGACCAATGATTAAATGTGACCCATTGTGGTTTAGATTCAGGCTTACTGCTGACAAACCGCGGGTGTTATCAAGGTCCCACAGTCATGAACAAATGCATGCAAAAAATAAAAAATTTGTAGCTTGCAACGTATTGATTTTGAGATAGTGTGGCTCGTTGCACTTTGATAATTAACTGTTCATTCTATTGTAGACTTCAATTACCCCAATATTGACTGGGTAAATGTATCATCGGGTCACACTAGAGAGATAACGTTCCTGGATGGAATAAATGATAGCTTTATGGAGCAATTGCTTCAGGAACCGACGAGAGAGGGAGCAATTTTAGATCTAATTCTCAGTGGAGCACAGGACTTGGTGAGAGAGGTAACGGTGGTGGGACCACTTGGCAATAGTGATCATAATATGATCAAATTTGATTTAATGACTGGAAGAGGAACAGTGTGCAAATCCAAGGCTCTCGTGCTAAACTTTCAAAAGGGAAACTTTGATAAAATGAGAAAAATTGTTAGAAAAAAACTGAAAGGAGCAGCTACAAAAGTAAAAAATGTCCAAGAGGCGTGGTCATTGTTAAAAAATACCATTCTAGAAGCACAGTCCAGATGTATTCCACACATTAAGAAAGGTGGAAAGAAGGCAAAACGATTACCGACATGGTTAAAAGGGGAGGTGAAAGAAGCTATTTTAGCCAAAAGATCTTCATTCAAAAATTGGAAGAAGGATCCAACAGAAGAAAATAGGATAAAGCATAAACGTTGGCAAGTTAAATGTAAGACATTGATAAGACAGGCTAAGAGAGAATTTGAAAAGAAGTTGGCTGTAGAGGCAAAAACTCACAGTAAAAACTCTTTTAAATATATCCGAAGCAGAAAGCCTGTGAGGGAGTCAGTTGGACCGTTAGATGATCGAGGAGTTAAAGGGGCACTTAGAGAAGATAAGGACATCACGGAAAGATTAAATGATTTCTTTGCTTCGGTGTTTACTGAAGAGGATGTTGGGGAGGTACCAGTAATGGAGAAGGTTTTCATGGGTAATGATTCAGATGGACTGAATCAAATCACGGTGAACCTAGAAGATGTGGTAGGCCTGATTGACAAACTGAAGAGTAGTAAATCACCTGGACTGGATGGTATGCACCCCAGAGTTCTGAAGGAACTCAAAAATGAAATTTCAGATCTACTAGTAAAAATTTGTAACTTATCATTAAAATCATCCATTGTACCTGAAGACTAGAGGATAGCAAATGTTACCCCAATATTTAAAAAGGGCTCCAGGGGCAATCTGGAAAACTACAGACTGGTTAGCCTGACTTCAGTGCCAGGAAAAATAGTGGAAAGTGTTCTAAACATCAAAATTATAGAACATATAGAAAGACATTGATTAATGGAATAAAGTCAGCATGGCTTTATCCAGGGCAAGTCTTGCTTCACAAATCTGCTTCACTTTTTTGAAGGAGTTAATAAACATGTGGATAAAAGTGAACCGGTAGATGTAGTATACTCGGATTTTCAGAAGGCGTTTGACAAAGTTCCTCATGAGAGGCTTCTAGGAAAAGTAAAAAGTCATGGGATAGGTGGTGATGTCCTTTTGTGGATTGCAAACTGGCTAAAAGACAGGAAACAGGGAGTAGGATTAAATGGACAATTTTCTCAGTGGAAGGGAGTGGGCAGTGGAGTGCCTCAGGGATCTGTATTGGGACCCTTACTTTTCAATATATTTATAAATGATCTAGAAAGAAATACGACGAGTGAGATAATCAAATTTGCAGATGACACAAAATTGTTCAGAGTAGTTAAATCACAAGCAGATTGTGATAAATTGCAGGAAGACCTTGTGAGACTGGAAAATTGGGCATCCAAATGGCAGATGAAATTTAATGTGGATAAGTGCAAGGTAATGCATATAGGGAAAAATAACCCATGCTATAATTACACAATGTTGGGTTCCATATTAGGTGCTACAATCCAAGAAAGAGATGTAGGTGTCATAGTGGGTAACACATTGAAATCGTCGGTTCAGTGTGCTGCAGCAGTCAAAAAAGCAAACAGAATGTTGGGAATTATTAGAAAGGGAATGGTGAATAAAACGGAAAATGTCATAATGCCTCTGTATCGCTCCATGGTGAGACCGCACCTTGAATTCTGTGTACAATTCTGGTCGCCGCATCTCAAAAAAGATATAATTGCTATGGAGAAGGTACAGAGAAGGGCTACCAAAATGATAAGGGGAATGGAACAACTCCCCTATGAGGAAAGACTAAAGAGGTTAGGACTTTTCAGCTTGGAGAAGAGACGACTGAGGGGGAATGTGATAGAGATGTTTAAAATCATGAGAGGTCTAGAACGGGTAGAAGTGAATCGGTTGTTTACTCTTTCGGATAATAGAAAGACTAGGGAGCACTCCATGAAGTTAGCATGGGGCACATTTAAAACTAATCGGAGAAAGTTCTTTTTTACTCAACGCACAATTAAACTCTGGAATTTGTTGCCAGAGGATGTGGTTAGTGCAATTAGTATAGCTGTGTTTAAAAAAGGATTGGATAAGTTCTTGGAGGAGAAGTCCATTACCTGCTATTAAGTTCACTTACGGGTAGATTTTCAAAGGGGTACGCGCGTAGGTCCTATTTTGCATAGGCATTTGCGTAGGTCCTATTTTGCATAGGCATTTGCATAGGTCCTATTTTGCATAGGCTCGGCGGTGCGCGCAAGCCCCGGGATGCGCGTAAGTCCCGGGGCTTGCATGGAGGGGTGTGTCGGGGGGCGTGCCGGGAATGACGCGCGTTTCGGGGGCGGGCCGCGAGTGACGCGGCGTTTAGGGGGCGGCGCCGCGGGCGTGGTTTCAGCCCAGGGCCATTCCCGCAGCCTCTGGACCAGCCCCCGGGACCGGAACATGGAGCAGGGCAGCCGGCCGGTGCGCACAAAGTTACGCCTGCTTCCAGCAGGTGTAATTTTGCCGACAAAGGTAGGGGGGGGTAGATAGGGCCGGGGGGGGGGGGGGGTTAGGTAGGGGAAGGGAAGGGAAGGTGCCGGGTGGTGGAAGGAAAGTTCCCTCCGAGGCCGCTTCGATTTCGGAGCAGCCTCAGAGGGAATGGAGGCAGGCTGCGCGGCTCGGCGCGTGCAGTCTGCCAATTTTGGGCAGCCTTGCGCGCGCTGACCCTGGATTTTAATGGATACGCGCGGCTACGCGCGTATCTATTAAAATCCCCCGTACTCTTGTTTGCGCCTGGTGCGCGAAGAAAAGTACGCGATCGCGCTAATTTATAAAATCCGGCCCTTAGAGAATAGCCACTGCCATTAGCAATGGTAACATGGAATAGACTTAGTTTTTTGGTACTTGCCACATTCTTATGGCCTGGATTGGCCACTGTTGGAAACAGGATGCTGGGCTTGATGGACCCTTGGTCTGACCCAGTATGGTATTTTCTTATGTTTCTTATGTTTCACTCCGCTTAACACCGCTCTCTCTTCAGAGTAAGTTCCATTTACCATCACACATTGTCTTCTGTCCATCAACCAGTTTGCAGTCCAGGCCACCACCTTGGCACTCACTCAGAAGCTTCTCATTTTATTCACAAGCCTCCTGTGTGGGCCTGTATCAAAAGCTTTGCTGAAATCCAAGTAGATGACATTGAGTGTTCTTCTTCTATCTAAGTCCCTAGTCACCCAATCAAAAAAGTCAATCAGATTTGTCTGACAGGACCTTCCCCTGGTGAATCCATGCTGCCTCTGGTCCAGCAATTCTTCCGACTGTAGATGGCTCACTATTCTTTCTTTCAGCAGTGACTCCATTACTTTTCCTACCACAGATGTGAGGCTAACCAGCCTGTAGTTTCCAGCATCCTCTCTGCTCCCACTCTTGTGAAGCAGGACCAACACCGCTCTTCTCCAATCATTCGGTACCACTCCCGTTTCTAGGGATCTATTGAACAGGTCACGCAGAGGACCCACCAGCACATCTCTGAGCTCCCTCAGTATCCTGGGATGAACCTCATCAGGCCCCATGGCTTTGTCAACTTTTAGTTTTCCTAGCTCTTCCCATACATTCTCTTCTGTAAACAGAGTTACATCTACTCCACTCCCCTCCAGTTTCTTGTTAACTAGCGACAGTCCTTCTCCAGGGTCCTCTTTAGTTAATACCGAACTGAAGTATTTGCTTAATATTTCTGTCACACATTGATCCTTTTCACCTTTCAATTTCACTATACCACTTTGGACTTTTCTCCTTTCTCTGATGTATCTGAAAAATGTTTTGTCACCTCGCTTTACCTCTTTGGCAATCCTTTCTTCCGCTTGACTTTTTGCAGTCTTGACTACTTTCTTTGTCTCCCTCAGTTCCACCAGATATTCTTCCTTGTGCTCCTCCCTTTGGGATCCTTTATATTTCTTGAACGCTTTTGCTTTTCTTTACTTTTCTAACATATAGATTAGTTGCCTTTTAGTTTGGTCCATTGTTGTTCCACATCGCCCAGTCTTTTAGTTCTTCCTCCAGGTACTTCCCCATTTCATCAAAGTCCATGTTTTTGAACAGCAACACTCGGGTCGTCGTGCTTCTTCTCCGTATCCTATTTGTGATATGAAACCATACCATTTGATGATCACTGGTGCTGAGGTGGGCACCCACTGGACATTAAAGACATTATCTCCATTGGTGTGGGTTCCATTACCATTTGTTTGAACACAGCCCCTTGCAGGACATCCACTATCTCTCTACTTTTGTTAGATTCTGCAGAAGGGATTCTCCAGTCTTCATCCTGCACATTAAAATCTCCAGCAATCACCACTTCTCCCTTCTTTCCCATCTTTTGGATGTCTTCAACCAGATCTCTGTCAAGTTCTTCCATTTGATTTGGAGGCCTGTAAACCACTCCAATAAAAATGGATGCCCCATTATCTTTTTTTTAGGTCGGCCCATAGTGCTTCTTCTTTGCCCCATCTTCCTTGCAGCTCAGATGCTTGGATATTGTTTCTGACATAAAGAGCCATTCCTCTCCCTTTCTTGTCCTCTCTGTCCTTCCTTAATAAATTATAGCCCGGTATTGCCTATCCCAATCATGAGATTCCGTGAACCACGTCTCCGTGACAGCAACATCGTCCAAGTCCGCCTCTACCATTAGGGCTTGCAGATCTGGGATTTTATTGCCCAAACTACGAGCATTTGTGCTCATAGCTTTCCAGCTTTTCTCATTCAGGTTACTGCTTTTCTTGGACTCCTTTTGTGACTTATTTAGTTGAGTTTTGTTATCCACTTCACCCTTTTCCATTGCATTTGTATTTGGGGGGTGACATTCTAATTTTTTTCTGCCACCCCCCACTTCTATTTTAAATGCCTTTTGACATAGGATTTGAATTTATCTTTTAAGATCCTTTTTCCTGCCACAGACAGATGTAAGCCATCTTTGACATATAGCTGTTTATTGTTCCATACACGGCCCCAGCCTCCAGACTTCAATGGAAACAAACAACTAGTGTTATCACAAAAATTCCGGGGATGTTTCTTGAGGAATTTACATAAGAATACTGAAGACTTGGGGATGGAGCATACCACTGAGCTGGTGAGAGCCAGGTTCTACTGGCCAAGGAGGTCTGCATAAATAAATGAATGAAAACAATGAATATTCCTCACAAATAATCCAAAAATAGAGAAATGGGATATAGATTAAAAATGTCATTTTTAAAAAATCTACTGATAGCAACACATTGTTGCATTACTGCAGTTGTCATCCACAGCATTTATGAGACATCTTACCAGCTGGCCAAGTCCTTAGATTGTGGAGATTTTCTGATCTCTCTAATTTTAAGGTGCGTGCCGTAGAAATGAGTTTGTGTTTTCTCAGATGTGGATATCCTCCATCTTTTATATGGCATGCATACAAGAGAGCCAGGTGGATGAATCATGATTTATTGCTATTACCTCATACATGGGAACCAATTTCTAGTAGTGTATGTGTTTTGCCCCATTCCCTCCACATTTATAAAGTCCAATGCATAATTACACGCCATTGGGGAGTTTTGAGTTTACATCCTTTGTTTCATGAGAAACCTATTTTTGCTTTGAGAAGGGGCAAAAACATTAAGGATATGCTGGTTAATTCAGAATTTGTAAGAACTGAGAGTTCTAACAATCAGTTAGATAGTAGGATGGGGCATTATCCTTGTGGCAAATGCTTTGTATGTCTACAATCCTTCAGTGGTGATCATTTACCTTTAGAGTGTTCATTTAACTTCATGTTAAATCAGCTCCATCCTATGACTCGTCTGGTGTTGCTTATATCATGTGGTGTACATGCTGGTTAGGTTATGTAAGTAAAACTATGCGACCTGTCCTTACCCGCATGATTGAACACTGCAGCGCGATTAAACTCTAGTGTTTAGAGGCTCCGTTAATGGCTCACTGTTTGGAGAGGGGACACAACTTTGCCGACTGCATTTGCAGTTTTGGAGGTTTTTCAGGGTGATCGTCGAGGGGGTGATTTGGATTCTATTTTGACTTGAAAAGAACAGCGGTTGATATTCCATTTGGATACGGTTTATCCATGCGGGTTGAATAAGGCAGTTGAATGGGAGAAGTGTTAGCCTATACAGTTATTTATTTATTTATTTATTTAAGGCTTTTATATACCGACTTTCTTGATACAAATCAAATCAACTCGGTTTACATCGAACTAAGCATAACTATAACCAACCAATTAACAAGTGCCAATTTAGAGGAGCATAAAGTTACATTATAACAAGTTACATTATAGTTGTCTTTCACATCCGTTTGATAGACAGTGCTCTCTGTCAAGTAGTGTGGTTCTGTTATTTTACAATTCTTATTTATTTTATTTTATTTATTTAAACATTTTTTAAATACCGGGGCACGTTAAAAACATCACCTCGGTTCACAATGTAACGTAACATAGCAACCAGCTTTACAATAATTTAATGTAATGCAAACAGTAAGAAAACTAAGTCAACTTGAGATAGGTGGTTACATAATTAATTCTTAAGGAGAGTAGAGTAGAGAAGGTTACATAATTAACTCTTAAGGAGAGTGGATGAAAGAGTTTTTAACTATTAACAAGGTGACAGGATGTAAGGGATGAGTGAGAGGTGGAGGGATAGTGGAGGGGGTGAGGGGTGGGAGGGTGAACAGGAGGGGGACAGGAGGAGATGGTTGTTCTTGATCCGTCATTCATGTTAAATAGTTTTCTGTCATGTCTGCCATTTTTTTCTGAAGTTCCCTCTGCCCCTTTTATTAAGGTCTCCCCTTTTTGATTGGTTTGTGGGGGTTCAAGGTATTTAGATTTAAATGCAGTGTTTGGTTGACATGTTAGAGGGTTCTTGTGCCATTTTTCACATCATTTTATTGTGCAAAGGTAGTTTAAAGGTGGGTCTCCTTTAAGTTTATATGTTTATTTGATACACTCTTTGCATTTTTTTGTGTGAAAGTGTTTTACAACTATTTGTATTAGCGTCTATATACGTCGTGACAACAGTTCCTCTCTCCAGTTTTTAAAGCACAACATGATGTAATTTGGAGCATTAAATTATCTGGAGCAATCTGGAGTAACTTTTTCTGTTTTTGATGTACCTTTGAACACTTGAAATAAACTGGATTTTTTGATTTCCCAATACTGGATGAGGTATGAGATAAACGTACTGTTTCCTGACAATTGATACAGTCTATTATGTACAGTTAGCTGCGTGAGAAAAACTGGCTGTGCAGTTCCGTTCGCCCTGGCATATTTGAACGTCATGTGTGTTGCTTGAGTGATGCATACACAGTGAAGTCCATCTACTGGATGCAGTATCTGGGCATCCTGTGCTATAGCCCCTGATGCAGCTCTTTTGAGCGAAACTCGGCCTGAATCGGGCTATTCTGATGCTAAATAAAGAATTAAGAATATTGCTGCTGCAATATTGGACCGGTTTCCGGTGTGTTTTTTTGGATCTTCAAACTTTAAGTGCATGATGAGGCTGGGAGGCCTCATCAGAGAGTTGAAAAAAGACATCCTCTCTGTTAAGAGGCTTTCTTAAACAGACCACCCAGGATACTAAAATGGCTGCACTAAATAGGATGAGGCATCCAATCCAAGCCCTCCAGGTTGGGAGGGACAGAGAGGAATGGAAGGCTCATAGATGTAAGGGTTCTTAGCAAGAACGTAGGCCATCTAGTGACTGACCTAGGGGGCGCACACTTATTAGCTAGGATTTAAAGTGTATTAGGCAGGGTTATGCTATCCTGATGTTTCCTTTTACAGAGGCTTGAGGACATATCCCCATTTAAGTGTGTGTGTTGGGGGGGAGATGAGGCAGCATTCCAGTCAGGAGCCCTAACCCCCTGAGTTTATGTTGTACTGAGGCCCTGTATTGGGTTTGACTGAACTTTTAAGACTATGTCCCAGACCTTCCTAAGACACTTTTAACACTGCTCAACCCCCACTAGTTATCCCCTGCTGCGAGAAGAGACGTACCTAAGAAACTGATTATATGTTAGACACAAGATTTACTTGCTTTTGCATGAGTTTTTTTCCACTGCAGAACCAGCAGTTACATGGTTAACCAGGCACCTTACAGAGTAAAGAGATCACATGATATTTGGGAGCCTATGAGAACTGGCCAGTAACCCGAAAAGAATGGAAAGAGCTGTTGCACCTATCAGGAGTGAAACAAAAGAAAAAAAAGTGCATTTTTATCTTAGTTTGCATGGGTTTTCTGGGGTGTGGCCAAAGCTGTGCAGCACAGAATGAAAGGCAACAATTCTGGTAGAAATCAGCTGCAACCCAGGCAGAAGAGAGTAAAAAAATCCCACAGAAGCTGGGGACGGAAATCTTTGGTGTTGCAGCCCAGGACTTTCCTCCGTGCATTGAAAGATAAATGACAAAAAATTAGATAGGACTTTACCTCAGAGAACAATTTAGACCCCGTTCCTACTACAGCTGGCTAACAGCACAACTGAAAGCTTGGGGGTGTGAGTGGGCCAGGTCCTTATAACCAGGGGATGGCAAGGAAATAGTGTATATTCAAGCCAGTGGGTTGTTGTTTTTTACTGCCAAAAGGAATGTTGCTTGGGAAAAGGAAAAATAAACACAAAGGGGAAAGGGGGAAGTGGAGAGACAGACAGAGACTGGAGCAATAAACTATATTCATTTTCTGGGTACCCAGTAGCTAAATCCTAGCTCAGATTTGTTAAAAGTTTACAGCCCTATTCATTTGCTTGACCTAATTGGCCTACAATATTACCTGTAATGATATTTGTGTATTTTTCTTTGGTGTATGTTTCCTATTGTTTTTCCTTCTGACTTATGCTCTCTTAACTGCCCCCCCCCCCCTTAAAACCTGAATTCAGATGTATGTTATCAGTAAAAAAAAGCATAAAGCTATCATCTTGTGAACTGACTGTTTTTGGTACCCTGTTACAATGAATAGGATAGGGGAAGGGGATCCTGTTGAAAGAAGGGAGAGAGAGAATAGGAGGGTGGAAGATACATCTATCCCAGAAGCTGCATTGAAATCCTCAACCCCTACTCTGTCTGCCTTTACCCATAGGTGCAGGTGGGGTTCTTTCTTCTGTGCACATATCCCTCCCTTTGCAGCAGGTGACTTGTATTACCTGAAGAGGTCACTACATACATTTACACAAATAATTGATCTACATATTTTTTATTTATTTATTTATTTAAGGTTTTTATATACCGGCATTCATGATAAAATCACATCATGCTGGTTTACATTAAAACAGTGGTGCATAGAAAGAAAAAACAAACTGGAACTGTAGTGCGGAAGAAAGCAGTTACAAAAAACAGGGATGCTTAAACTGAGAGAGGAAGGAAAAAGAAAAGGTTAATAGCATTTTAAATATTTACAACGAACAGTTAAATGAGCTGGTTGTGTTATAGAACTTGAAGTTGAAGGACATATACATATGATTTGCCTACCCTCTACTGAACAATTGTCTTCACTGAAAATAGCTATGAACCCATAAATTATTATGGTGTAGTTAATGGTGGAATAGCACTATATTTATTTATTTATTTATTTATTTATTTTATATACCGACATTCGATCGAGATATCACATCGGTTTCCAGATAACTAAAGGAATAGGGTGGTAACAGCCCTATTTTACATTATAACATGATAATAAATAGATAAAAATATTTTACATTATAACATGGTAATAAATATAACAAGTTGTAACAGAACTAACAGGAATATATGGAACATTAGACTATAGTATATAACATATGTACATAAATGGCTTGTTGATGAGGATAAATTATGGTAAGGATAGCAGGGAGGGGAGAGGGGGGGAGGGGAGAGAAAGGGATGGGTGGGAGGAAGGTAGTGATAGGGAGGGAAAGGGTGGGGCGAGATGCTTGTGTAGGGGGCATGGTGTGGTTGGTGCATTTGGGCGGGTTATGTGTCAGGTGGGAAAGCTTTTAAAAATAGCCATGTTTTGAGGTGTTTTTTGAAGACTTGCAGTGAAGGTTCGTTTCTGAGACAGGTGGGGAGGGTGTTCCATAAGGTGGGGCCCGCTATTGTTATGGCTCGTTTGCGGGTGACGTTGAGGTGTGCAGCTTTGAGATTGGGGACGGCTAGGAGGCCAGTGTTGGTGGATCTGAGAGTTCTTTGAGTGGGGTAAGGTTGTATTCCGTTGTTTAGCCAGTCCATTTTGTTGTTGTTTATTTTTTTGTGCATGAGGGTGAGGGTTTTATACTGGATTCTTTGTGTAATGGGTAGCCAGTGGAGTTCTTTGAGAGTGGGTGTGATGTGAGAGGATTTTTTGTTGTTAGAGATGATTCTGGCGGCAGCGTTCTGTAGAACTTGGAGGGGTTTGATGTGGATTTCTGGTAGGCCGAGGAGGAGGGAGTTGCAGTAGTCGAGTTTTGAGAAGATAATTGATTGGAGGACTGTTCGGAAATCGTGCTCTTGGAGAAGGGGTTTGAGTTTTTTTAGTGTCTGAAGTATCTTTTATAAAAGTCTGAAGTATCTTTATAAAAGTCTGAAGTATCTTTTATAAAAGATACACTATATGTATCTTTTATTATTTATTTATTTATTTTATTTTATTTAACAGCTTTTAATATACCGGTGTTCGTGGGGCACATCACGCCGGTTCACAATGAACTTGAGACAGGAGGAAATTACAAAAAAACAGGGGTGGGGGGATGGAGAAGGCAATAGAAAAGGGAGCGGGGGGAGGGTGGGATAGACAGAGAGGAAGAGGAGAGAGCAGCAAAGAAGGTAGATAGGACTAACCATAACTGAGCAGAGGTTATTTACAGCAGATTATAAGAAACCATTTGCAGAGATTAACATATTTACAGCAGATTATTGTATACTTTTAAAATTTAGAATTCCCAATTTTAAATACAGAAGCAATATCTTACTGTGTTGAGGGAAAGGAGGTTTCCCCAGCCACTCCACCTTACATACAACCTCTAAAGTGATCACAAAGAATGTGGAAGAGGCCCAGTCTCCCCAGAGCAAAGAAATACCTTGGGCTATACTTCCCAGATTCTCTAGTGCAGTGGTTTCCAACCCTGTCCTGGAGACCCCCCCTCCCCCTCCAGCCAGTCGGGTTTTCAGGATATCCACAATGAATATGCATGAGAGAAAATTTGCATGTTATGGAGGTAGTGCATGCAAATTTTCTCTCATGCATATTTATTGTGGATATCCTGAAAACCCGACAGGCTGGGGAGTCCCCAGGACAGGGTTGGGAACCAGTGCTCTAGTGAGAACCTGGAATCGTGGAGTTCTGAGAGTGGAGTTTGTGAGAGCAGGGAAGGAGTGAGCTCCAAACTCACCAGGCACACAGATGGGATATATAGGGGAGTTACAAGGGAGAAAGAAAGGTGGAGAGAAGGTTTGCTGCTGTTACTTAAGTTGATGAAGATAGAAGAATCTGGTGTGCCAGAGAAGTGGAAGGATCATGAACATATTGGAGACAGTAGAGGATCTTAGAACAGGGATTGACTGAAGGTGGGCTCTCTCTGTCTGTTATTATGTAGCTGTGCTGTTTCAGCTGAAAAATAGTGTTAATACTGTCAGTGTGGGAGAAGGGAGCAGTGCTGCTTTGCTTAATGTAAGCTGTTGAGAGTTTTGTTTTTTTTTCTTTTAAAGAGTTAAGACACTACTGCTACACCGCACTTTTACAGCTGAAAGACTATGACTGCTGTCAGTGTGGAGGGGAATGGAACCATGCTACTTTGGCTTAACTTGCACTGTTAAGAGGGTTCTTCTGAGAGTTTAAAGAACTAACTTTGATTTTTGGAGTGAGCTGCTCCTGCACTAATTTGAACTTTAAAACTAGTTTTATTGATTTTGAAGCTGAACTGCTTGCAGCACTAATTTTGAACTTGTTTTATTTGTTTTGGCAGTTAGAGAGCTGGCACACAAAATGCAATTGTAAACTTTCTTGATCTGTTACCAAATGAAATTTGAAACTGCTTTTGCTTGGTGTGGCCTGTACTATAGGGCTGCATAAATGTGTTCATGGGGCTAAGCCCTCTATATTTTAAGTCAGACTGTTGCAGCCCCTTCCAAGGTTTTCTTTGTTCCCTAAGTTCCTTTCGAACCTTATGTTCATGCACAAATAGGGTTTGCTTCTTTGGAGGAGAATTGTTGCTCCAAGTTCCTCTGGAGGCCGTTCTCCAGATGCAATCATCACGCTTGCATATACTTAACCCATTTGATAAATGACATTACAGAAAATTCCTGCTAATGTAAACTTCATTGTGTTAAAATAAAAGTTGAAAAAATGTCCATGGCTCATAATGGATAGGAAAACTGGCACAAAATTTTAGATAAACTATTGATCACATTTTAGATTATGCATTAATCAGTTTTGAACTAATTTTTGTAAGTAAGCAGATTGTACAGTTTTGCAGGGTTATGCAGAACATATTTTTATTTTAATATATTTTTTTTTTTAAACGCAAGGCCGGAAACTTATATGAAAATTAAGAGAGCATATTTTCCTTTTCTTTGCATTATATTCTTATCCATGCAGACATACTTCCTGAATCCTGGCCTTTCACATATATCATTCTGCAAAGTAACTTCTGGACAAAGAGAAAAGGGGGAAGCTTGAATTCAGTGTAGCTAGACTAAAATGGAACTCCAGCTGCAAGATTTGTGTGTGTGATCAAAACAGACTTTGAGCAACTGTGAAGAGCAATGTAATGGTTGCA
Organism: Rhinatrema bivittatum; assembly: GCF_901001135.1. Classification (NCBI taxonomy): domain Eukaryota; kingdom Metazoa; phylum Chordata; class Amphibia; order Gymnophiona; family Rhinatrematidae; genus Rhinatrema; species Rhinatrema bivittatum. The sequence continues at coordinate 118,955,821 of NC_042615.1, read as the reverse complement.
AAAATGAACCTACACAAATGGTTAAAACAGACCAGGAGCAAGTGATAATAGTCTCGATGATATAAGAAGGGCGCCCCCTTTTGACAGTATGAACACTATCCTGAGGGTGTAATGGAGTAGCACTAGCCAATTACAAGTGCCTGACTCCACCCACAGTGCTAAAGTGGGACTATCCTGACTGACAATATAAGATGACAATGCTAGAACTATGAGAAGATTACAACCAGACAATATGAGATGCTGAGAGCTGATGACTTCAAAGGGAGGAACCAGACGGCTTCCAGAGGACCTGCTCTGCTAAGAATTGATTGGTCACCAATTTACTTTACAGCTGGACTCGGATTACATAAATTCTATTGTGGCATAGGCATTTTTGTTTAGAAATATGGTGCCAACACCACTCGGGTAATTAGCAAAGAGGCATTGCAAAGCTCTGACACTACTTGGCCTGGCAATAAAAGATATTGCTTGCTTCCAATCAATGTTTCCCTAGCATTATTGTGTACCCAAAGATGGGGCTTCATTGGGACAGGGCTGACTCATCCCCTTTGAGAGCTTTACAATGTGATAAAAACATTTTTTACAGCTATGCAAAATAATCTTTTAGCTAAGCAAAATAATTTTACAGAAGAAATACTCACTGCTCCTGGATACAGTGGGCAGCTGTTACTATCCACCAATTATTGATAATTGACCCTCCACATACGTGTCTTGAAATTGTAGATATTTTGATGTGTAAGCTTAATTGCCATGGCCATTCCGCAGCAGAACTATCACTTCCTCCAGTGATTCTTGACCCTTTGGCTTGTTGGCCACATCCTATTACAAAAACAAATATAATAAAAACCAGTTTGATAGCTAGACATAAAAACATTGTTTCATTTCTAGTGCCAAAATGAATTCCGACAAGAAAAGTTAAATGTAATCAATATGAAAGTCCAAATCTCTCCCAAAATATAACTCTTGTATTCAAGTTGATATGACTAGTGAGAAAGATTAAGGCCTATATGAAAGACTATAGTAGAGCAATTTAGATCTACCATCAAGCAAACGAAGGTAATAAATTTCAGCAGGATGAAAGTGATTACAAATAAGGGAGGGTTGATCCATGGTTACAATAATACTCTCAAAATGGATCAAAGAGAAAAGCATTATTTGAAGCTTCATCTGATGAATCCTCCTGTGGTACAGAAGATTGCTCAAATACAGAGAGTACACAGCAGTCATCCTTTATTTATTTATTTATTTATTTATTTGGGGGTTTTTTGTGGGGACAAGCAAGGAGTTCCATAGATTACATTGATTATACAAGAACTGGCAATATGCCAGACCGCCAGACAAGGAACTATGGATCATATCTTTGATTCACTCACAAATTAAACAAGATCAGCTATAATCATAAGAACATAAGACTTGCCATACTGGGTCAGACCAAATGTCCATCAAGCCCTGTATCCTGTTTTCAGCAGTAGCCAATCCAAGTCACAAGTACCTATCAGGATCCTAAGGGATAACTAGATATCATATGTTTATCCCAGAGATAAGACGTGGATTTCTGCAACTCTACCTTATTAGTGGTTTATAGACTTTTCTTCCAGAAACTTGTCTAAACCTTTTTTTAAACGCAGTTAAGCTAATAGCTTTCACCACATCCTCTGGCTTAATTATAGTTAATTAAAAAATATTTTCTCTTAGTTTTAAATGTATCACTTAGTAACTTCATTGTGTGTCCCCTACCCTTTGTTACGATTTAGTGAATCCTTGATGGTTAACAGTCTTATCTTTAGGCCAAAAGGAAGGATCTCAGGTGGTAGCAATGGTGCTGCCCACCCAACCAGTGAAGTACATCAGGAATAGTCCAAATCCAGACTGGGTTGAGGTATACAGAAAGGCCAGAGTAATCCAAGTCCGATCTGGGTCGTGGCGGGCAAGGCAAGAGTAATCCAAGTGCGGTCTGGGTCGAGGCAGGCAGCAGGGCAAGAGTGTGTAATCCAAGACCAGACCGGGTCGAGGCAAGCAGCAAGGCAAGAGTAATCCAAGTCCGGTCTGGGTCGAGGCAAGCAGCAAGGCAAGAGTAATCCAAGTCCGGTCCGGGTCGAGGCAGGTAGCAAGGCAAGAGAATAAACGGAGAGGCAAACCAAGTCAGGCAGCGAAACAACAGAATCCGTGAAGAGCACCAGCAAAAGATAGCCTGTGGCTGAGGTGAGGTTATGCTGAAGTCAGGGCTTTAAGTACTGAAGTCTCCCACGCAATTTGCCGGACTTCCGGGGATGACGCACTTAAAGGGGGCGGAGCCACAGCCCAAGGCACGAAGTGTGATGCCGCTGCCTGTTGGTGACGCCGCATGCTGGAAACACCGAGAGCCCAGGACCCTGCTGATCGTGAGTGGTAACAGTACCTCCCCCGCAAGGCTCTCTCCTCCGGTTCCCTGGACCAGGTTTATGGGGAAATCTTTAGTGAAATTGTCGAAGTAAACAAGATGCTTGGATATTCTCACGTGGCTCCCAAGAATTCTCCTCAGGACCAAAATTTTTCCATGCAATTAAATATTGTATTCTTTCTCTAAGCTTTCTAGAGTCCAATATTTCTTTAATCTCATATTGTGTGTCATCCAGTATCAAAGAGGGAGTCATTTTCTTGATTCTCTTGGAGGGCAGGACAATATTGCTGTTTTAAGTAAAGAGATGTGAAACACATTATGGATACGAAGAGTGGGAGGCAACTGGAGTTTAAAGGCGACTTCATTAATCTGTTTAATCACCAGAAACAGTCCTATATACATAGGAGCAAATTTTAGAGATGTGGTACATAACTTGAGGTTCTTAGTGCTTAACCACACCAAATCTCCTGGTTGAAGGGAAAGTACCTTTCTCCTCCTTTTGTCAGCTTGTTTCTTGATTTTACTGGAAGCTCATAGCAGCAGTTTTTGAGTCTTCCCCCCACAGTTTGGTCATTGATTGCACCGTTATGTCCACGGCCGGACAGGATGAGGGTGTAGCAATGGGGAGGGGAATCCGCGGATGTCTCCCAAAGACTAAAAAGAAAGGTGAGGTTCCACTTCCTTGGGTTACATGGTTATTATGTTATAGTTCGGCCCACGGTAACAGGGATGCCCAATCATCGTGTCTTTGATTCATATAGCACTGTAAGAAGGTTTTAAGAGACTGGTTGGTACGTTCAGTTAATCCGTTGGACTGAGGATGGTAAGATGATGAAAATTCTAACTTAATCTGAAATTTCTTGCACAAGCCTCTCCAAACTTTTGCCGTAAATTGCACTCCTCTGTCTGACACAATACTAGAGGGTAGCCCCTGGATACGGAAAATGTGTTGTACGATGATTTGGGCCAATTCTGAGGCAGAGGGTAGTCCAGGGAGTGGGATAAAATGGGCCATTCTAGAAAATCAGTCAATAACCACCCAAATCACAGTATTCCCCTCAGACGGAGGAACGTCGGTTATAAAGTCTGTGGCAATCTGTGATCAGGGTATCTTTGGAATAGATAGAGGTTGCAGTAGTCCAGCCGCCCTTTGTCGCGGAATCTTTTGGGCAGCGCATATAGAATAGGAGTCCACGTAACTCTTTACATCAGATCTCCATCGTGGCCACCAATGAGAACGTGAGACAAGGTCTCTAGTTCTATTAATCCCAGGATGTCCCGCATACTGGGAGTCGTGAGCCTATTGAAGAACTTTTTGTCAAAGTCGCTTAGGTACTACTGTTTTCCCCACCAGAACCATAAAAGTGGCTGCCACCATTATCCTGGCTGGGTCAATTATATGGCGACATGGTTCCAGAGTATCCTCTGGAATGAAACTTCGAGAGAATACATCTGCTATAACATTCTTCTTAGCGGCCTGAAAATGTATCTTGAAGTCAAACCAACTGAAAAACATTGCCCATCGAGCTTGTCTGGGATTTAAACGTTGAGCCTGTGATAGGTAGGTGAGATTCTTGTGATCCATATAGATCTTGACAGTATATTTAGCCCCCTCTAAAAGATGTCTCCATTCCTCCAATGCCGCCTTGATTGCCAATAATTCTCTTTCTCCTATGGCATAATTCTTCTGTGCTGGAGAAACGTTTTTGGAAAAATAAGCACAGGTAAGTAATGTTCCAGAGTCAGAGGGTTGTAATAGAATAGTTCCAACACCTACGGCTGAAGCGTCAACCTCCACAATGAAAGGCTTTACTGGATCAAGTGGTATAAGGCATGGATTTTTGGTAAATTCCTATTTTAGCTGTTGAAACGCCTGGATGGCTTCCACGGGCCAGTTATGAATTGGGGCTTTTTTCTTTGTTAAGGCAGTAAGGGGGGCTACCAGCATGGAGTAGTCGGAAATGAACTGGTGATAATAGTTGTAAAACCCCAAAACTCTTTGTAAGGCCTTCAGTCCTGTGGGTTGAGGCCAATCCTAAATGGCTTTAAGTTTCTCCGGATCCATGCGTAGGCCTTCTTTGGAAACAATATACCCCAGGAATGGTGGCTCCTCCTGATGGAAAAGACATTTGTCCAATTTAACAAATAATTTGTTGTCTCGGAGGCATTGTAATACTTGCTTGACATGATGTTGGTGTTGTTATTGATCTTTAGAAAAAATTAGGATGTCGTCCAGATAAACAATGACATGGGAATATAGCAGATCATGAAAAATGTCATTAATCATATTCTGAAAAACTGCCGGAGCATTACATAGGCCAAACAGCATGACCCGATACTTGTAGTGTCCATCATGCGTGTTAAAGGCCATTTTCCATTCATCCTGTTCCCGAATTTGGACTAAATTATAGGCTCCTCGCAGATCGAGCTTAGTAAAAATTTGGGCTCCTTTTAGATGATCAAAAAGTTCTGAAATTAAAGGAATTGGATACCAGTTTTTCTTAGCTATGGCATTTAGTCCTCTATAGTCGGTACATGGCCGTAATGAGCCATCTTTCTTTTTGACAAAAAAAAAATCCTGCTCCTGCTGGGGAGGAGGAAGGTTTAATGAATCCTCTTGCCAGATTTTCTTGGATATATTGTGTCATGGCTCTCGATTCTGGTTCTGATAAGGTATAACCTCTCCCCCTGGGGGACTCTTTACCTGGCAGTAATTCGATTTCACAATCGTAGGAACGATGTGGTGGAAGGGTTTCGGCTTGTTGTTTGCTAAAAACATCAATAAATTCTGCGTAGTACTTGGGTAAGGCAGCTGGTATCTTCGTGGAATCAGAAGTGATAATGTTGGGTGGATGAATGATCGTTAAACAGTTGCATTGACAGTGGGAGCTCCATTTAGCCAGTTGCAAGTTCCCCCAGTCTAAGTGGGATTGGTGTTGTCTCAACCAGGGGAGACCTAAAATAATCTGGTTGACCGAAGCAGGCAGAACAAATAATTGGATGGTTTCATGATGAAGAATTCCCATAGTCATGTTGACAGGTTGAGTTATGGCAGTAATCCTTTCTCCAATGGGTTGTCCAGAAACGGATGAGACTACCAAAGGAGTTTTGAGAGTCTTGGTGGGAATATGGAATCTGTTGACCAATTGCTCCTCGATGAAGTTGCTTGCAGCTCCGGAGCCTAAAAAGGCCTGACATTGAAGGGTCTCTTGTCCAAACTTTAAAGCTACAGGAATCAGAATCTGTGGAGAGGGACTGAATGGACCCAGGGAGGCCTCTCCCACCAAGCCTAGGCCCGAGAGTTTCCCGACTTATTCGGACAGTTGTTAGCGAAGTGTCCCGGTCCTGCGCAGTATAAATAGAGATTGTTCAATCTACGCTGCTGCCGTTCCTGAGGAGTTATGTGACATCGGTCGATTTGCATAGGTTCCTCGGATGCTGCTCGAGTCTCCAAAACCCAAAGGTTCGTAAGAGGTTGCTGAAAGGTTGGCGCCAGGCGAACTGGTCGTCGCAGCATGCCTCTCTCTCGAGAGCGTTCCTGAACTCGTAGATCCACTCGAATGGCCAGACGAATTAATTCCTCCAAACTGTCTGGTATATCACGGCCTGTCAGTTGATCTTTAATGATTTCATAAAGTCCTTGTCAAAAAATGGCCGTGAGACTGTCCTCTCCCCAACGTAATTCAGCAGCTAATGTACGAAATTGAACCGCGTATTCCCCCACTGAGCGAGACCCCTGTCTTATTTGAAGTAATTCTGCTGATGCTGAAGCAGAACGGCTGGGTTCATCAAAGATTAGCCGAAAGTCTCTCAAGAATTGAGTTAAATTGTACAAACATGGGTCTTCTCACTCCCAAAAAGGAGAGGCCCAGGCCAAGGCTGGTCCCTCCAATAGCGACAAAATAAAGATGACCTTGGTTCTTAGTGAATACTGCTGGCTGGAGAGAGAAGTGCATACGACACTGGTTGATAAACCCCCGGCATAGCTGCGGATTCCCGTTGAATCATGGTGGTGGACTTAGACGTACTATGGGGGGTGGGATTGGAGCGGCCGGATTCGAGACTGACGATGCATCCATTCTTGCCACCAGTCTTTCCAGTACTCCTGTGACTTGATTAAGCTCCCCCTGCTGCTGCTGGATGCAGGAAGCTAACCCGGGAATGGCCTGTAGTGCTGTTAAACCCACGAGATCCATGGCTTCAGCTAACGGTTACGATTTAGTGAATCCTTGATGGTTAACAGTCTTACCTTTAGGCCAAAAGGAAGGATCTCAGGTGGTAGGAATGGTGCTATCCACCCAACCAGTGAAGTACACCAGGAATAGTCCAAATCCAGTCCGGGTCGAGGTAGACAGCAAGGCCAGAGTAATCCAAGTCTGGTCTGGGTCAAGGTGGGTAGCAAGGCAAGAGTAATCCAAGTCTGGTCTGGGTCGAGGCAGGCAGCAAGGCAAGAGTAATCGGTCCGGGTTGAGGCAAGCAGCAAGGCAAGAGTAATCCAAGTCCAGTCCTGGTCAAGGCAAGCAGCAAGGCAAGAGAATCCAAGTCTGGTCCGGGTTGAGGCAGGCAGCAAGGCAAGAGTAATCCAAGTCCGGTCCTGGTCGAGGCAAGCAGTAAGGCAAGAGAATCCAAGTCTGGTCCGGGTCGAGGCAGGCAGCAAGGCAAGAGAATAAATGGAGAGGCAAACCAAGTCAGGCAGCGAAACAACAGAATCCGTGAAGAGCACCAGCACAAGGTAGCCTGTAGCTGAGGCGAGGTTATGCTGAAGTCAGGGCTTTAAGTACTGAAGTTCTCCCGCGCAATTTGCCGGACATCCGGGGATGACAGGCTTAAAGGGGGTGGGGCCTCAGCCCGAGGCGCGAAGTGTGATGCCGCTGCCTGTCAATGACGCCGCGCTGGAAACGCCGAGAGCCCGGGACCCTGCTGATCATGAGTGGTAACATTCTTAGTACACTTTGAAAGAGTAAACTGATTAATGTTTACTTTTTCCATTCTACTTATTTTGTAGATCTCTATCATATCTACCCCTCAGCCATCTTTTCTCCAAACCGAAGAGACCTAACCTCTTTAGACTTTCCTCATAGGGGAATCATTCCATTCCCTTTATCATTTTGGTTTCCATTCTCTGTACCTTTTCTAATTCTGCTAAATCTTTTTTGAGATGTGGTGACCAGAAATGCACACAATACTCAAGATAAGGACATACCATGGAGCGATATTAAATTGGGATGTGCATTCGTTTGCAATGAAATAGGAAATAAAGATGATATTTCCTATTTCATTGCAATTCGGTGGGCTGATGAAACAATAGGAAAACCCACAAAATTTTGTGTGGTTTTCATATCGGTTTTTTTTGGGGGGGGAGACAAAGGTACATTAAAAAAAAACAAAACCATCCCAACCCTTCAAATTTAATTAATTGCAACCCCCCCAAGACTTGCCTGACTCCCCTCCCAAGACTTGCTGAAAGTCCCTGGTGGTCCAGAGGAGGTCCCGGGAGTGATCTCCCGCTCTTGGGCTGTTGGCTGCCAGTAATTAAAATGGTGCTTGTGGCCCTTAGCCACTGTCACATGATAAGGGCAATCGGTGCCATTGGCTGGCCCCATGGTAGGAGCAATGGACGGCCGGCACCATCTTAAAAAATGGCATGGACCATCCATTGTTCCTACCATGTGACAGGGGCTGGCCAATGTCACCGATAGCCCCTATCAAATGTAAGGGCAAAGGGCCACCAGCGCCATTTTGATTAGTGGCAGCTGATGCCCTGAGAGGGGGAGATTGCTCCCGGGACCCCGCTGGACCACCAGGGACTTTCGGAAAGTTTTGAGGGGGGGGGGTCGGGAGGGTAGGGGATTGTAATTAATTAAATTTAATGGGCTGGGGAGGGGGGTTTTTTCATTTCGGGGCAGCCAGAAAAAAATTGGCCCGAACCGCGGGAAAACAAAATTTCCCGCAGGGGGCTGATTATGAAGGCCGAACCAAAAGGTTCAGCCGAATCACATCTCTAATATGAAGGCATTATAATATACTCTGTTGTAATCTCTATTCCTTTCCTAATAACTCCTAGCATTCTATTTGCTTTCTTGGCTAATGCTGCACACTGAGCAGAAGATTTCAACATATTATCAGTGATGACTCCTAGATCCTTTTCCTTAATGAAGACTCCTAATGTGGAACGTTACATTGTGTAGCTATAATTTAGGTTGTGCTTCCTTAAGTGTATCACTTTGCACTTGTCTATATTAAATTTCATTTGCCATTTATATGCCCAATCTCCCAGTTTTACAAGGTCCTCCTGCAATTTCTTACAATCCTCTTGTGATTTAACAAACTTTGAATAATTTTGTGTCATCGGCAAGTGTGATCACCTTACTTGTTCCCATTTCCAGGTCATTTATATATATATATTACTAGCTGTACCCGGCCACGTGGCTCAGTCTGGTTTAATTTCACAATGCGCATTTGCTCTGCTCCGGCTGTCCCAACTCCCTCCCCCCCTTCCCCGGCGGTGGACGGACTGGCTCGGCGACTCTTCTACCCTTTCCTCCTCCTGTGTGTAACTGTCCGGCAGTCCCTACTCCCTCTCCCCTTCCCCAGCAGCGGAGGAATGGGCTGAGCCGTTTCTCGGAGCGGCGACTCATCTGCCCTTTCCTCCTCCCCTCTGACACCCAGCATGTAGCGCAGAGCTCTATGGTCCGCACATGTGCGGTAGAGCTGCTCTCTACTGCGCATTTGTGGTCCATCGGTCAGAGCCCATTTATATTGTAGATAGCGTGTGTTGCTTTTACGTCCAACAGATGGTGCTGTTTTTCCCAAAAAGCATGTTTTTACCTGTCACAGGTGTGACATCTATATAACATAGGTATATAAAAACACGCACGTATTCGAATGCAACGTGTCAAAACTTCAAAGCAATCGGTGAAGAACTTTCGGAAATTTAAGATTTTGAACAAACGAACATTTACATTTTTATTTATATAGATATATAAATATATTAAATAGCAATAATCCCAGGGGCAATCCACTATTCACCTTTCTCACTTTCTGTTTTCTATCTTTTAACCAGTTCCAAATCTACAACAGGACACTGCTCCCTATCCCATGACTTATTAATTTCCTAAGAATTTTCTCATGAGGGACTTTGTCAAATGCTTTTTGGAAATCCAGATACACTATGTCAACTGGCTCCCCTTTACCCACATGTTTGTTTATACCTGATTGTTCAATTGGAGATAACTGCTCACCAAACATATTGGTGAGTAATTATCTCCCATTCAAAAATCAATTTTGAATAAAAATGTTGATTTCTACCAGGGATGTGCAATCATTTCGGGCAAATTTGGTTTTCGGGTTAGCGCGCACTAACGGCGAGTTAGCACGCACTAACTCCCGTTAATGCACACTAACCTGAAATTCGGGTCCCCTGAAGTTCAAAGAGAAATACCGCGGGAAATACAAAATTTCCTGTGGCAGGCCGAAAACGAAGCCCAAACCAAAAGGTCCGGGCTTTGCACATCTCTAATTTCTACTTACTCAGACTCACAATCCATTTTGATATCATGTGGATTTTTTCAGATTCTTCAGGTTATTGCAGATTCTGAGATGAATGCACCTCTGTATATGGTAGTGGTCTGAGTTAAATCTAAATGGCTACCCACTGGTCCCATTGATCTCAACATAGTGACATTTCAGGTCTTAGTCCTGAAATACTGTATATCATTGAGTTATAGCAAGAAGTCACTATGCCATTCTTTAATTTGAAAATCAAAGAGAAGGAGGCTGTTAGAGAAATGATGGATAACAAGTGATCAGTGGTAAACCAGCTGGTAATGGTGGGGGCATAGTCATACAGAGCCACACAGTATGAGGAAGAGATTAGATATCACTTTGTCAATACTTTACATGACTGAAAGTTACCTCAAGACCCTACATCATCTTCAGACACAAATTTAAGCATTAGGTTTAGAAGCAGAAGCCTTAGGTTTTCTCACTAGTCATATCAACTTTAAGAAAATATGAAATATACAGTTTGGGAGAGATTTCGACTTAATTTTCATTTGACACAATACATAGTGTCAAAAAGAATGCAGAGCTGAAATCATTCCATGCAAGTTTTTTCTTCAGGCATCTTCCTGCATTTTTAAGAGGGAGGATACCTACACAATATTTAAAGTAATATAGAATGGCCTCTTTGTTATTTATAAGTGTTAATGAACTAACCCATGGTATATTCCATGGGTTAGTGGCCCATTTCTGCAAATGTTTGCCTGGGATACAAATGAGATTGGGAGCTCATTTACATCTATAGCAAACTTTGGTGATACATTTTTTGAACATTCCCTCCCATAGTGACATATGATGGTGGCACCCAATCTCAGGACCAGCTTGGATTCAAGGGGCCGCATGGTCCAGTGAAAGCCACTCACCCTCATGGACCAAATCCATGAATGGCCTGTGGGGAAAATAGCAACTTCCCCTGCCCCCTTGCACAAAATCCCCCTAATATCCCATTTTGGGTGTCCCTGTCTCCCTCAAAGCTTACTCCTTAGTTGTTCCAAAGGCAGAAGTGATCCCACTTACTCCTGCTCCACTGGTGCCATCATTGAAAATGGACTCCTCTTACACTGCAGGGCAATCCCTGAATCTATTTCTTAATTTTTCCTGCTATTGCTACTTCCTACTTCATTTCAATCTCAATTCTGTGTAATGGCCCCACTGGGCCTGTTACCAGTATTGTCCTGGTTAACTCCTTTAGGTAGGGAAGTGCAGGTTGTAGTAGTGAGTGGAGGTGCCATTCGATACAGCCCCTTTCTTTGAGGGTGCTGAGATGGACTTCCCCCTCTCTAATGAGAGCTCAGGGGGGCCTGTGTTCATTTCAGAGTTGGAGGAGGTAGATGACTTTTTTGTCCTGCATTAGATTTTATTGGGGCCTACTCTTGGATCTTGGGCACACCCTACTTGGAGACTGAGAGTCAGGTTGGGGATCTGCTTTGCCCATCCACTCCTTGGTGAGTAGAGACTACATCCAGGGTTGAGTTTTGGACTTAAAGAGACTTTATTTGTAAGAAGCCTGGTGAGACCCCTGGACACTACCTGGAGGGAAGGCAAGGGGAACCCTCCCTTTGGCAGTCCCAAGTTAGGGAATATCTGCTCTTCTGCATCCTCAGAGGACAGGGCATTGGCGGTGACTTGGTGCCAGGACTTTCTGGTGATTTGTCTCTGTTTTTGAGGAAGAAGATTTTATTAGAAGATCCTGGGAGGAAGTTGTGCTGCCCCTCTTCCAACCCTGACCAGAAGAACCTCTGAGAGCTGCAGGCTCCTGAGAGGGTCTCTCCCATTAGGGATTCAATTGTGAGACAGAGCAAGATCAAGCCAGTGGAGAACAGTGAGTAAAAACTTTTAAGACTGTAGAGGACACCCAAACGGATTCTTCTCCCCCTGAGGAGAAAGAAGAATTTGAACACTTTGTGTAGGGACAATTTTGCCAGTCATGGAGGGGTTTTTCCTGCCCAAACAAGGATTTTTTTTTAAATTTTATTTTTTTATTAAATAACACATCACTAAAGTTTAAAGTTTAAAGATAGTTTTGTATTTAAAAATGAGAATGACCTGGACAGGATTCATCACATGTAACAATTAAACATTTATAACAATATGTTACCGAACCTTTGGCACCTATGTAAACTGACAAACTTTAGTACCATTACTTTTATGTGCCTTTGCCTTATTGTAAACCGTTGTGACAGTCCCTGCCGAACGTCGGTATAGAAAAGATTTAAATATATAAATAAATAAATACATAGATCTCCTGTCCATCTGGGAACTTCACTTATCTATGTCCTGGAAGGTGGATGTTTTCCTTGGCCCTGATTTTAGAGACTCATGCACAGATGAAGGAAAGAACTATAAAAAGAAAATTCTGCTGTGAGAAAAGAACGGTTACTTTTGAACAGTGCCACTATTTCATCTGATCGAAAATGATAAGGGGAATGGAACAGCTCCCCTATGAGGAAAGACTAAAGAGGTTAGGACTTTTCAGCTTGGAGAAGAGACAGCTGAGGGGGGATATGATAGAGGTGTTTAAAATCATGAGAGGTCTAGAACGGGTAGATGTGAATCGGTTATTTACTCTTTCAGATAATAGAAAGACTAGGGGGCACTCCATGAAGTTAGCATGTGGCACATTTAAAACTAATCGGAGAAAGTTCTTTTTTACTCAATGCACAATTAAACTCTGGAATTTGTTGCCAGAGGATGTGGTTAGTGCAGTTAGTATAGCTGTGTTTAAAAAAGGATTAGATAAGTTCTTGGAGGAGAAGTCCATTACCTGCTATTAAGTTCACTTAGGGGCGGATTTTAAGAGCCCTGCGCGCCGGTGCGCCTATTTTACATAGGCCTACCCGGCGCGCGCAGAGCCCCGGGACTCGCGTAAGTCCCGGGGTTTTCCGAGGGGGGCGTGTCGGGGGTGGGCCCGATCCACGCGGCGTTTTCGGGGCGGGATGTAGCGTTTAGGGGCGGGCCCGGGGGCGTGGTTACGGCCCGGGGCGGTCCAGGGGCGTGGCCTCGCCCTCCGGACCCGCCCCCAGGTCGCGTCCCGGCGTGCTAGCGGCCCGCTGGCACGCGGGGATTTACCTCTCCCTCCGGGAGGCGTAAATCCCCAACAAAGGTAAGGGGGGGTTTAGACAGGGCCGGGGGGGTTGGTTAGGTAGGGGAAGGGAGGGGAAGGTGAGGGGAGGGCAAAAGAAAGTTCCCTCCGAGGCCGCTCCGATTTCGGAGCAGCCTTGGAGGGAACGGAGGTAGGCTGCGCGGCTCGGCGCGCACCGGCTATACGGAATCGGTAGCCTTGCGCGCGCCGATCCAGGATTTTAGCGGCTACGCGCATATCTACTAAAATCCAGCGTACTTTTGTTGGCGCCTGATGCGCCAACAAAAGTATGCGAAGGCGCGCTTTTTGAAAATCTACCCCTATGTGTTATTTTTTCTTATGTGCATCACTTTGCCCTTGTTCTACCGAAACAAAACCACCACGGGAGCCCATGGCCCTGGCGGTGAAAAAGGCCTGCAGAAGAAGGCATTTGATGGTGAGTCCCTATGTGTGCATGTGAGAATGGGAGCTTGAGTGGAGGTGATTGTGTGTATGAATGGGAGCTTGAGTGGAGGTGGTTGTACATGAGAATGGGAGCCTGGGTGTGTGTGTAAGAATGAGAGCCTGGATGTGTGTGTGAGAATAGGAGCCTGAGTGTAGGTGTTTGTGTGGGAAAAAATGGGAGCCTAAATTTTTGTGTGTGTGTGTGTGTCAGAATGGGGGCGTGGGTGTTTTGTGTATGTGTATGAGAATTGGAGCCTGGATGTTTTTGTTTGTGTGCGAGAATGGGAGCCTAGGTGTGTGAGTGAGAGCTTCTGTATGTGGTAGAACATGTGAGAGTGAGAGCTTGTGTGTGTGTAAGGGAATCTGTGAGAGAAAGCGTGAGCTTGTGTGTGTGTGTGTGTGTGTGTGTGTGTGTGAGAAAGAGAGAGAGAGGAAGAAACACAAAGTGAAGAGTGGCCCTTAGAAAAAGAATTAGGAAGTAGAAAAAGGAGACCTGGACCAATTTAGTAAAATAAAAAGATCAGACAGTAAAGGTAAAAAAAAAATAAAAAATTTGAAATTTCAGCAATTTGAATAAGCCATCTTTGGGTATGTGCAATTCTTATAATTTTGTATTTTGCTCTAACTTTCCACTGTTCAGAGTCTGGTTTCTCAGGCTAGTCGGGGTTTTTTTTTTTTGCATGCTTCTGTTTCTAAATTGTAATCCCTTATTTCTGATTTAGGTAAGGGTCAATCTATGTTCTGCCTCTGTGTGTCTTAGGTGCAGTATTGCTGCTAGCGTGTAGTTTCTCTATAGGGATTTATAGCAGTCTGGCTTGTTCTGTTATCCCAGTAGGTGGTGTATTAATGTTTTAGGGCCTGGTGTAGTATTTGCCTTGCTTCTTCTTCATAAGGTTGCTGTTATTTGAGTCCTGAGAGTCAGTGCTGTTATATGTCTTCTAGGCACTTTTTTTTTTTTTTTTTGCAGGGGCTTCTTTTAGCTCACTCACAGGTAGATCTTAAAAGTGTTGCTCACGCAAAACCAGCCCCATACACGCATATGTGGGCCGCGTGCGAGCAATGCATATTTTAAGAAGCCAGGAAGTATGCATGTACATACCTGTGCTGATGTCAAGAATAAGGAGGCAGAAAAAAGATGTGGTATGGGCATTCCAGAGAGGAGCCAAGACTTACACAGTTACCTGCATAACTTTACTACTGGTCCTGATGAGGTGCAAGTCTGGAGATTTTGGGCCAGAGAGATCCAAAACACTGGGGGAGGGAGGAAGGGAAAGAGACAGAGACTCTTAGACAGACAATCTGACACTCTATATATCTCCCACTGTAAGAGGGGCACTTTCCACTTAGGGTGGGTTGGGGGGGTTAGTATTACATTGGTCTGCCTAAGGCGCAAGGGTCTGTAGACCTTTATAACACTGCCCCCCAAAACCTACCCTGAGTTGAAAGTGTCCCTCTTACAGTGGGAGATATATAGTGTCCAATTGTCTCTCTCTCCCTCCCCGGTCACTTGTCAGTATGCGTGTACAGGCTCCACACATACACATGGTAGGGATATTCTAAATGCTATTTGTGTAATTGCACGCACAATATAAAATTGAGCGTATTTTTGCTTGCGTGCCCAATATGCAGGATTATGGGTGCAAGGGCGCACATTTTAAAATTTATTTGAAAATGTTTAGCAATGGAAGGATTTTGTTTTGCTGAAGTGATACCATAATTTGAATATTTTTATTTTTGCATTTTGGGTTGTAATGTGAACTGTCCTAGCTCTGCTCTGCACTCATTCTTATGATTATTGCTGTTTTATTGTAGTTATGATTATCTCTGACTTTCGAGAAAGAGAATTCACGAAAGAATACATTGATATTTATTTTATTACATGATTGATTGGATCTGATGTTTGTGTTCTTTACTTTTTACATGATATTATTGTGCATTTATAAACTACAATAAATATACAATTAATACAGATTAATAAGGAATTTTTAATGTTGGTATGTACTTGAAATAATTAAGTTAAAATATTGTAAAGTTTCACTCCTGATGCATAGCAGCTGTTGCAGACTTCTTAGAAATTCTTTTTCAGGTGCACTCTAAGGGCCAGATTTTAAAAACTACATGCGGGTGTAGATTTGTGCATGCATGCACAAATCTATGCCTGATTTTATAACATGCGCACGCAGCTGCGCGCATGTTATAAAATCCAGGGTCGGCATGCGCAAGGGGGTGCACAATTGTGCAACTTGCGCGTGCCGAGCCGTGCCGAGCCACGCAGCCTTCCTCTGTTCCCTCCCCCTCCACCTTCCCCTCCCTTCCCCTCCCTTCCCCTACCTAACCCCCCACCCCTTACCTTTAATTTTTAAGTTGTGCCTGCCTCCTGGCAGGCGTAGGTTGCACGAGACGGCGACGGCCGGCCCGCGATCCCGGGCACAGCGGCAAATGGCTGCTGTGCCTGGAGGCTCCGGCCCTGCCCTGCCCCCAGATCGCCCCGCCCTCTTCCCGCCCCCTTTTTCAAGACCCGGGACATACGCGCATCCCGGAGCTTGCGTGTGTTGCCGAGCCTACGAAAATTAGACTCGGCGCGCGCAGGAGGCTTTTAAAAGGGTTATTCGCGTAATATATGCGCGTAACACTTTTAAAATCCGCCCCTTAGGCTTTATTTATGGACAAGAGTATAACTAGTAGGACTCAGACCTGTATGTCTACTGCCCACCCATGTTAACCTTGGGCGCCCCCAAAAATTCAGTTCTGGCTATGCCACTACTTCAAGCTGCTTTGAGGGGTGGAATCAGACTGGTGTGCACTGTCTGCTGTCTCCTTGGACAGAGCTGTGGGGCCCTGAATTCAAAAGCATGGCCTGCTCTTTGCCTGTTTGGGTTGGAAGGCAGAGAGTTCTTCTCACTCATTCTCTTCACTCTCCCTCCTCCCACCACATCCAATTCTTTCTCCACTCCCTCCAATTACTTCACTCACAGTCTGCCCCTGACTATGATCATCTCACTCACATCTCATAGTCCCTCTAAAACCTCCCCCCCCCCTCATATCTTGCCAGCACCTTTGATCCTCTGACTCACTCTTTCCCTCTCTCCTCCACACAATCACAGCCTCTCAGATCCCTTCATTCACTCTTTTGCCCTCCAGCATCCCCTCATTCAATGCCTTGGCCCCTTTCACCCTCACCAGTGTGGTCACCAGCCGCAGAAGCAGAAGGGCCTGGGATGATGGCATGATTAGCAGGAAGCCCACACACCCAGAAGCAATGGGGCTGACAGGTATTCCCCCCACATCCTTTTTTTTTTTTTGTAATCTTGTCTGTTGACCCTCACAGCCTCCTAAATTGTGCTGGAAAATTGCACAAAAATCAAAGGGTAAGCAGCTCCAACACTCTCTGTTCTTCTGTGCTTCTTCCATGGGATAGGGGAGTGGGGGAACACATGAATAATCCATGCAACTACTGGATCTGGTCCGTTTCTTCAGGGGATCCATAATTTATATATATATATATATATATTGCTGGCTCTGCTCTACTTTCTCGGGTCAAAAAAAAAAAAAAGGTGGCAGAACACCATTCTGGTTTATTCTGGCAGCAATTAAACCTTGGTAATGGACACAAAAGGGGGTTGAATTAGCAAAATTTGAAAGTTGTGAGCAGTACTCATGAAAGCCAGGGTTGAAGCCTTAAGAATCTGCACTACTGTTCACAAGTTTCAAATGTGTGCTAATTTAAACTTTTTTTTTTGTGTCTGTTCTTTGCTCTGCGGTGGCTGCTTCAGTATCGCCCTTTCCCCATCTGTTCCCTGCAATGCAAGAGGAGGTGGGGGGGAGGGGGGAAAGGATTACAGATCAGAATAGCTGTTCCCTTCTCTGTGTGCTCCAGGCTCACTCCCACTTCTTCCCTTCCCTGCAGGCTACCTGGGAGGAGCCGGAGAAGAGCACCCCCTGCTGTACTGCCCCCCTTAAGCCTGAAAAGAAGGTACCAGAACTCTTCCCTGGCCATTCCCCCACAAATTCAGCCCTGTTTATTTTTGGACACTCAAATCTGAGCCTCCAGAGTCTTTGCTTGCACACACACATCCTTTACATTTGAAAGAGACCTTTTCCCCTCCCCCCCCCAAGGCAACAAGTTGAGAGTCACCCCAGCCATGTTGGGTCTTGGAGGATGTATTCCTTCCGCCACCCCCACCCTCACTGGATAAAGAACCCTGAGCCATCTGCAGTAGGCGAGACTTTGGGAATCGGTCCCAGGGCACTCGAGGCAGTTACACTAAGAATATTTTAAATCGCCTTGAGCATTATTTGGAATGTCGGGATAAAATATCCAAATCCGAATTATCTGTCTTTTCTTCTGCTCTTACATTCACCATCCTGACTACCTTCCCTGTTTCTTTCCGTTTTACCACACATTCCTCCCTGTGCAGAGAGAGAAGGCGATTTTACAAATAATTACCCATGTAATTTAAGCAGACATGTGGGTAGATCCTCAATATCCACGTATATGTGGATTTTACGGATTAGTGAGTGACTGAAATTCTATTTAAGGCTAAGCAACTAAGAGTACACACCCACTTATGGCCCACTCACGCCTTCACCGAAAACTGCCTCATAGCACTATGATCCTTAAAACATTACAAGTTGACAAATCCTTATGTAATGAGGTATCAAATAGCACAAATTAGCGTTTCATGCACTAATCACATTTTACTTTCATACATTGTTTTATTTCAAATTATGATATAGTTTGAAACATGAAACTTCCCCACCATACTCAATGGATTGGTCCATTACCCCCAATAAGGATACACAACATAAAAATACTACTTCGTTAGTAAGTTTGGATGTTTCTTTTGCAAAACCTGCATATTTGTGAATGGATTCACCACAGAGATCACTAGAAGAATATCCCCATGAATCATGAGAACTGGCAAACCACGGCTGAATGCATCAGTTTGCAAACTGCAGCAGTGAACCACCAGCAGCAGGCATTGCTACAAGCTGCAGTCTCAGCGTAAAACCCTTTTGAAGAACCTGGGGAAATCTTTGAAAACTCCACAGAGCTGAAAGACTAAACCTGCCTGCTTGAATTTCAATATGGGAAAATGCACACGTCCCTACTCTCAATTATCTCTTACCTATCACCTTCATTTCTCTTTCTCCAGCGGATTTCCCCCTTTTGTCTTTCTCCACTCATTTGTTGCCCTTCCCTCTCACTTTTCTCCTCTCCATTTTGTCCACGTCCACCCTTTCCCCATCGTGTCCCTTGTCATGTTCTTTCCTCTCTATCAGTCACGCTGGAGTATATGACCCATCAGGTTGCCAGACGGACTGAATGCACACCCTCATGATTAATTTACCAGATATTGTTTTTATTTTGCAGAGCCTTTTCGAGAAGCCAGAAATCCCCCCTTTTGCATGCTGAATTCCAGTGGGAAATCCATTTGAAGTTAGCCTTAGATGGCACTTGCACCTAGATAAAATAAAGGAGATTTCAATTTCATTTGGCTTATAGAATCCCTTCAGCTGCATTTCAGGTACAATATAAGAAAATGCATCTTACTGGTTTTGCCTACATTCTCCTTTCATTGGCATATAGGTAAAAAATTGGCAACGGATGGTGTTTGTGCAAAATTGCTGGCATTCTGTCTCCCCATTAACGAAAGCCACATCCAATTCATCTCCCAAAAATTCAACATCAGTGGACATAGGTGAATGGCAGACTACAAACAAGAACAAATCAACAAGGCAATGGATACGCATTGATGATCTTATAAATTGTTGCTCTAATTGATTAAAATCAATAATAAATTGTATTGAAACATAGTGAGCATTACCAGATCTAAGGGTTTTGCAGGTTAGAAGACTAAAACCTGATATAGCATTTTGTTTTTCTTGAGGATGAGTTGGCTTCCTAGTTTTAGACGTCTTAAGAAAGCAAAGATATCTAAAAGGAAAATTATGACATTAATTATATGGTACACAAAACAAAAGCCAATGAAAATGCTTTTTCAGTGAAAGTCATTTGATATCAGTTATATGAATTATTGTTAAACTAGACATGTACATGGTCATTTCTACTGGCTGGAAAGGCATTTTTTTTTTTTTTATAGTTTTCTAACTTGTATTACTCAAGTTTTATTTTCCAGTAGCATGATCCAAAAATACAAATGAATGCTTCTTAATTTTATTTAACAAGAATACACAAAAAAATAAAAAAAGCCATCTTTCATCCAAGCACCAAGAAACAAAACATAAAAAATCCTATAAGATATAGGATAATTTGGTATAAGAAGCTTCCTTGATGGTAAATAATTTGTTTTGTACTATTACAGAGTACAGTAATCTAAGCAATAACTTAGAAGTTTTGGCTTATGCTGATATGATAAACTGAAATGTATTAGATCATCAAATGATTTAATCCACTTTTTAGGCACATTTGCTCATCAAGTAAACATACCTATTGCTTTCACCATGTCTATCCTTCTTCCTGTTTGTCTGACTGTGTGCCCATCCATCAACAAATACATATTAGGAATGTGCCATCAAGGAGCGAAAGGGTGTGAGCCTCACTCCTCTGGATATGGCTGCTGCTCTCCCTTTCCTTGGGAGCATATGAAAGACTGGAAGCAGAAGCACTATTGTATAAGGATCTACTTTGCGGGACTTACTGGGTACAATGCAACCTGTCCTGGCCATTGTCAGAGATGGAATGCTGGGCTCATTGAACCTTGGTCTGACCCAGCATGAAATTTCCTATCTTCATATGTAGCGGTGATGAGATGAAGAGTCGCCCACAATGGGCAGGTTATCATCAGCATGGACTCAAGACTTGAAAATGACACTACAGAATTAATCACTGTATATGTTTCTGTGTGTGTATGTAAGAAACAGAGGGGGCCCTATTCAAAGGCATTGAGCCAGATAACTTGTAACGGTAAGTTATCTAAGTGCTGACATTTGAATATTTGAGCACATATCCAGCTAAAGTTTAGCCAGATAACTCATGTAGCTAATTTAAAAAAAAAATAGGTGTTTTGGGGGCACTCTGGAGCTAACTTAGCTATTTTTAAGCTGTATCTGGCTGTTAGCCGGATAACTTTTAGAACTGCCTCAGAGTAGGTCTGAGGTTATCTGGTTGCGTGTGGCTGGAATGCTTGAGGCTTAATTTGGTATGTTCAAAGGAATATATAGTTGAATAAGTAGCTATAGTGTTAACAATAAAAAAGAGCAGCATAAGCCTAATGACCCAATTCTCCGACCCCCACCCAATATATAAGAAGGAGACCCTGCTGGCCCGAGACCTCCACTCTCCAATCTCCATCTAGTAAACTTAAACACTTACAAATTGCGGGATCCTTCCCCACCCCACTTGGTGAAAATGACATTTCAACGTTCCTTCTTCTCCCTCCCTCCCCTCACCCAGTACCTCTGGTGTGCATTCAGACCTGATCAAGGGGCCTATTTACTAAACGTTTTCTCCAATTTTGGGGCGATACAATACAGTGCGCTCAGCTGAGTGCACTGTTTAACCCACAGTCGGACGTGGGTTGTGTAAGCGCAACCTATGCAGTAAAGGGATTAGCGCCTCCACAACACGCATCCAACATGCAGTGAAACTCCAGGTGAGGCCTCACCAAAAAACCTGAACAAGGAGATTATCACCTCCTTTTTCTTACTGGTTTCCTCTATCTATGCAGCCCAGCATTCTTCTGGCTTTAGCTATCACTTTGTCACATTGCTTCACCATCTTCAGATCGCTAGACACTATCACCCCAAGGTCTCTCTCTTGCTCCATGCACAATAGCCCTTTATCCCCAATCACATACAGCTCTTTTGGATTACCGCACCCCAAATGCATGACTCTGCACTTCTTGGCATTGAAACCCAGCTGCCATATCTTTGACCACAGTTCAAGCTTCCTTAAATTTATTTTCATTCTCCCTACTCCTTCTGGTGTTTTCACTCTGTGGCAGAATTTAGTATCATCTGCAAATAGACAAACTTTACCTTCTATCCCTTCCGCAAGTTTGCTCACAAAGATATTGAACAGAACTGATCCCAACACCAATCCTTGTAGCACTCCGCTTAACACTGTTCTTTCTTCAGAGTAGGTTTCATTTACCATTACACGCTGTCTTCTATTTATCAACCAGTTTGTAATTCATGCCACCACCTTGGCGCTCACTCCCAAGCTTCTCATTTTATTCACAAGCCTCCTGTACGGGACCGTATCAAAAGCTTTGCTGAAATCTAAGAAGATCATATCGAGCACTCTTCCTCGATCCAATTCTTTATTCACCCATTCAAAAAAATCAGTAAGATTTGTCTGACAGACCTTCCCCTAGTAAATCCATGCTCCCTCGGATCCAGCAATCCTCCTAACTGTAGATAGTTCACTATTCTTTCCTTCAGCAGAGTCTCCATTAAATTTCCCACCACCAAGGTGAGTCTAACTGGCCTGTAGTTTCCAGAATCCTTTCTGCTACCACTCTTGTGGAGCAGGATCACCACCGCTCTGCTTCAATCACTCGGCTCCACTCTCGTTTGCAGGGATCCTTTGAACTGGTCATGCAGCAGGCCCGCCAGTACATCTCTGAGCTCCCTCAGTATCCTGGGATGAACCTCATCCGGCCCCATGGCCTTGTCCACTTTCAGTTTTCCTATCTCTTCCCATATATTCTCTTATGTAAACAGAGTTTCATCTACCCCATGTCTACAGTCTTGTCAACCAGCAATGGTGCTTCTCCAGGGTCTTCTTACTGGAAGAACTGGAGTATTTGTTTAATATTTCTGCCATTTCTTCATCTCTCTCCCCACAGTGCTCCTTGTCACCTTTCAATTTTACTATATCACTTCAGCCTACCTTCTTTCTCTGATATATCTAAAAAATGTTCTGTCTCCTCTCTTTACCTCTTTGGCAATTCTTTCTTCCGCTTGATTTTTTTGCTTTCCTGATTTCTTTCTTTGTCTCCCTCATTTTTAACTAATATTCTTCCTTGTGTTTCTTTTTTTTTTAGCTCTTTTATACTTCTCAAACTCTGTTCCTTTTGCCTTAATTTTTTCAGCCACCTCCTTAGAGAACCAGATCAGTTTATTTTTCCTCTTATTCTTCTTTACTTTCGTAACATATATAGATTTATTGCCTTTGCATTAGCTCCTTTTAATTTGGTCCACTGTTGTTACACCTCACCCATTTTCTCCCAATCTTCCAGTTCTTCCTCCAGGTAATCCCCCATTTTAACATAGTCCATATTTTTGAAATTCAAATTCGGTCTTTGTGTGACTTCTCTGTATCCTATTTGTGATATTGAACCATACCGTCTGATGATCAAGTGAACTCCTACCTGAACATCAGAGATATTATCCCCATTAGTGAGCACTAGATTGAGGATTGCACCCTCCCTCGTGGGTTCCATTACAATTTGTTTAAGCAGAGCACCTTGAAAGGCATCCACTATCTCTCTACTTTTTATAGATTCCGTAGAAGGGATGCTCCAATCCATATCCTACAGATTAAAATCTCCAACAAGCAATACTTCTCCCAGCTTTCCCAAATTTTGGATGTCCTCCATCAGGTCTCTGTCCAATTTATACATTTAGGTTGGAGGCCTGTAGATCACACCAGTAAAAATAGAAGCACCATCTTCTCTTTTTAGGACAGCCCATAATGCTTTTTCTTTACCCCACATCCCTTGTAACTCAGTTGCTTGGATATTGTTTTTGATATACAGAGCTACTCCTCCCCCTTTTCTGTCCTCTCTATCCTTCCTTAACAAGTTATAGTCCATAACAGGAACAAGGTCCAGTTCCTCCTCTACCATTAGGGCCTGCAGGTCTGGGATTTTATTGCTCAAACTACAAGCATTTGTGGTCATAGCTTCCAGCTGCTCTTCCTAGTCGCTTTTTTTAGAACTGATTGATTTTATTACTTGGTCTTCCCACTTCCCGTATTTCTTGGGGGTGGCATTTCAATTTCACTGGCCACCTACTGCCACCCCGCTTCCCATCCCTTACAGACATAAAATACCTCTTCTGAAATAACCCACAAATAGTATTTTTCCTTATGCCCAATGGAAAATTCAGTTGCCAGTTTACTTCTTAGGGGTTGCAGCTCATACAGCTGACACAGGGAAGACAGCTGTATGAGCTACAGCCCCTATGGGAAGACAGCTGGGCCCTTGTGACCACATTAGCATCCGCATCGAGCATTTGTCTGCTAAAGGCAGGGATATCTTGGTCATAAGTGCAACATTACTGGCTTTATGCCACTGCTGTGCGAGAGCTGATGCTCATGGTGGCTCCATTGTAAGGCCTGTGGCCCATTCTGCAAAGGATTTTCTGTTAAGCCTTATAAGGGCTCTGTTTCCATTCCAGTCCTCTCTGACACAAAACTCTATGGTAGAGGCCCTTTGTGTTCTGTCTTTTGGAATTGTTCATATGCAGTTGCCTTTACTTTGTAGTGATGTTGCCAATTTGTTTTTATTTCACAGTGTTCCTCTTGCAGCCTGGTGTGCGGGACATCTTAAGAACATAAGAACATAAGAAAATGCCATACTGGGTCAGACCAAGGGTCCATCAAGCCCAGCATCCTGTTTCCAACAGTGGCCAATCCAAGCCATAAGAACCTGGCAAGTACCCAAAAACTAAGTCTATTCCATGTTACCATTGCTAATGGCAGTGGCTATTCTCTAAGGGGTAGATTTTAAAACCCCTGCGCGCGTAATTCCTCCCGGATTTACGCGCGCAGGGCACTTGCACTCGGCGCACCTATTTTGCATAGGCCGCCGGCGTGCGCAAAGCCCCCGGGACGCGCATAAGTTCCAGGGCTTTGTAAAAGGGGCGGGAGGGGGCGTGTCAAGGGGCATGCTTCATGCAGGCGTCACTTGCCCAACAAAGGTAGGGGGGATTTAGGTAGTGCTGGGGGGTGGGGTAGATAGGGGAAGGGAGGGGAAGGTGGGGGGACGCGGAAGGAAAGTTCCCTCCGAGGCCGCTCCGATTTAGGGAACGGAGGCGCGCAGGCTGCCGATTTTGCGCAGCCTTGCGTGCGCCGACCCCAGATTTTATAAGATATGCGCGGCTACACGTATCTTATAAAATCTGGTGTACTTTTGTTCGTGCCAGTGGCGCGTATGTTTTGAAGATCTACCTCTAAGTGAACTTAATAGCAGGTAATGGACTTCTCCTCCAAGAACTTATCCAATTCTTTTTTAAACACAGCTATACTAACTGCACTAACCACATCCTCTGGCAACAAATTCCAGAGTTTAATTGCGTTGAGTAAAAACGAACTTTCTCCGATTAGTTTTAAATGTGCCCCATGCTAAATTCATGGAGTGCCCCCTAGTCTTTCTACTATCTGAAAAAGTAAATAACCGATTCACATCTACCCGGTTCTAGACCTCTCATGATTTTAAATATCTCTATCATATCCCCCCTCAGCCGTCTCTTCTCCAAGCTGAAAAGTCCTAACCTCTTTAGTCTTTCCTCATAGGGGAGCTGTTCCATTCCCCTTATCATTTTGGTAGCCCTTCTCTGTACCTTCTCCATCGCAATTATATATTTTTTGAGATGCGGCGACCAGAATTGTACACAGTATTCAAGGTGCGGTCTCACCATGGAGTGATACAGAGGCATTATGACATTTTGCGTTTTATTTACTATTCCCTTTCTAATAATTCCCAACATTCTGTTTGCTTTTTTGACTGCCGCAGCACACTGAACTGACGATTTCAATGTGTTATCCACTATGACGCCTAGATTTCTTTCTTGGGTTGTAGCACCTAATATGGAACCCAACATTGTGTAATTATAGCATGGGTTATTTTTACCTATATGCATCACCTTGCACTTATCCACATTAAATTTCATCTGCCATTTTGATGCCCAATTTTCCAGTCTCACAAGGTATTCCTGCAATTTATCACAATCTGCTTGTGATTTAACTACTCTGAACAATTTTGTGTCATCTGCAAATTTGATTATCTTACTCGTCGTATTTCTTTCCAGATCATTTATAAATATATTGAAAAGTAGGGGTCCCAATAGAGATCCCTGAGGCACTCCACTGTCCACTCACTTCCACTGAGAAAATTGTCCATTTAATCCTACTCTCTGTTTCCTGTCTTTTAGCCAGTTTGAAATCCACGAAAGGACATCGCCACCTATCCCATTACTTTTTACTTTTCCTAGAAGTCTCTCATGAGGAACTTTGACAAACGCCTTCTGAAAATCCAAATATACTACATCTACCAGTTCACCTTTATCCACGTTTATTAACTCATTCAAAAAAGTGAAGCAGATTTGTGAGGCAAGACTTGCCTTGGGTAAAGCCATGCTGACTTTGTTCCATTAAACCATGTCTTTCTATATGTTCTGTGATTTTGATGTTTAGAACACTTTCCACTATTTTTCTTGGCACTGAAGTCAGGCTAACCGGTCTATAGTTTCTCGGATCGCCCCTGGAGCCCTTTTTAAATATTGGGGTTACATTTGCTATCCTCCAGTCTTCAGGTACAATGGATGATTTTAATGATAGGTTACAAATTTTTACTAATAGGTCTGAAATTTCTTTTTTTAGTTCCTTCAGGACTCTGGGGTGTATATCATCCGGTCCAGGTGATTTACTACTCTGTCAATCAGTTCTACCACATCTTCTAGGTTCACCATGATTTGATTCAGTCCATCTTCAGATGGGGCTATGATTATAACGAATACAATCTTTTGTATTCAATGATTCTCTCTGAATTGTATAAAGGCCCATTTGTACAAATGCATCTCCACATCACTAGGTCTATTAATGTCTGCACTCTGTCCTTTGGTAGGAGTCAATAGGCACTCTTTGCATTTGAAGTGGTTACATGGCATATGGGCATGTATATGTGTGCAGTTGGTCAACTTCAGTGTCTCTAGCCTCCCAGGATTATATGGCTACCAGAGAAACCGCATAATTAACATTTGCTGCATATTTGACAACCTACCACAGAATCAACATTTCTGAAAGCTTTCACATCTTTTAATTCAATCTTTTGAAGAAATCTGAAGGGTGTCTGCCTGCTTTCTGTCTCTGCTCCTGCTCCAGCCCCTTCCCTTGCAAAGAGTCTGGGAAGAACCCTCTCCTTCTGTTGTTTCCCCCCAAATCCACTTCCTTCTGCCAAGAAGTGAACAAGAGGATGGGCAGTGAAGCCGGAGAGGCAAAGGAAACAGTTGAAGTGCTTGATCCCTCAAAAATCTCGTAAATCCTAATCAAACCAAAGTTGATTTTTGGTTTTTACTTTATTGTCTTGTTATTTTTACTATTTTATTTTGTATATTGTCTTTATGTTTTGTGTTTTATGCTGATTTTATTATGAATGTTATTATTATAAATCACCTAAAGCCTTAGCAACTGGCAATCCATAAATGTGAAATAAATATTAAAGATAGGGATATAATTCCTGAATGGAGTGATGTCCCTTTAGAAGAATTTCATTTTTATACAAAGGTTCTTATATCTGCATATGTGGCCCATCATACACCATTTTCAAAGACTTGGATGGAAAGACCTTTTGGAAATCTTCAGCTGCTGGTGTCTCACAGTTGGCAGAGAGAACATGAATTTCAATTCAAAAAGCCTTGATGACTGACACTAGCGCTAACAAGTTTTAAACTTATGCTAATTCAATCCCTTTTTGATCTGTTACCATGTGCCCAATATATAGTATGTATAATTAACAGCATGTCACACTGTTAATGTTGAGGGCATTTTAGCATGTAGAAGTAGCTAGACACTACCACACTGGACACAGCATAGAATAACATTGGCCACCGGTTTACTTTTACTTCACTCAGACCAGGGAGTTAAATTTCTAGCATTAAGAAACATTCTTTAAGCAGTCTGCCCTTTAATGTGCCTCTCTGCATTGATGAGTAATACCCAATACCTTCATTAACATGGGGATTTACATGTAACCCATTCTAATCTTAGCGCAGTTTTAACCTACATTTTAGTTGGATATTTTATGCACAAAATAAAGCTTTTCAAATACTCGGGTTAAGTTGGTGCTGAAAAACCTGCGCTAAAATATGGGTTAAAACCCACCATAAGGTAAGTGCACTTTATTGTATCAACCTGTAGAAAATTTTACATCTAAATTTGATTAATGCTATAATCTGCGTTGAGCACCATTTGGAAAGGTAAACTAAAAGTCCAGAAATTATTATTATTATTATTACCTTTGTTCAGGCACATTCCACTGCTTGGAGAAAAATGTGAAAAATAAGCAATTAGGATAAAATGTACAAATCTTTTGACAGGTCTGAAAATCTGGTGCAAACACACTTGTAATATTATCTCCTGAAAATTCGACTTCCTGAAAAGTGTCCGACATGCAGCCTGCAATAAAATTAAAATATTGAAGAAAATTTGAATTAGGCACGTAGTTTCCTTTTCTGACCTAATCCCACCCACTTTTTTTCTGAGTATATAACCTGCATACATGGGGGGGGGGGGGGTCAGAATGTTTTTAAATCAAGCTTTTACTCAGGAAAAAGCATTTATCCATATTAAACAAAAACACTTTGAATATTGCCCCTTCTATTAGAGCTATAGGAGAAATAAGGATAATCTTAGTGACAGAAATTGCATTATGGCAAAGAAAATGCATAACCATATCACTTATAGCATGAAATGAAGAAAGAAAGAACACTATTTACCAAGTTTTGAAACACCACAGACTTTTAACGAGAATCCAGATACAACATTATCAAGTATCCTTATTCTGGTAGGAGTTCCTTTCAAGCTGTATTTTAAGTAGCATTTGTTACTGAATGAAACAAAAAAAAGTAATATTTGCATATGATGCCAATTAACATTCTTGAATATTTTTACTTCATAAGAATTAATTATGCAGTAGACAATACTTACAGAAATGCATTCTTTGCTGAGCTTCTGACTAATATTTGAGCACAGAAAGCATAGTACTTAACATCTATAGTTAAACGTATATTCTGATTTTCCCGTTCTAGCCCAACAGACTATAAACATATCCAAAAGAAACCGTACCTTAATAAAACATATCAGCGTAGCAAGAACACAGCAAGGCTTGTCATTCTAATGCTCGTGTGCTGGAAAGATGCACAGTTCTGCTGTCTGCGAGACAGTGGGTGAAGCAAACCTGGAGACATTAATCAATGGCCAGAGGCAATGTGGGAAGGAAGGTCCTGATGTCTCTCCTGCCCGTAAAAACAGAACCTTCCAATATGTCAAGCCTTCATTTCAGAGGGAGGACCGGGGTGAGGTGGAAGGGTGTCAGCCCTTCCTCCTTGGGGGTGTTCAGAGGGGACTTGAAGTGAACAGATACTGTCATTTTGTGGAGTTGGGTTCTGTTATTTGAGAGGCTGGGACGGGTGCTGTCACTTAGGGTGGGGTAGCTCCTTGTGACCTTGGGCAAGTCACTTTACCCTCCATTGCTTCAGATACAAAATTTAGATTGTAAGCCCTCTGGGGATAGGGAAATACCTACAGTACCTGAATGTAAACTGATGTGATATCTCATATCGAATGTTGGTATATAAAAAATAATAAATAAAATAAATAATAATCCCTTTCACTTTGGGACAGACAAGACAAGGGTTTTCCAGAGGCAGAAAGTGAACAATATATACCTTTTTGTGGGTGAGAATATAAACAGTCTTAGTATGGACACATTACGTTTGCAATTTTGTAGCATGAACTTGTTAAAATGTATTGCATTGCATGTTAACTGCCATTTTGCTGTAGATATTACACTTTTAGGGGTTGATTTTCAAAGATCTTTATGTGCACCTAAGATAGGAAATATCTATTCCGGGGGCTGGGATATGATTCACAATCAGACTTTTGTATTTTCAGAAGTCTGTGCATAAAATAACAAGCACAAGGTACTAGGGATGGGCATTTGGAAGAAACAAAATAGGAAATGAAATGAAATTTTCTTTTCTTTTGGGTCATTTTCAAAATGAAACGATTTCAATTCCAACAAAATTTCATCAGAATATCATTTCATTTTGAAAATCTAAAAAAATTTAAAAAAGTCATCTGTAGGGTCTAGGCCTAGGCTCAAGGCAGGGGTCTTGCCTAGGGAATATGCAAGACCCAAAGCAGGGGATGCAGCCAACTCCTGAGTGCAACGCTGGTGCCTCAGCCTAGGCCGAGGCCAGGGCCTTGCCTAGGTTTGGCCATGGCCTGACACAGGAGCCAGGCTCTTGGCTGAGACCCAAGCAAAGGCCCAGGCCCAAAAGATTTTGCTGGGGTTGGGAGATTTCTCGACTCCCACTTACCTTCTCTGTTGGGGATCTGACAAAATAACCAGACTCAGGTTTGATGTCAGGGCCCAACCTGGAGGTTCCGACACCTGGGCTTTGACCTAGGCCAAGGCCTAGGCCCAGACCTAATGCCAGGCTCCAGTCTGGAGACCGGGCCTCAGAGCCTAGGCCTCGGCAACACTGAGTCCTGGCCTGGAGTCTGGGTTCTGATGCCTGGGCCTTGGCCTAAAGTCAGGCCCAGGCCGAGGCCTAGAGGCAAGCTTCAGAGGTCTTCTTTTAATGTCTTCTTTCTTCTTTTTTCAAATGGTGCAGACAGTGTCATTTGAAGAATGAAGAAAGAAGACATCGAAAGAAGATCTTTGAGGCCTGGACCCCGGCCTGCGCCTGACCCTGGGAAAGGCTTCAGAATCAGGACCTGGCCTCTTGGCCCTGCTTTGGCCCTGCCAAGGCCTAAGCATCAAGACCCAGTCTCCAGACTGGGCCCTGGCCTAGGCCTCATCTGTGGATCTCCCTGGACCAGGTAAGTGGTGGCTGGGAAGAATCCTGGCCCCGGCACTTTTCGGGTGGGAGAGATAGGTAGTGGGTACGGGAGGCCACATTTCATTTTTTTTTTCTTTTTTCTTTATTTTTAAACTAAATAAATGACATAAACATTAAACAAAATGAAATTCATGGAGAAAAAAGGACCCAAAACCGAACCAAATAACAAAATGAAATTTTTACTTCTGCACCTAGGGGTAGATTTTCAAAGGGTTGCTTGCGTAAGATACACACGCAACCCCCGAAAACCTACCCTTGCCTCCCCCTGTGCTCGCTGAGCCTATCTTGCATAGGCTCGGCAGCGCGAACAAGACCTGGGACACACGTAAGTCCCGGGGCTTGAAAAAATGGGCATTCCGGAGGTGTGGCCATGGGCGGGGCACTGGCCTGGAGACGTTCCAGGGGCGGGACTGAGGCCTCCGGAACAGCCACCGGGCTGGGGGATGGAGAGCCGTCGCGCACAAGTTATGCCTGCCCGGAGGCAGGTGTAACTTCCTCAATAAAGGTCAAGGGGGGGTTTAGCTAGGACTGGGGGCGGGTTAGATAGGGGAAGGGAGGGGAAGGTGCGGGGGGGGGGGGGCGGAAGGAAAGTTCCTTCCGAGACCACTCCAATTTCAGAGAGGCCTTGGAGGTAACGGAGGCAGGCTGCTCGGCTCGACGCAAGCAGGTTGCACAATTGTGCATCCCCCTGCGCGCGCCGACCCTGGATTTTATAACATGCGTGCGGCAGCGCGCACATGTTATAAAATTGGGCATAGATTTGTTCACGCCAGGTTGCGTGAATAAATCTACGCCCGCATGCATGTTATAAAATCTGGCGCCTAGCTTGTAGCAGGTGTAACTTTGTGAATGTTACTTGTGTGTGTATTGGGGCACTTAGAAGAAATTCAAAACAAGCTTATATACATGGTTATAAAATTACACACTTCATGAGCAGCATGCTAAAAAATGTTTTGCTTGAGTTTTGAATAAGCCTCTTTATGTCCATTTTCTTTCACAGCACTGTGAGTTCACACTGATTGAAATGTATTTACAGAGAGTAAGTAAAGTACTTATTTATAGCACATAGCAGAAGCTACTCTATAGAAGAATACACATCTCAACTAGCAAAGCAAATCAAAATGTAAGTAATCTGGTTGAAGACATAACTCACCGGAGCTCTACACTGTGAAAATTATTTGTAGTGTATGTAAAAAACTGACAGAAAATGTTATTAGTACATTTTTCTTCGCATTTCTGCTCACTGTACTCTGTGGTAACATTGTAATTTGTCCCGATCATATCCAATCCTGTGTAAAGCTCAAAGGTGCAACCTGGAAAATAGAAGGGGAGACATGGGATAAGCTTATGAGTACAGCATGTGTAAAATCCATCTTTTTCACATTACATTAAATACAGTAATATGTATGAATGAATGACTGGTTTGTACAGTTTTTCTTTAATGGATCCAACATGCATAGAAAAATCTACCAATAGGCTCATCGCAGGGATAACCAGCCGGCACCTTGGCCATTCCAGGCAGTTACAGGTGGGCCCTGTCTTATCTTTCCATGATGCAGCCAGCTGGGATCCCCTTCTAAATTTTCACCTCCCAGCACTGCTCTAGCAGCAGCAGCCAAAGCAGCATGGTATGCTAGCACACCTTTCCAACAGTCCTGCCCACATAAACAATAAAAGGCAAATAAAGACTGCAAGACCCATTCAGTCTGCCAATTTTCCATTCCTGTTGCAGCACATCATAGCTTACTTCGTCTCAAACTTTGTCGTCCCATTCTCACCACTAAAGGACCTCTGTATGTATCCTGTGACTTCTTAAAGAGGCTGACGTACTAAACTGCACTCAATTTCATTGCATAGGTAAAAATGGCAATTTGTGCATCTAAGTTAGGATTTACCACTAGGGATGTGAATCGTTTTTTGACGATTTAAAACAATCGTCAGATATATTTTAAATCGTCAAAAATCGTTAGAGCCGCGATACAATAGCAATTCCCCCGATTTATCGTCAAAAATCGTAAATCTATTAACGTAGCCGTGGCCCGAGAGCGGGAGATCGCGCCGGGAACCCCCCCCCCCCCCCCCCACTGGACCCCAGGTAATTTAAAACATTTGGGGGGGGTTGGGAGGGTGGGGGATTTGTTTTAAAGGGTCGGGGTGGGTTTTAGGGTTGTTTTGGTGTACCGGTTTTCCCGCCCTCCCCCTCCCCCGATTTACGATTTTTGACGATAAATCGGGGGAATTGCTATTGTATCGCTACTCTAACGATTTTTGACGATTTAAAATATATCTGACGATTGTTTTAAATCGTCAAAAAACAATTCACATCCCTACTCAATATGCCTTTTGATTTCTAATTCCAGTGGGTTCCCACACCCTGCTGGCAAGAAAATCTGCAGTGCTGCGAAATGACGTGCTGGTGGGGTTCAGACTCCTCATCAGCAATAGGAAGATCCAGCAGAGCTGCTGCCATTTCCCCCTGCAGCCGGAGTCAGAAGAGGAGGCCCATAGGCGCCACTGGCATTTCCCCTGAAGTTGGCAGCAGAAGAAGGGCTCTGCTGTGCTGCTGGCAGCCAATTAAGAGATCCAGTGAGTGAGAGAGAAAGAATGTATAAGAACTTGTATATGTGTGTGTGTGAGCAATATCATGTATGAGAGCTTGTGTGTGTGCCTGTGTGCAAGAGCATGTGTGAATGTGAGAAATAGTATATATGAGAGCTAGTGTGTGTGTGTGTGTGTGTGTGTAAGAAACAGCATTCATGAGAACTTGTATGTGTATGTGAGTGATACTGTTGGCCCTAAGGAGACTGCTGCCTACATGATTCCAGAGAGAGAGCATGTGAGTGTGTGAGAAACAGAGAGCATGTGTGTATGTAAGAAAGACAGCAAGTGTGTTGTGAGATGCTGCACAGGTCCACAGAGGAAGCTGCTGCTACTTCAATGTTAAAGGGAACGAGAGAACATCTGTTTGTGCATGTCTGTGTGTGTGAGAAAGAGCATGTGAGAGTGAGCATGAGAGAACAAATGGGAGAGAGAGAAAGAACATGTGTGTGAATAGACGAGTGTGTTAATGCATGTGAGGAGAAAGTCTGCATGCTTCCCTCCTACTCCTCCCATTAATCTGCAACAATCTCAGGATGACTAGAATTCAAATGTTCCCAGGTATGGACAGCAGGCAATATTTTTTTATCCTTATTTATTTTGAGTATTGCCTGTTATTTGATGTCTTTGCTGTTTTGAAATATTTTATTGGTGTTTGGGAAAATGTAATAATTTTTAATGGCTTTAATTATTGGATATTCTTTTTCTCATCTGTTTTGAAATATTCTATAAGTATGGTTTTACTATCATGATGTTTTATATTTCTTGATTTTATACTTTGATGCTTTATATGGCATGATGATGTTTCAATTTTTCCATTGTTGCACAGTATACAGAGTGTGGCATGTTGCGGTTTCCAATTCAGTTTTTGTTTGCATGTTTATGTTTATATTTTATGATCACCTTGTTTGGTGAAGGTGTGTCTGTGTTTTGCTTTTATGACCAAAGTGAGGTATTCTGATAGCATGAGGTTTCTTTGTAGGGATATATAGCGGTCTGACTTGTTCTGTTTTCCTAATAGGAGATGTGTATTGGTGTTTTAGGACCTGGTAATAATAGCAGTGTTGTCTTTTCATAGGTAGAGTTGTTACTATTTGAGAGCTGACATTTAGGGCTGATTTCATTTGGGAGGTTTACTATACTGTAATTCAGTTTACTTAAAGCTTTCTGAGGGCCGACATGCTTTATAATAGTCCTAATACCATATGGTTGCAGATGTCGTTTTTGCAGAGTTTTCTGGTTGGTCCACAACAGTGCATGTAAATAATACATGTTGTAATATATTTTTACCTTAGAACACTGAATGTTCTTTTTCATGTAAAATGTGTTACTATAAATGCATAATTTAATTATTTATGGGAAGGGTGGGGCCAGGAGTGTGTGCAAGGCTATATGACGCCTAATACTCTTACACCAGCCCTGGATGCACTGACTCCAAGAGAAAGCAGCATTCCACATCTGGAGCTGTGCTACTTTGACTTAGTGGCTTTCCCCAGTCTCAGCCAGAGCTTAATTTATAAGCCCAGGGAACAATATGGGTCACTTCTGGTTCCCCCTCCTCTGAAGTCGGTAGGCAGAGCAGAGCCTGGGAAACCATCAAAGCAGCAGACGGTGTAGCCTGCAGTCAATGGGAATGCACTAGAGTGGTGGAAGCGTTGTGGAGAAGTGGAGGCAAGCTACAGGCACAGGTACGAAGGAGTAAGTCAGGAAGAAGAGCCTATGCAGTGTTGGGGAGGTTTTACTGCATCTTTTCTGCTTGTGTTCCTCCTTTACTTAGGGTGCTAATGTCAATTTCGGGGCCACTTTGCCACTTGAGATGCCATCAAGAGTTCATTTCACTGTTGCTGGGGTCCTCGTTTGAAGCTTTGGGATGTTCTTCCCACTTGTTCTGCTTCTTTGCTCCTGTTACAATGCCTTGATGAAATCCTGCCAAATGCTGGTACCCCTTGGCCCCTTTATGGAGTCAAAGGCTATTCATGGCAATTTTGGTGTCATTTTCCAGTCCCCTCAATCTTTCTAGGTACCTTGGATTTCTTTCCCCCCAAAAAATGTTAAGACAATTGATTTAAAAAACCCTATTCTGAAGCCCAATATAGGCTAAAAATTACCTGTAATGCTTCTCCCATTGACTTTGATGGCAAACAAAAACAAATTAAATGAAAAAATGAATTTTATTTTTTGCTTTGAAACTATGAAACAAATTAGGGTCCCCACGAAACAAATTTTAAAATTAAATGAATTGTTTCCTGCTGCACATCCTTATGGCCTACTTTCTCAACTCGTCCTAGGCAGCATACCAGAGAAAATGGATGCTAAAAATAATCTCTGAAACTCATGAACCAATTTACAGGTGAATTTTCAAAGATATTATGGGCCATATTTTAGTACCTACGTGCGGGTGTAGATTTGTGCGCGCAACCCGGCGCGCACAAATCTACGCCCGATTTTATAACAGCCGCGTGCATGTTATAAAATCCAGGGTCAGCGTGTGCAAGGGGGTGCACACTTGTGCACCTTGCATGCACCGAGCCCTAGGTGAGCCCAGATGGCTTTCCCTGTTCCCTCCGAAGTTGCTCGGAAATCGGAGCGGCCTCAGAGGGAACTTTCCTTCCGCCCCCCTTCCTTCCCCTACCTAACCCGCCCCCCAGCCCAACCTAAAACCCCCTCTAACCTTTGTTTGGCAAGTTGCGCCTGCCTCTGGGTAAGCGTAGGTTGCGTGAACCGGCCAAGTGCCGGCACGCGATCCCCCAGCCTAGAAACCCTACGGAGGTCTCTGGCCATGCCCCCACCCCGCCCTGGACTGCCCATGCCCCGCCCCTTTTTTCAGGCCCGGGGCATACGCACGTCCCGGAGCTTGCATGCATTGCCGGGCCTATGCAAAATAGGCTCGGCGCACGTAGGGCTTTTAAAATCTGCCCCACTCCTAGCAATTTTCAAAATCCATTTACATGCATAAAGTGCACTTACATGGGTAAATCTTATAGACAATTAAATGGCATATATTGTAGCAATTTTCAAAAGCACACTTACATGAGTAAAGTAAATTTCCATGTGTAAAACCTAGTTTTACACATGTAAATGCTTTTGAAAATCAGGCCCTAAAATAATATTAGGGATAAAGTATTTCTAAGGAGCACCATAAATTAACCCTTAATTGGTACTTTAAAACAATATGTAATAACTCATTGAAATGATAGGTTAATGTATTTCCAGGACTGCTATTAGCAACAACACAGTATCTTACCATTTTCTTTCGGGTTGCATTGTTTTAAAGAATATCCAGAAATTGCACCTGTCAGAGTTACATTTGGCAGTTTTCCTTTGTCACTATCTTTGAGAAAACAAGCAAATCTATTTAAAACAAAAACAAAGTCAATATTATTCAGTTATAAAGCAGTGACCTGAACGAAACATCAAGGGCTCCATACATCAATGGTTTATTTTTTTATTTTTTTTCCATTTTGGCCCCATAGCCATGGCTATGACATATTGAGAAACAGAGCTCAGCTCATGAGAGAGCAGAAATGCATTAAAAAAAACAAACAAATGATTCGGGGATGACATTTTTTTTCTTAGATGCTTTGACAATTTATTGTGCAAGTAATTCACAGAACTCTGGAAAAATGATTTTAAGAATTTTATTCTAACCCAGGAGCAATCGTGAGCGTTCAGCTATTATACCTTATACTATTTATAATGTCATTTGCCTCCTAGAATCATTAGACGTTTGATATTGCCACTCCTATGCAGTCAGGCATTTCTTATCCTTTCCCACTGCCTAAGACTGGAGCTATCTCCTCATTTGATAGAGAGACAGCAACCTGTTTCCTCTCTCTATTAATTTGGGGGGGAACATTCCTTGTTTCAAAGGATATAAAGCAATCAGTGGATGAGACCATACATTGATCTCACAATTATTTTGAAAACCTAAGGACTGGATTTTTATGAGGTACGCGTGGGCGTACATTTGTGCGCGCAACCCAGCACGCACAAACGTACGCCCAATTTTATAACATGCGTGCGCAGCTGCGCGCATGTTATAAAATCCAGGGTCGGCGCGTGCAAGGGGGTGCACAATTGTGCAACTTGCGCGCGTCAAGCCGCGCAGCCTTCCTCCGTTTCCTCAGAGGCCGCTCCGATTTCGAAGCGGCCTCAGAGGGAACTTTCCTTCTGCCCCTCCCACCTTCCCCTCCTTTCCCCTTCCTAACCCACCCCCCAGCCCTACCTAAACCCCCCTTTACCTTTATCTTATAAATTGCGCCTGCCTCCAGGCAGGCATAGGTTGCGCACGCCAGCCGACGGCCGGCCCGCAATCCCAGGCACAGCGGTAAATGGCCGCTGTGCCTGGAAGCGCCGGCCCCGGGCCGCCCCGCCCATGCCCTGCCCCTTTTTTCAAGCCCCGGGACATACGCACGTCTCGGGGCTTGTACGCGTCGCCAGGCCTATGCAAAATAGGCTCTGCGCACGCAGGAGCAGGTATTGGCAGTTATGCGTGTAATATACGTGCGTAACCCTTTTAAAATCCGCCCCTAAGTTTGTAAACTTTTCTTATTTAATTTACCTACAATATTAGTGTATTTGTAAAGTAAAAAAAAAAAAAGATGAAACCATTCTTGCCATGCTAGAGTAGTAGGAAAAATGTTTTAAACTTATTCCATTAACAGTTAAAACAAACTTAATACTTTTATCATTAATTTTGTTTTAATTTGAATTTAATGCCAGGGACAATTAGTGTTCAAAGTTGTTGAAAGCTTGTCCTCCTTAGCTACTCTCATTACAGGTCATCTAAGCATAACAGGATGCTGCTCGTCTCATCCTGACTTACATGATCTGCTCCACATCGCTGCCTGAAAAGCATAAGCAGATAATGTGAAATACAAAAACTGCAACAAAA
The DNA here is from genome assembly GCF_901001135.1 of Rhinatrema bivittatum. Taxonomy (NCBI): domain Eukaryota; kingdom Metazoa; phylum Chordata; class Amphibia; order Gymnophiona; family Rhinatrematidae; genus Rhinatrema; species Rhinatrema bivittatum. The sequence continues at coordinate 118,918,048 of NC_042615.1, read as the reverse complement.
GGATGTCTATTATTGAACTTAAAAGACAAATATTATCCCAATCATAACACCAGTTTAATTGCATTTTTCTTTTTTTCAACCACCCAAACAAACTGTGCCAGTGAAACATGCTAAAAAGATTTACGGAGTGAAAAACTCAGTCAGTCCAAAAATGAGATCCGTTTGTAAGTGACAAACTCCATCATATAATCATCCTGGGTAAAAAAGAAAAAAAACTCCATTCATCCAGCCATTTACGCCATGGAGAAGAATGTCTACATTTAAAGCCAAACGGGTCTTTAATACACTCATCTGGCTTTAAATTTAGACATTCTTCTCTATAACCAGGGCAAACGTTTATGTTTTGAAGTCTAGAAAAACAATCAAGACTGAGTACTTGAAAATACTGGGGTGCCTATTCCGGAGCGTGTGGTAATATGGAAGATGATGTTAGAAAATGCCAGGGTGCAAGTAGTCTTCCAGAGTATTTCCATATTACCATAGCTACAAGTACCTCAAGATACTTTTTTTGGCGAGTAGAATAAAAGCTCTTTGTTTATACTACAAGCCTTAACAAGAGGAAAACATTCCCTATTTTACTAGCCTGTTGTGAAGGAATATGTAAGGAAAACACTCAGAACAACTTAAGAGACCAACTCCAAGTATCTGGCCCAATCCACTTTAAGGCACAACCCAGAAAGTAATCCTGATACCAGGGAATTTCTCTTAGCAGGGGAATATGAGAGCAGGAGAAGGAAGCATAGAAGAATACACTAAAACTGCCTATGTCTGAATACTTTGACTTCTGAGATAAGCAGCTCTTTCATTTTTCATTTTTGTGTAAATAATAAAAGTTTGCAAATAATGACTAGAGTTTAGATTCCTCGATCTTCCAGCACATACCCCTATACCATGGGCTTTACACCTGTACACATTTGTAAATAAAGCCAAAGAATAACCAATCAGATTTCCTCAAATCTTTTATGACAAATTTAGCCCAGTCTTAAATTAATATGGACTTGTCAAAGTTAAAGTTTACCCTCCATGAAGCCTTCCTCCCACCTGTCAGCGTCAGAGTAAGCTTATGTTTGCATTGTGCTACATATGTGCTGAAATCAGTCAACAGGAGATGTGTACACATACCATCAAAGAGAAAGAGTCCTTGTGGGGACATAGTTCACGGTGAAGCTAAAGTAAGATACATAGCAAAAGGGTTTGTATCTGTGGAAATCTCTGAAATATGGCATTTTGAATAAAAGTGTGTTGGACTTCTTTCTCAGTATATAAAATGCATCTCCCTCAATAACAAGAGGCACCAGATAGTGTACAAATAGTGAAAAATAAAACAAGTAGATGAACACAGATTTCTACGAGAAAGAATTGCATTTGCATTCACATCCAAACCAGATTAGTGTGAACAATGCAAAACAGCTAATTACTAAACTGTGTTTAAATGTATTTGTGAGGTAAGTTTAATCAAAGAACCCAAATCTTCCTAATACACACATTGTAAGAGAGCCTGAAGAAATCTATAAGCACCAGTTTTCTCCCACATATAAGGAATTGACTTTATCAATGACAAAACAATATGTATATTTAGGAAATACTCAAGACTCCATTGTGGAGGGTCTGGCAAACACAATATCTTCATATTCTGTTCCGGGTCTGAACTGGGTTTGTTCTACAGGGACCCCCACACTCTCCAGGCTGATTGCTTACTGTGAGATATAAATAATTCAGCACTCTTCTGTGGCAGAATGAAAGAATACTTTACTTGGGAAACTGGAATAGAAAAATAATACATTTTGGGTTCGAGAGTTGCGTGCCCACTGAATTTTAAAAGCTGCCCAGATGCGTGCATATCTTCTGCTGCATGCACATCTCACTCGATTTCAAAAACAGGCATGGTACGGGCAGGGCATGGGCATTTTGGGGCATGGTCAAGAGGTGTCTGCTTAAATATTTACTTGCCCCACTGTGGGCCCAGTTCCTCTGCCACGTAAGTTTTCTTCTGCTATGGAGAAAATGTAAGTAAGAAGGGTCTAGGGGGGAGTGCAGGCTATTAAACCAGGGTGGTTTGGAGGACCTAGCTCTACACTGGGGGAAATGGTGAATGAACTGGTGAAACTTGTCAGGGTGTGGATGTGCGCTGGTTTTAAAATGCCCCGGACAGACATGGTAGAATTGGGATTTATGCAGCTAGATATGCGCCTTATTAAAATTGGGCGCTCATGTGTGGGTGATGAGGCTATTTTATAACATGCGCATGTGTGTGTACTCAAGTTCTAAAATTGGCGTGTGCCAAAGCAAAAACAGACCAATGCATTCTCAAGCTCCGCTTTGAAAGTTACCATCATTATATATATATGACTCTTCATAAGGGATATGCTGATGTGCTCAGACACAATAGCAGGGAGGAAGAGGAACGGAATCTCTAATGCAGGTTACTTCCTTTCTAGGTAAACCTTACAATCCCACTCTTTCCCATACGGGGTTAGGTGACACAGACAGGGCACATTAACCACTTGATGTCTAAAATAGGGGATGACCTCCTGCTATTAGTCCTCCAGCATCTCTCCCGCATCCCAATGTATCTAGCCTGGTCATTGCTGTGACATTCACGGGCCAGGGGCCCATGCACCAGGCCTCTCTTCAGAATCCTGCAGTCATGGATCCTGAATCTGGCCACTAAGTGTAACCAGACAACCCCAGGGGAGTAGATGCAGTGCTCCCTACAACCTGGTAAGTCCAAAACAGATTTTTCTGCTATAGACATTAGCAACAGTATTTCTGCCCCAGCACCTCAAGTCATTCCAGATTCTTTGCATTATTATGTACATCTTGCTTTCAAAATTTGGAACCCTTCACACTATCTAGAATGTCTTACATGTCATTTCCCTAATTTCAAATTGTGGATTGTTGCGTCCGTTGGTCCTAGACAGCTTCGCCCTGTTTGACTCACCTTGTTCACAGCTCCTCCCGCTTACCTTGTGAAAATGGCTACCGCCGCGTCTGCAAGCCACCCTCTCCGGCGTCCCCGGAACGGCTATGGTACTGCCTCCTGCCATGCTCCTCCCAAGGCCCTACTAGGGTGTGCGTGCACGCACTACCCTCATCTTTATTCCAGCATTGGCACGAACCTCGGGGGCGTCCCCCTCTAGTGACGTCACGCCATCCGGGTATATAGCCTGTACTTTGTTGCTAGCTCACTGAGTTAGCAAAGGATTGGTTTCGGCCGGTCTAAGCTACTCTGCTGCTTCCGTGCTGCTGCTGGAAGCTCTCCCTCTGCCCTTTGGGGTATTGACTAACTTGGGTAACCACTTCTCGGGGGCCCTCTGCTTTATTTTAGGTGCCTTACAGGGATCAGGTACTCGCTCCTCGAGGGCCTGCTCCCCCTGCCTCGGTGCCAGTACCATCTACTTCAGCCTGGTGGAATCGCATACCTACAGCTACCATCTAGTGAGTAATCTAACTCTCAGTCTGTCTCATCCACAGCAGTGCCTTGCTGGGAAACCTACACTGGAATCTCCTTATACCAACGAGGTGAGAAGGGTCCCCTCTGCCGAGGGTCCCGAGACTGCTACCTACAGACTACCTCTCTACTGCCACCTCTGGTGGTATACATCAAGCTGTACAATAAAAGATCTAATTCTGTGTTTGTGCATCCTGAGTCTAGCCCAGTTCTGTGGCTCCCCACGGGGCCCCTCCCCGTGGGCATGGCCATCTGCCTCAGTACCCAAGAATACACCCAAACACTGCTTAATCATAACATGGATTTGGACAAAATGTTGGTTTATAAAGTCTGCAACTGTAAATGCCTGTAGCAGTTGTGCTATGCCCCAGGCAGATCCCAAGCTACAGATTCTACTTCTTGGTTATATGATTGCAACCCAGACCCTAGGTTAATGGAAGTGCAACAATGCCCAGCTAAACAATTCTCTGATATTTCCATGACTTTTTAGTTTTCTTAGAAGCCTCTCATGAGGGACTTTGTCAAACGCCTTCTGAAAATCCAAATACACTACATCTAGTGGTTCATCTTTATCCATATGTTTATTAACCCCTTCAACAAAATGTAGCAGATTTGTGAGGCAAGACTTCCCTTGAGTAAATCCTTGCTGGCTGTGTCCCATTAAACCATGACTATCTATATGTTCTATGATTTTGTTCTTTAGAATAGTTTCCAAAATTTTTCACGATACTGAAGTCAGGCTCAACGGACTATAATTTTCAGGATTACACCTGGAGCCCTGTTTATATAAATATGAGGGCTACATTTGCTACCCTCCAGTCTTCAGGTACAATGCATGATTTTAATGATAAGTTACAAATTACTACTAATAGCTCTGAAATTTCATTTTTGAGTTTTTTCAGAACCTTGGGGTGTATCCCATCCGGTCCAGGTGATTTGCTACTTTTCAGTTTGTCAATCATTGTGATTGGGTTCAGCTCATCTGAATCATTACCCTTGAAAACCATCTCCAGAACTGGTATCTCCCCAACATCCTCATTAGTAAACACAGAAGCAAAGAATTAATTTAGTCTTTCCATGATGGCCTTATCTTCCTTAAGTGCCCCTTTAACCCCTCGATCATCTTACTTCCAACTGACTCCTTCGTAGGCTTCCTGCTTCGGATATATTTTAAAAAGCGTTTATTATGAGCTTTTGTATCTCTAGCCATCATCTTTTCAAATTCTCTCTTATCAATGCTTTACATTTAACTTGACAATGCACTTGCTTTTTCCTATTTTCTTCAGATAGATCCAATTTTTGAAGAAAGCTTTTTTGGCTAAAATAGCCTCTTTTACCTCTCCTTTTAACCATGCTGGCAATCATTTGGCCTTTCTTCCACCTTTCTTAATGCATGGAATACATTGGAGTAGACTTCTAAGATTGTATTTTTAAACAATGTCCATGCCTGTTTTATTTCTTTATTTCATTATCTATTTCTTTATTTAAAAACATTTTTGTCCGCTTAAAATGAAAATAATAAAGCTAAGTGGATCACACCTTAACATATAGCAATTAAATAACAAACAACTCTTAACCTTTGCAGCCATACCTTTCAGTTTTTTCTATTTTCCTCATTTTATCAAAGTTTTCCTTTTGAAAGTTTAGTGCTAGAGCTGTAGATTTACATATTGTCCCCCTTCCAGTCATTGGTTGAAATTTGATCATGTTATTTTCACTATTGCCAAGCATTCCCATCACCATTACCTCTAGCTAGGGGGGTTAGGAAGTCCTGTCCTGTAACTGGGCAAAGTGGAAATGAACTGTTTTAACTGGTAATTGCATTGGCGTGTATGAATATTAAAATCCCTCCCACTTATGTGGTAGAAGCGACACACACGCTCATCCATATAAAATGGCACACACATTTTTGTGCATCCAGCTAAATTTTATAAGGTGCACACATATACGCGTGCATGTTATAAAATGGCCATGTCCATGGGCGTGCGCCTTCATGTACACCCGCATGGCTGTTTTAAAGTTACAGTCCCTGGGCAGTAGTTAATGAATAGCCCGCTCCAGTTCTCGAGAGCCACAAACAGGCCAGGTTTTCAGGAAATCCACAATGAATATGCATGAGATAGGTTTGCATACAATGAAGGCAGTGCATGCATATCTATCTCATGAATATAAATTGTGGATATCCTGTTTGTGGCTCTCAAGGATCAGAATTAGCCACTCCTCCAGTTGTCTACAGGGGACAATTTTCCAAATGCTTAAGTACTCAACTTTGGGACTTAGCCAGTTAAAACCTTTACAAAAAAAAAATCCACCCCCTCTCCACTGAACAGCTAAAGTTAAATTAACGAGGTGGCCAAATTTAGCTGGGCAAAAATAAGTGGAGGCTCCTGGGGTGGTATTCTAACTTACCCCTAGATTTATCATTTTTCTATAAAATTGCAAAAAATAGAGCCCACAATAAAAAAGGGGCATGGTTAGAGTTATTTTCCTGATATCGCATCACATAGCTATTTTACCACAAAGCAGCAGCTAGGTAGACAGTGTGTCAAGCTAGGTCATGAGTACATTGTACAAATCTCATCTTTTGCTACCTTTCATCACTCCAAATCACATAAAATCTTCAGTGATGTCTACTGTGCTGTTCGTACCTCTGACTATGCATGTAACACTGCTCCCAAAACCTAGCCCACCATCAAAACCTCATCCTGAGTTCAGAATGGCCCATCTTTACGGTGGTTTAAAAAGTTGACTAATATGTGTGCCCTCCCCAGAGGGTTTCTCTCTCTCTTTCTCCCTCCTCCCCTCTTCTCCCTGCCTGAAATGGGAGTTGCAATAAATATTGCAACTCCCATTTCAGCCATAACGCACAGCATAATGCCAGGAAAAAAAGCTGTAGTTATTTCTGACATTAAATCCCGTGATAGCGTGTATTACACTACTGCACCCTCCTTCCAAACTCCTCCCACGTCACTAAATTCTTAAAATTTGCATTCGCATCTCGCGATGCATTATTTATCGCATGCGTTATGTTGTTATTGCTGGCATTAGGGCCCTAACACCCGCCATAAGGCCCTAATGCAATTTGAAAAATGACCTCCTTAATCAGTTAGCTATGAGAACATTAAGCAGGCAACCTCAGCCACAAATACCTGTCCTAAATTTAGTAAGTCACATTTTGACTGGCTACGTTTAGGAAATTTGTAACTGAAAATCTAGTTGGTCAGGTTTGGCTAAAAATTCACCTAAAGATAACTGTTTAAAAATTAACCAGTTATTTTGTATGCTGAGTGGCTCTTTGTGAATTGACTTCATTGCCTAAGTAATTTTTCTAAGCACTTGATAGTCAGGCTAAAGAAAACTTCATTGGTAACAGACCTACATTTGTAACAGACCTACTATTAAGCAGGCAAAAATGTTTCCATGAGTCACTACCATATAGAAATATACAGATTTTACCTCTCGGTCTCTTTCTTCCAATCTGCTGGCAAATAGGTGAAGAACAAACAGCGTGGATCATAAGTACAGGCAGTCTGACAGTACTTAACATCTGGTGCAAAAACTGAAGAAATATCTCCTCCTTTGAAAAATGTGTCTTTGTAGAACTCCGGCATGCATTCTGTTACATAAAGAAATAATCTAGATTGAATTTAATGTAGCCTACAATTTTTGACAATTATTATTATTATTATTATTATTATTATTTAGTGAGGTCAAAGGGATTCAGATTAAATCTAAACTCTTATAGAGTTGCCACCCAACCCAGGCAAACACTGACAAGTTGATCCTGTACTGGGTTTGACGCCACTGCAGCTATGGATTTTAGTCTTGCCTTTCCTAGAAAAATTAGAAGTTCATAGATTCTATGTCTCAAAATCCAAACTGAATCAGCCTGTCAGAATTCACCTGGATCAGTTAGTGACCCCGAATGAGGGGGACAGGAAGATCAAAGTTTAACCTGGAAACATTACATATCAGTTTAGATTAACTTAAATTTGGAAAATTTGTGGCTTGACTTGAATCTCCAATCATTTTGACTTAGGGGCAGATTTTCAAAGGGTTACACACGTAACCCCAAAAACCTGCTCCTGCATGCACCGAGCCTATTTTGCATAGGCTCGGCGATTCACGCAAGTCCCAGGATGCGCATATATCCCGGGGCGGTCCCAAGTCCTCCGGCACAGCGGCCGTGCCGGGGGATGTTGTGTTGGCAGCCGGCTGGCACGTGCAAGTTACGCCTGCCAGAGGCAGGCGTAAATCCTGAAATAAAGGTAGGGGGATTTAGGTAGGGCTGGGGGGTGGGTTAGATAGGGGAAGGGAGGGGAAGGGAGGGGAAGGTGGGGGGAGCAGAAGGAAATTTCCCTCCGAGGCCGATTTCGGGGCGGGCTCGGAGGGAACGGGGAAAGCCATTGGGGCTCCCCTAGGGCTCGGCACATGCAAGGTGCACAAGTGTGCACCCCCTTGCCCACGCTGAACCCGGATTCTATAACATGCGCGCAGCTGCTCGCACATATTATAAAATTGGGCATACATTTGTGCGCACCGGGTAGCGCGCACAAATGTAGGCCATGCGCCCAGGTTATAAAATCTGCCCCTTAGTGTGTAAGAAAATATTTGTAGATTCATACTCACATTCAAAGTATTGAAAGAGTTCTATCTTAATATACTTCAAAAAGTTCAAACCTGAAAGTATTTGTATAAATCCAATTCAATCTGAGTTTAAAAAAATACAAGTATATCAAATTCAAATCAAATGTGTTCTACCCTGATTCCCTTTGAATAAATTCAAAGATCTGAATCAAGAATCAAACTGGGTCAGTGGTCGTGTCCATTCCTGGAGGGTCTGGCTCTTATGCATGTTCAAAAACAAATACATTAGGCCAGTCCAGTGGCTCAGTGGCAGTACATGTTGTGGAAGTGGACCCTTGGACCGAGGTGGAGTTGGCGCAACCCACAGGGAGGAACCTTGTAGGTCCCCACTGTCAACAGACAGAGCTGGCTAAAGCGGAGGCCCAACAGAAACTTCACTAAAATCAGCCCTCGTTCCCCTTAGGTTGAGTCCTCAGGTACCAGGGCCAGCTGGACTTAGGCATGGGCCAACTTGGACGTGGGCCTCTGTGGAGATGTAGATCCATCGCGTAGAGTGTTACAGGCCAGTGAGGAGAGAAGTGAAGTCAGTATGAGCAGTGGTTGGGGCAGGCAGAAGGCAGCAGTGATTGATGCAGGCTGTAGTCAGAGGCAGGTGGAATTCGTTCAGTGTCATGGTTCGGGCAGAGGTGTGGGAAGACAAACTTCTAGGATAATATGTTTTACAGGTAGGGTATTAAATTTTACTAAGTAATAAATAATGGTTTGAGGGATCTATATTGCAATGGATTTTATAACAAAGTAGCAGTATAATGGTAGTTTCACTTGTCAAACTAATTTTCACAAGTGGGATCAGCCAATCAGTGGTAACCGCCAGTCTATGCTCTGCTCCGTTTCTGTCTCTCAACCAAGCACCATTCACTTCTGGTCACAGCCCCAGCCTAGTCCTGCCTTTCTGTCATCGTGACGCCATTACAGGAAATTGTTATAGCCACACCCTCAAAACATCATAGTCATTCTCAAGAACACACTCCCTCTTCTGGTTTGTTTTGATTACATTACAGAAGGGCACACCTCATTCTGTCTCGCTTTCATGTATACTAAAACCAGAAAATGTTTTACCAAGATGGCACCAACAGTATGGGGGCAGAAAATGAGCATGGGGAGCCAGCATTGTTTAATGACCTCACAGAAAATGACATCATGGCAGCGCATCCACAATAAAAATAAAACGCATCTTACCTGAGATGGTACCAACCACATGGGGCAATCATTTTTAGTGATGTCACAGAAAATGATATCACCACCAACCATGTGCATTAAACATCACCATGAAGTATGCAGAGGAAATGATTGTTAATGATCTCACAGGAAATTGCATTACCATCAAGTATGCACTGGAGCCAAAAAAAAACAACCTCCCAGGAATTGTCCAGAGGGCTAGCGATGTATTTTGTTTAAAGGGAACAAACAATCAAAAGAGCGATATATTTAAGGCTTTTTTTAAAACAATAATCAACCAGCTTTTTTAAAATTAGAGTGGTTTTCTTAAACAGCTAATCTTAGCGTAAAATATCCTTCACAGACAGCTTAAGCATAGGTGAAGAATTTCAGCCCTGTGTCCCCTATCCCTCCCTTGTTGTTTTGCAACACAGAGAAGTTTGCAAGCTTTTATCTCCCTTCCCATTATTCACAGCTGCAGGCAGAGGTGTACAATTACATGACAGGACCCTCACCGAATAGAAAAACAGAAGCATATTTCCACAGTGTGCAAATATACAAAGATATTAGAGAAGGGTAATATGCTGAAAGAGGGACAATAACTTTCAAACTGGTGCATGGGCGCCCAAAGACGTGGCAATTTTATAACATGCGTGCATATTAGAAAATAGCATGGGAATTTGCACATGTGAGCCTAAGAGGGCACACACCTAGGCATATAAATTCTAACGCGCACGTCGGGGAATTTTAAAAGCAGTGTGCATCCACACCATTGCCAGTTACACCAGTTCACCCAGTTAACAGCTATGTCCTCCAAACCCACCTGATTTGATAGCCTGCACTACCCCCAGTTACCCCAGGCTTTTAAAATCCATCAGAAATGGCTCTTTCCCAAGAGCAAACTTACAGAAGTCAACTTACGCAGCAGTGGACCTGAGTTCGTGCCAGGTGTGTAAGTAGATACATGCATATCTCTTGGCAACACCCAAGCCCCTCGCACCCCACGGCCCTTTTAGAATCAAGTGAAATGTGCACACAGCGAGAGATACGTGAGCATTTGGGCAGCTTTTAAAATTCAGTGGATGCAGCAAACCCAACTTGTGTGCGCATCTCTTGATTTTGGCGCATACCGAGGTAGATTTTAAAAACATACGCACGCGTGTACTTTTGTTCGCGCACCAGGCGCGAACAAAAGTACGTTGGATTTTATAAGATACGCGTAAATTATAAAATCCTGGGTCGGCGCGCGCAAGGGGGTGCACATTTGTGCAACTTGCGCGCGCTGAGCCCTGCGCGCTGCCCGTTCCCTCCAAGGCCGCTCCAAAATCAGAGCACCTCGGAGGGAACTTTTTTTGCCCCCCGCACCTTCCCTTCCCTTACCTACCTAACCCCCCCCCCCCCCCCGGCCCTATCTAGACCCCCCCCCTACCTTTATCGGCAAAGTTACTACCGCCTCCGGGCAGTAGTAACTTACGCGCGCCGGCGCAGCAGGCCCCGACACAGGCCGCTGTGTCAGGGCACTTGGCCACGCCCCCGGACCGCCCACACGCCCCCGGACATGCCCCCGATCCCTAACCGCACCCCCTGGCCATGCCCCTGACCGCCCCTTTTTGCAAGCCCCTGGACTTACGCGTGTCCCGGGGCTTGCATGCGCAGGGGGGGTTTGGGGTAGGTTTTCGGGGGGGGGGGGTACGCGCGTATCTTACACGAGTACCCCTTTGAAAATCTACCCCACCAAATTCAGGTATACATATATATCATAGGGTCAACCACAGGTACTGTAATTCATGAACAACATATATCACATACCTGTATATATGAATAATACAAAATTTATTTATATCAAATATCTTTTGTTAAAAGCTTTACAACTTACATATTTATCAAAACACACTCATACCACTCATTCATACAATGCAATACAATATACATCTTTCTACTTGTCTCAACAATATATAATTTTCTACTTGCCTGTCTCAACAGTATATTTTAATTAACAAAAAATGTTAAAACATTCCCATCAATTCAAAACCGTTAATAACAATTCCTCCATGTCCACGTCTTCTTTTTCTTTCTTCTCCCATACAATTCCACTTATTTCTTTTCTTCTCCCGACAAGAGACTCCTGTTTCACCCATGGTTTCATCAGGGAATTCATTCAATTATATCTTCTAGGCAGATCACCACTTATTCAATAGGGAGTCATCCAAACTTACATCTACTGATCTATTCCACAAATCTTCAATACAAAAAAGATTTTTATTATTATATTGTGCACCTCTCATTATTTAAACCACTTCCTCAGTATCAAATAAAAAAAATTTAAGATCATATTCAACATATTAATCATAGTTAAACAATTTTTACACCAAATCACTTAAAGCATAAATCGCCTGGTCACACTACACCCGTAATGGCAACACATACTCAAAACCACTCACTTATTCCAAAGAATATAACCCACCAAAAGCAATACAGCCACTTACCTCAGTATCCATTATAGCATTATGCCAGATTAATAGTCAAAAACAACAGTATATTCTGTCTTCAATTCCGGGAAAATTTTTTATCCTGACATACCGCAATCACTGAATGAAGAGAACAAAATACATGAATACCTTGCAATATCTCAATTCAGCAGTACCCATACAATTATTACCCAGATATTTCATTAGTCATAACAGACTTATAACTTACTCGATTGCTTCCAAACATTTCTTCCACCATTTTCATAACAACAACAGCGTCCACCGTAAGGATTGTACCACTTGGACGTGGAGGAATTGTTATTAATGGTTTTGAATTGATGGGAATATTTTAACATTTTTTGTTAATTAAAATATACTGTTGAGACAGGCAAGTAGAAAATTATATATTGTTGAGACAAGTAGAAAGATGTATATTGTATTGTATTGTATGAATGAGTGGTATGAGTGTGTTTTGATAAATATGTAAGTTGTAAAGCTTTTATCAACTTACATCAGCTTTTATTTGATATAAATAAATTTTGTATTATTCATATATACAGGCATACCAAATTCACCTTAAAATGCATTCTTTATTTCAGATACTTTCAAAACACACATAAAATTACAAAAACAGATTATGGCTTTGTATGCATAATACCATTGTTATTTCAAAATACATCTTTGGTCTCTTCAATCATCTACAACAGCAGAGATCTCCCAGGAGGCCCTAATCCATCTACGTGGGCCCAAAATTTAAAATCAAATAAGGTTTATTGATTACATAATCTGTGAAAGGGAGTATACCTCATTTTCTTAAAACAGTACAGTCATGTTTTTTTCTATCTTTCTCAGAAATGAAAAGTATACCTGGTCCCCAGTCAACAACTCAGTCATTTGAGGGAACCCACAGAGAAAATTAAAACTCAAGCTATGCATAGACTCACTAGACAAAGAAATTAAAGGTATTATTCAAACTTCCAGAATAACCAAATATGAAAAGATAAATGTTATTCTGCTGTGCTACAGCATTACCTTTTATTTAGCAGACAAGGGGAAACAGAAAAAATAAACCTGTATCTACCTGAACAAAATGATATGATGACACTTCAATAGAAAACATCAGATCCACAGACCTTATCCTTTAGGAGATGTTAAGCAACATCAGTATGCACTAAGGAAAAAATGCTGATGTTCTGCTCAATAAACTGTCAAAAAAGAAAGACATTTGAAATTAATGGGGCCTTTGTGTACAAGGGAAATGCCATCAGCAGCCTTAATCTGCTTGATCTTGCAGACCCAAGAGCTTTCACAATGGAAGATACCCAAAGTTTGTGAAGAGTTCATGCAAAGCCTGGCTGAATTCAACATGCCCACCACAGTGGTGGGTAATGCGAGCAACAGAGACCTGCTTTAATGTCTGAAGGACAATCCTTCAGCAACAGCTACTGACAAGTTCACAAAGAAAGCAAAACCCAAAGAACCCCTTCACCGTGAAAAAAAGAAATTGCTTGCTTGACACATACCAATGACTGAGTGTATAATGAGATCTTTTCAATAAAAATAGTTTTATAAAAAAAAAAGACAACAACTAGCCTTTGAGTCTTTTAAAAAGCTTCTACAAGGTTATTTTTATTAACGTATGTTATAGGAAACACACATCCAACATGGACTCTAAGATCATCTCAGAAAGGTCTTTTAGATATTCCTTCTGTGAAATCAGCACACTTAGCAGAGACTTGTGCTTTTTCGGTAGCAGCACCGATTATGTAGAACTCACTACCTGTGGCTTTAAGGTTAATGTTCTGCACTAAAACAGTCAAAGGAATGTGTAAGACCTTTTTGTTTGATCAACCAATGGCTGAAAAAGCATGTTGATCTATGGCCTTGGTTTGGACCAGACTTTGATCTTTAAGGGCTGGCATTCCAGTTTATTTAGTTTTGGCTTTGTGGGAGGTATATAAATATTTTTCTCAGGAGGTTCTACTGCAGTTAGTGAATTTTATTTGCTGATGGGAGATTTTGTTTTAGGGGGTTGTTTTTCTTTCTTTGAATCTTGGTATTTTGTTAAGTGTCTGTATTGTGATATATGTTAAATAAATGAATCTGAAGGTTATGAAACATGCTTCAAATGGGCCATATTCAGAAGAGATGCCTTTACAGCAGTGATGTAAGAAAAATACACAGTGTAACCGCAGGCTGTGGAGAGAAGGTATTGAGCAGTCTGTTGTAATATGAAACTGAAGTGCAGTGATTAAAAAGTCCATAATATTGTTAGGAAACCAAAAACTATCTCTGCAAGAATCAAAAAACTCTGCAATTCCATCCTCTGTCGCACAGGTACTTAGCCAGTGTTCACTGGTAAGGTTGTGGGGGAGGGTATTCATCACTAACCCCCATGGGTCTCCGCAATAGTTGTACATCAGGTAACCAGTCACAGGACAGGACATCTAAAAAAAAAAGAGATTCCATGAAATGCAGGGCTCCTTCAACGCATGGTAGATCTGCACGTTATTCATGTTCACAGGTAGTCAAACAGGATGTTCCTTCTGTGATTTATTTTTATCACGTTGTTAAAAACGCTGTATACAATCATATCCATGGTGCAGGGAAAAGCTCTCGACTCTCAAATTACCTGTTTTAATAAGTGAGTAGTGGTCCATGCACTCCTGACTGGGTGACAAGTCAAAAGTCTAGATGGAATCCTAGAGGTTGGATGCGTGTTCCTAGAGCTCTTGCTTACTTGCTTACTTTTTCATATTCCAATTTTGTTTTCTTGGACATGTGAAGGAAGAGAAAAGGGGGAATTTGTTTCCCTCCATCTCAAGCCTCTTCTGGTTCCTTAATGCAGCAGTCGATTTTATGGCTCATGTCCTCAGAGTTATCAGTGTCTACTCCAGGATCAAAGTCTCTTGTTGCTGCGAGTGAAAAGGAAGCCTCCTCTTGGTCTGATGCCAAGTTTTCCCTCAGCCCGAATATGTGGTCTGTACCTCCGTTGCCTGCACTTTTGGTTAGCCCAGGAGTGGTAGCTATCAGTACCATGGCTAACCTGGAAGAAGTGGAGCCCCTGGAGGAAGTAGCACAGATGACACCCCTGAGCATGACAAGGCTCTTGGGATCTTCTTCGTTGTCTGAAGAAGCAGGAAGTGGATCGAGGAAGACGGTTAGTAAAATGGCGATGCCGAGTGTTTCGATCAAGGTTGGATTGCCTTCCCTGCTTCCTGGACCTGGTGTGGTTGCTCATGGAAAACAGGGTATGATATCCTTAGAGTCTACTGGAATGCTATTGGTGTCATGAATTCTTCCATTTCAAAAAGATTGGAAGGCATCTAATCTCTTCTTAGAGATAAGAATCAAATTGACAGGGTGGATCAAATTGTCAAGAGCCACACTGAGAAAATACAATTTTGTGAAAGGACATGATGTCGGTACAGGTTTCCTATATGGCATTAATAAAAGATAGTATTAAAATACAATGGAAACTTGAGAATATGGAGAACAGTCTGAGGGTTATGAACCTTTGGGTACTGAATTTTCCCCAGACCGCTGATTAAGCCGGAGGAACTGTTTAAGTGATATATGACTCATGTGTTAGAGATTCCTTTGGAGTCTCTCCTTCCCTTAAATAAAATCTACTATCTGCTTCAGAAGAAACATTTTGTGAATTCTGAGTTCCATCCGGATGCTGTGCAAAATCAGATCAATATGGATACCTTGGGATTGTCTGCCTTTTTGAGAACTCTCAGGATGAAATAGAAACTTGGGCCACCCTGCAAATTTATTTAGTCTTTGAACCTGACCAAAATTCTATTATGCAGCTTTTCTTTAGAAATAAGGATGCTATGTTTATGGGTCAAAAGATTTGTTTTTCTTTTCTGATGTTTCTTTTGAAACTCAAACTAGTCGCAAGCAGTTCCTGCACTTACGTCAGGAGGTGTTTGCTACTGGAGGTGAATTCTTTCTTTGTTTTCTCTGTAAAGATTTGCTGAAACTTGGAAATGTGTATTATATATTTGTTGACCTGAAACAATTAAAATCATTTTTAGATAAAAAAAAAAACCTGACATTTGTAATGCTAATGTTACCAGCTAGGGATTTTTTGTCTGCTCTTTAATATGTAAAACCTTTAGATATGCCCGTTTGTATATTAGTTTCCTATTTTTATTCTCCCCCTCTTATATTTTATTGTGGGCTGAATTGAGATATACAGATGCAATAATATGTTTACTTTTTCATATTTGTGCCTTACTGATTGACTCATCATTGCAACCTATTTTCTTTGTAAATGTTTGTTCAATAATTTGTGGAAATTTAATAAATATAAAGCTTAAAAATATGTCATGCCTCGGGAAAACTCATAATATTTATCAGCAAAGCGCTGTCTTTCAGATGAAGTTTCCACACTTTATCTAATATAGACTACACGGTAGTAGCTATATTCAGCTTATAGATATGATGTTTTACAACTCCTCATCCCAATCTCTTCCACCATAGAAGATGCAATGTCAAGAGCAGCCTCTCACCTTGATGCAATTCGTAATATGCTAAACAACCTAAAATTATGTTTAAACATGAACAAAACTGAATGTATTTTAATTGTAAGAAAAAACTCTGGATCAATAACCACACCACCCTTCCAAATTAACAACACTCACATTCAACTTAAAGACAACGTTAAAGACCTTGGCATATGGTTAGGCAATGAACTAAACTACAAAAAACACATTACAACAAGAACAAAAGAAGGCTTCCATAAACTCCAAATACTCAAGCACCTAAAACCAATGCTTCATCTCCGTGATTTCAGAACTGTCTTAAAAGCCCTCATCTTTTCCAGTCTGGACTACTGCAACTTTCTCCTGATAGGTCTACCTAAAACGACCTTAAAACCACTGCAGCTACTTCAGAATGCCGCTGCCAGAGTCCTGACTGGTAAAAGAAAATCTGACCACATAACCCCCGTACTCAACAATTTACATTGGCTACCGGTAGAGAAAAGAATAGAGTTCAAAGTCCTTACAATTCTACACAAGACAATTCATAAAGTAGACTACACAGCCCTGGACAATATCATACATATACATAGGTCATTACGTACGACAAGGTCAACAAGTAAACTTCATCTAGATGTTCCATCTCTACCACAAGCCAAATTGTCCTCCACAAGAAACAGAGCTATCTCCATCATTGGCCCGAAATTATGGAACTCCCTACCTCATCACCTGAGCTCTCAAGAAAACTTTAAATCTTTTAAAAAAGATCTTAAAACTTGGCTACTCAGCCAAACACTCAAAGACAGTATAGGATAAGACTGCAGTCCACTCCCTTGGCGTGTCCCACCTTGGCCATGCAATCTCCCTCCAACGACTACCACTTTAACTCACAGAAACCTTCTTGATTTTTCCTTGTATCAGCTATCCCCTTACATGCTTTGAGCACAGAT
Source organism: Rhinatrema bivittatum (assembly GCF_901001135.1). Taxonomy (NCBI): domain Eukaryota; kingdom Metazoa; phylum Chordata; class Amphibia; order Gymnophiona; family Rhinatrematidae; genus Rhinatrema; species Rhinatrema bivittatum. The sequence goes on along the minus strand of NC_042615.1, from coordinate 118,900,884 downwards.
ATATACCTAACTATATTGTATTTATTGATTGATATTAATCTATTGTTCAGAACCAGTTTCTGTTTTTTCTGTTAAATGCTTTAAATGTAACAGGTTGTTGTAAATGTAAGAAAAGAAGAAACAAAAGAGCTAAGCGAACCCAAAGAACAATCAACTCACAAAAAGGGGAGCTAATTAATTATAGAAAAAATGTTTGCTCTATTTATTGATATAGTCTATTGTTGTTTTTATTTTTATTTTATATTACTTTTTAAGTAAAAAACAAAATAAAAAGTAATATAAAATAAAAATAAAAACAACAATAGACTGATTATATCAATAAATAGAGCAAAAAAATTTTCTATAATTAATTAGCTCCCTTTTTGTGAGTTGTTGTAAATGTAAACCAGAATGAAGGCAATTTCTGCTATACCTCGGTATATAAAAAAAATGCTAAATAAAAAAAATAATAAACAAATAAATAAATAAATATAATGATATCTTTGTATTTTTGCACAATGTGGAAATGTATTTCTATTTTTCTATTCTGTGAGGGTCCTATCATATAATTTTACACTTCTGCCTGCAGCGGTGAATAACAGGAAGGATCGTAAAAGTCCACTCTGTGTTGTAAAACAACAAGGGAAGGGTGGGCGACATGGGGCTGAAATTCTTCACCTACGCTTAAGCTGTCTGCAAAGGATATTTTACACTAAGATTAGCTGCTTCACAAAACCCCTCTATGTTCAAAAAAGCTGGCTGGTTCTTTTAAAGAAAAAGCCTTAAATATCACTCTTTAGACTGTTCACCATAAATACAATTTTAAAACAGCACTAGCCCTCTGAACATTTCCTGTTATTTTTTTTGGACTCCGTTGCAAATGACAGGATTTACTGCACATGCTCAGCAGTGATATTTCCTTTGAGATCTTAAAAATGGCTCTCTCCACATGCTTCATGGTGATGCTTAATGTGCATACTCAGCAGTGATGTCATTTCCTGTGACATCATAAAAAATAGCTGCCCTGTATGATCAGTGCCATCTCAAATAAAATGCAATTGGTTTTCTCATTACTATGCATGTGCAGCCGTGATGTCATTTACGGTGATTTCATAAAAAAATGGCTGACTCGCCATGCTTATTTATGGCCCCCATACTGTTGGTGCCATATTTCTGGTTTCAGTATTCATCATCAAAAAGGGACAGAAAGGGCATGCCCTTCTGTGATGTCACCAAAATAGGCCAGAAGAAGGCCTGTTTTTGGGCATGGCTATGATGTTTTGGAGGCATGGAAATGACATCGTCCTATGATATCATCAAAACTGTGGAGGGGCAGGACTAAGGCAGGACAAGGAGTGGGACATAGATTGGAAGTGAATGACAGAAAGTGGGTAGTCAGTGAACTCATTTCCTGTGTCATCATTAAAAATGCTTGTTCCATATGATCGGTTCCATCTCGGGTAAAATGCATTTTGTTTCTTTATAACTGTACATGAGCAGACATGATATCATTTTCAATGATGTCATTAAACATGGCTGACTCCTCATACTCATTTACAGCTGATACTCTCGGCACCATCTTGATAAAATTTATTTCAATTTCAAGTATATGTCCTCAAAAAGCGATGTCATTGAAACAGGCCAAAAAGGAGTATTCTTTGAACAGTGGCTATGATGTTTTGAGAGTATGACTATGACCACTTCCTGTGATGATATCAAAATGGTGAGGGGCATGACTATGATGGGACAAAGGGCAAGGTTTAAACCAAAATGAACACTGATTGGCTTAGTGGGACAGGAAGTGGATGGGACTTAGCTTGGAAGTAAATGCTGATTAGCTGATTTCACCTGTCAAAATTAGTTTGACAAGTGCACCCAACCTTATACTATTTAAAATTACTTGAATTTGGTAATGATTCTGTTCTGTAGTTTTATATTGCTATATGGTTACATTTGGTTACAAAATGTGATGGTATGGATCTCTGGGAAGAAGTAGTGTACTGATTAAGAACAATTTGTTGTGTCTGATTTTCCAGTAAAGACAGGAACCAAGAAAGCACTACTTCACCCAGTTCTTGAGATGATAAACATTACAGTGAGATGCTGTTGTCAATCATATCAAACATCAGATAATTGTCCAATACAATACATAAGACTATGCCCTTTTCTAGTGAGTAGTGTTATGATATTTACTAAAGCCCAAATGCATATAATCAAGCAGTTTCTTTTTCCTCACAAAATTCTTAAACTGCCTGAAAACAGCCATTTCAATTAGTTTAAAACAGAAATAGGATATTAGATACTGGACAAAAACTGTTCAAATAGTTAGAATCTAAGGAATTCTTTTGTAATAACTGATGAACTTCTGAGCACTATTACTGCCTACACATCGTGGCCTGGTTCCAATATAGGTAACATTTGTATACTTTTCTCCCTGGTCTATGATTATTTTCCTGCTTTTTCTAATAGATTTACATAGACCTTATATAACTGTATGTACAGTCTTTTATTCAACCTATTGGTCAGAACCACTGTACCGCCTCTCAATCATCCTATCCTTTCATATTATGTTATTGTATTTCTTAGTATAAATATGAAGCATTTGGCAATTTATATCAAATATGTTATATTAAATTATATGGTATGAATATATACAGCAATATATAGAAGTTATAGAAAACTATGTACTGAATTTTCACATTATATGATGGCTAAAAACATTCAGCCATATTGGGTCCTGCCTTCACCTGGTTTATAGCTTCCACTCAGGTGCTACATTGGATTACACAGGTTGAGTCCTGCTGGAGCCCTACATCTCCCAGTGGCTAGTGGCATTCAGCAGGCCTGCCTTCACCTGGTTCCCGGCTTCCAATCAGGTGCTGCATCGGACGATCCAGGTTAGGTCCTGCTGGAGACATACATCTGCCAGTGGCTAGCAGCATTCAGTGGGTCTGCTTTTGCCTGGTTCCTGGCTTCCACTTAGGCGCTGCATTAGACAATTCAGGTTGGGTCCTGCTAGAGCCCTATATCTGCCAGTGGCTGGCAGGGTTCAGTGGGCCTGCCTTCACCTGGCTCCCGGCTTCCACTCAGGCACTGTATCAGATGACCTGTATTGAGTCTAGCTAGAGCCCTGCTTCTCTCAGCGGCTAGCAGCATTCAGCGGGCCTACCTTCACCAGCTTCCACTCAGGCACTGCATCAGATGATCTGGATTGAGTCCTGCCGAAGCCCTACATCTGCCAGCACTAGCAACATGCCGAAGTCGCCCACCCCTTATATCATTTTTCTTCCCCATTTTTTGGTATGGGAAAGAAGAGGAAGGGGAAGACTGGGACTCCTGTTGCCGTCTCTACTCCAGCGAGTGGCCCCCTAAATAGTCATTTCTTTTGTTTAAATACACCTTCTACTTCTGAATTGGGAAAACTGTCTGGACACACCACTTTAAGTTCCAGAGCTCCTACTTCCCCCTTCTCCCTTTACAACCCTTCCTCATGGGATTATTTATTTTATTTATTTACTTATTTAAAATCTTTTCTATACCGACGTTAAGCTAGTTGCCGTCACAACGGTTCACAATAAGGCACAAAATTTCAAACTTAAATGTGTTGAGTTATATTAACTAAACAGGTGCCATCAAATACTGTAACATAGTTTCATATTAAATATTATTTAGTGGTTGTGATAAGTCATGTCTACTTTAAGTATATCAGCTATAAGATAAATTAACACTTAAGTCTGGTCCTCTATTGTTGCAATCTAATAGAGGTAAAGTAAAATAAATTAAGGAAGTTCTTACCTCTTCCCAACCTATGAGATCTATATCGGGGGGAGTAGAGGTTAATCCCGCTGGAGGATCTGGTTTAGACAATGAGAGTATTCCACCTAACTTGGAATCACCCACAATCCCAGCAGCAAGGGAGGATGGTGTGTCTATCCCAGAGGTTGTCTCATCTGGTAACTTGGAAATAGGGGCTGCTGTCTCTATATCTCTATATCGCTCTATGTCTCTATATCGCTCCATGGTGAGACCACACCTTGAATACTGTGTACAATTCTGGTCGCTGCATCTCAAAAAAGATATAGTTGCGATGGAGAAGGTACAGAGAAGGGCAACCAAAATGATAAAGGGGATGGAACAGCTTCCCTATGAGGATAGGCTGAAGAGATTAGGGCTGTTAAGCTTGGAGAAGAGACGGCTGAGGGGGGATATGATAGAGGTCTTTAAGATCATGAGAGGTCTTGAACAAGTAGATGTGACTCGGTTATTTTCACTTTCGAATAATAGAAGGACTAGGGGGCATTCCATGAAGTTAGCAAGTAGCACATTTAAGACTAATCGGAGAAAATTCTTTTTCACTCAACGCACAATAAAGCTCTGGAATTTGTTGCCAGAGGATGTGGTTAGTGCAGTTAGTGTAGCTGGGTTCATAAAAGGTTTGGATAAGTTCTTGGAGGAGAAGTCCATTAATGACTATTAATCAATTTTACTTAGGGAATAGCCACTGCTATTAATTGCATCAGTAGCATGGGATCTTCTTAGTGTTTGGGTAATTGCCAGGTTCTTGTGGCCTGGTTTGGTCTCTGTTGGAAACAGGATGCTGGGCTTGATGGACCCTTGGTGTGACCCAGCATGGCAATTTCTTATGTTCTTATGTTCTGATGTCTCCATTCCAGCAGCAGTTGTGCTATCACCAGCTTTAGGAGTCACTTCATTCTTTGATTTTTCTCCAGAACCTAATGGGGTTAACTTAAAAGATATCTGGAATGAGGTTACTTGCACTGAATCAATGTTACAGAACCGGGCCATGCCCCGGTCTCTCCTCCTACCTCGGAGCCGGCCCGGCCCACACAGAGTGTTCCCCGGCCGCATAGGCCCAATCTTCTGCCTGCCACAGCTCTCCCTCGAGCAGGGAGACGACGCCAACCCGACGTGCTGGGCCCCGACTCCTAGGTGGGGGCTCGACCCTTAAAGGGGCTAGTGCGGGAAATTCGAGGACGGCCTCCGGGTGACGTCACACGCTGCAGGGTATTTAAACCCTGCAGCTCCATCAAGCCTTCGCCTTGCAACGTTCTTCAGCTTATCTGACTCTTAGTTGCTGCTACAGTCCTTGGATTGCTTCTGACCCCTGGATTCTGACCCGGCTTGCTTCCTGACTTGTCTTCAGCTTCCGCCCTTTTGGTTTTGGTATCAATGTCTGACTTCTGGCTTCCGACCCGGCTCCGTCCTGACTTCGTCACCAGCTTCTGTTCCTGGTGTGGTATTGACTTCTGACCTCTGGCTTCCAACCCGGCTCCATCCACGACTCTGTCTTCTGCTTTCGTCCTTGGCTTTGGTTTGGATCTCGGACTTCTGGCTTCTGACCCGGCTTCGCTCCTGGACTCCGATTTTGGCTTCTTCCTCACCTCAGGTATCCGGTACTTGCTGGCCCAGAGGATTCTCCTAAGTTCCAGCGGCTTGGGCTCTCACAGGCTCCTCCCGGGGGAGTTGCGGGCTTCCGAGGGTGAAGACTCTTCAGCTACCTGGGCCCAGCCTTCGTCCATCCCTTCAGCCGCTGCTCGGATCCTTGGTCGCATAGGATCCCACCTAAGTCCAAGAGGTCCGGGTCCCCACGGGCTCCTCCTGGGGGGACCTCGGCCTTCCAGTGGTGAAGTCTCTTCCATGCTGCCTCCCGGCTGGGACTCTTGCTGTGGTCTTCCATAGTGTACCATCCACTGTCCCATCCGGCCCAAGGATCCACAACTGTAACAATCAACAATTGCCTCTACAGTTGGAACTAGTGCTAAACTGATAATAAGATTTGTATGATGGCAGTGAATTTAACATCTGTTGAAAATAGGTTTATAGTATTGCAGACCTCAACTGTAGCTAATTTGAAGGATTGTCTAATGTTGCATAATAAATTAGAAATGGGGTGGAACCAGACTGCTGGTGCTAACCTTTAAAAAGGAGATTGTTCTAGTTTAAAAGCTGCTCTAAGGGGAAGCTGACAGTCGCCTAGCAGAGCATGGTTTGGAGGGAGGTGTCTTCAAAGGATACTAATGATACATTAGAATTAGGGCATCCCAACAGTGAGGTTCCAATAATAAGAAAAGTAGTCCAAGTGCCAGTAATTAAAAACTCACCTGAGCTAAATAAAATTCCAATGTATCCCTATTAATTATAAAGCGGACTGAAAATACAAACAAAAAACACACTTTGAAATATTTGTATGCTAATGCCTAAAGTCTAAGAAGCAAGATGGGAGAATTAGAATGTATAACAGTGAATGATGACATAAACTTAATTGGCATCTCAGAGACACAGTGGAAGGAGGATATGCCGGGGTACATATTATATCGCAATGACAGAGAGGAACATTTGGGAGGCGGGGGTGGCGCTTTATGTCCGGGATGGCATAGAGTCCAACAGGATAAAGATCCTGCATGAGACTAAATGCACAATCTAATCTTTATGGGTAGAAATCCCTTGTGAGTTGGGGAAGACCATAGTGATAGGAATATACTACAGTCTAACTGGCCAAGATGGTGAGATGGACAGCGAAATGCTAAGAGAAATTAGGGAAGCTAACCAATGGGAGATTTCAATTACCCCAATATTGACTGGGTAAATGTAACATCAGGGCATGCTAGAGAGATAAAGTTCCTGGATGGAATAAATGAAAGTTTCATGGAGCAATTGGTTCAGAAACCAATGAGAGAGAGCAATTTTAGATCTAATTCTCAGTGGAGCACAGGACTTGGTGAGAGAGGTAACGGTGGTGGGGCCGCTTGGCAATAGTGATCATAATATGATCAAATTTGAATTATTGATTGGAAGAGGGACAGTAAGCAAATCCACAACCCTAGTACTAAACTTTCAAAAGGGAAACTGATACAATGAGAAAATAGTTAGAAAAAAACTGAAAGGAGCAGTTACAAAAGTAAAAAGTGTGCAAGAGATGTAAACATTGTTAAAAAAAATATCATCCTAGAAACACAGTCCAGATGTATTCCACATATTAAGAAAGGCGGAAGGAAGGCAAAACAATTACTGGCATGGTTAAAAAGTGAGGTGAAAGAGGCTATTTTAGCCAAAAGATCTTCATCCAAAAATTGGAAGAAGGATTCAACAGAAGAAAATAGGATAGAGCATAAGTGTTGGCAAGTTAAATGTAAGATATTGATAAGACAGGCTAAAAGAGAATTTGAAAAGAAGTTGGCCATAGAGACAAAAACTCATAGTAAAAACTTTTAAAAATATATCTGAAACAGAAAGCCTGTGAGGGAGTTAGTTGGACCGTTACAGTGTGCTGCGGCAATCAAAAAAGCAAACAGAATGTTGGGAATTATTAGAAAGGGAATGGTGAATAAAATGGAAAATGTCATAATGCCTCTGTATCGCTCCATGGTGAGACCGCACCTTGAATACTGTGTACAATTCTGGTCACCGCATCTCAAAAAAGATATAATTGCGATGGAGAAGGTACAGAGAAGGGCGACCAAAATGATAAGGGGAATGAAACAGCTCCCCTACGAGGAAAGACTAAAGAGGTTAGGACTTTTCAGCTTGGAGAAGAGACGACTGAGGGGGGATATGATAGAGGTGTTTAAAATTATAAGAGGTCTAGAACGGGTAGATGTGAATCGGTTATTTACTCTTTCGGATAGTAGAAAGACTAGGGGGCACTCCATGAAGTTAGCATGGGGCACATTTAAAACTAATCGGAGAAAGTTATTTTTTACTCAACGCACAATTAAACTCTGGAATTTGTTGCCAGAGGATGTGGTTAGTGCAGTTAGTATAGCTGTGTTTAAAAAAGGATTGGATAAGTTCTTGGAGGAGAAGTCCATTACCTGCTATTAAGTTCACTTAGAGAATAGCCACTGCCATTAGCAATGGTAACATGGAATAGACTTGCCAGGTTCTTATGGCCAGGTTCTTATGGCCTGGATTGGCCACTGTTGGAAACAGGATGCTGGGCTTGATGGACCCTTGGTCTGACCCAGTATGGCATTTTCTTATGTTCTTATGTTAGATGATCGAGGTGTTAAAGGGGCAATTAGAGAAGATAAGGCCATCGCGGAAAGATTAAACAATTTCTTTGCTTCGGTGTTTACTGAAGAGTATGTTGGGGGGGGATACCCATTCCGGTGAAGGTTTTCATGGGTAGTGATTCAGATGGACTGAACCAAATCACTATAAACCTAGAAGATGTGGTAGGCCTGATTGACAAAATGAAGAGCAGTAAATCACCTGGACCGGATGGTATACACCCCAGGGTTCTGAAGGAACTAAAAAATGAAATTTCAGATCTGTTAGTAAAAATTTGTAACCCATCATTAAAATCATCCATTATACCTGAAGACTGGAGGGTGGCTAATGTAACCCTAATATTTAAAAAGGGTTCCAGGGGCAATCTGAGAAACTACAGACCAGTAAGCCTGACTTCAGTGCCAGGAAAAATAGTGGAAAGTGTTCTAAAAATCAAAATCACAGAACATATAGAAAGGCATGGTTTAATGGAACAGTCAGCATGGCTTTACCCAAGGCAAGTCTTGCCTCACAAATCTGCTTCACTTTTTTGAAGGGGTTAATAAACATGTAGATAAAGGTTAAATGGTAGATGTAGTGTATTTGGATTTTCAGAAGGCATTTGACAAAGTTCCTCATGAGAAGCTTCTAGGAAAAGTAAAAAGTCATGGGATAGGTGGCGATGTCCTTTTGTGGATTACAAACTGGTTAAAAGGAATCAGAATAGGATTAAATGGACAATTTTCTTAGTGGAGGGGGGTGGGCAGTGGAGTGCCTCAGGGATAGGTACTTTTCAATATATTTATAATTGTGCTTTTCAATATATTTATAAATGATCTGGAAAAGAATATGACGAGCGAGGTAATAAAATTTGCAGATGATACACAATTATTCAGAGTAATTAAATCACAAGCAGATTGTGATAAATTGCAGAAGGACCTTGTGAGTCTGGAAAATTGGGCATCCAAATGGCAGATGAAATTTAATGTGGATAAGTGCAAGGTGATGTACATAGGGAAAAATAACCCATGCTATATTTACACGATGTTAGGTTCCATATTACGAGCTACCACCCAGGAAAGAGATCTAGGCGTCATAGTGGATAATACATTGAAATTGTCAGCTCAGTGTGCTGCTGCATTCTAAAAAGCAAACAGAATATTAAGAATTATTAGGAAAGGAATGGTGATTTAAACGGAAAATGTCATAATGCATCTGTATCACTCCATGGTGAGACCACACCTTGAATACTGTGCATAATTCTGGTCGTCGCATCTCAAAAGTGATATCGTTGCAATGGAGAAGGTACAGAGAAGAGCGACCAAAATGATAAAGGGTATGGAACAGCTCCCCCATGAGGAAAGACTAAAGAGGTTAGGACTGTTCAGCTTGGAGAAGAGACGGCTGAGCGGGGATATGATAGAGGTGTTTAAAATCATGAGAGGTCTAGAACGGGTAAATATGAATCAGTTATTTACTCTTTCGGATAATAGAAGGACTAGGAGGCACTCCATGAAGTTAGCATATAGCACATTTAAAACTAATTGGAGAAAGTTCTTTTTCACTCAATGTGCAATTAAACTCTGGAATTTGTTGCCAGAGGATGTGGTTAGTGCAGTTAGTATAACTGGGTTTTAAAAAAGTTTAGATAAGTTCTTGGTGGAGAAGTCCATTACCTGCTATTAATCAAGTTGACTTAGAAAATAGCCACTGCTATTACTAGCATCAGTAGCATGGGATAGACTTAGGGGCGGATTTTAAATGCCCTGCGCGCGTAAATCCGGACGGATTTACGTGCGCAGGGCCCTCACGTGTCTATTTTGCATAGGCCACCGGCGCACACAGAGCCCCGGGACGCGCGTAAGTCCCGGGGCTTTGTAAAAGGGGCGTGTTGGGGGCGTGTTGCGCGTGACGCGGCGTTTTGGGGGCGTGTCGCATGTGACGCGGCATTTCGGGAGCGGCAACGCGGGCGTGGTTTCGGACCGGGGGTGTTCCGGGGGCATGGCCGGGGCCTCCGGACCAGCCCCCGGGACCAGAACACGGAGCGCGGCTGCCGGCCGGTGCGCGCAAAGTTACGCCTGCTTTCAGCAGGCGTAACTTTGCCAACAAAGGTGGGGGGGGGGGTTAGATAGGGCCAGGAGGGTGGGTTAGGTAGGGGAAGGGAGGGGAAGGTGGGGGGAGGGCGAAGGAAAGTTCCCTCCGAGGCCGCTCCGAAATCGAAGCGGCCTCGGAGGGAACAGGCAGTGCGCGCTGGGCACCCCCTTGCGCATGCCGACCCCAGATTTTATAAGCTACGCGCGTATCTTATAAAATCCAGCGTACTTTTGTTCGCGCAAATTTTTAAAATCTAACACTTAGTTTTTGGGTACTTGCCAGGTACTTATAGCCTGGATTGGCCACTGTTGGAAACAGGATGCTGGGCTTGTTGGACCCTTGGTTTGACCCAGTATGGCATGTTCATGTGTTCTAATGACGGAGAACAATTTCAGAGCTAAAAATCCATGAATTGCGAATTCTCCCAAATCTAGACTTTTGTCTCTTATAGAATTGTTTAAAAAATATACTAGAAAAAATTAACAAATACTGCCTCACAGGGCAATAACCCTGTCTAAATGCTATTATGTTCCAGAGTTTAAATGAGAGGTTAGATGGAAAGGGAGTATAGATCCTTTAATCTCCTCTGATAGTATTAACTGCTTTTCTACAGGATTCAGAAGAGAATATCTCCTCTAGGGCTACTTTGATTGTTTCATTTGCAGCAGATCAGGATAGCGAGCTAGTTCTCAGACAGTATTTCAAGAATAGAAAGATTGTCTTGTGTGGACATACGGTCCAGATGTTTCCCAACATATTTCAGGAAACTCAATTAAGAAGGAGAACCTTTTTTCTGTTAAAGACTTGTGTTACTTGCCTGGGTGCATCTTTGTTTTTAAAATTTCCTTAATAAATGTATTGTCACCCATCTAGCCAACCAGGATGTCTTTACAGATCCATCACATAAGACTTTTATAGCTGGTAACCAGTAATAGGGCTTGAGTACAAAGGGAGACAGATTATATATATATATATATATATATATATACCCCGTATATTGTGCCTTGGGATCCAGATAATAGAGTTTGTTTGGTTTTTTCCCCCTAATATTGTTATCTTGTGGTAAGCCCAATTTTTTATGTGGACTTGGACTTGATATATATTTTTTCCTCTTAGTTTTCCTAAAATGTTGCTGGCATTAAACACGTATTTTTCTTTCCTTTCAATTAAAAAAATGCAATAAAAAATGGACATTCAGAAATATAGCACTATCATATGACCTAACAGAGCTTATTTTATATGGATAAGTGCAAGGATACTATTCCATCTAAAGATACAAAATGTGCTTTATATGCCTGCCTTTAGTCTACCTAATATTACTATGTTGAATATTTAATTTTGCCAACAAACAGTCCTATAATTTCCTTTTATTTTTGTCCCGACAGAGGGCCTCATCTACTATGCTTTTTTTTCCCCACAGACACAGAATGGGAGAAAAGTCTTAGTAAATCTGGCCCAGAATTTGTTCTAGTCCGCATATCATTTTCCTTCTGGAATTTTTAAGTAATAGGAAAACTAAAATACTTACCACTATACACAGAGATAGGTAAGAAAATCAAGGAAAAAGCATGATAAATCCAAATCATCCTAGCAAGATAAATAAATGGAAAAAAATATTTTTATAATCAATAAACAACATTACGCATTCCAGACAGTGGTAATCTTCAACTTTATATCTATTTTTTCCTTTATAACCACTTTACTTATTACTTTGCCAATTTCATGTACTAATTGTCAGGGTCATTCATCAAACTTTATTAGGGTCTTAGGGGCAGATTTTAAAAGCTTTATACGCGTAGGGGGGTTACGCGTGCCGGGTCTGTTTTCAAAAGGCCCAGCAGCGCGCATAAAGCCCCAGGACGTGTGTAAGTCCCGGGGCTTTTTTGAATGGGCGAGCAGGGGGTGGGATGGGGCGGGGCAGATGGTCCGGGGGTATGGCGGGGCAATCCAGGGTGGGACAAGGTGGTCCAGGGGCAGGAGGTGTGGCCGAGGACTCCTGTGCTGGGGGATCGCGTGCCAGCAATCGGCTGGCAGGTGTAACTTGTGTGATAAAGGTAGGGGGGGTTTCGGGCTGGGAGTGGGACAGGTAGGGGAAGGGAGGAGAAAGTGGAGGAGGAAAGGAAAGTTCCCTCCAAGGTAACGGGGAAAGCCAGCTGGTCTCCCCAAGGGCTCGGGGCGTGCAAGGTGCACTAGTGTGCACCACCTTGCGCGCGCCGACCCCGGATTTTATAACATGCTCGCGGCTGCGCACAATTGTTATAAAATCGGGTGTACATTTGTGTGTACTGGGTTGCGTGCACAAATATACGCCTGCGTGTATGTTTTAAAATCTGCCCCTTAATGGGGGCGTTAGGGCCCTAATGCATGCGATAATGCCATAACACATGCGGTAACGCATTGCGAGATGAGTATGCAAATTTTAAAAATTTAATCAAAAGGGCAGAGTTTATGAAAATAAGGCATGCTTAATGTTGTGTGCGATAGCGTAATGCACGCTATCGTGGGATTTAACACCAAAAATAACTACACTTTTTTCCTGGCATTAGGCCCAAAATGGGATTTGCGATAAATAGCACAAATCCTGTTTCCAGCAGGGAGAGGGGAGAAAGAGAGAGACAGAGAGAGACAGAGACAGAGAGTCTCTGTGGAGGCCCTCTGATTTCTCAACTTTTTATACCTTTGTAAGAAGGGGCATGATGAACTCTGAGGGATAGATTTTAAAAGCCCTAAGCGCCGGCGCGCCTATTTTGCATAGGCCGCTGGCGCGCGCAAAGCCTCAGGACGCGCGTAAGTCAAGGGGCTTCGTAAAAGGGGCGGGAGGAGGCGTGTCCGGGGGCATGTCCGGGGGTCAGGGGGCGTGGCGATGGTTCGGGGGCAGGCCGGGAGGGGGCGCACTTCAAGCAGGCGTAACTTGCGCAACAACAGGTAGGGGGGATTTAGATAGGGCTGGGGGTGGGGTAGATAGGGGAAGGGAGGGGAAGGTGGGGGGACGCGGAAGGAAAGTTCCCTCCGAGGCTGCTCTGATTTCGAAGCGGCCTCAGAGGGAACGGAGGCAGGCTGCGCGGCTCGGCGTGCGCAGGCTGCCAATTTTGCGCAGCCTTGCGCGCGCCGACCCCGGATTGTATAAGATACACACGGCTCCGCGTGTATCTTATAAAATCCAGCGTACTTTTGTTCGCGCCGGTTGCGCACGGTTGCGCACGTTGTGCACGGTTGCACATGTACTTTTTTAAGATCTACCTCAGCGTGAGGTTTGTGGGGTGAGTTGCTGTTTATGGGCAGTTTAACATGCACGGCAGTCATACATTCATACAGCACAGTTACCATCAGTGAAGATTTTATGAGATTTGGAGGGTTGGAAGTTTAAAGAAGAGTACATTTGTACCATGTTCTTTCTACCTAGCTTGATTGCAGCTAGGTAGAAAGATGAGATTTGTACATTGTACTCTCGATCAAGTTTGATGCACTCTCTTCTTAGCCTCTATGAAGCTGGTTCAAGAGTACATTGAACAAATCTCATCTTTGTGTACCTTTCCTCACTCCAAATCACATCAAATCTTCACTATGTACTGTGCTGTTCGTACCTCTGACTGTGCATGTAAAACTGCCCCTCAAAACGTAGATCACCAACAAAACCTCCCCAGAGGTTCTCTCTCCCCCCTCTCTCTCTAGTCCACTCCTTCTCCCCCTCCTTTAATCCTCTCCTGCCCAAAACAGGATTTGCAATATTTGGTGCAAATCCTGGTTCAGGCATATTGCACAGCATAATGCCAGGAATTATGTAATTATTTCTGGCATTAAAAAATGCGTTACACTATCACACGCAACAATAAACAGCCCTCATTTTCATAAACTCCACCCAAACTCCTCCCTTTTGACTTAATTTTTAGAATTTGCATATGCATCTCGCAATGCGTTATTTATTATGTATTATTAATTCTGCTTTTTGACACTATTTTTATTATGCATGTAACATTCTGTAATCCTGTACATCACTCTGAGTACTGCTGTAGAAAAGCGAGCAACAAATTGTTGTAATGAATAAGTATTGCCCTTCTATATGATTGTGAATGTTTTTAAATAGTGACAATGATCAAATACTTTTTTCTGCTCAGAAACTTTAAATGAAAATAGTCAAATTATAATATCTAATTATTTTTTTAAATGCTACCAAATAAATTCTGAATTTCTAATTGATTGACTATAAGAAAAGCTCATTTCATTAAAATCATGTTATTCACATGCTGTTAATTATGGAATGAAAATGTTCATATTCTTACCTCTTAAAAATAAACTGAAAACTGAATTAATGAAATCTGAAGTAGGGAAAGACAGGTTCAAGCAATGCCAGTTATTTGGGGAAATGCATAATAGTGGAAAGTTGTTGAAGACAATTAGAAATATTCAACATTTATTTTAAAGTAGAAGAAATGTATTCAGAATCAAAATAATAAATGCTCAGTACCTGACAGTCCTATTGCAGTGTTTGTCTATGCTTCAAAGGTTCTGTGTGAGAGGACTGTTTGAACTGTGCTGTTTTTAACTGTGATAACGGGGGAGAAAGTCTTCCCATTGTTGAATTGTATGGACATGCAATGTTTGCAGCAGGAGCTGTTTCATATTTACTTTTGACTGGAGCTTACAGTGTGTCAACTTTGTTTTGGACTTCGCCGTCCAAATCAATATTTAAACCAGATTATGTAGCTATGTAAAACCTAAGAGATAGATTTTTAAAAGTGCTGCTGGTGCAAAAATGGGCTGCGTGCGAGGAATGCACATTTTAAGAAGCTGGGAAGGACGCACATACGGGCATGGACTCGCGTCCAGACTAGAGAGGCAGAAAAGGGGCAGGACCAAGACTGACACTCGTAACCATAAGTTTTGCAAAGGCAACGAACGTATGTTATCTGCGTAACTTTGCTATTGGTCCTCATGAGGCACAGGAGTCCTCAACATATATAAGAGAGAGAGCGCCTCTGTATAGCGTCAGTCTGTACAGTCTAACAAGAGGAGTTGATTTGTACACTGCGTTCTCTGCTAGCTGTATGTACAAATCAACTCCTTTTTATTGCTTATAAGGACTAAAATTCTTTAGTGGTGTGAATTTTACAACGAATACCTCTCCATGTGTCTGTAAAACCACCCCCTAATGTCAACCTACCTCCCGAAAACCCACCCCGATTCAAAGTGCCCCTCTACAGTGACGAGGTTGCCAGAATTGTCTAAACCAGTGGTTCGCAACCTTTTTTCTATCAGGACACACCCGAGAGATGACGCTCACATGTGTGACTCACTGAATACATGACGATCATGGGACTACATGTAAGTATTAGAGATGTGCTTCGGGTAAAACTTTTGTGTCGGGCTTCGTTTCAGGGTCCCCCTGTGGGGGGGGGGGGGGGGGGCGAAATTCCGAAAAAATCAATCATTTTTCGGTTCTCCCGAACCATTCTGAATTAGGCAATTTCGTTGACATTGCCTAAATCGGGAAAAACAAATGCTCCCTGCTTCCTAACAATGGGTACAGAGCAGAACTAAGACCTTGCCCTGTACAACTCACCATACAAAGAAGATATTCTGATTTTGGGTCACCTTAATAACGGCATCATGAACTCCCTCTGCTACTAAGTGCATTGTAAAAAACTCACTCTGTACACGTCTATCAAACCTGCCGTTCCTCAGCAGCACTAACTCCAAGAAATGAAACAGCAATAGCCCTACCCATGAAAAGGCAGTAATTCACCTCCAGTGCAATATAATATTGAGAAAATATAACAAATAAGGCAGAGGCAGATACAAACCTTTAGTAAAGAACCTCATCTCAGTCACATCTACACAGAACACAGACAGACCTGCTTCACCAAATATAGAATGAAAGACCACAATTACAAATGGGGAAACCCCAAGACCACCTTCTGCATGCAGTGCAAAACTGGAGACTAGAAATAAAAATGTATTTCCTCCTACACTCAGCAAAGTTCAAAGAGAGAAGAAATGCATATTCTCAAAACTGACATAGTATGGCCCTTATTCCCAGTCCCTCCCTTCCATGCCCCCATCACCCATGACTTCTCCTAACTACTTAATCACCCCTTCACATGCTCATATCCCTGTCCAATCCTGACAGACCCCACCCCCACATCCTCTTCCAAGTGCTCCCTCTCTCCCCTGCTCAACTCTTTCTGCCCTTCCCTACCCAGAATACCTCTGACCACCTCTTTCCTACCCTTTTCTGCTCAGCATCCCCACTTCCCGCTCCCATTTCCCCCAACTCAGCTGCCCCACACCTCCATCTGTCCATTTCCATCTCTCTTCCCTGCCCAGCAGCCCCCTACCCCTCCTTCCTCTGCCTCCCCTTCCCAGAAACCCTGACCTCCTTTCCCCCATCCCTGACTCCCTATATCCCCATGTCTTCCTGCCCAAAGACTCTTGAACTCCTAGCTTCTCATGCCATCCGGCCCAGTACATTTCCCCTTCTTTCTAGCTCCCAGCAAGCAGAAAAGACTTGTCCAATCCAAAGTCTCTCTACCTCTTTATCAGCAGCAGATGAGGGCAAGAAGCAATGAGGAGAGGAAGATGGGACAGCAGCAGTGGATCTACAGAGCACGCACTATTCTTCCTTATGCTCCTGCTTTCACATCCAGGCCCCATGGGGTGAAGAGAGCATCAGCAGCCTCACTGCCAGGCCAGGCAGAGGAAGATAAAGTTGGTGTCCTGCCAGGCCCATATGAACTGGAGTTGGTGATATCGTACTCTGATCTAGGTGGAAGAAGGAACAACCTCCCACTGGCCAGGAAGAGAAGAAGGAAGAAAGAGCAGCTTCCTGTTATATCCAATAAAAAAGAATTCAGCCAACTCCTGCCCAGACTGATGAGGAAAGATCAGTCTTCTGCTGGCTCTGCGACCCACCTCCTGGGACTTCATGACACACTAGTGTGCCCCGACACATCTGTTGAGAACCACTGGTATAGATAAAGCTTAATGGTTAGATGCCTACCTATCAGTATTCACACAGTATCAATCAAAAAGCAGTTTGCAGTCATCTCCTGATCCACTACATAGGACAAGTCTTTGGGACAGCTCTGGCAACATTCCAGGATTGGCTGTTTTCAACAAATATCTAGAAGGACAGCTTTTATTACATCCTTTCTGCTGCTGCTCAGAGACATATATCATTAGCATACAAAAAAAACCTATTTTCTATTTTTTGGGTGTGTGAAGGTATGCTGCAGTTTTCTGTAGACAGATATACTTCTTGTTGCATAGGCTGTATCCTAAAGTGCAAAAAAGATGGACTTTCTTCTGTCATTTTCCCTAGCTACGTTCCCTAAAGGGTAGGTAATTTATGTTGAGAGAACGAGAACCTTCAATGCCAAGGGCAGGGGTGGGTGTGTGTGTGTGTGTGTGTGTGTGTGTCCATAGCTCTATGGGAAAGGCACCCTTACAAAAGAGGCTGGATTCACTGGATGGGTGTTTAAAACAAAAAGAGTGCCTAAAATAGGTGTCCAAATATAACCAGGGCCTCCAGATTTCACCGAGTCAGAATGTTAAGGTTTTCTTTCTCTAGGGATGTGTCCTTGAAAGCAGGGGCTGGGAACATGCTTATCCTCCATGGGGTAGGCTGGAATCACCTAACAGTGACTGCATCCACTACCGCAGTTCCTGAGGTCCACAGTGAATCCCAAAGTCCAACCTGGCAGTGTCCTGTGTCCCAGGAGTGGAAACTCCACTGGGTGTGTCTCAGTTACTTTCTCTGCTTCTCTCCCTTTCACTCCTTCAAAAGACAGGGCAGTGTCTCCCTGTCAGTGTAAGACTGGGAACCCAACATGTAGAGCACTCTGAAACAGCTCCTTCTCCTTAGAAATCCAAAATACCCTACCACTATGTAGCCTAGATTAGCCCCTCCTTCTGCCTCAGGAACTCCCAAATCCAGTCTACTTATGGGGAGGTGCCGTACGGAATGGTATGCCCTTTTATAATAGCTCTGTACCCAAGGGCTAGGAGCTAGGGCCATCTAGTGGAGACCAGTGGGGATAGTAACATAAGGAAAAAACACATAGAATGGCATTGTTTAACATTTACCTATTTAGTTTTGTAGGGGAGCCTGCTGAGGAGCATGTTGGTCCCGCACCTAGAAGGCCACAAAGGCCGTACTGCCGCTTGCATGTCATGCATGACACCTAAAATGAAGAGAGTGAGGGAGAGGTAGCCCTGGATGTGCAGTGAGGGCCCATGGTGGAGGAAGAGAAAAAGGAGGAGCAGGAGGACACAATGGCTGATCTCCTCAAGGGTGGCCCACAGGACAGCAGTTCATCTGACCAGGGGTAAAGCCCTCAAGATGAAATGGTGGCCAGTCAAACAGAAAGGCTTTTGATATAGCAAAGCAGTAGCCTTTTGGAGGAGATACATGGCCTCCAGTAAGTGATGAGGCAGGAAGCGCAGGACTTCGGTGATGCCATCCGGGAAGAAGTGCAGGGCCTCTGTGAGACCACCCAGGAAGAAGTGCAGGGTATTCAGCAGGCGGTATGGGTCCTTTTCCAGGCAACAGAGGACCAAACTGAAGTGTGGAGGGGAGATGCTGTAGAGGATGCCCCCTTTCCAGTCATAGCCACCAGTGACTCCATGGCATTTCATGGGGCCCTGGATGCAGTATCCTCCACCGTATGGTGCACTGTATGCATGGATGGGACATCCCCATGCTGAAGGTCTCCCCGTACCTCAGCCACCTGCATCTCAGCCTGTACCACCTTGTGCCTGGATGACATCTCACCAGGCACAGGGTCCATCTGCACCACAGCCGCCTGCTGTGCCACCACCACCATCAGCACCACAGCCAGTGCTGCCCCCAGCTGAACCTTCCTGCAGCCATGAACTTGAACTGCAACAAGCTCCTTTGCCCTATGAGGACAATGTAAGCAGTAGCAGAACTCCACCATGCAGGAGCTCCAGGTTAGGGCAGCCTAAACCCTGTGAGCTTTCTGCAGCAAGAAAAAGAGGCCAGACAAGGAAGCCATAGTTTATTTTCTTATCATTTATTTTGGTGCACCTTTTTTGTAAATAAACACATTCACCTTCTGAATTGTCTTTGTATCAGAGTGCTCCTTTCTTGCATAGCCTGCCTTTGACTCATGCAATGTATCTCCTGCAATTATGCCTGTCATTTCCTCTTCCTCATTCTCTTCATCCTGATTCTCTTGCTGTCCTTCTGGAGGAGGCATGTGTCTGTTTTTGGCAAGATTATGTAGCATACAGGAGGCTAGAAAGATCTCACATACTTTAAGTGGGCTGTAAAGAAGGCATCCTCTTGATCTGTCTAGACAGCAGAAACATGTTTTAAGTAAGCCAAAGATTCTCTCAATGGCAGCTCTGGTCTTCCAGTGTGCCCTATTGTAGTGACACTCGACTGCAATCCCTGGGGTAGCTATGGGGATCATGAGACAGGTTTTGCGTGGATAGCCTAAGTCACCTGCAGGGGAGATGCCACATAAAAACTGGGTTAGATATACCTTTTGTGCTTGAGAGTAGGCCAGTTCACAGTACTAGTTTTGAGCAAGCCTGCAGTACAAACACTCAGTCAACCTAAATGTAGCCATCGTGAATGGATCCTGGAAACCGGGGCAAGACATTCATGATGATGCCCTTGGTGTCACAATAGGGAGTGGAAGCCCTTGTGGCTGCGGTAGGTGGACTCATCTCCTCCTGGTGCCCTTAAGAGGATGTGAATGTAATTGACAGCTCCCAAGACAGAGGGGAAACATGCAATTTGGTATAAATCAGTCATTATTTGGTGTTGCTGTCCTCTGCTAGGGAAGGATATAAAGTGTTGCTTCTTCCTGAGCAGGGCAGCCAGGACCTGCTGTATTCACCTAGAGGTTGCAGACTGACTGATTCCATGTGACCCCCTAGAGGTATCTGGAAGGTGCTGGTAGCAAAAAAAGGCCAGGGCGGTAGTGACCTTAACATGTACTGGCAAGGCATGGCTCCTTTGGGTAGTAGGTTGCAGGTCTTGCTCTTACAGCTGGCATAAGTATTCTATGGTTTCCATGTTGAATCTAAACCTGTGCATATCTTCCTCCTCTGACAGATCCAGAAAATGCATCCTAGTCTTGTAAACTCTATGTAAGGGGTACCACCTCCTCCTGCTCATTCTCCTCCTCTTCTCTCTTGCTCTTCTCTGCCATATTGATCTGAGTATCCATGCAGCTATTATAACCATAATCTTGAAAAGGGACTCCCACGAATGAGTATTCCCCCTCAGTAGCTGTAGGCACAACACACTCTCCTAGCCTCCTTTGAAGACCCCTGTTTTTGTCTCATCCCTATCTATTTCTGTAAGCACCAGTCTACACCTGAATATCTTCTTACATCAGCATAACCCTTTTTGTCCCTGCAAGCCAGGTGGCATGTCTCTATAATTTTCCCAACCTCTCCCAGTAGGTCCCAGTCTGTCCCTGATACACTCCCTGCTATCCCTGACCTGCTTATGTGTCCACTCACCCAGAGAGACCAGCCCGGCCAAGGAAAGCACCCGATTGAAAATGAAAGGTTGCACTGCCTCGCGTAAATAGGAAGTAGCAATGTGCCCAACTGTATGGGCCTAAACGCTCCACCTCATAAGCACACGGCCCTTATAAAACATGTTATACGCACATATGTATGAGGCCCACCCTGTCATTTCCATTATTGTGTGTGCATGACTACTACTGTGCACAAATGCCGCCTATGTAAAATAGTGTCCCCATGTGCCTGGCACACATTTGCGCATATCGCAGTGATTTCGTGAGTGTGGGGCTTTTAAAAGTAAGCCGTTTGATTGACAAGCTGGAAATCTGTTCGGCCATATGTAATATGGGTCACTAATATTTGGTTCAAGTGAGTTAAATTAGGTGGGATCTCAATATATGAGTTCTGTCTCATTCTTCTACGAAACTGCAAAGCTCCATCACTATAGTGAGAGTGGTGGTTTCCAAACCTATCCTAGGGGACCCCCAGCAAGTTGCATATTCATTGTGAATATCCTGAAAACCCAACTGGCTGGAGATCTCCAGAACACGTTTGGATACCATTGCTCTAGAGCAGTGATGGCCAACCTTTTGAGCTCAGTGTGTCAAAATTAATTTTAAAAAACGAGCATAACTCGGGTGGTGTTATTAATTAGAGCTACAACTATCACAAAACCCATAATTTTGTGATAGTTGTAGCTCTAATTAATAACAAAGTTATAATTTTAATATATGTACTGTATTTATTAATAAAGCAAAAACAAATAATTCTCTACCTTACCTGCTTAGTGACTTTTTTGTTGCTGAATTTCATTGGCTAAATCTTCAATTAAAACACTCTCTCCCCCTCCACCCCCCCACACACAAACTCTTACTCCCCTGGATTTTCTCATACACACTCATGCTCTCACACTCATTGGCTCCCTCACACACACACCCAGACAGGCTCCCAGTCATTCTCTCACACACACACACACACCTCCAGACAGGCTCCCAGTTATTCTCTCTCTCTCTCTCACACACACACACACCCAGACAGGCTCCCAGTCATTCTCTCTCACACACACAAACCTCCAGACAGGCTCCCAGTCATTCTCTCTCTCACACACACACACACACACACCCCCAGACAGGCTCCCAGTCATTTTCACACACACACCCAGACAGGCTCCCAGTCATTCTCTCTCTCTCACACACACACACACACACTGAACCCCAGGCAGGCTCCCAGTCATTCTCACACACACACACACACACACACACACACACTGAACCCCAGGCAGGCTCCCAGTCATTTTCACACCACTCCCTCCCCATCCCCCAGGCATGCACACATTCTCACACACACAGACCCCCAGGCAGGCACCCATGCATTCATACACATACACCCCCAGGCAGAGTCCCATTAATACACATGCACACACTAAAGGCAGACCTCCCTCTCTTTCACCAGCAACCTCGGAACCTCTCTCATTCCTCTGCTGCCACTGTCACTGCTGCCACATGGCTATTGGGGAGATGCCGATTGCTGCTACTGACACTGAAGCCCATTCTGCTGCCTCCTCTGTGCAGGCCCCATGGGCTTCCACTTTCTCCATGCTGATCTCGTACATTGTGAGATCCGTAGAGAAAGTGCTATTCTTGCACATTCCCAAAGATTACATGTGCCAATCACTAAAAAGTAATTTTTATTTTTTTTGCCTTTGCTGTCTGATCTTAGTTTTCTAATTGGTTGGCCACAGGCTTTTTTTTTTCCACTTTCCCTTTATTTTTTTCCACCTTCCCTTTATTTGTTTTGCCAATTCCTTTTATATTGTCTTTTTCTGTTTCTTTTCTCTCCATCTTCTTCCCTCAAACACACAGTCAGGTTCTCATTCTCACATGCATTTCTCTCTCTCACACACACACAGGCTCTCACTGTCACATGCTCTCTCTCATACAATCATTCATACACACAGTCTCTCACTGGCACATGCTGTCTGACTCTCACACACACAGGCTCTCTCTCACTCCCACATGCTGTCTTGCTCAAGCACATGCTGCTCTGCAAACAGTCAGGTCCTCACTCTCAAACACAATCTCTCAACTCATCTCATACACGCACACATACACACAACCTCTACAGACCCTCAGCCTCTCTCTCATCTCTGGGCCTCCTCTTCGCGGGTCGCCGCAGGATGGGCTCTGCAGCGGCCCTGATCTTCTCAGGCCACAGCAGCCCTGCTACCGGGCCTCTTCCTCTTCTTGGAATTCGCGGCGGCCCGTAAGTGCAAGTGCTGCTCCTCTTCTGCACGCGCTGATGCTTCTCCTCCTTCCTGCCCACTCGGCTCTGGCAACGTTTACTTCCAGGGCCGCACAGGCAGGAGGAGCATCAGCGCAGTTAAATGCAATCTTTTTCTTCGGGCCGTGGTGACGTGAGCCTCACCACGGCCCTGCCTATCGCTGCACCGCATGAGCCTCCCTGTGCCCGTGGGCTTTTGGGGGAGGTGGTGGGGTCCGGAGGGTGGGGGGATACTAAAAACTAATTTTAAAGGGTCCGCACAGCCGAAAAAAAAAGGCTCGGCACAGCAGATTAAAAAAAAAAAAAATTCCCGATAGTCCATGAAACGCTGCGCGTCAGCAAAAACGTCTCGGCGTGTCATAGGTTAGCCATCACTGCTCTAGAGTATAAAGCACAAAGAAAATTCTGTCCATGCTTGAAGGGAGTCTAGCAGAAATCACAATTAAATTGTATCAAGCAATGACTTTAAAACAGGAGTGTCCAACTCCAATCCTGTAGTACACTATGGTCAAGGGGGAACCAGCTCGCTCTTGCTGTGATACCCCAGCGACCAAGCAATCCGGAGATGAAGTGGTGGCTGCTGAAAAGAACCCCTCAATTCGTGGCTGATGGGGATCAATAGAGGGCGATTCAACATTCGCCTCTCTAAGTTTCCCCTTTCTCTTGGTGTGTGGCATTTCTGCTTACAATAGTTTGCTTACAATAATTTTTGTTTAAGAAAAATTTTCTATTAAGTTTGTTAGTGATAATTTGTAATGCTACCGTTTTGCTGTACAAGATTTTTCTTGGAGTATTTTCAAAAATTTTGAAAATAAAGAATTGAAAAAATAAAAAAAGGACTATCAAATTTTTTATAGGGTGGATCCTCCTTAGTAAAATCTCTTCTCCATAACTTTCCTACTTCATAGGCTCGAGTCACAGCCTTTGTATCATTTTAATACTGTTTATTTTTTAATATACATTATTTTATTGCTTATGCTTTACTTTTATCGATGTTTCCTTGTATTATTTTTAATATTTAGCATTAAATATGGGCTGTAACACAGAAACATTCACATTTGTTCAATAGAGCTTATTTTATTATATTTTAGATTTCTACTACTTTTATTAATGGTCACCATATCTTCAATTTATTTTATTATGACATTCATTTTTTTTGCACATTTTTTAATTTTGGTTTTACTTATTTTTTAATTATGCTCCCATTTATTTTATCATTGTATGTATATTCTCATTATGAATTTTTACCTTTTTTGCTTTCCATGTTTTAGTATTATTATTACTCATTGTTCCATTTTTTAATCACAGTCCAATTTATTTTTATTACGATTTTTAATAAGGTTTTTTTAAGCTGACTACCACGGTGTCCCACACTGGTTACTCATACTTTTACATATTTTTTATTGTTTGGTATGTGGCCCCTTTTGTACCTTTTATTTCATTTTTTATCATTACTCATTATCGCAGTCCGATTTATTTTTACTATGGCCTTTCAACTTTACCATGGTGTTTTAAGCTGTTTCGAAGCTGTCACATACAGGCATTTCATGGCCACACACCCACCTTTGATTGACATGAATTTTGGTGTTTTTTTCAGCTTTTAAAACACTTACAATGGCCATTTTAGCTCTTTTTGCGATTAGAGTGGAGACTGCTACATTCTCAATTTGAGCAAATCAAAGTAAGAAGAACACGAGTTAACAGCGCATTGTTTATGTTCAATATGTTTTTATTGAGCGTAACAAATTCCACAATACAATCAAAAAGACAGTCTGGTATCCACACAGAATCTCCATGACAGAATGCGCAAACAATGAACCAGGCGTAGAACTGAACAAACACTCAAACAGTTTCCAAACCTTGAATGATCCCCCCACCCCGCCTCCCCCCGTGAACCCTCTTGAGACCTATCACCATAGTGAAATATGTCTGGGTAGTGGCACAACTCGCAATTAGCCATTCAGCACCAAGCTACGAGCCTTATGAGGTAAATGTTGCAAATATGGGTCCCAAGTTTGTAAAAAAATGCGACATTGCCTCGGAGAGGATTGTGATGCCAAGTTATCAAATTGCATAAGACGATGCAGATGAAGCCGCCATGTCCAAAAGGAGGGTCCCTTCTGATCACGCCAAAGGATTAAAATGACTTTTTTCCCCACGAGGCCGGATTTCTTTAAAAGTGTGCGGGGACCAGCGCTGGAGAACAGATGATGGGTTACACAATGAAAGAGCCACAGGTAGGGAGAATAAGGGAGACGAACTCCAAGTAAAGACTCCAAATAAACTTGTATTTGGCGCCAATATCGTTGTACTAGTGGACACCCCCAAAACACATGTGCTAAGGTCCCCTTAGCCGTCCCACAGCGTAAACACCTATCCGTCTGACTGAGCCCCGCTTTATGAGCAATCTGTGGTGATATAAATGCCTGACGTAGGAACTTTAAATGCATCTCCCGATAACATGAGGAAGCAAGACGGCCCTTCGCTTCTCCCCCTCCTAAAGACCCCCTTTAAAAATCACAACAGACCATTTAATGGCTTAAAAATTTCAGGCCGCAGTTTATTAACCATCAAACATAATAATAATAATAACCCGAGCCACTAATAATTAATACAATCGTCCAAACCTACCCCATCATTGACCCGTCCACCCCCACACCTTTCCCCTCTTCACTTACCACCTTCCCTGAGTGGTAAGCCTTCGGTGTCCCCCTCCCCCCTCCCCCGCGCTCACCCCGCCTCGTCTCCAGCGAGGGTAAGCTTTCGGCCTGAGCATCGGCCCCAACTTGCTCTTTAGGCCTTCCCCTGTAGCAGCCCCAAAACTACCAGGGCATTTTTTGGTTCCCCACCTCCTCCATCAGTTCCCCCCCCTCCCCCATACCCCCAAAACAAATCAACTGTTGGCTCGGGTTTTCCGCCACAAACAAAGACAAAGATACTTTGACTTTGTTCCCCCCCAACTGCGGCCTTTCTACTGAACTTGCTGCTCAAGCCCTTCCTCCAAGGCATTATTATATAAATCCATGCCTACATCTGACAGATGTACTCCATCCCCTAAAAAGAATCCCCCCAATGTACTCCAAGACCACTCATGCCGAATCCAAAACCCACCCTGTTGTACTACCCATTTCCCAATTTGCCTATTCACTTTTTTCACCCCATTCTTCCAAACCCTCTCAGCCCTATGCTTGATCCGAATGATAATCTCAGACCAGCCAACTTTCGTTCCCGGCCATAGATTCATTATTCGTGCCAAATCCTTCCGCATAATTCCAATCAGCTGACGACATGACAATTTTCCTATGTCATTACCCCCCAAGTGGATAATTAATACACTCGGAGGCCCCTGAACCCTCACTTTATTTTGTAAAAAAGGCAGCAAGTCCTCCCATCCCATTCCCCCTTTTCCAAACCACTGAACTCTCCAACGATCCTTATTCAAATTCAAGTTCTCTCCGTAAGGGCGCTTGGCTGCTCTCCTCTTCGCCCGATGTACAAAAGAGTGGCCCACTATCCAGGCACAGTCGCGGAAACGTTCCACCCCCGCCGCGTCTGTAATGCAAAAGTCCGCATTAATTACCCAGATACCTGCCACCTCAACCACCCTTATGTCCGCACATAAGCCCGAAAAACCTCCGATTTCCAACGACCTAACTGTTTGATCCTACCATCTGACCACCCCAATTCTGCAGCCGTTGTTGCCGCCCCTATTCTAAATGAATGCGTCGTATACCTCCTCGTGTCCCACCCTAACCTGTCTACTAGTTTGTGCAGCACCCTAGCAAACTGAAAAATCGTTAATACCTCCCCATTCTCATGCATTAAAAACTGCCCCCCCTTATCCGGCCTAACCCTGATAAAATCCGAAGCGGTCCGTACCGGACACACGAGTAAGTCACGCGCTTTTACCAACGAAATCCATACTCCTTTTCCCCATTGATCCGTCTTGGAATGACGAATCCAAATCCGAACCAATGTCTCCGACACCCACACGTCCTGAACCCCCAAACCATGCCCTCCCACCGCCCATTTGGACCGAGCCGCAATTTCGCTAACCCGTAAGGCACCAAAAAAAGCAAACGAAAAAGCTACACGAAATAATAAAACTTCATACTTAGAATGACAAACCTCCCCTAAACGTTCAGCCACTGTCACCAAGTCCTCGTATCTAATCGGCAACCGCCGGTCCCGACGTTGCCGATACCCTCGCCCCCACCCTTTTAAAATTCTCCTAACTAAGAAGCTACTAATAGGATCTTTCTCGCCCGCTAACTTCTGAAAAAACGCAAAACCGGTCAACTGGCAACGCACCGACCCCAATGTGTACCCCACGCTCCTAGCCCATAATATGTACTGCCCAATCTCTGTATCCCTCACTGCTCCCTCTTTCCATCCTCTACCCCGCAAAAACCTAACAACTGATCCTCTGCCAGACATGTAAGAGTTCCACGTGGACGGCGCCAACGATCGACGAATCATCTCCCAGGCGTCAACTTGATGATCTGCCACAGCTGCTCCGGAAAGATCTCTCCCCGTAACGAAGCTTGAGGCGCCTCGGCCCGGAAAACGTCCCACTTGAAACGAGAAAGAGCATCCGCAATCAAGTTCACGTTCCCCGGTACGTGCCGCGCTCGTATCGTCACGTTCCGAGATAAACACAGAAAAACCATTTCTCTCACCAGTCCCGACACCCTTAAACATTTAGCTGCCAGTTTATTCACCACCTGTACCACACCTAAGTTGTCACACCACCAGACTAATCTCCTATTCTGAAGCTCTGTCCCCCAGATAGTCAACGCCACCACTATGGGGAAAAGTTCTAATAACGTGATATTTTTTGTCACACCTTCAGTAACCCAGTCCCTAGGCCACGCTTGCGCACACCACCTACCCTGGAAATATAGTCCGAAGCCACAGGACCCTGCCGCATCAGAAAATAGCTCCAATTCAGCGTTTGAAACTTCAGCCTCCTGCATCACCCTCACGCCGTTAAATGCCTCCAAAAATCTGTCCCACACTACCAATTCCTCTTTCATGTCTCTGGTTACTCTAATGTAATGATGCCCCGCCTTGACCCCGACCGTTCTATTAGACAATCTCCTCAGGAACGCTCTTCCCACCGGGATAACCCTACAAGCAAAATTTAAGGATCCTATCAAGGACTGCAACTGCCTCAAAGTCACCTTTTTTGCTCCCTGAACTGTCCTAACTAACTCATGCAACTTGCTCACTTTGTCCCCCGGCAACCGACATACCATTTCCTCCGAATCTAATTCAATGCCCAAAAAAGTAAGTCGCGTCACCGGCCCTTCAGTCTTGTCATGAGCTATCGGTACTCCCAATGCCTTAGTCACCTCCAAAAAACCCTGCAACTGCCTCTGACAGTCCTCGGAGACACTCGACCCCACGAACAAAAAATCGTCCAAGTAATGCAACAATTGATCGCACCGATTGTGCTGTGCAGTGACCCACTGCAAGAATGTGCTAAACGCTTCGAAAAAAGCGCAAGAAACTGCACAACCCATCGGCAAACAACGATCGATGAAGTAACCCTTATCAAAATAAAACCCCAGCAACGGAAAACACGATGGATGAATTGGGAGCAATCGAAACGCCGCCTCTACATCCGCCTTAGCCATGAGCGCCCCTTTACCCACTCGTCGCACTAAATCAATGGCCTCTTCAAACAATGCATACTTCACCGAGCACTCCTCCCTTGGAATAAAATCGTTCACCGCCGCTCCTTTGGGATGGGACAAATTCAATATCAACCTGTATTTTCCCGCCGCCTTCTTCGGGATGACTGCCAACGGTGACAAATGCATTAACTCAAAAGGCTTATCCCCAAAAGGCCCAATAATTCTTCCCAACTTTATTTCCTCCCCTAATTTTACCCTCGCCACCTCAGCTAACCTGTCAGCCGATCTGGCGTTCCTTGCCCTTCCCCCATATCCCGGCCCCACATAAGGAATTTTAAAGCCGTCCTGAAAACCGTTCCCTAACAAGGTTCCTGCCTTCAAATTGGGATAAGTGCGCAAATACCCCAACAATACTCGTACCACGATGGGTGAGGCCGCCTTTTGAAATATCCCTTCATTGTTTAATACCCTTGGTAATGGCTGGTTTCTGTCCCAGCCCGCATTTCGTTGCTGGGTGAGCTCCCCCGCAAGCAGAGCATGCATGCCGAAACTTGCATTCCGGGAACAAACAGGTGATCTTGTTGAAACGCCAGCACACATCCCCAATGCTGCCTGCCGCTTGACTACCCCCTTCGCTCCGTCGAGGCACCCCGGGGCTACGAAAGGAATGCGCTCTGGCCCCTACTCCCACTCCCCCGCTACCCCCCGCCCCTCCCGCACCGCTTAAAGCTCCACTTTTAACGCTTCCCGCCCCCTTATTAGTCATTTGTGTTAGCCACAAATGAATATCCTGGGTACCCCATGTCATAAACTTATTTCCTGCCATCTTATCCCTAAATTTTTCGTCGTAGTTGAGCCAAGCCCAACCCTCGTAATCTCTGAAAGCTCCTATAATGCTGTCCGCATAAGACAGCAAAGCACCATATTGTGTGCCGTCAAAATGACTCACTACACTCGCCAATCTCAAAAAACCCCGTACCCAATTAACTATGTTTTTTGATATTTTAGGCCCCTTTTTAACTCCCTTACCTTTCTTTTTACCTTTCTTATTTTTTCTACGCCCTCCACGCCGCCCTTCGAGCAGTTTAAAGATATTTACAAATCGTCTCCTACGTATCCTTTTTACTAGTCTCTTTGGCACTTCCTCCCATAATTCCGTTAGCGAGGCCAGCGCAGGATGACCCATATCTTGGCCTGGACCGTCACCCAGCACCGATCTAATCACCCTATGCTCACTACTTAAACTGGTATCTGAAGACGATGAACTGACGGTACTAATGCTCCTTACCCTTTTCCTTTTCTTAACTGTACTCTGACCTTTCTCAACCATTACATTTATGTGCTTACCTCTAGACGCTCCAGCTGCTCCAGCCTCGCCCCTATAGGAAGCTTCCTCCTCTGCCTCCGCTCTCGTCCTCTGCTCCTCCTGCCCCCTCTGGTACACCGCACGCCGCGCCTCTGCTTCACGCTCTCTCCACGACTCACGCCGCGAAGGTCCTGCCGCCTCCTCACCCTCCGCACCTGAAAAAGATCCAAAAAAACCCCCTCCCCTCCTCCGGCCTCTGTACGCCAGACCCCGAACCTCTACCTCCCGTACCTAAAGCACCACCCACATTCTGCACTAACTCCCAGGCTGAATCAGCCCCACCCCCTGATCCTGTACCCCCTGCAATACCCCTAGCAGCTCCTGCTGACCACCCCCCAAACCCATAAGCGCCCCTACCAAGTTCTAGGCAGGGCCGCCCCAAACCGTCCTGAACCCTACCAATACAAGATCTAATGATATCCGCAACAGCAGAAAGAGGAATGAGAACCTCCTCCCCTCCCTCCTCCCCCAAAGGCAGCTCCGCCAAGTTGATAGGCCCCCCACCATCTCTCCCCACCCCCCGTGGAGGTGTAACAGGCGCCGCCGGTCTCGAACCAAAATACTGACCCGATCCGAAGTTCGGATCCATAGATAGCCTCTGCCCACTCCTACCCCGAAGAACTCCTGCACGTGCACCAGCTCTGCTCATCCCCATCCCTGCCCCCATTCCCGCTCGCCCTTTAGCCCTACTGACCCCCCTGCACGGCTCAGGACTCCTCCCCCTGCCGACTCGTGCACGCCGCCCTGCCACAGGCACGGCAGTGCTCGCAGGCTGCGCCACGCTTGCTCGCGCTCTGGCCCTCCTGGACTTCCCGCCTTCCCCCGCACCGACAGGAACGGCCTCCCCCCTCCCCCTGCCTACCCCCGAGGAAAATTCCGCCGCCGCGAGCCTAACAACGCTCCCCCGCGCCCCCCTAGCCTGCCCCAAGGCCCCGAGACCCAACGCACCCGCTCGCGACAAACCCCTCGGCGACCGCGGAACAAAACCAGCACCCGGAAGGGGATCCCGGGCCGAAGCATACTCCGCCCCGTCCGGCTCCGCTCCACTCTCTCCGGACTCCGAAAGCAACAGCGGGGAAACCGGAGGGGAAGGTAAGCGCTGCGAAAAAGCTGCAGCATGGCCCCCCCCCACCCACGGCCGCAGCGACGCCGACACGCGCCCCCAGGAAATCGCCACCTGCCACGGGACCACCGGCAATCAGAAGGGAACCCTTGCCCCCAGAGAACTCACCGCGGACCCCCGGCAGGGGGGGCACGCCCGACATCGCCGCGTCCACTGGCCTCCCGACCTTGCTTCTTCTCATAGCGCTCCCGCCGCACCTACTAGCCACCCACACACCGCCCCGAACGCTGGAGTCAATCAGCACCCACGAAGGGAGACAAGCAAAATTCTGCTGCTCGCTTCAGGTTTGCTGCTCAACTGCCAACGTTTCCCCCAGTTACCCACTACTTTGGAAGCCCAACAACCAATGACAATGCAGCAATTCAAAATTGTTGCCATTGCCTTGGTTTGTTTTCCCCCTTCCCCCCCCAACGTCTCTCCCTTCCCTGCCTCGTGCTCCCGGCCTCTATCTCCCATGTTAACATCCGCAGCGCAAGACAAGCTTGCGCTGCTTCCTAAAGTACATGTTGCTAGTAATAGGCAGGACCCCTCTAACGCTGCAAGAAAAGATACGGGGTGTTAACTGAAAATCCCCATCCCTGTTCCAGCGTTCGACCGAGAGAGTGTAAGGTTCCCTCGGCACGGCTTTAGCAAGTTGTTTGTAAAATCGGGACAAGGAAGGCTCCCTGGTAGCATCCAAGTGCAAAAAGCCATCAATCTTTGTGAAATTTGCCACATTCACATCCGGTCTCCCAAGAGATTTGATGTAATGGCCTAATTGGCAGTAACCAAAATGGTGTGTCCCAGGTAATGCATACAGTTCCTGTAGGCGAGCATAGGGAATATACCCCCCTTCTGCATCAAGCACGTGACCTAGATAGGTCACCCCCTTAGCCCCCCAAGTGGCAAAGTAGGTGGTGGTAGAGCCCGGTGAAAAATCTGGATTGCCTCTTAAAGGGGTCAAGTAGGCGCACTGCTGGGGGAGCCCCAACAGACGGGTAAGGTATACCCAAGTCATCCGCAGGGGCCGCACCAATGGATGTTGCGCCAAAGCCTGGGGCACTCTATCGCCACTTGCCATAAGCACATAACCCAATGCAAGGGGACTAGTAAAAG
Source organism: Rhinatrema bivittatum (assembly GCF_901001135.1). Taxonomy (NCBI): domain Eukaryota; kingdom Metazoa; phylum Chordata; class Amphibia; order Gymnophiona; family Rhinatrematidae; genus Rhinatrema; species Rhinatrema bivittatum. Next base: position 118,868,795 of record NC_042615.1, on the reverse strand, counting down.
TGGCCTCCGCCAAGATATTAACAAAAGGGGATTTCCCCAAGAACCAACCCCTAATCAAACGCAGATTCGCTGCCCAACCGTATCGATTAAGATGTGGAATCCCCATACCCCCTTCAGACCAGGACTGCTTTAACCAGCGCAGGGGAATTCTGGCCTTTTTCCCTTTTTAAATAAAATGGCGTATAAGCGAGTCTATTCGATTGAGCCACCTAGCTGCAGTATCACCGGATAATTTTGCAAAACATACAGCCATTTGGGTAGCAACACCATCTTAAATAATGCTATACGTCCTGCCACAGCAAGTGGCAGGCTCCGCCAGGAGGTCGGCTTTTCCCGTGTTTGTCGTAGTAGGGGATGGATATTTAGGGAATAGAGTTTAGACAAATCAGTCGCCAGATGTACACCTAGATATTTAAGTGAATCCCCAGCCCACTTCAGGGGGAACACTCCCTCCCAGCTGCCCCGCAATGAGTCCGGAAAGGCCAGAGCCTCCGACTTATCCCAATTGATACGCATACCGGACAGGGCGGAGTAATGATCGTAAATGCCTAGCAGAGTTTCCAACGATCTGCGGGAAGACGTTAAGAACAATAAAACATCATCGGCAAATGCCGTGTACTTGAATATTTCCCGTTGCCTCCCATCATTAAATTGGATGCCCCGGATACGGACATTAGATTGTATCGCTAACAAAAAGGGCTCCAAGGTAAGTATAAAAAGCAGGGGAGAGAGCGGGCATCCCTGTCTCGTACCCCGTTCAATTGTTAGGGGCTCAGTCAACCCTCCATTGACTAGAATGCAGGCCTCTGGGGTGTGATATAACAGTTCCACTGCCTGATAAAAGAACCCACTAATCCCAACAAGGCGTAGAATATGGAACAGAAACCCCCATTCCACCCTATCAAACGCTTTTTCAGCATCCAGACTAACAACCAGGTAGGGATCCTGCACCCGATTGCAAAGAGCCATTGCCGTTAGAACCTGCCGAATATTTCTAAGGGAGTAACGCTGTTTAACGAAGCCCCCCTGGCCAGCTTGAATAAGCGATGGCAAAACATTCCCCAGACGATCCGCCAATACCTTGGCTAAAATCTTATGATCCACATTCAACAGGGAGATGGGACGATAAGATTCCGGCCGCAAAGGGTCCCTACCAGGTTTAGGGATCAAAGTAACAAATGCTTGGTTCCCCCGGGCCGGGAACTCACCCTGAGCTATAAGGGAGTTATAAACAGCGGGCAAAATCCCTGAGAGCGGGTCAGCTAGGCACTTATAGAACTCTGCGCTGTAACCATCGGGGCCCGGTGCTTTGAGGCGGGGCATATTCTTTATCACCCGAGAGACCTCCTCCTCCGATATGGGGTCATTAAGGTATCTACTATACTCCAAAGTCAATGAGGGAAGGTTAATTAATTCCCCGAAATCCTCCCATTTGGCAGCATCCCATCCATCCGACCGATACAGCGAAGAGTAATACCCATGAAAGGCCCTTTTGACACTCTCCGTATCAGTGACCACCCCTCCCGTGGTTTGAATGGCCGGAATGTGGCGGGATCCCCTGGCGGACTTTACTAAATTGGCCAGCATTTTGCCTGATTTCTGGCCAAACTGGAATAATTTATATTGATAATAAAGAAAGCTCTTTTTGGCCCGCTGGCGGAGAATAGTATTTATGGCTGTTTGCAGGGCAAGATACTGCTCGCGGCATTCCCGGGAGGGTCGCCGCACTAAATCCCGTTTGGCCCGTTGTAAGTTTAGGGTTAGCCGGAGGAGCTGCTGGTCTAGTGATTTCTTCCTATGGGCCACGTAGGAGATTATGTCCCCACGGAGTACCACTTTAGCAGTGTTCCAAAATAATATGGGGTTATCTTTATGCTGCGCATTAGAAACGGTAAACTCCGCCCATTTTTTCTGCAAATAAGTATGAAAAGAGGTATCCTCTGCCAAAAAGTACGGATATCTCCAGCATAAGGCCCTGAGACCCCCAGAAGCATTTGTGAGTGCTAACCAGGTTGGGGCATGATCCGAAATGATTACATCATCAATCCCAGCGTCAATCACCTTTGAAAAGCTCTTGCCGCTCATTAGAAAATAATCAAGACGGGCATGCGAGCCATGGGCCCGTGAGATGTGCGTAAAATCTCTCTCGAAGGGATGGAGAGTCCGCCACACATCAATAAGATGCAGTGAGTCTTCCAAAAATTTAATCCCCTTACTGGCTCCGCCCGGGCCCTTAGCCGTAGTCTCCCTGTCCAGTGCAGGGTCTTTGACTGCATTAAAGTCCCCACCCAAAATTATCATCTCATCCAGATAGGGCAGTAAACGGACCTGGAGGTCATGAAAAAAGGAGGCCCGATACACGTTAGGCGCATAAACATTGCATAAAATAATTGGAGCTTGATTATACACCCCTTCCAATATCAGGAATCGACCCTCCGGATCCCTAAACTCCTTTACTATCGTAATAGGGGAGGATTTCCGTAACAGAACCGCCACCCCTGCGGAGTGGGAGGTCCCCAATGCATAGTGCACCTCCCCCACCCAGCGCTGCCGCAGCTTGTCGTGTTCCAAGTCAGAGAGATGCGTTTCTTGTAAAAAAACAATATCTGCTGACTTTCTATTCAAAGCCTGCAAAATTTTGGACCGCTTAATGGGCGAATTTATGCCCCCCACATTCCAGGAATAGAAGGTGCACTTAGGAATACTCATGGAGGATCAAACGTCAGGATAAGCACATAAAACACAATGTACAATTGCAGAGGGATGTGCCTCCCAGCTGGACACACCCCCCGGGCACCAGTTGTGCAACGCATAAACACCCCGGCAGTCACCAAACCAACAAGAACTATAATAGGCAATAGGTACTCAACCCCACCCCCCCGGTCCCCCCAATCGTCCCCCCCTCCCAACCAAGCTCCCTCCCTCGGCCACCCCGAGAACCCCCAAGCAAACCCCCTCTGCCTGCCCACCATCAAGTGGTGAGCAGAGATCACGCTGACACATCGCCCACTCCCCCCCCCCCCCACATCCATACAAACTACACATACCACCACCGGAGTGGTGTAAATTGGCAACTTCAAGAACAGAATGCAACCAGGACAATAGACATAAATAACAGAGGGACATAGCAATAATCGCCCCCCAAAAAGACACCAAGTAATCAACCCGAGGGCCACACAGAAAGGGCCCAATCCGGTATCTGTCCCTAGGAGTCCAGACCAGGCGTCTCAATCTCCTCACAGGTATGTGGGTGTCTCTCCAAGTGCGAGTCCCCTGCAGGGTCATAGGCTTCGCCCCCAAAAAGGAAAAAAAAAAACAACAAAAAACCAGACACCAACCACCAACCTGAACCACAAGGTTAAACTACTGTGAACAGCATAACATAGTCCCAATCCTCCAGGCGAAGCATCAGGCCGCGTGCGCCCCACAAAAATGCTGAGGCCTCATGGAGCGGCGCCATCGGAGTCATCTCCAAGGTCCGCCGAAACCACCTCCCTGAGGCCCTCACGCGTCATCCGCCGCCGGTCCCGGTAGCGTTTGAAGGAAGGCCTTCACGGAGTCCACTTCATTAAACCATTGGACCCCCTGGGCGGTGGGCACACGCAGCCTAGCCGGGAACACGAGCGCCGCTCGAATACCTCGTTTGTAGAGCTGCGAGCAATATGGCGCTAGGGCCCGACGTTGCTGAGAAACAGTCTGTGAAAAATCTTGAAAGATGAGAATCGGGATGTTCTCATACACCAGCTTTGCCCCCTGCTGCACCGCTCTAATGATCGCCGCTTTGTGCGAGTAGTTGAGGAGCTTCGCAATTACCACCCGCGGCTTAGCTTGGTCGTCACGCTTAGGGCCCAGCCGATGCGCCCGCTCCACCTGGAGCGTCCCAGACAACCCCGAGAGATTTAAAGCGGTGGGCAGCCAACCTTCCAGGTTAGCCCGTCTCGAGCGGTTTTCTAAATCGTCGATTTTAGACGCTTGCTTTTCCAGAGCCCTCTTGAGAGTAGCAATGTCCGCTTGGGCCGCACTGAGGCCATCTTGATTGGAGGAGACCCGCGATTCCAATTCCCCAAATCGCCGATCTATGGCTGTCAAGCCCGTGGAGAGATCCTGCAGCTTCTCCGAAATCTTTTTAAGCTCCGGGTTGATGGCAGCCTGAATTGCCGCTGTTAATTCCGCCGCAGTGGTTAGGGGCAGCAGACCCGATTCCGGCGGGGAGGCGGGTTCTTCCACAATCGAGTCGGGCGTTCGGGCCTTCTCCCTCTCTTTGCCCTGTTCCTTGTCCTTCCGGCCCGTGCGCGTCGCCATCGTCCCCAGAGAGTCCGCGGGCGGTACAGCTGAGATTAAACAATGGGTGAACTCCCCGGCGATGATTTTATCCCGTGGATGTGGGGGGATTCCGAGGGCCTAGGCGCAGAGACAAGAGCCTACATCCGCTCTCGCCAAGGTGTCCAACAGCGCATTGTTTTTGCTATGTTTAATTGAAACTAGGTTTTACTTCATGTTATCCTTTAGTTTTTATAGAGGAGAACAGTCAGTTAATCATGGCAGTTGCTTTGCTCACTGTGGTCTGTGCCTTTTAGATTTAGTACAATATGATTATATGATTATTTTTGCTTTTAGTCTGTTCTTATCTTTTTAACATTAATTTTAGCTCTATTTTTAATGGCTTTTGACTGAATTTTTAATTCTTTCAATTTTAAGATATATTGTTATTCTCTTTTTCCTTTTTATCATGTTCTTAAAATGTGATTTTTGTAAACCGTAGAGATAGAACTTGTTTCTGTGCAACGGTATAAAAAAATTGTACAAATAAATAAATATTCATATATTCACATTTTATATCACCTAGAGTAATGGTTTCCTTTTTCTTTGCCCAAGTAACACCACGGTAAACTAAGATTTACGTACCAATGTTAGTGCTTCCCTATTTTATGCCATGCCATTGCCGTGTGAATTACACTAAGTTCAAAATCCAAAATAATTTTTTAGCAGTGTTAATATACGTGGCATCACACCAATATGCACCCTTTACTTTTCTTTTTAATTGCTTTTATTTAGTATTTTGTCATTAGCAATATTTTGATTTTTAAATACTGCTTTTTATTTTTTACATGCACACTTTTACAGACCAGCAGACAAGATTGGTGTGAGATCAAACACATTATAACTATACTGCATACAGGTAAAATCATATATCATGCCACCTCTTTGCTCTTTGATTTATGCTCTTCCACTACATGTTGCAGATGTATGTGATTCAAAGTTGTCTCACTGTATATGTTACCATTATGTATGTATGTATATATAATTAATTACAATTTTAAATTATGTTCTTGTATGTCCTGTATTGTGAGTTATATTTGTATTTATATTTTAGCCCCTGAGGCAGCCCAGTGTGTGGGCGAAACTCAGCCTGAGTTGGGCGCAATATACAAAGATTACGTCTCCATTCAATTAAAGTTTTCAAACAGACAACGCCTTGGCATCTAACTTATTTTGTTGCCCTCACGGCTTTCTTAGATAGCCTACTCTCCTGTTTTATCGGTTCTTCAGCCCCCATGGGACAGGGAAGGCAACAGGAAGTCTTCAGCACTAGGAGAGAGAGGTTCTTCTGTAGGGTAGATGGGGGTGCAGGGGTCTGTTTACTACAAGACACTGTCAGTTGCCCTCCCACCTTCCTTGTGATCATAAGACAGGTAAAAGACAACTTGTATGTTCCTCGAAAATAGACTTTTATTTATCAGATTTGGCAGGACATAGCATTTAGAAAATAACAATAATTCCTATCTTTAACATCCTGGCCACTAAGCACCAGTTTTCCCTAAAGAAAATTCTGTATCATGGGTGGTAACAAAACGTGCCATAAACCTTAGCCTGCTTTGATATAAATAATTGTGGCTAACTTACTGACCCCTGATTCCAACGTTCAGGTGATTCCTCTGTTCACCTCTGAAGCAGGTTCTGGCTGGAGAGCCTGGGCAGGGGTGAGGCTCACTTCCTGGACTGGCTTGGCTGGCAGAGCTGGTTCTCACCCTTCGGAATAGCAGGGAGATCTGGCCGGCTTCGGACGCTCCTTTTGCTTCCAGGGACACCTCAGCACAGGTTCTCGCTCCCGGGATTTTGCATTCAGGATTTGGGACTCCTCTTCCTCTGGGGGTCCGTGCCTGGCCTCCATGCTCCCTTTTTGGCTTCCGGGTCGCTCTGCCAGGAGTTTCTTTTCTTTTCTGGAAGCAAGCTCCCCTTTTCTTTCCAGAGCTGAACCTCTTTCCAGAATTGGGCTGGACTTGAATGGACTGGACCTTCTTCAGCCTCCTGACCCCTCTGTCTTATATTTCTCTGCTGATAAATATGCATAAGCACTTTCATACCTTTGTAGTGGGTGGAGGGACTCTTGCTGCATTGCAGGTCGTTTCTTTACTTCGGGAGGGAAGTGGGGGGGATACTGCCATGTTGGCAGGTCCCTATCCCCCCCCCCACCCACCCATTTTCTGGGGAAGAAACTGTCATGTAGTCATCCCAAGCTGTGTCAGAGTGTCAGCGTGGTTTCAGGCTGCTCATCTTTGCAAAGGTGGAGGTCTCCTTGCCTGTCCCTGTCATTCTGCTTAGGATCTTAAGTCATATTGTCTCTTCAGTATGGTTTCTTTATTTGCACAGGAACTGCAAATAGGAACATCTCATAGCACCTCCAATACTGCTGGAAACGAGTTTCCACTGATGCAAGGTAGTTTAAACTTTACCTGGGTAAATGTCCTTCTCCTGTTATAGCAGATTCTGGGCCTGTCAGAATTTATCCAATGCATGGCTATTATAATTCATAACTGGTGCATCATTAGTAAACAGGAGATATCACCCTACACTTCTTTGACTCGGCCACACTGGGAGGGGGTGCTGGCTCCCCTGCCTATGGCCATGGCCACACTGGCCATCAGCTAGCTATGGCTCTGCATCCTTAGCTCATTTTACATTGAATTGAGGAAGGGAGCATAACTTTCAAAAGCCTATCACCAGTAAGTTAGTACAAAAAAACCCCAGGTATCACCTACAGCTTGGTTGTTGATATTTATTTCTGTGGTCAAAAATATGAAACTGAGGGCAAGGTTTCAATTACAAAATACTTTTATTAATTTTCCCAGCAGTATTTTATTACATATAATATAAAATATGTATCATAGTTCCAGAATCAATAAATGCTGAAGAAGTCATATATAACTTTCTATGACTGAGTTTAACTAAATCCTGCTAAAAGAGAAAATGAGTTGCTTGCCCTTCTGATTAATAGTGGATTACAGAAAGTGTTGATAATTGTTCATTTTCAAAATGCACTTTTGTAAGCAGGTAATTTTTGGAGGGAATTTATACTTTCTAAATATTTAGTACTAGGTAGGTCTTATTAATTTATCTCAAAAGCATAGAGGTGAATTTTCAAAATAGTTATGCACATAAAATTTGCATATATGTGCATAATTGCTATTTTATTAACATCAAACGTACGCACATACATTTCATGCACATGTACACATAAAAAAAGGGAGTAGACTTGAGGCATTCCAGGACACGGCCAACCTTTTACATACTGGAGAAAAGGCGGCTGAGGGGAGATACAATAGAGATTTATAAAATAATGAGTGAAATGGAATGAGTAAACACTAATCAGTTGTTTACTCTTTCAAAGAGTACAAAGACCAGGGGACACACAATGAAGTTACTGGGTAATACATTTAAAACTAAAAAGAGAAATTATTTTTTTACTCAACGCATAATTACGTTCTGGAATTCGTTGCCAGAGGATGTGGTGAAAGTTATTAATGTAGCTGCATTTAATAACGATTTGGACAAGTTCCTGGAGGAAAAGTCCATAAACCATTATTAAGCTGGAGTTGCAGAAATCCACTGCTGATTCTTGGGATAAGTAGCTTGGAATCTATCTACCCCTTGGAATCCTGCAGGTACTTGTGACCTGGATTGGCTACTGTTGGAAACAGGATACTGGGCTTGATGGACCTTTGGTCTGACCCAATATGCAAGATTTATGTTCTTAAGTTGCTATTTTATAAGACACGAGTAATTGATATCAGACTTTTATTTATTTAAAATTATTTATATACCGCTGTTACACTTAGGGACAGATTTTAGAATCAGCGCGCGGGGTACATTTGTGCGCGCTACCCGGTGTGAACAAATGTACACCCGATTTTATAACATGCACGAGCTGCCGCGTGCATGTTATAAAATCCGGGGTCAACATGTGCAAGGAGGTGTACACTTGTGCACCTTGCGTGCGCCGAGCCCTAGGGGAGCCCCGATGGCTTTCCCCATTCCCTTCCCCCCACCTTCCCCTCCCTTCCCCTATCTAACCCATCCCCCAGCCGTACCTAAATCCCCCCTTACCTTTTTTTTCACTATTTACGCCTGCCTTTGGCTGTGCCAGAGGCCTCAGTTCTGCCCCCGGATCGGCGCCCCGCCCACGCCCCCTTCCCGCCCCTTTTTCAAAGCCCCGGGACATACGTGCGTCCCGGGGCTTGTGCTCGCCGCCGAGCCTATGCAAAATAGGCTCAGCGCTCGCAGGTTTTCAGGGTTACACATGTAACCTTTGAAAATCTGCCCCTTAATGTTGGTCAAAGCGGTTTACATAGTCAGAAAACATACATAATAATAAAGTATAAAATAACATTAAAACAAAAATAAAAGAAATAGTTAAAATACAACAGACTTGGACTATTGACAAACAAAAACATAACTAAAAACACTGTGCCAAAAAAAGGTTGTATTACGGTGATAGTTTTCTTAATGCCAAGGGGGATGGGTATTTAAGGAGTAATAATTGTTGCGAGCGCGTCTACCATGCTGCTGACGAACCGAGGTCTTGGAGGCTTTCGGGTTCTGCTACGAGCGCAAGGAGCACGGTCGCCTCTAAAGCAGGTGAGGTGAGCCCTTGGGCCATGGCGAGACCCAGGGAAGAGCCCCAAGCCACACCGTGGGAGGTGAGCCGGTGCGAGCATGGAGAACCAGGCAGGAACTGAAACAGGAATAGAGAACAGAGTCTGACCCTCAGCCGGACCTGCACGCCCAAGACAACCAACAACGCAATGTTGATTGATGAACGGTCCTCCGACTGTTCCAAGCCCTTTCAGATCTGCCGCTGGGTAACGGCATTGGGCAGCAGGCCGGACAGAGGACGAGGGCAGACAGAGTCCTTGGAACACAGAAGACATCACAGACGAGGGCTGAAGTGAAGACATCACAGATGAGGGCTGGGAAGGAAGACATTAGCACTGTCTCTCAGGGCGTCCTACTCAGCCCACCGACATGGGCGGACCCAATGGGCTGGTCGCGGACCACCCTGTCCCACTGAATGCCCTACACAGCCCAGGAAGGCTGGTCGCAGACCACGCTGAGAATGGGAGAAGTGCAGGGAAGAAGCTGGTTACTGCACTCCTGGCAGTCTGAAGCGGGTTACTGCACTCCTGGCAGTCTGAAACAAACTGGAACATCAGGAACGGGATCAGGAACAAACATCTAGGAACACCTGGAACCAACATCAAGGAAACAGGCAGAGACATAGGGCAGGGAGCCATCAAGACACAAGAAGACCATGGAGGGCCTGGACCGAGGAAGAAGCACAGACGACTGTGAAACTCAATCCGAAGGCAAACAGGAACTGAAGTGAAAGTCCTTATATACTGCTGTATGCAGGCAACTCCCTGGGAGGAGTTTACCTGGACCGCCCCTCACTGGCCCTATAACTGAGGAGGAGTGCTGCGGGCTGGCTCCTAGAGAGAGGGCGTGGCCCGAACCAGGAAGTCCAAGCAAAGCCAAGCAAGCCACAGACAGGCCCCAAGAACATCGAGGCCTCTCAGGCCCTGGAGCAATTCCTGGATAGTTGCAGGCGAGGCCCTGGCTGCTGAGCGGCCTCCAGAGAAAGAAGGTAAGATCCCTCCTGTGGCGCAGCTACAGGACGGATCGCAACAATAATAGCATCAAAAGCACTCCTAAAAAGAAAGGTTTTCAAATTGTTTTTAAACTGTTTGTGGTGGTAATCTGTCTCAAATTGTCAGGGACTGCATTCCAGATTTGAGGGCCAGCGATAGAAAATGCACGTCTTCTTGTGATGTCTAATCTGGCAACTCTAATTGTGGGTACTTGTAGTACATTTTTGTGCATAGAAAGTAAATTTCTGTTCAGTTGATATATTCGAAGTTGGGTACTTAACTAAGTGGAAGTGTCATTGTGTATTAATTAATTTATGTATAATGGAGAGGATTTTGTATCTTTTTCTGTAATGGATAGGTAACCAATGTAAGGAGTACAAAATGGGAGGAATATGATCTCTGTGATATGTGCCAGTTAGAATACGCACTGCTGAAGTTTGTACTAATTGTAAAGGATGGATGGCATTATCAGAGTCCAATCAGAAGCGCATTACAGTAATCAAGGCCGCTATAAATTATAGATTGTAAAATTGTGCGAAAGTTTTCTGAGTATAAAAATGGACGTAAGCGTTTCAGCATATGGAGTTTGAAGAATTAAATTTTTACAATATAGAAAATATATTGCGACATGGATATGACACCTAAATTTTGTGCTTTTGACGTTATTGGACTTAAAGTACCATCTAAGTTAAGTTGTGTTGGGGGACTACAAGCAGAATGGGGAATTGAGGATAGGTGGAGAATTTCTGTCATTGTAGTATTATGTTTCAAGCGGTTATATGAGAGCCAACTATTTATTGTTTTGATGTGTAGGAAAACAGTGGAGAGGGTATTAGATCATGATGAAGAATATGGAATAAAAAACTGAATATCATCAGCATAAATCTTTAATTGGATGCCCAAGTTGTTTAATAGGTAGCATAATGGTAACAGGAAGATGTTGAAAAGCGTGGCAGAAAGAGCAAAACCTTGTGGTAACCCTGAAGAGATTGTGTACCAGTCGGAAGAGTTGGAACTAATATTTATTTGATATGAGTGATTCGTTAAGAATGAATGAAAACAGTTGAATAACAGTGCCTGTTATACCAATGGATTGAAGCCTCGAGAGTAATACTGAATGATCTAAGGTGAAGAATGCAGCAGAATATCTAGCAAAACCAGAATGTAATCTGTATTGGCATCAAAGCCTCTGAATATTGTGTCGCGTGAGGAAAGCAGTAAAGTTTCAGTACTATGCCCTTTTCTAAACCCATATTGATTGGGGTGGAAAAGATCATTATCATTCAAGTAGTTTGTGAGTTGATAGAGTACTATAGATTCTGTCATTTTAGCTAAGGTGGTTAAAGAGGCTACTGTGAGAAATTATTGAAATTTTTAATGTCATTTTTATTCTTTGGAATCGGCTAAATCAATGTTTGGTGGACATTCACCTGAAGCAAGTGATGAATTTACTAGTTGTGAAAGAAAGTCACTTATCACATCCGATGAGGCCTTCAAATATTGATCGTGGCAGGGACTGAATGGGAATGAAGACATTTTTATCTTGTGTAATGCACGCAAGATGGTAGCTGCGTCTACAGTAGAAACATTTGACCAAGTACAGTTTACTATATGAGAAGTGTCATCTAGATAGGGAAGATTTAGAAAACAATTGGAAATGTTTAGAATTGTATTTTTAAAGTGCTTAGCAATTTCATTACATGTTATTGTCCATTTTTGAGTTTGGTAATGTCCACTGTATTGTTAGATTTTTTTTACTATGTTAAATAGAATGGAAATGTTTCCATTTGCTGCTTTGATTTTGCTTGAAAAGAAGTTCTTTTTAGTGATGTTGACTTCTTTTCTATATTTTCTTAAACAGAAAAAAAGTTCTTAGTGATCATAGTTTTCTCCAATTGCGTTCGTTGCCTTAATCTAGTCTTTTTTTGAGTGAAGTGAAGCAGAGTACTAGGGTGCCAAGGGTTTTGGTTTAGTTTTGTGTTGTATGAATGGGGTGATTGAGTCTAAGGTATTTTTAATTGCTTGGTTTCATGACAACACGGTAGAATTTATTTATTTATTTATTTGTTGCGTTTTATATACCGTCATTCGATGAAGCCATCATAACGGTTTACAAGATTTAAAATGTAACTCTCTTAATAATTGTGTAAAAGTTTAACAAGGTGCATCATAAGCAGAGGGTAAACATTATTAGTCCAGAAAGTATCGTTATGAGGGAGGAGGAGGGTTTGTTTGGTTCTGGCTGGAGACAAGTTATTTTGAGGTTTTTGGATGCGAGTTCAATTGGGAGTTAGGATTTTCTGAAGTATGAATGTCAGTGTAGAATTTGCGAAACAGCCATGTTTTTAGGTATTTTTTGAAAGTTTTGAGATTAGGTTGGGTTCTCAGATCTTTTGGTAGGGAGTTCCAAATTTTAGGGGAGGCAATGGAGAATTGTTGTCAAATGTACATCTTTGATGGGGGGTATATTTAAGCATCCTGAGTTGTTTGAACGTAGGTTTTTTAGAGGATTCTGGTGGGTTATGATTAAGCTGTTTAGTCCTTGATGTTCATTGTTTAGAATTTTATGTATGATGGTCATTGCTTTGTGTTCAATACGTGCTTTAATTGGGAGCCAATGGTGTGAAATCAATATGGGCGTTATGTGTTCATTTTTCTTTGTTCCTGACAGAACTCTGGCTGCTGAATTTTGCAGAATCTGGAGTGGTTTGAGGTTAGAATGAAGTAATCCAATTAGTAGGGAGTTGCAGGAGTCGAAGGTAGTGAAAATGAGTAGTTGTAAGACAGTTCTGAAATCAAAAGGGTTAAGAAATGGTTTTAAATGTCTTAGGGTTGGAAGTCTGTGATAACCTTTTTAGTTTTGTTTGATATGTGATTCTTGAAAGAAAGCTCTTTACCAATAATAATTCCGAGGTTCCTGGTGTGGGTGGTTAGGAGTATAGAGTTCATTTGTTTGTCAATTAAAGGCAGGGGTGGCGGAGTTGGATTGGGTTTTTTGTCCATGAGAATTATTTCAGTTTTGTCGATGTTGATAATGAGCTTCAGAGAATTTAGGAGATGTTTAATTGAGATAAGTAGATCAGAGGTTTTCTTGTAGGTGTCTTTGATTGAATTTTGGATGGGAATTAGAAGTTGAATGTCGTCAGCGTAGAGGAAGTGAGTGATTCCATTATCTTTTAATAGCTGGCAGATGGGAAGAAGGTAAATGTTAGAGTGGCCAATAATGCTGATCCTTGGGGAACTCCAGTGTTGAGGTTAATCTTTTTGGATGGGTTGTTATTAATTAATACTTGGTAGGTTCTGTTAGATAGATAAGAGGAGAACCATTGTAGGGTGGTGTCAGTTAAGCCAATTTGAGACAGTCGATCTAAAAGTACATTGTGGTTTTCTGTGTCAAAAGCAGCTGAGAGGTCAAGGAGGATGAGTATGTATTTTTTACCTTTGTCGAAGCTTCTTAGTATTATGTCATTTAGAGAGAGAAGGAGAGATTCTGTGTTTAGTTTTTTCTGAATCCATATTGAGTTGGATGTAGGATGTTGTTTGATTCAAGACAGTCGTCAAGTTGGGAGTGTACGACTTTTTCAATGGTCTTGGCTATGAAAGATAGGTTTGAGATGGGGCGATAGTTTGCAAGTATTTCAGGATCCAAGTTATTCTTTTTTAGAATTGGTTTGATGACTGCAGATTTGAGGCATTTGGAGTAATTACCTTCAGTCAGGGATAAATTAACGATTTTGGTGATTGTTTTAGTTATGGTGGGCTCAATTGTTTTGAGGGTTGTGATAGGGATGTTGTCTAATGGATGGCTGGCGGGGTTCATTTTGTTTATAATAGATTGGAATTCGAGAGTGGAGGCAGTATCAAAGTTTGACCATGATGAGGTTATCTTAGTGTTTTGTTTGATGTTTTGGTTGTTGTTGGTTATGTTGGTTTGGATTAGTTGAGATATTTTGTTGTTGAAGAAGTCAGCAAAGTCATTGCTTCCATGTTTGGTGCATGTAGAATCTTGTGTGGTTTTAGTAAGTTTCTGGACTATAGAGAATAACATTCTGGGGTTATGATGAAATTTGGAGATTTTGCTGGAGAAGAATTCCTTCTTTGTATTGTTGATGTTTTTATATTGTGCCAGGTGGTTCCGATAAATATTTAGGGGCGGATTTTCAGAGCCCTGCTCGCCTAAATCCGGGCGGATTTAGGCGAGTAGGGCCCTGCGCGCCGGTGCGCCTATGTTCAATAGGCCTTCTGGCGCGTGCAGACCCCGGGACTCGCGTAAGTCCCGGGGTTTTCTGAGAGGGGCGTGTTGAGGGGCGGGCCCGATCCGCGCGGCATTTTCGGGGCAGGCCGTAGCGTTTCGGGGGCGGGCCCAGGGGCGTGGCCGCGCCCTCCGGACCCGCCCCCAGGTTGCGTCCCGGCGCGCTAGCGGCCCGCTGGCGCGCGGGGATTTACGTCTCCCTCTGGGAGGCGTAAATCCCCCGACAAAGGTAAGGGGGGGGTTTAGACAGGGCCGGGCGGGTGGGTTAGGTAGGGGAAGGGAGGAGAAGGAGAGGGGAGGGCAAAAAGAAAGTTCCCTCCGAGGCCGCTCCGATTTTGGAGCGGCCTCGGAGGGAACGGAGATAGGCTGCGCGGCTCGGTGCGTGCCGGCTATACGGAATAGATAGCCTTGCGCGCGCCGATCCCGGATTTTAGCGGCTACACGCATATCTACTAAAATCCAGCGTACTTTTGTTTGCGCCTGATGCTCCAACAAAAGTACGCCAAATCGCGCTATTTGAAAATCTACCCCTTAGTGTGGTTGTATTTTTGTTCTTTCTCCATTCTCTTTCGTTTTTCTGAGTATACGTTTGGCAGTTCTAATGTTATCATTATACCACTGGTTGTTGTGTTTGGATTGTTTTTTTTGTCTTTGTAATGATGGGATTGATGTTGTCTGCTACTTTTTTCGTGATATTCAGTCATGATGTTGTTGCTTCTTCGGAGTTTGATAGATTTATGTTGATTAGTTCGGCTTGAAGAGTTTTCTGAAGAAGTTCAGAGTTGAATGGAGGACGATAAGATATTTTGTTTGGAATGCTTTGAGGTGGTTTAAGGTTGAAGTTGATAGATAATTTGGCTTGGATTAAGTGGTGGTCAGACCAAGGTATGTCTGTGGTTTGGATTGTATTTGATTGCCAGACATCAGTGTTGATAAATATGAGGTCGATGGTGTGACCTGCTTTGTGAGTTGGAGATTGAATTATTTGCTTCAGATGAAGTGTTGATAGGGCATCGATGATGGTTTGGCAGGATTTTGAGTGGGTGAGTAAGTTGAAGTGTATGTTAAAGTCACCAAGGATGATGATGGGTTTGTTGAGAGATATGTTGTTCATGATATATTCAATTAGTGGGGAGCAGTATTTTTCGAGAGGTCCTGGAGGACAGTAAACGAGGCAGATCTGTAGTTTTGGTGAATCAAATAAAGTGATTTTGAATGGTGGAGATATGTTTGATGGACGAAGTGTCAGATGAAGGGTTTTTTTTTTTTAGATTAGCATTAAACCACCTCCTTTTTTCTTTTTTCTGGGAATTGAGAAGGTATTGTATTCCTTGTTGGACAGTTGGTTAATTAATACGGAATCTGTGTTTTTGAGCCAGGTTTCTGTTATTGCAAAGAAATCTGGTTTGGAGTCAATGATTACGTCGTTGAACAGAGGAATTTTTTAAATTATTGAACAGGCATTGACAAGTATGAATGAGAGTTGCATATAGCTTGAGAATTGGATATGTGTGTTTTTGTTGTTTATTGGTTGTTTTTTGTAGTGAGTTTTCGAGGATGTATGATTTTTTTGTGCTGAATGGTTTTTAGAAGGCATGGGCTTTTTTGTTGGAGGTGGGAGTTCGTTAGTCATATTCTAGTCTTCAGTTCGAGCTTCCTTTTGTTTGTAGGTGATTACGAGTGATACTTGTGAGTAGAGTCGGTAGAGGATAATAATTGGTTGAATATAATGAGAGGGTGTTTTTTTCTCCGTTGATATAGGTAGGGGGGAAAGAATTGTAGGGCGCGCTGAATGGGCTGCTCAAAGGGGCCTGCTCCTTTGGACGCGCTCCTTTGGCGCGTGACGCACAGCGCGCAGCGCCTGGGGGGAGTATAAATTTAAAAGACACTCACCCGGCCACTCCTCTGACGTCAGGGGGCTGTCTTAACTTCGGAGCAGGTGGTGATGTAGTTGTCAGGTCTTTCCGAGGCCTGGATTAGGGCCCTATAGCGCCGGATGTAGGCATGATCGGGGAGGGGGGAGGGGGGGCGCCTGTGATGTCGATGGAAGCAGTCGTCCGGTTGGGACGCCCTTGGGGTAGGCCCCTGCGGAGTATGACGTCAGTGAGTGAGAGCGAGGCTCCCATCAGCATTGCAGAAGTCCCAGTGAGCTGGTAAATGAGGGACTTTATCTAACGGTCTCCTGGTGATCGAGGGGGGGGGCGCCTGGGGTGAGTGTAAATTTAAGACACTCACCCAGCCCCTCCTCTGACAACAGGGGGCTGCCTTAACTTCGGAGCAGGTGGTGATCTAGTTGACATGCCTTTCCGAGGCCCTGTAGCGCCGGATGTAGGCGTGATTGAGGGGGGGGGGGGGGGGTGTCCCACCGACTGTTGAAGGTTTGTTTAGTGCAATGGCTTCTGAAAAGGAATCTTGGTTAATTTTCTTTCATCTGGAATAACAGATTTGTTCATGGTTTATGACATTATTAGTACCACGTTTCTTTGTAAGAAATAAGAATCCCTTTGCTTATTTCATTATCCATTCCCTGCAAACCATTGTGACATCTTTGATCTAATGTCGTTATATAAAAATGAATAAATAAATAAATAATAGTAATTTTGGTTTCTAGATTAGTTTTTAACTGAATAATTCAGTGGTCTGACCAAGATATAGGGTGCGAAGAAATCGTAGTAGAAGGTTTTATGAAATCAGGATTGCAAAAAATTAATCTAAAGTGTGTCTGAATTTTTGGGTTGGGGGTATAATAAATTGTACCCATCCAAGACCTTTTAGAGCATCGATAAAAGCAGATGCGGAGACATGTGGAGTAACGGAATCAAAATGAATGTTAAAGTCACCTGCAATAATGGTTTTTGTTAGGTCTGTGGGTAATGTTATGGTTTCAAGGAGAGGCGATGGATTTGATACAAAAGACCTGGTGGGCAAAAGATCAGGATATTGACCAGGGAAATAGTGATTAGTAAGATTTCATAAGGGTAGACTTTTGGTATATTCTTTTTCGCGGGCATAGAAATAATTTATATAAGGCTAAGAGGCCTCCACCGCGTCGGTTTGGTCTAGTTCTGAAATGGGTGTATACTCTTGAGGGGCATAAAGAATTTATTGTAACAGTATCAGATTCAGTAAGCCAGGATTCAGTAATTAAAAAGCAGTCTTTTTTGATCTATTAATGTGTCACGAATAATTGTTGCTTTTTTCCTGACAGATTGAGTATTACATAGTAAAAGAAAGAAAGTAAAATTAAATGTGTGCTTATCAGTGGCGAAATTAAGGAATTTCTGCTGTGTGTCTTCTGCTTATGTTTTAAGTTATAAAAATGGCCACATTTCCCTTGACCTAGAATTATTTGGATTTTCATGATTCTGGATCAGTTATGATAAGTCAGTAAGGGGGAATGAACCAGCGAAGAAATTAAAAAAAGAGAAAAAAAAAAAAAGGAAAAAAGTAATGACAGATATCATCAGCACGATCGTCGCATGAAGGGGTGCACAAAGGGGCGAGCCCCTTTGTTGCGCTCCTTTGGTGCATGACGCCCGGCACACAGCGCCTCCAGCGTTGCTTCGGGACATTTCTTGCTGTCGCCCAGGTGACGTGGCGGGGGGGCAGAATAGCAGAGTCCACGCAGCAAGAAAGGACATAGCCAAGTTATGGACGGTAAGTTCGGCAATAGCAGATGTTCCAGAAGACAAATCACCCAGAGAGACAGCTCAGAGATGGTACAATCGAGCTGGTCAGAGGCACAGGCGCTTTGTGTACTATTGACTGGGTGAGAGGTCTGGGTGAACTGGTGAAGTTCAGGCTGAAGAACTAGGAGGGTCTCGATGTCCTGGAGAAGGACTGGTTGAATTGGTGGAGGAATCAGAAAACTGGTGATTTCAACTACTTTAAAATATACAGACTTCCATGCATAAATTGGGTCTTACGTGAGTAAGTTCTACTTTATTTCTGCACATATATTTTGAAAATTGGTAAAAGGACACACTTTCAATGAATTGCATGTATTCGCATGTAAGCATATATACGCATGCATGTTGTGGGGTAGCGGTACGCATGTTTTATAGTATGCATTTATGTGCTGTGTGTGAGTTATAAAATACTATTGCAGATCTCTACACGGCCATATACGCGAATATATGTGACTGCCTGGAGTTACATATTAACACAGTAACATAGTAATGATGGCAGATAAAGACTAAATGGTCCATCCAATCTGTACCGCAAGCTGCTTCTGGTTGTATCTGCCGCGCGATGATGGTTAGTCCCATACACCCCTTTCTTCATTTCCAGTCTCTAGGGATCCTCAGTGTTTATCCCATGCCTTTTTGAATTTATTTACATTTTTCAAAACAATTTATACCCATATAGATGAATTTTCAAAGGAGTTACATGCCTAAATGTAACATATACTAGTATAACAATTTTCAAAAGCCATTTAAGTGTGTAAAGTGCATTTATGCGAGTAAATCCTGTGGACAATTCACATATTGTAGCAGTTTTCAAAAGCCTACTAACATGGGTGAAGTACATTTACACGTGTAAAACCCAATTTTAAGCATGTAAATACTTTTTTAAAGCAGGATTTCTGGGGGAATTTTCAAAAAGATTTACATTTAAAATTGAGTTTTACACATGTAATTGCAGTTTAAGCATGTGAGTAAGCTTTTGAAAATTGCTACAATATGCCATTGAATTGTCAATAGGTTTTACCAGCATTAAATGCACTTAACTTGGGCTAAATGGACTTTTGAAAATTGCTACAATAGTATGTTACATTTATGTATATAACTCTTTTGAAAATGACCTCCTTAAAATTGGGTTTTACACATGTAAATTCACTTTATGCATGTAGGTGGGCTTCTGAAAAGTGCTTAATCAGCAATAATTTATCCAGGAAAGTTACAAGGAATAATTAGCGGCACAGCTATGCAGCTGAATATCCACGCAGAAATTGCTACTTAGCTGAATAAGTTATATATGGCCCAGTTAGACTTGCTCTATGGCAGGTCTAACTTATCCGGTTAACTTAACTGGATAAGAGTGAATATCGCTACTTATCTGATTAAATTAATCTGATAAGCAGCGCCGCCCCAATCTGCGCACCGCCTGCCCACAAGTTATCTGGGTGTTTAGAGAGCCAGATAAGTGACTTATCCTGCAATCTAGCAGCTGCTGAATACAGCCGGATATTCAGCAGCCACCAGATAGCCGGATAAGGCCTACTTATCTGGCCATCTAGCGCTAAACATACTTTGAATATCAGCCTAAATATTGTTTAAGTGACCATATATGACTTGGAAGCTTCAAGATATAAGATACTGTACATGGGTGCTGTTAAAATTGGATTAGGGATTCTAGCCAGCAGGGAAGGTATGGAAATGTTTAATTCATTTTATGAGCTTGCACACATTTCCTTAAGTGTATTGCTAGAGAAGAGATTATAATGATTTTGCATAGATATCACATACTTTCTTTAACTGAATTTATGACATGTTTGCTATGAAACTAAAATATGCACATAATTCAGAGTTTATTTGAGGGAAGAAGTAGAGAATGGAGTTTGGGGTTTTTTTTTTTTTTATATTAACTTGATAACAATATCTTGCCACATGAAAGCATCTTTCCAGCTGTCAAAAATGTAGAGCCAGCCATGGATTCATGTGACTCTTGAGACCAGCATAATTAGAAACTTTGTACTCTAATAAGAGCCACTGCTAGTTTAAAAACCATTCTAGGATTCCTTCGGCTGCACTAGACAGAGGCATCAAGTTGCCAAACCCGTTTATGAGGGACTTTGAAACATTTGGCATAGTAAGAAACACATGATGACAGTACAATGAAATGCATTGTGCCACTACCTTTATTATTTTCCTGCACAGGGCAGAAAAATATATATTTAAGCCAAAAATATGAGGCCAGCCCTGCAGGCCAATTTTTGCATCAAAATCTCAATGTATTTTCTAAATAGCCAATTACTAGAGAGATATAATCAATTTCTTTAAAGCTACAAGTTTTATACTCCTTTCCCTCCTTCTCTCCCATACAGATATGCATAAATGTATAGTGATTCTGGTGGGAAGGGGCATATTAGAAAGAGGCAAATATAATAAGTTGTGTCTGAATGCTAATTTACAAGAATATACTACATGATGAGGTGCTTGATACTCTCTGTAGCAATGAAACATAACATTCGTAATAATGACTACAGGATCTAAAAATTAGTGCAAATAAATGCCATCATTTAGCATTTCAAATTAGAAACTGGTTTCAAATGCATTCCAAGATATTTGAAGACAACTGATTTTCTCATTTTAGAACCAAAAAAAATAAATTCCAAGCTCATGGATGAGAAAGCTGAATGAGGTTTCCACTAGAAATTGTCTTGGACAGCGTTTCTACTTAAGATAGTAGGTGTTCCTTATTGCAGACGATCCGCTCTGTTCGTTAGCTCTATCCAGATACCGTTCTCTGGACGGAGAATCAGATCAACTGATATTTGTATTTCTTCTCGATTCTGTTTTGCTTCCACCCAGAAATGTCTCAGGATGGCAGATAAAACAACCTGTTCTTCCATCTTTGCAAACCGCTGGCCTGAAAATGACATTAAAACAAAACAAAGCAATTTGTAGGCAAAACAAAACTGCTCATTATAGCCAAGATAAAGCATCATCAAGTACTCAAAATAATGAAAGCAATACAGACACATCTCTGACGTCCAAATCCTAGCTAATGAGAGATGAGTCTATTTTTCTAAGGGACTGAAATTTTGGATACTTTTCAATGTGTAAACTCTATTTAAATAACTTACAAAGAACTATGCTTGGTCCCATATATATTGCATATATGGGGCCATGTAGAAGTATGCTTATATATTATAATTTGTATATATTCATCTGCCGACAGTAAATACATGTATATTTTCTAGGAAACATGTGCACGTAAATTTACTATTTGCGTAAATGTTTATGTGAACTCATAAGCGCGTGCATTTTCACACAATTTTGACTGCATGTGTGCATGTCTTTATGCTTGCACATAAACTTCCGACTCTTCTGAAGCGGCCTCTTTCCAAGATGGCCTCCTGGGTAACGGTGCCGGATTTCACCACCAGCAAAATGTCAAGGCTAGCATCTCTGGTAGTGAGAGATGAGTTTCTGCTTCTCTCGATCTAGGAGGGTTCAGCAAAATAATCTCAAACTGAGACAGGCTTGCAGGAACCTCCAGGCCGAATTCAATCAGGGAGCCTCATACCCAAGGTGTGTGTGTGGGGTGGGGGGTGGGTGTTAGTGATAGATTAAGGGTCAATTAGGGATTAGAGGCATGGATAAGGTGTATTAGTAACTGGCTGGGGCAATTGGGAGTTGGGGTGTGGGTAGGAGTTGTAGGGGTGGGTTGGGGCAATTGGAGATTTATTTTATTTATTATTTATTTAAAGTTTTTTTCTAGACTGACATTCATTGGGTACATCACATACATTCATTGGGTACATCACATACATTGGGTACATCACATACATTCATTGGGTACATCGGTTTACATGTAGCATAAAAGCAGCGTAAGAGCTTTACAACAAACAGGTTGGAGGTGTTAGGGGAAATTGGGATGCGGAGAGATATGGAGGTGGGGACAAAAGGTGACAATTGTGGTCTTCAGGTAGGACAAGAGGCAATAGGAATATATGGATGCCAAAACTGTTTAATATTCATTAATAGCAATATACACAATGAGAGAATCTACTACAGAATACAATCATATCACATAGCACATCTTTTTATTAATGTAAAATCATGATTCTCACTAGACAGAGATAAAACTAACTAATCCCATTCACACCATTAAGATGAAGTTACATACATCCCATTCCCTCACAAAGGTTTTAAATCATTTCATTTAGGAACGCACTATGAACTGTATCCGTCCCGTTTCTTCCCAGGTACTGGCTTCATATTCACTCTTCAATATACACCGCGTCTTCTTCAACATACACTACGTCCAACAAAATAATCTTGTTTCACCCCCACTGGGGCTTCATCAGGGACTCATCAATACAGCAGGTATCATGACGTTTCTTATCTTCACAAAATTAACTCCCACACAGGGGTTGTCAAGACCCGGTCTAATGTAGAATCAACAAAAATGTTTCTCTCCCAAGACCGTTGTCTTGGGAGAGAAACATACACTTGGTGAAGAGACGTGAATTATAATCTGAAAGATATGAGTCGCGTTTAAATTGTTTGATTCTACATTAGACCGGGTCTTGACAACCCCTGTTTGGGAGTTAATTTTGTGAAGATAAGAAACGTCATGATACCCGCTGTATTGATGAGTCCCTGATGAAGCCCCGGTGGGGGTGAAACAAGATTATTTTGTTGGACGTAGTGTATGTTGAAGAAGACGCGGTGTATATTGAAGAGTGAATATGAAGCCAGTCCCTGGGAAGAAACGGGACGGATACAGTTCATAGTGCGTTCCTAAATGAAAAGATTTAAAACCTTTGTGAGGGAATGGGATGTATGTAACCTCATATATACCAAAGGAAGATGAGAAACATGTTTGTGATATTTATATAAAAATTGATTATGTACTTCCTTGTGTATTAGAGGAGAGTTGGGTTAGGATTAACATATTATGATACTGTGATACATTGTATTGTTCTATTTAGTATGTCACATTGTTGTTTGATGTTGATTTTTAATGGTGTGAATGGGATTAGTTAGTTTTATCTCTGTCTAGGGAGAATCATGATTTTATATTAATAAAAAGATGTGCTATGAGATATGATTGTATTCTGTAGTAGATTCTCTCATTGTGTACATTGCTATTTAAACTCGAGGGAACAAGTGAAAATATATCCCTAGTGTTGTATTTACCGTGTAATATTCATTAATGGCATGACATATGCACATGTGCATAGGCCTGAAAGACTTTAATAAAAGATTGGGGGAAAAGAGACAACAATACACAAAGGTCCTAAGAATACTAAGGGAACAAGTAAGGGAAATAACATCTTTAGAAACAAGGCTCTAGTTTTGCTGCTGACCCCAAATTCATAGCTGACCAGTGTCTCTGTTCCAGATAGAAGACAATTTGGCCAGCCTTATTTACAAACTTGTATCCCAAAGTTTTATAGTATCTGCGGTCCCAGATTCATCCCTATAAATCCAAAATGCACCAGAATGGAGATGTCCGAAAGACTGCGCTGGCTTGCTAAATCCTTCCTGAAACCAGGTACCTTGACTGTTCTAGGATTGCCGATATTCCAGTTTAATTTCTGGCCATGTGGCAGGACACCACATATAGCTGCCCACAGGGAGAGCAAAGAGCCATGAAACAGACTCAAGATTTCAAATGAAAAAATGGCCTACTTCCTGGGTCATGAGTAGCACTGTCATAAAGCAGTACTTGTGAACTCTCAGGGGTAGTACTGAACTCAAGAAGGTGTTGGATCCTACTCCTTTAATTCTTACCAGGGAAACTCAATGCCTCCCATCCAACAAGCACCTTTAGACTAGTAGAAGCATCCTAACACAAACCACCCAGATACAAAGGGGTAGATTTTAAAAAATACACGCGCATGTCCAAGTGTGCGCAGTTCCTAGCACACGCACATGGACAAGCTGATTTTATAACATGCGTGTGCTGGCAGCAGCCGCCACCGCCACCACCACTACCAGTATTTCCTGCAGCAGCACAATAGCCATTCCACCACCTCTTCCCCTCACAGGAGGTCTCAAGCCAATACACCAAGCCATTCCGCCTCTCTTCCCAGGAGGACCTCTTCTCCATTCTGTCCAAGAACCTTGGGATGCTGATCCTAAGGCTGCCCAGCTACCTGCCCCAGCCCAGAAGGCAAGGCCTCAGCCAGATATAGGCCACAAAGTGCTGATGATGGCAGAGGAACTTAGCGAGGTCAGAGTTGACTCCAGGAGGCTTATATAGGTGATGGACCAGCTCATCCAAGCTCAAGAGGGTTTCACAACAGCTTTGGAGCTTATGGCCATGAGGCTACCTATACAACCCCTAGCCCATTCAGGACCTGGTCTCCCAAGATCCTGGGCACTTTTTATTTTTTGTATATAATTTAGTTTCTAGTTTTTCTCATCCCTTTCCAAATTTTTATTTTCTTGAAAATAGTTTTTGTTTTATTATTATAATTCATATTTATATAATTTATTTTAGTTTACTTATTTCAAATTATTTATGAATCATTTTCCATATCAAACCTTCCAAACCAATTTACAACAAAATTTAAAACAAATATCAATCATAAATAAGTTTATTATTATTTACATTTCTGTGTAACCTTTGGTCTATGTCCACATCCAGTAAAGTCCCTTGCAGGACAAACTATTACAATCATTCTCTCACCCATACTTTGGCAAGCATGTAGCTAGCCATGAAGGTCTGTGCTGTAATTTCTAGCTTCCTTTAATCTACCCTTACAGCTGCCTATGTGTAACTTCTGGTTATTAGGGTGTGCAGTCTATACTCAGCTCCCCTGAATGATCTTCCTGTAAAGGACAATATACTTCAGAGTTATTAGTCATTTACCTCAGCATCTCAAAGAGCCAAAGAAGTGTGTGTATTTTAGCCATAAGCACAGGTAGAATCTACAGAGACAAACTTCTTGTATGCTTCCATTAAAAAGTTACTGCATGGGACAGTAGCAACAAGCATTAAGTGGGTATTACCAAATACAGCAAAACCTCCAGCAGAGAAGAGTCTAATATAGATGTGCAGGTGGAAGCTGCATTTACCTGACACAGTCTGCTGCAAGTTGTAACAAATAACCTCTATGTCCCAAAAGCTGCATATATCAATGAAAAGAAAAGCATTCTTTCTTATACTGCAGAGATGAAAGTCTACCTGGAATAATACAAGTGTCAGATGTATCTGTATCACCAAGCCAAATATTCTCCCTGCTCATCCTGGCTAACCTCCCTGGTAGAGCCAAGATTAGCTCCAGAAGATTTCCATTTGCCATCTGCAAATCCCTTCATTGATGTGCACACACTTATATCTCCGAAAGACTCATCTTTCAATGGTGATCGGCCTACAAGAAGACTGGTTTGCCCTGTTCTCTACAAGACATGCAAGATAATATCCTATTTGAGGGCTCTCACAAAAAGCTCCCAGCTGTGAGCAATCAGGGAATCTTTGCTATTTCCATTACCTTGTCCCCGCCATCCTCCACCACCACTTGTAATCAGAAGGGACCTTCACACTACATTATTTGCAGTCAGTCTTCAGAGCTTGGCTATCAGCCAGAACTATAATTTTCCTTAGCTGCTTCCCATCCAGATGTTAACCACACAACAAAGAGTTTGTAGGGCAAATGAACTACAGGCACCTAATAGAAACTCTGATATATTGTAACACATACAACACATATTTCCAAAGAGATAATTTGTTGGTGAATGGAGGTTTTGTTTCTTATTGATAAAATACAAGGTATAGGGGCAGATTTTCAAAGGGGTACGCGCATAAGATACGCGCATATCCCTCGAAAACCTGCCCCAAGTTCCCCCTGTGCACGCCGAGCCTATGTTGAATAGGCTCGGCGGCGCGCGCAAGCCCCGGGATGCATGTAAGTCTCGGGGCTTTCCTGGGGAGGGTGGGCGTGTTGCGGCGGCGCATCATTCAGGGGCGGGCCATGGGCGTGGTTCCGGCCCGGGGGCGTGGCAGAGGCCTCCGAAACTGCCCCCTGGCCGAGGAATCACGCGGCAGGCGCTCACGGCATAACTTGTCAAACAAAGGTGGGGGGGTTTAGATAGGGCTGGGGGGGTGGGTTAGGTAGGGGAAGGGAGGGGAAGGAAAGTTCCCTCCGAGGCCGCTCCGATTTTGGAGCAGCCTCGGAGGGAACGGAGGCAGGCTGTGCGGCTCAGCGCGCGCAGGCTGCCGATTTTGCACAGCCTTGCGCGTGCCAACCCTGGATTTTAAAGGATACATGCGGCTACGAGCGTATCTATTAAAATCCGGCGTACTCTTGTTTGCGCCTGGTGCGCGAACAAAAGTACGCGCGGGCGTACTTTTTAAAAATCTACCCCATAATGAATAAAAGCCAAGACCAAAATATAAAACATCTAGGCTTATGATGATAGGTTCATCATCCACAGATGCCTTGCTCTCCTAACACCCAAGATACATCTTCAGGACGTGGGAAAACTACAGACTCTACTTAAGCCAAGCCCGCACAGCAGCTCCTCGCCTCAGCAATGGATCTCCTGCTTGCAATACATGTTGCTATTTCTTGTGTTCCTGGTTCCTGTCTTCCAGCCTTGTCCTCCAACCACTCTGTCTTCTTTATTCGTTTTGTCAAGTATCTTTGTCCATCCTTGATTTGCCCCGCCAGATCTTGACCTTTGCTGGACTAGACCACATTTGCCTACTACCTGGATCTGACCTTTGCCTGGCCCTCACTACTCTTGCTCACAGCCTGCCCTGACATTGGTCCATCTCTGATACTTTTAGCCTGTTGCCTGCTCTGCTCTTGGTGTTTCTCTGGACTATCACCACCACCCTAGGGACCTGCCTAAGTCCTGCCAGCCACCAGAACCCAAGGGCTCAACCTGTGGAGGAGGCGGCTGGTAAAGATGAAGCTCCAGACTGTCCCACTACAGGGTGCATTTGCCAGCTGCCGGCGTAGGATTAAGGGTTCGCCCTTGAGGCTGCTTCAACTATGCCACAGCACTAAAGGCTCATACACCACTACTTTTCACAACAGGTTATGACCAAATTGAAACAAGTCTTAAATAAATATGTTTTAGTGTACACAATGGAAGCATTTGTAGGACATACAGCCATTTAAATAACAGAACTATTTTAAATAGTCTTACCCTTCAGACCAGTGAAAACGTAGACTTCATTTAAACATAGAAAGATAGAAATGATGGCAGAAAAGGACCAAATGGTCCTTCCAGTCTGCCCAGTAAGAATATGGTAGTATCTGCTGTGCTGTATAGATTACCCCATGCTTATCTGTTTCCCAGACCATGAAAGTCAGGGCTCTCGTTGGTTGCTGTTTGAATCCAATGCCCCATTATCCCCATGCTTATCAGTTTTCCACACTAGAGCCTTGTTTCTAAGGATGCTATTTCCCTTACTTGTTCCTTTAGTATTCTTAGGACCTTTGTGTATTGTCTCTTTTCCCCCAATCTTTTATTAAAGTCTTTCAGGTCTATACACATGTGCATATGTCATATCAGGTTGACCAATGGCATTGGTAGCCCCTGTGACATAGTAAGGGCAAAGGCTATCAACGTCATTTTGAATACTGGCAGCCGAGTGCAGGAGATCACTCCAGGACCCCCGCTGGACCACCAGTGACTTTTGGCAAGTCTTGGGTGGGGGGGGGGGTCAGGAGGGTGGGGTTTTTATTCATTAATGATATGTTGCTTTTGTGGGGGTTTGCCAAACGTTTCGTGGACCAATGAATGCAACGAATAGGGACCTATATGTTGCGGACTGCACACTCGTTCAAAACGAATGCACATCC
The DNA here is from genome assembly GCF_901001135.1 of Rhinatrema bivittatum. NCBI lineage: Eukaryota > Metazoa > Chordata > Amphibia > Gymnophiona > Rhinatrematidae > Rhinatrema > Rhinatrema bivittatum. The sequence goes on along the minus strand of NC_042615.1, from coordinate 118,841,122 downwards.
CTAATGGTTCATGTACCCTCCCCAGATATCCTTGAATTTCTAAAAACCTTTCCTTCCCCTAGCCAATGTCTCATAATCCATCGACATTAAATACAACATGTCTGTGGACCACTGGGCGAAGCCAATGAACCAAAATACATTTTTTGGTGTACACCAAGAGAGCAATGTTTGAGTTGCATCAAAGTATCAGTCTTATTGGTTAAGGGTAATAACCGCAGAATTAGTAAGTTACCCCCATACTTGTTGCTTGTTTCCCCAGACTGTAAAAATTGTGCCCAAAGTTGATGAACAAATCCAATTCCCCTTTTCCCCCTGCTGTGGAAGCACAGAGCAATGATGGAGTTACATCAACAGTATCAAGGCTTATTGGTTAAGGGTAATAACCGTCGCATCATCAAGTTACTCCATACACTCTTTTCTTCATTTCCATCCTTTAGCTTTTAGGGATCCACAGTGTTTATACCATGCTCTTTTGAATTCTTTCATTGTTTTGGTTTTCACCACCCCTTCCGGAAGGGCATTTCAGGCATCCACTACCGCTCTACGTGAAGAAATATTTTCTGACATTGGTTCTGAGGCTTCCTCGTTGGAGTTTCATTTCGTGACCCCTAGTTTTACTGATTTCTTTCCAATGGAGAAGGTTTGTCGATTGTGTATCATTAAAACCTTTCAAGAATCTTAAGGTTTGTATCATATCACCCCTGCACCTCCTCTCTTCCAGGGTATACATATTCAGATCCTCCAATCTCTCCTAAGTGGAGAAGTATTGAATTCATAAAATCAATTTAAATCCAATGGTAACATTACCCCCAGATATTTAAAGGAGTCTCCGGCCCATCTCAAGGGCAAGTCAGTACCCCACATCTCCATTACATTACATTTGGATACAATACCAAGGCTTGTTTGTATTAAGTCTGCAGGTTTAATGACTGTTTGGAATATGTGCAGGGACACATGAATTTAGGATTGCTGCCTTTGCAGATATTTTAGTACATTTAAATAATCCTATTAGCTATTTCTCAAACTTGATAGGGGAATTCCCTTTTTTTTTTTTTTTTTTAAGCTCTTTCAGGGCTACAGTTCAATTTGGATACATCATATTTATTTAAATTCTGTATATTCCTGAACAAATGTACTCTACTTCCGACCCAACATGGCTTCAAAAAAGTACATAGCACTGAAACACTTTTAGCTACTCTGGTGGATAATATTCTTCATGGTTTCGATAAGGGAATCTCCTTTATCTTGATTCTTTTAGACATCTCTGCGGCTTTTGACTCAGTCGACCATAAGTTACTTCTCCATAGATTAGTTGAGATTGGTATAAATGGTAATGTTCTGAAATGGTTTCAGTCTTTTCTATCTAATCGCTCCTTCAAAGTATCATACAACAACAATACTTCGGATCTCTCGCCTCTCCCACTAGGTGTCCCTCAAGGTTCATCCCTTTCTCCCACCCTTTTCAACATTTACATGCTTCCATTATGTCACTATCTAAATAAATTAGGACTCTCATATTTCCTTTATGCGGATGATGTCCAAATTTTGTTACCCATCAAAGACAACATCCACAGTACATTGTCACAATGGGAACTATATCTCTATGATATCAATAATGTCTTATCTCAAATGGCACTTTCACTCAATCATAACAAAACAGAGTTCCTTCTTCTCTCCAAAAAGTTAACGCCTCCACCTATAGATCCATCAGTACTCTCAAATTATAGATTATCCACGTCAGTTAAGGACCTTGGAATTACCTTAGATAAAGAACTTAATTTCAAAGCCCACATCAAAAATCTAATTAAAGAAGGTTTCTATAAACTTCAAGTTCTAAGAAAATTGAAACCGTTACTACATCCTCCTGACTTTAGAACAGTACTACAAGCCTTAATTTTTGCAAAATTAGACTATTGCAACTCCATCTTAACAGGTTTGCCTGCTTCCACAATTAAGCCATTTCAACTGCTTCAAAATGCTGCTGCTAGATCCCTATCAAATTGCAGAAAATGTGAACACATCTCTCCAATTTTGCACCAATTACATTGGCTTCCCATCGCTTTTAGATCACAATATAAGATACTTATGCTTATTCATAAAGCATTGTACGATGATGACTCATCTTGGTTACAAAAACCACTTTATCATTGTATTTCTACTAGAAATCTTCGTTCTACAGACACTGGTTTACTCTCTATTCCCTACAGCAAAAAAATGCTCAAAACAGCTAATATAAATCGAGCCCCCTCTATAATTGGTCCTACTCTATGGAACTCACTTCCACCACCACTAAGGACTGAACCCTCCTCATCCACCTTTAGAAAAAACCTTAAAACATGGCTATTTATCAAAGCTTTCCCCCAATAAACTCGATAGATTTCTTCCCCTTATACACGGTTTTGTTCCTTTTATTATCGATGAGATACTGAATTTTGGTTTCATAATGTTAGCTTATTATCTTATATAGTTCTATGTTTAATTTATTGATAATTATTAGGGTTTGTTTTTGGTTTTTTTTTGGGGGGGGGGTTTCCCTTATTCCACAAGCTGTTTTTCAACTGTTATACTGTATCAGGTCTTCAATAATATTTGTTGACAATTTGTTTCAATGTAAACCGGTGTGATATTTTGAAATGAATGTCGGTATAAAAAAGCAAATAAATAAATAAATTAATTAATTAATTTTTAGGCCAGCAAATTTCCCAAACTCATGTTGGATTCACAGGACTTTGGCAAAGCAACCTCAGGATTACATAAAAAATTAAAACATAGGGCCTTATTTTCCAATATCGCATTGGTAACGCATTAGGGGGCGTTACCAATGCAAATGAGGCTTCTTTCGTGCAGTGGGGAAAAATCGCGTGCGGCGATGTTTTCGCCATTCACGAAAACATTAGCGCCGCACGCGATGTTTTCCCAGTGCACGATGATTCTTTCAGTCTTTTATCGCAGTGCACGATATTTGCCGGTTTCTTTTATCGCGGTGCACGATAGTCCCAGACAGCCTGTTTCAGGCTCCTGGGGGGAGGGGGGGGGAGAGAGAGAGAGAGAGAGAGAGAGAGAGAGAGAGAGATAGTCCCAGACAGCCTGAAACAGGCTGTCTGGGACTATCGTGGATGGCGGTAATCCTTTTCAGGCCCGTAACGCAGTCCATAATGCGAGGTTGGAGTTGTAGTTATTAGCCGCGATAGCAGCCGCGCTAACACTGCGGCTGTTTCGCCGCACACTATCCTTATCTTCCGATCACCATCAGGAGGCTTGGATGATATGTTGCTTATGAACGAAGTTCATAATTTTTACAATGACCACTCTAGATCTGGAATCCAGTTCTATTCTCGCACCCAAGCAATGGGCACATTCTATCTCCAAAGCGCCTTTCAGGTCTGAGAGATTCAGCACTTCCAGTATCCAGTTAAGCAGTGTAGTGCACAGATCTTTCTCCTCAACACATTTGGGAAGGCCCATGATTTGTAAGTTAGATCTTCTACATCTATTTTCAAGATCGTCCAATATACCAGTGTGCTCCTTAATGGCTTTTTCAAGAGCCACCATTTTAGATGACATCGCAAGAATGTCGTCTTCCACTATGGATACATGGCCCTCCACCTGCTCCATCCGGGGGTTGAATTCAGAAAGGGCCAAGTTTAACTCTGAAATTTGTACTGAAATCTGCAAAGCTTGTCGACTAAGACCGCACTAACCACCTCTTTAATCTTGGCGATCATCATTTCTGTGTGCAGGCGGCTCTCAGTGAGTATTTTACGGATGCCACCTTGGTCTCTATTCCCCGCGGCTTCTCCTTCTCTTTTCTACTTGCCTTAGGTGGCATCCCAGTAGGCGATTTTTGCATGAAGGTAGCAATTGACATGTGCTTAATTACTGAGGCTAATATCAGACTTCCTAAAGCTCTATAATAGCTGGATTGTTGATGATTGCAGGGACATGGTACCCCGAGCTGAGAGAGACATATCCTCCTCGGTTCACCACATTATGTGATCCCCTCTATGTGTTTTCATGTGCATTAGTTTTAACCAAATTTGTAAAATGCAATGAATAAGGGACAATTTGTTTCATTTGGGGGCCTCAAAATGAATTGAAGGGGTCCCCGAAATAAACAAATCCTATTCATTGCATTTGGTTAAACCTTCCCATTGAGCCTATGCCTAGGCCCAAGGCTTCGTATATTTTCTTTTTACCCTCTCAACTAACTGCCTTTCTATCTGATAAGGTGCCAACTATTTCATCTTCTTCTCCTATTGCCTTAGATTGAGCACTAGGGCTTAGCATAGGTTCTGTTGAAATTAAGTATGTTCCCCAATTAGCCAGTTTATTTCTTATTTGTGACATTTCTTGAGGTTGTGGTATGGTCCCTCCTCTTGTGGACTTGGATATAGAGACATCTCTTTATTTTGTTATCGTAAATTTCTTTTTTAAGATTATAAAGGAAAGTGATTTTTCATCTTTTTTTCCTGTTAAATATTTCTTCATAATTATGTATGTAATTCTTTGTCTCTTTGTTTTCAATTAAAGTGTATTTCTTGAATATATTTGGTAAAAATTGGATAAATAAAAAAGAAAAAAAAGAAAAAAAAATTCGTGGGGGAAAAACCGCTCGAAAACAAAATGAAAAAGGAATCACATTTTTTTTTTTATCATGGCACATCCCTATCTTGTATGCTCATCTGCCTAGGATGGCAGATTACAAATGAGAAAACATCAAAAACCGTCTGCGATAAGGAGAGAGAAAACTCTATGGCTGGCAGTGTGGACTGGAATAACTGGGTAGAATGGATGGAATAGTGGGTCTTATTCTGCCATCATCCACTATGTTATAGTAAAAGCATATTATTCAGGGACAATCAGAAAACTAATTCATTTGGTTTTGTATATACTTTTCACTCCAAGTTTTCAAACATCATGTTTATGAAATAACTCCTTTTTATGTTCTGAAAATTTTGGAATATTTCAGATATCATGACAACAATACTATTGTGTTAGATCACTGCTCTGCATTTCAAAACAAACAAATGTCACCCAGACAACACAGACATTTGGCTACAATGGCACCTACTGGTTAATTAAATTATCTTATTGGCCTGAATTTTTAAGGAGTTCTCCCAAAGCCACAGAATGGGAGGAAAGCTTTGATAAGAAGACATCTAGTCTGAGACACATACTACATACCAATGCAGTTCCGAGGTCCGGCAGAGAACGGAATGTATGCAAATGGATTCCGTCCACTGGAATTCTCAGAAAGGAATCGCTCAGGCCTGAATTCTTCAGGATCCATAAAATATTTAGGATCTCTGTGTAGTGCGTATGGAACGATGATTACATTCACTCCTTTTGGTACTTTAAATCCTCCTGCAAAATAAGAACCATCAGACTATTAATGAACAGGGGTGTGCAACTCTGGTCCTCCAGGTTGGGTTTTTAGGATATCCAGAGTGAATATTTATGAGATATGTTTGCATACATCTGGTCTATCTACATTTTATTTTTTACTTTTTATTTATAAGGTTAATAATAAACATTTAACAGGAAAAAAAGCATGTTCTTTCACAGAAATGTCCTCTTTCAAGAAAAGCAAAAATTCAACATAAATAGAACATTAGAATAATATTAAAAAAGTGAAACACAAGTCCACAAGATTAGAGGGAGAACAAAAAAACAAAATTAGGAAAACTACATCATATATGTAATCGTGCATCGCTAACCCCAGAAGCTACGCTAGACTCCGTAAATCTCGGAGGTAGGGCAGGGTCATAAAACACCTATGAGGCTCCATGAAATGTAACCAAAGAATTTACAGAAAGTTTCAAAAAGAAATCAGCTCCCAACCCGAGAACCGCCTACTTGAGACCCAAAAAAGCTTTCTGTTTATCTTGAGTTCATCTGCAGAGATCAGGAAAAACCCTGATCTTAGCATTATAGACTCAATCTCTCTATTTCAAAGAAAAGGCCTTCAGGGAATTATCTACATTTTATCATTGCCCCGAAAACCAGAGAGCTTGAAGGCCCTCAAGGACTGAATCTGTACTTTGCGAAGTACATACAAAAAAACATCTCTGATTTTGAGGTTTCAAATGTCCTGATGACATGAAAGAAGCTATATATTAATAGGCATTAGCATTAATGCTGTTAATTAATGCCCATATACAATGTTTGTGTTATCATTTCTGTCAGTTAACTGGTAGTAAGCTAACATGCATTCAAATAATCTAATTTTAACAAATACAGTATTCAAATTACATCAATTAGGTATTAATGATAGATGTGGACATGCAATAGGGCTTAGCACAACCTACTAAAACTACAGAAGGTAAAATATCTCAGCAGGTATAGTTAATTTTAACAACCTTACTACACCTGTTTTGACCCAAAACATGGCCTCTGTGTTGCTTTATCCTCTCTTCAGTACCCACAGAATAAGCAGGTGTACATTTATGCAGGTACTTTGTACGTCTGCACCTTCTAAGCAATTTTCAATGGGAAACTAGTTATGCAGGCACTTTGCAACGGCTCTCCCTTCCTCTAACTTTCTGCTGGCAAAGAGTGGGGAGTTCCAAGGGCAGAACAGAGCCTTGCTGTGTCTGCAGCCCCTCCCGTTTCCACTGCTGCTGCTGCAGGCTGCAGTGTAGGGGTCAGGAGGGAGGGAGGGAGGGGAACTGAAGAGAGCATGGCAGCTCTTGTTTCCTTCACCTCTGATCCAAACTGCTATGAGGCAAACTACAAGAGCGGCAGTTCAAGTTTGGCTTTTATAGCGCTGATTTTAAACTTAAGCCAGCAGCCATCCTGGCCAGATTAAAACAATAGAAAGGCTGCCTAAATACCAGCTAGTTGGCAATGCTCATGTTAATACATTATATTTTAAATCTGCTGTGAGTCGGTGTGGGCAAACCTGAGGAGAGGAGGGACAAAGGATTTATGATACAGACTTTCAAATACATGAAAGGTATTAATGATACACAAACATCAATCCTTTTCTGATAGAAAGGAAGCTGTAGAAGTAGGGATATGAAATGCCAACGAGGATGACTCAAGAAATGCATGGAATGCCCTCACATAAGAGGTGGTGAAGACAAGAATGGTAATGGAATTCAAAAGAGCATGGGATACACACTGTGGATCCCTAGAAGCTAGAGCATAGAAATGAAGACATGGGGAAACCTATGCTAACATTAAATATAACATTTCTGCATGGGGGTAACCTGCATGGAGCAGCAGTTACTACCCTTAACAGAATGCATGGGGGTAATCCTGCACGGAGCGGCAGTTACTACCCTTAACAGAATGCATGGGGGTAATCCTGTACGGAGCGGCAGTTACTACCCTTAACAGAATGCATGAGGGTAACCAGCATGGAGCGGCAGTTACTAACCTTAACAGAATGCATGGAAATGAAGACATGGGGAAACCTACGCTAACATTAAATATAACATTTCTGCATGGGGGTAACCTGCATGGAGCAGCAGTTACTATCCTTAACAGAATGCATGGTGTAAACCTGCATGGTGCGGCAGTTACTAACCGTAACAGAATGCATGGGGGTAATCCTGCACGGAGCGGCAGTTACTACCCTTAACAGAATGCATGGGGGTAACCTGCATGTAGCGGCAGTTACTAACCTTAACAAAATGCATGGAAATGAAGACATGGGGAAACATATGCTAACATTAAATATAACATTTCTGCATGGGGGTAACCTGCATGGAGCAGCAGTTACTATCCTTAACAGAATGCATGGTGTAAACCTGCATGGTGCGGCAGTTACTACCCTTAACAGAATGCATGGGGGTAACCTGCATGGAGCGGCAGTTACTACCCTTAACAGAATGCATGGGGGTAATCCTGCATGGAGCGGCAGTTACTACCCTTAACAGAATGCATGGGGGTAACCTGCATGGAGTGGCAGTTACTACCCTTAACAGAATGCATGGGGGTAATCCTGCATGGAGCGGCAGTTACTACCCTTAACAGAATGCATGGAGGTAACCTGCATGGAGCAGCAGTTACTACCCTTAACAGAATGCATGGGGGTAACCTGCATGGAGCGGCAGTTACCACCCTAAGCGACACGCCCCCCGACACGCCCACCAGGAAAGCCACGGGACTTACGCGCATCCCGGGGCTTTGCGCGCACCTGCAGTCTATGCAAGATAGGCTCGGCGCACGCAGGGGGGGGGGTTTGGGGTAGGTTTTCGGGGGTTACGCGCGTACCCTTTGAAAATCTACCCCTTCGTGCGCTAGTGCACTTCTCAGCTGCATCACTGCTGCAACCACATCTATGCCATTAAATGCCATTCTTGTTCCACCTCAACCTCTTATTTTTCAGATCTGTTAAACAGCTTACAGGAGACAGCTTGCAGGATAAGCCATACGATCAGATTTCCAAGAGTACTGTTAATATCTTTTTTTTTTTTTTGTATTTTTTGAACAATCAAAAGATTATACAAATGGCTCCACTTTACGCTGTCCATGCTATGGATCTTTCTGGCAGCCATATTGCAAAGCGCATGTGATTTGCGATATGCGCAACCACTTTTGACCCATATGCATTGCAGCCAGTTTTCAAAAGGGAAATCATGTGCATTCTTTCCTTTTAAATAACAGTGAGTGCAAACGGTACTCGCTAAAAGCAATCATGTATTTTGTACCTGCTCTTTATAGGGGTGGGAGCAGAAAGATACGTTGAGAATCCCATGTAGGCGTGCTGCTTTCTTCCGCCAACCTAAACACATCTATGCAAACACCTTTTTTTTAATCCAGCTAAACATACATTCAATCTTTTAGCCAAACAGAGGAGAGCAATTGTCTTCCAAGACATTTTATCCTGGCAAATGGCTCTGAAAATCAACCTCCTTATGTTTTATTAAGATGCCAGTCTGGATACAAAATGTTCACTTTGCAAGACAATTATTCTATTCACAGGACTTTCCCCAAAAATCACAAATAGCATAAGACTGAGAAACCCTCATGCTTAATTACTTTAAAATGGATCTATTGAGATGGTCCAAGGATTTGGAAATACTTACCAATTGAGCAGTCTTCATGTATAGCACGACCAAAGAAAGGAACAGAAGGGAATATCCGAAGAGTTTCCTTTATGACTGCATCAAGATATGGCAGCCTCTTTAAATCATCCATTGTGGCGGGACGGTCAGATTTACCTAACACGGAGGAAACAAGGAAGTCAAAGGGAGACATCTGTATAGACGTTTTAGCACTTTTTAATGATGCCCTGTTGAACATGATTTGACCCTCACCAGGTTCTGGTGATTTCCAGTCGTATACCATGTAGGACTATTCCCCAAACAT